>NC_141995.1:61214813-62414813 GCF_049901715.1 Pseudonaja textilis | reverse complement strand
AGGGCAACCCAATGGACCTAGATCTTGCTAAGCGGGAGGAGGGCAGAGGGCACCCCTGGCACATATGAAAAATTGAACGGGACTAACTGTACCAGGACTAAGGTGCCCTAAGCTTCAGGGCTGGCCAACTCAGAGGTCTGGAGAATTTTGTGTTCTCCCATCTCACCCACCCCCACCCCAAAAGAAGGTAGCTTACACATTGCTGTGCTATCGGGAAGAGCACACTACTCGCTGACAACATTGACACCCGCTTCAGTGAAAATAGTTCCTCGCTGAGCTTCCGATGGAGAGAATCATCCCGCCAGCAAAAGGGCACAGAGCATAAAGCTCCCAGGCCATTTAAATCCCTGTGGAAGCGGGGTCTCCTTTTGGTCAAGACAGGAGACTTGGGGTAAAGGAAGAACGCCGCCCCGCTCATTTTCCTTTGGGGAAAACTTCGCAAAATATTTCTGGGAGCCCAAGACCAAGGCCAGGCCCAAGGCTGTAGGGTCAGGAAAGCAGCAACGGTCTTCTCCTGTTGCTTCCCCTAAGCATATCCGACCCTTGGCTCAGTTCAAGTGATCTAGCTGACCGACTCCAAAAGTAAACCACTCCAAAAGCAGAGTCATTTTGAATCGGCTGGACTGCGCCAACGGCTGCTTCTTCTTGGCGACAGAGACGTTGCCCTGTTGGACGGGCAGAACGCCTGCTCTGGGGTTGGCAATGGCCATGGGTTTCTGTGTTACCTCTCTGAGGTCATGGCAGGAACCGGAGAGGGAAAAATTCCTCCCAAAGAACTGCTGCTCCCAACTAGTCCGCAAAGGCCCCAGGCAACCTAACGCTTTAGTCAGTCTGTTCAACTAGCGGGCAGGGAGAGGCAGGGGCCGCGGGTACTTCTGCCCCCCCCCTCCATTCCCTGGCCAGTGTTGCCAGAGGAAGGGAAGGGAAGCATCGGACAGATCCCGAGAGAATTCGGTGGCACGGTTTGTCTTGCAGTTCAATTGAAACATGCAAGCAAATAGACCGACAATTAAACAGAAAGCAAAGAAAGGTTGGGTGAGGCCTTGTAGGATGGCTGTGTGCTGGAAAACCCTTTTATGCTTTTGGCACTGCCAGGGATAGAGAAAAAAAAGTGGACAGTGGAGGGTGGTGAGTTTCTCTTTCTCTTGGGTGTGGCCGATTCTGCTCAGAGCCAAAGA
Source organism: Pseudonaja textilis (assembly GCF_049901715.1). Taxonomy (NCBI): domain Eukaryota; kingdom Metazoa; phylum Chordata; class Lepidosauria; order Squamata; family Elapidae; genus Pseudonaja; species Pseudonaja textilis. The sequence continues at coordinate 62,413,635 of NC_141995.1, read as the reverse complement.
AAGGGACACCTTTGGGAATGTGCACTTTTTCTATTCCAACCAATTCATCAACTGTTATTGTGCAAACAAGCAAACACTTTCTGGTAGGAATACTCAGCCTGGCCTCTTCCTCTGGTTTAACCCCGGCCTGTCAAGAACCTCTTCTCCCTTCAAAGCCAGAGTCTCTCTGAGCACCTGCAGAGAGCTCTTCCAACCCCACTGCAGGATTAGCTCACAAAGTGGAGGGTTATGGTTTTCAGAGTCCATTAAGGGAGGCTAAGCAGATGAAGCACCGGGTCACTTTAAATAGAGCGATTTAGCCAAACCTTTTCCGACTCTTGTTCGCCGGGCCCCTCCCTGACAGACGCGGGACTCTCCTTCCCCCCTATAATGCTTCTTTAACTTGGCTTGATTATTATTATTTTTTTTAAAAAAAGAACGAGTTCGCTCAACACAATCGCTGGATTCTCAGGCAAGAGGACGTGAAGTGAAGGTGTCGAAGCTGTACTTTGATTCACACAACCAGCGAGCGAATCGGCTTAAGCCCAGGCAGAAAGGTCGACCGAACCCTAAGAAAAGCCTTTTCCTGCGGAGAAGAGATTTCGAGTCAGCCTTCGGGTTTTATTTCTTACATCCCTGGAAACCTTTTCATCGGACCAGTCGGGAATTTCTTACTGCCTGTCGCTTTCTCTGCCTGCGCTTCGCTTCTGCCCCATCCTGGGCACGGTGCAAGCAAACAAGCAAGCAAGCAAGAAAGCAAACCAACAAGCAAACCAACAAGCAAACCAACAAATAAGCCACCCCATCCCAGTGCTTTGACTTTTCCCTGCAGACTTCCGAGGAGCAGGCAGCAGCCGCGCTCGCTTAGCCTCTGCCTTCGGCTACGGCTCTTAGAGTTGGCTTTGTGTGTCGACGAGTTTCTGGGTAAGTGTGTGGTAAAGGCGCACAAAATAAATAAAGAAATAAATAAATAAAAAGAGTTCTGAAAACGTTGCACTAATTCCGGGGAGTTTCCCTGTGACCCCATCTCCGCAGAGACGCCCGTGGCGCTAGGGGAGGCTTTCCGCAACCACCTCGCCACGCCGCTGGGATACAGAAGGACCGAAAGCGCCCCGAGACCCTCTCTCCAGAGCTTCGGGCCGGCGGGGTTTATTCCGGTCGCCCTTCAGCTCTACCGAAGTCCGGCCGGCACAGGAGAGATTTCAGACACGTGCCCCAAAGTTCTCGGCGCCCTGAGCCCCGACCTCGGTTGCATCGGGGCACCGAGAAACGGTTTTCTCCACTCGTGACCTTCGGGAAGCGCTCTCGAAACGGGCGCGCGGATTTGGCCGCTGGACATTTGATCCAGCAGAAATGATTTTGGGTTTTTTTTTGTTGCTTCGGTCCGCGGTGGCAGAGGGTGCGGGCGGCTGGAGCCGAAGGCAGGAAGCCGTTTTCGAGCGCCTGGAAAAGCCAAAGGGACGCTCCCAAACCTCGGCCACCTCTTTGCCAGATTTGAAAGGGTCGCTTTGACGTCGGCCCTGGTGGTGGTGGTGAGAGTGGGGAACCCGGTGGCTTTGCGACTCAGTTTCAAAGATCATCCTGGCGGATCTTGCCGAAGGAAAAGCCGGCTTAGCCCGCAGCCAGGAAACAGAAGAGCTTTGGACCGAGCCAAGCGGACCGGCTCCTTCTTCGCAAGTACTTCTGCCTGAGGGTGCTGGTTAAGCTCCCCTCGCCTTGTTAGGAGACAAACCCGCGGCCAGAGCCGATTCCATTTCCAAGAGGGTCCTTTCCTTGTCAGCATTGTGGATCCAAACCCCCTCCAAATCTGAGGGCGCCCGGTGGGAAAGGCGCCTTTGGTGAAGCGAACTTAACGGCGTTTTGCACTTTTCCCCTCGTCCCTCCACTGCCTCAAGTTGTTGTTGCCCTTCTGGGAAACACTCTTCGCTTAATATTTTCAGTACGCGGGCTCATCGATTGGGGCTGCTCGCCTTTTGAAGTCTGTTTCAGCAACGGTTGGATGAAGCCCGAAGTTTAAGAGAAGCGGTGATTAAAATAAAGACCGAGAGGCGGCTTCCGCGGGGCTCCTTCCTTAGAGCCGGCCTCCTTCGCCCTGCGCCACAAAGCTGATCCACGGGCTCTCTTCCCATCCGCATTTAACAGCCTCGGAGAGAAAAAAGAGATCGGGCATTTTAGTTCCCTCTCCACGACAGCTCGGTCAGACTGCCTTTTCCGCCAGATCTATGGCCTGGCTGGCCCAGATAGGAGATCCTTTCTTTTCCCCAGAGTCCGGTGGTGACTGTCCTCCTGACCGTGGAGCTTCAAGACTGTCTGTCGCCAGGTGGTGCTTCCAAAGCTGGCATCAAAGCAATAGGGGGGAAGAAGCCTTTCTGAAGGGCTACTTGAACATGGAGACTACTAGGAAATTCAGTTACGGTTGTCACCTCCCCCCCGTTTTTCTGGTATGTTTCTGAGAGTCGCTAGTTTTACCCCCGGCAGCTTCCCAATAACCGGGGAATAATTCAAGCTCTCTATTGTGCCGGACTGAAGCGGGATGGGTTTTTTTCCCGCAGCATCTGCCATAAAAGAGACAATGCTAGTGGTATGGCTATCCAGCTCTTGAGGGGTTCGCGGTTTCAGGCCGCTCCAAGTCACTACTATGCACAATGTAATGTTATGTGCGCCTCCTCAGAAGTAAGGTCTCCACTGATTGACGGGGAAGGGAATTAATGACAGGAAGGCACAGCCGTTACATGACAAGAATCTTTAACTGAAGTTTCAAAGACTGGATAAAATCGGTCCTCTGAATCCAAGCCAATCCCTCCGCCTCTACAAACCCCATCAATCCACTGGGCTTCTTTGGCCCCAACAGTCAGAATTTCCGGGCGCAGCCGGTCATCCTACGCTCTTGCCACAGAACGACGACCACGCCGAAGTGGACCCAAAGCCAAGCAGGAAGGGAGGCGCAGTGAGGTTCAAAACCTCGGCCTAACTTTATCGAAGTTCTCTCCTAAGGTTGTGTGGCAGGGAGATCCTCAAGACAGTCTGGAGTAAAGAAAATCGGAAGAAAAGAAAGCCCATCGCTGCTCCCCTTGCAGAACGTCCAGGAATTATGACATGCAGGCCAGTGTCAGTATTCTTGCCAATAGTAGAGGCCACTATTACTCTGCAGGAAAGCAGATCGTGCGGGATTAGTCCAGGGGTCTCCAACCTTGGCCACTTTAAGACTTGTGGACTTCCACTCCCAGAATTCTTCTTCCAGTCATGTTAGCTCAGGAATTCTGGGAGTTTGAAGTCCACGAGTCTTAAAGCTGCCAAGTTTGAAGGCCCTTGGTCTATTCTATTCTATTCTATTCTATTCTATTCTATTCTATTCTATCTATCTATCTATCTATCTATCTATCTATCTATCTATCTATCTATCTATCCATCCATCCATCCATCCATAATCTATCTATTCTATCTCTATCTCTTCTACCTCTCTTTATCTATTCTATCTATCATCTCTCTCTCTCTTTCTCGCTCTCTAGTGCAGTAGTCTTCAAATTTGGCAATATTAAGACTTGTGGACGTCAACTCCCAGAATTCCTCCTTCACTCATGTTAGCTCAAGGATTCTGGGAGTTTGAGGTCCACAAGTCTTAAAGCTGCCAAGTTTGAAGACCCTTGCTCTATTCTATTCTATTCTATTCTATTCTATTCTATTCTATTCTATTCTATTCTATTTTTTCTATCTCTATCTATCTATTCTATCTTTTTCTATCTCTTTCTATCCATTCTACCTCTTTATTCTATCTATCCCCCCCCCCCTCTATTCTACCTTTCTTTATCTATTCTAGTGGTCTTCAAACTTGTGGTCTTTAAGACTTGTGGACTTCAACTCCCAGAATTCTTCTTCCAGTCATGTTAGCTCAGGAATTCTGGGAGTTGAAGTCCACCAGTCTTAAACTTGCCAAGTTTGAAGACCCTTGTTTTATGGTAAGGCATGTGTAAATTAACAGCAATATTGTTAGGACAAAGTACAAATGGGAAGTTGTGTGCCCACTCCCTCCTAACAATTAACACCAAGGGTGTCCAACCTTGGCCACTTTAAGACCTGTGGACTTCAACTCCCAGAATTGCTGGCTGAGGAACTCTGGGAGTTGAAGTCCACAGGTCTTAAAGTGGCCAAGGTTGGAGACCCCTGGACTAGAGGATCGCCCTGCGCGTGGCGGGGCGTGGTTTCGAAGTTAGGATCGGGCTAGAAACGCCGTCCTCGCTCCTCACCCCTCTCGACCGTCAAGGCAGAAGGTGTCTGTACCCGCGCGCGGCCCCTTCCCCCCCCCCCCCGGGGGCACCCGGCGCTTTCCTGGCCTTGCCTTTCGCCCGTCAAAGCCAATTTGCACCTCCGGCTTCTCCGACGCGCCTTGACATTCATAATGAGGCCAATCACACTCGGGTGATTTTCGCCACGGCCAGACGTGTTCCAGTTGTTGTGACAGCTCGCCTTTCAGGCCACGCTAATGAGCCGCACAATTACCGGCTCTAATTCGACAGCGCTGCCGCCGCCGCCCCGAAAGCAGGGACGCCACCTGGGGGCGCCTTTGGCCCCCCCAATGGAGCCCCCTCCGCTTGAGGCCCCTCTTCTCCCCAAGGGAGGCTTCCTGAAAAGTGTGTGTGTGGGGGGGCTTTTCCCAGGGGGGGTGACCGCATTCAGAGAACCGGCTCAGGCGGGTGACAACGTTTTCCGGCCAAGGCCGTGCCCGCAGCATCCTCCGTTGACCCGGGTCGTGTGAATCCCCAGGCGGACTTCTCAGGGGTCCGTGAATGCTCCAGCCGCAGAGACCCTAAGCATCTCTGTCAGCCGTCGGGGTTTCTCTCCGGGGAGAGGAAAAAAAAACCCCTGAGCCAAAAAGTTACCTGAAAAACGAAAGCGGGGGTGGGGGGGTGGGGGAGGGGGCCCTTGCCAAGCCGGCGTGCAGCAGCAGGCGAGGCCGCCTCCTCGTCCTCCTGAAGGCCGGCCCAGTTCAGGGACTGCGTTATTCGTCCGGCTCCAACCAGGCCCGCCGCGGTCATCCGAGAGAGACAGGCTGCAGCGGTTTCGGTTGCCACTGGCTGACCAGGCCGCCTCCGCATAACCTCCGCGGCTTTGGACAAGTGCGAGGGCCCCCGTCCCCCCCGCTTTAACCAGACTACGGAAGAAGCAGCGGAGGGGGAAAGGCCAGCGCCTGCTTGCCCCCTTGAGGAAGCCGTCCTGCCGGGCGAGCCCTGCGGAGGGCTCTTGCAGGAGGAACGCTCTCCCCCCTCGGGTTTCCCCCAAGAAACGTCGCCTCGGTCGGGGAAGCCAAGGGTCAAGCGGGCTCCTAGAAGCCTGGGCAGAAAGGGGAGCAAGCAGAGGCGGAGGCAGCGGGGACCGGTGGGCCGCCCCCAGGTGGAAGTCGGTGTGACAGGCGGGGGAGGGAACGATCCCCGAAGCCTCTCCAAGGAGCGCTGCCCTCCGCTAGGTTTCCCCGGCGATTCCGGAAAACGAGCGAGGAGGACCGAAGCCTCCGTTGCCGACGCGCATCTTCTCGCCTAAGCCCCGGGGCAGGAGGGTGTGTGTGGGGGGGGGATAGGCCTCTCCCTCTTCCAGGCCCTCGGAGATCCCGACCCCCTTGGGGAACCCCGTGCAGGACTTCACCTCTCAGAGGTAGTATAGGGCCCGGCAGGAGGAGAGGAGGAGTCCCTCTGCTTTGCGCTGGTGCTCTTTGTGCCCCGCTGCTATGGAGAGAGAGAGAGGGGGGGCGGTCGTAGGGTTCATCGCTTGAAACCAGCAGAGCCCGGCAACTTTTGGGGGCCATTAACCGACAAGGTGCCCAACCGGGGTCAGACAAGCTCTCGCTTGTGCGGATGCCAACGCTCACCGGTGGATGGTCCCAGAGGTTCTGCAAGAAGCTTCTTGGGTGAGAAGCTAAGCCTCCTCAAGGAAATACAAAGTACAATGGGCTTTTGAAGGGGGGAAAAAAAAGTACCTTTGGGACAATCATGACTTGAGAATCTCCATAGAAAAACGATCCGTTGATGGAAGCTGCTGCAGGAACTCAGCCCACCGATGGTCTCTGTCTCCTCCATCACTCTAGGACAGGGTCTCCAACCTTGGCCACTTTAAGACTTGTGGACTTCAACTCCCAGAATTCCTCAGCCAGCTGGCTGAGGAATTCTGGGAGTTGAAGTCCACAAGTCTTAAAGTGGCCAAGGTTGGAGACCCTGCTCTCGGATGTCTGTGAACTGATGGAGCTCCCTTCACCCTCTTCTAAACGGAGCCCACCTAACAGGATAGTCCTCTCTATGCGGAAGAGAGTCCACTTAAGCGCAATGGGTCCGAGTCCCAAATCCCTGCAGTTACCTCAGAGTAGCCTTTGCTTCTCGACTCCCCCGACCTTACCAAAGGAGCAGCAGCCCGGCTGCGATCTGGGGTCTGGGAGGGAGGAGGAGGAGGAGGAGGAAGCGTCCAGCTCGGCCTTGCCTGGTTTCGTCCCCACAAACGCGGGCCGGGATGGTTATGATCACCTTAGGGTGATTTTAAAAAGGAAAGATTTGATTTTAAAAAAGGAAGAAGTAACTGGGCAAAGAAACCAAGAAAGCACTGCAGCTGGGTGTGTTTTTGGCTCCATCATCCCTGGAGGAAAACAGCCGAGGCGGAGCGGGTGGGGGAGAAGCCTCTAAGGAAGGCAGGGTCTGTTTTGCTCTCTGGGTCCAGGCGGACGTGGGGAAGGGAGCCCGACCTTTTCCCTTTCCTTGAACTTTCGAGATCTCTCCCCAAAACGCAGCTCCTCTTCTTCAGGCGAAAGGACTCGAGAAACGCTCCAGTCAAAGGCGCCAAATGTCCGAGCGGTCACCGAGCGGGCTCTGCTTTCCGCGGACTTTGGCAGCGACACGGGCTCATCCTCGCTTCCCCCCACTTGGCTGAAGGAGTCCATTTCCTGGGTCAGCACATGGCACCGACCAGAGGAGTTGAATTCACACGGGCACGTTAATTACCCCAAGACCTGACCCAGGAAAACCCTTGCAGTGAGCCGGATAAGCGAGTGATGAGCAGGGCGCTGCCAAGTCCGCGGGGAAGTGGCACCGAGGCGGGGGCGGCAGTTGCTGCCCCTGCACGCTCCTCCCCGGGCCGCTTGACCCTTCTCTGTGCGGGCCTGGCCTCGGGCCTCGCCTCGCCAGGCACCTTGCCACTCCCAAAGGCGGCCCCGCGTCGCCCTGTGCAACGGAAGCTGGAGGAGAGGCTCGGGGGTCCAGCGTCCCCTCTTCAGCCGCCTCCCGCCCAGGGCAGCCCAGCTTCTCTTTCGGGAAGCGCCGGCCCTTGGCTGGAGCTGCCCGAGGGCGCACCGGGGAGTAAGCGCCACCCTCCGCCGGCTCTTATTGCAAATGCCGGCACCGAGGAGCCAGAACCCCCGCTGTCGGTTGCCCATCCTGGTCCTCTGCTGCGCGACCCCGGCAGGACCACGCAGCAGCCCCCAGGCAGCCTCGCTCTTCCTCGGGCAGTAGTTTTACTCGGGGCGGGAAGCCGGGCGAAGCCTCCGGAGTGTCCTTCGGAGCGCGCCAGGTAAGGAGCGGATTAGGCGACCGGAATGTTGCTCTGTATGTATTTTCCCCGGAGTCTCCAGTTCCTGCTTCCCCGGGCGCAGTGAGGTAAGCCATTGGTCGCATTGCACTAAGACATCACTTGACTCGTTTGGTTTTCGGCCCTCGGATTATCAGTAAACTTTAGTTAAAAGTAATGATACTCCGGTTATCTACTATTTAACACACTGGATTAAACGATGGCTTCATGTGTTGTGAGCCCGACTGGATTTAGGTACCGTAGTAAAACCTGTTTTGCTTAGCAGTGGTTTATATTGTTACATGTTGGGTGAACCAGATATAAAAAGGCCACTGAGGTAAAAATATATATATAAATTTACCCTGGAGTAGATCCCATCCCAAGGCACTGAATTGCAGATACTGTGGGGGGGGGAAATGGAGGTGAGGACTCTCTCCACAGAGAGGCAGGTGCTGATTGCAGAAGAGGTGAGGGTGAAATGATGGATAGTTGAGCCAGGTAGACGGCTGTTGATTCCACCTTAATAACGCAGGATGCCTGGAAGTCTGATACCAAAGGAAGATGCGGAGATCTCTTTCTCTAACTTTGGGCATTAGAAAAAGAGGATGTCTTGGTAGCAGTAATGTTTCTGTCCCTTGAATATTGCAAGTAGTTGTGGAATGAGGGCCGAGGATTTTCTGCAAGGTTTCTGAGGCTGATCTGGAGACACCTCTCCAAATCCCTGTCCTTTCTGCGCACTGTCTTCTGCGATGGTGGTTCCTGCTGTACCTTGAAACGCCATATACAAAAATAGCCTTGGAAGAGAGTGGAGGGGGCATTGATTTCTTTTTCAATTTAACTGTACAGCTTATATGCTATATTAAAAGGTGAAAAGAATTCTGAAGTGATGTACCGTATACCATGCAAAAATGTTAGCCAGTTGTGCAAGACAGCTGTAAATTAAGAATGCTTTCAGAAATGAAAATGTTAATTTATTTTTATCAATTAACAAAATGGAAAGTAAATAAGAGTAATCAAAATCAAAATTTGGTGTGACTACCCTTTACCTTCAAAACAGCGTAAATTCTTACAGTTGCATGAAGTCAGGGCTTTTGTAGGATGAAAGTTAGGTGTATGATGAACCATGATTATACCAAGCAGGTGCTAATAATCAATTTCATCTGTAGGTTGAAACAGTCAATTGAAACAGAAACAGCTGTGTAGGGGTTTAAAACTGAGTGAGGAACAGCCAAACATTGCTCTAACGTGAGATTGTGGAAGACAGTTTCATGTCACAGGTCATACACCATGACCAAACTGAGTACAGAAACAAGACAAAGATAGTTATACTGTGATGCGAGTTCTCTCCCAGGCAGAGATGTCAAAGCACACTGGGAGTTCAAGCTATGCTGTTCAAGGTCTTTTGAAGAAGCACGAAGAAATGGGCAACACTGAAGACTGTGCAGACACATGGATCAGCCAAGGAAAAGTAATGCAGTAGATGAAAGACACATCATGTGTATTTCCCTTTGACATAAGATGTCCACCAGTTGCCATCAGCACTGAACTGATGCAAACCAGTGGGACCCAGTTATACCCATCCATTGTGCAGAGAAGCCTGTCCAGAAGTGGTCTTCATGGAAGAGTTGGGCCCAATAAACCATACCTCTGATGTGGAAACAAGACTAAGTGACAAAACTATGCACAAAAAGATAGGAACTGGGGTACAGAAAAATGGCAGCAGGTGCTCTGGACTGAGGAGTCAAAAATTTGAAATATTTGGCTGTAACCGGAGGCAGTTCACCAAGTTTGGGCTGCATTTCTACAAATGGAGATTTGGTCAGGATCAATGATGTTCTCAATGCTGAGAAATACAGGCAGATACTTATCCATCATGACGTACCACTAGAGTTGTTTGAGAACTGTGGAAGTGGTATTTAACATCGCTCTCTGGCAATGTGCATTTCCGTGGCAACACTTCAGGGCCATCTCTGAACTCTTTTGTAGGCGTCTCATCGGTGGAGTGAGCAACCAGCAGTGCTTTGAAACTCAGTCGTTCCAGTATAGTGGAGACCGGCTGGACGTGGCTTGCCCCACAGACACAAAGAGAGGTTCTACAGTGGAGGTTAAAGGAGTCACCTTCCAAATCCATGGGGATTTGGAAAAGAAAGATTTGAGGAGAACTGTGTCCAATCAAGGGACAGTGGGCATAATAATTGGGGCTGCTTAAAAGGAGAGTTAAGAGCCGGGAACCTGTGAGGTTTGCTCCTAGGATGACAGCCGTGGTAGGTGACTACTGTGTGGGTAATTGTTTGTATACCTCATGTTGAGTAGGATCTGGGTGGAGAGTTTTGCATCAGTGGTCCTCCCCCTCAGTGAGAGGGATTAGTGGGGAAGGTGTGCTTGTTGCGAGGTGCGGTTGGAGAGAAGGTGTTCTTGGCGCTGAGATCTTTTGCTAGAACACCACGGGGACCCCCTCCTTCCCTGGCCACCCCCAGGATGTCTGTGATTGGAGGGGGGTGGCAGAGCCCTTGGCTCTTCAAGGAAGGGGACTGGAGGGGAAGAATAGTTTTATCTTGAGGAATGTAGGGTAGAATCACAGTGGTGACAGGCAGGGGGGATGCTCTGGGGGCCAGAGGGCAGGCCGTTTCAGGGAAGATACCCCCAATGTGAAATATTGATGGTGTGTTCCGGCCTACTGAACTCATCCTCAGTCCTTAGACATCATACCCCCCCCTCCCTCCCCCCGAGGCCCTAGCCAAGGCCCCAGGGCAGGGGAGCTCTGCCACTTGCTGTAATAATCCTGGGGGCTTTCCTGGCCTTTTCTTCACGGCTGCACACATGGTACAACTCTTGACATAGTCCTCAATGTCTTTTTTCATTTTCGGCCACCAAAACTGCCTTTGAGCAAAATGCAAGGTTTTCAAGTAACCGAAGCGCCCGGCCTTTTTAGAGTCGTGGCTTTGTTGGAGGACTTGGAGAGTTAGGCTTGTGGGGAAGTTATAATTTTGAGCCTTTCCAGGCTAGTCCCTCTCTTAGGATCAGTGCCTCCTTGTTGTCCCTGTACCAGGATCAGCGGGGCGGTTCATTTTTCAGTCTTTGGGTCATACCGTCCCCTTCTGTGGGTTTCTGTCACCCGGCCTGGCCACAGATCATGGCTTGTGAGGCAGGCTGCGGGGAGGAATCATGGCATGGACCACTTCTTCGTGTTTGCTGTCATATTGTGGTTTGCATGACCCAACATCTGCCAAGAGGTTTTTCCCTCCAGGAATGTTCTTGAGCTTGAAGTCGAACCATTTGAAATACTGGACTTGCGGACTTGCTTAGAGTTTTTAGAGTTTTTAGCACGTCAGGGTTTTTATGGTCGGTCCACACTTCAAACGGGATATGGCTGCTCTTAAGAAAGTGTCTCCAGGCCAGCAGGGGCCATCAGACTACGTAGGCTTCTTCTTCCCGTACCACCCACCTCCTCTCAGTCTCTTGTCAGTTTTTTGGAGATGTAAGCACAGGGTTTCAGGTTCCTGTCTGCGTTTCTTTGGAGTAGGATGGCCACAATGGCCATGTTGCTGGTTTCAGCCTGGATGATGAAGGCTGTTCTGGGTCAGGCTGCTTAAGGGGTGGCTCTTGGGCAAACAGGGCCTTCAGCACCTCTAAAGCCCACTGGCATTTAAAGTCCAATTTAGGGGATAGGGCTCGATGGTTGCAGACGCTCCCCCACGTCTTTGACAGTTCAGTGATTGGCAAGGCGATCTCTGCGAAAGAGGGGATGAATTGTTGGTAGAAGTTAGCAAACTCCAAGAAGCTCTGTAGCTCTTTATGGGTGCATGGGGGTTGCCAATCCAGGGCCGCTTTAAGTTTAGCAGGGTTCATCTCAACTTCCTCGCTTGACACTCGGTAGCCCAGATAGCCCAGGCGTGAGTTGTGGAATTTGCACTTTGACAGCTTAGCCTATAGTTTAGCCACAAGGAGTTTTTTCAGGACTTGGCACACTAGTTTGATATGTTTCTCTGGGGTTTCAGGGAAGATGAGAATGTCATCTCAAGCACACTAGAACTCCTTTTTATAGGTGCTCATGCAGCACTTCATTTATTAGCTGTATAAAGATACCCCCCCAGAAATCCGAAGAAATTGGAAATTGGAAGCTGTCTAGGGGACAGTGGAAGGCAGCCTTCTAGTAATTGCCTCATTTTATTTGCACTCTGTAGTATGCTTCCCAAGCTTGGTGAATATCTTTCCCTTTGCTATGTGGGCTAGATGTCCTTCATGAAGGGGCAAAGGGTGTTTTCCATGCACACTACATTAATTCCTTATAATCTCATTGACCCATCTTCTTTCTGAAGAAGACTGGGGTGGCCACTCTGGATTTTGCAGATTGTATAAATCCTCGGGCCAGGTTAGTGTCGATGTAGTCCCTTAGTTCAGCCATCTTCCTTGGGGTCATGGAGTACATCTTCGGTTTGGGTAGGTTAGTCCCAGGCACAAAGTTTATGGCGCATACTGTGGGACATACCAAGAGAAGGAACTGAATAAGTACAACATGGAGGACAGAAAGGAAAAGGGGGTGGGGGGCACCATGATTGAAATCCTCAAATATATTAAGGGTGTGAATAAAGTTCCAGAGGGCAGTATTTTCCATATGAAGCAAAAATCAAGAACATGGGGAACATAACCTCAAACCGATTAGAGAGAAGTCAGAACATGTTGGAAAGTATTACTTCACAATAACAGTAGTGGAAGGATGGAATAAACTTCTGGCAGAGATAGGGAGTCACTCATCAGTAACTGAGTTTAAACAGGTCTTTCATCTGACAAAAATTTAAAAAATAAAAACAACGTAAATAAAAATAATTAAAAACTAATAAATAAAAAACCCTCAAAGGGCAGAATTGATGGACCACTGTGTCTTTTTCCGCTGTCTATGACACCTGTGGCCTAGGCTGATCTTCCCTTCTGGCTGGTCTGGAAACTGCTACTTTCGCAGTTCTGGATTTAGAAGTTGCCGTGGTATAACGTTATTATATTTCTTGGGCATAGGACTTTATGCCAACCAGTGTTAACAATGGAGCTTTTCTCTTTTTCTGTAAAGGGTCACATATATATATATGTGCTCTTACAATGGTATGTTGGAACTTGTAAGGAGCTTTGAGTTGAGATGGTTAAAAAGAGCTCCCTTCTTTAATAATTACATGGGCACATGAAGACTAGGTGTTTTTATCAAAAAAGAAAGAATCGAGATCAGCTCCTAGGATCTCCATGAACATTACTTTTCCTATTCAGGACACATTCCTGGGCCCGCTTTTTGCTTAGGTCACCACCTGAAATCTCCTGGCGGTCTCCCGTCGGTTCCGTTATTTCAGAGCTGGAGAGCCGTGCAATACGATCATCAAGCACTTACTAATATTAATAACATAATGTCTGGGGCTGCCGATGTCTATCACATGCATTCCCGGCAATAGGTTCCTACGGGCCGGCCAAAGGCTTGTGCAGATGAAGGGCACGTCTCTACCGCCCGTTCCCACAACCATCGGTGGCCATATAGGCAGAGAGAGAGAGAGAGAGAGAGAGAGAGAGAGAGAGAGAGAGAGAGAGAGAGAGAGAGAGAGAGTGTGTGTGTGTGTGTGTGTGTGTGTGTGTGTGTGTGTGTGTGTGTGTGTGTGTGTGTGTGTGTGGCATTCAGCTCTGTTTTTGGGAGAAACCATCGATGTAGAGGGGGGGGGGGGACTACGTCAGTGCAGGTATCACGGGCAGCCTCGGTTCATTTTTCGCCTCACTACCGAGCCTGCTTCCTCCGCACGCCGCCTTCCGCTGCCGTCCCTCCCCCGCAGCGGCCCCGCTTCCCGCCCCGTCGGCTCGCTGAGGCGTTGGTCCAGCCCAACGGCTCCCGGGCGACAGAAGGGACAAGATGGCGGCGGCGGCGGCGGCGCGGTGGCCTCTGGGCCCCCTCTGAGAGCGGCTCCCTGCGCTGGGCGATGTCGGACTCGGACTCGGAGGGAGAAGGCGCGAACCGGCAGCTCAAGTTTGTGCTCTTGGGCGATGGCGCCTGCGGCAAGGTCAGTCCGGAGAGCGGGGAGGCTGCCGGCCGCCCCCCCAGGGTGTTACCGAGGGCTTTCCCCGAACAAGGCGGGCCTCCCTTCCCGGGGGTGGCGCAAGTCGGGGGCGGGCTCTCCCAGGACTCTGCCCCGGGGCTCGCCGGCCTCTCCGGTCGCTCGGAGGCCCCGCGGTGACAGCGGAGAGGAGGGTTGTATGGTGGCGCAGGGATTAGGCTGGGTGGGAAGGGGGAAACTAATCCCAAAAACATCTCGGAGGGACGATTAAATGAATTCGCTCGGAAAGGAGGTTCATGATGACGTTATTCCCCCTCTGCTAGTGAAGTCGGGAAACCTTTTCCTTCTTAGATGGCACAGTGTAATTTCAACATATACGCTCCATGAGAGCTGGGCCTGTGATGTAAACGATTCTAATTTATTTTGCAATAAAATAGACTCTTCAGTGAATTGAAACAACGTTATTATCCTGGATTAGAAATCTGGGAGTAGGGAGGTGCTGCAAGTTATTCCTTGAAATGAATAAAACGTTGGCACAATGACAAACAATGCAGCATTGATGGCTTTATTTTTCTGCCTCTAGTATTTTCTGAATAGCATTTCCCCGATTTGTACGTGTGCCAATTGTTCTATGCATTGTTTTGCCCGGCCACAGAAGGTGCTTCTTCCAGGTAGAATAGAAGAGGTCGGTTGCCCCAGTCGCCAAGGAAGGAGCCTGGTCGGTCTTAGTAGGTCCACGCATCGGTTGTGAGAGGAGCCCGTTTGGACTGTTCCAACTGGGCTTTTCTATCACCACAACAGAACCCTTGCTATTAGGCAACACAAAACAGCCGTGGGTTTCAAAGAAGTTTACCACCTGTTTGGTGGGCGTGGCTTGGGTGTGCTTCACACGTGCACCAAACGCACACTGCGCACACGCAAAGGCTTTCCTACTGAACCTCCTGCACTCCTGCACCCTCCCTGTAGTAGCTTCAACAGCTGCCGCGCAAAGCAGCTGCGCTTCAAAAGCAGGGAATAAAGATCAGTATGAGAGCCTGGGCGGGCCCAGCAGCAGCTGGTCAGAGAGAACTGGTTTGGTCTCAGCTGATCTTGAGCGCTACTGGCATGCCGGAACTGGTAGAATAGCACCACTGACATAAAAGCACCATCAATAAAGCATGGTGTGGCATATTTGCATTCTTTACCCCAACTATTTCCACAGTTGTTGTAATTTCAATAATAAAAACCTTTGCATGTCAATATGGAACATGCATAAATAAATGGTTACGGAATGGGACAATTCACCACGGCCATCTTGCCACAGCCAACTCACCATGTGGCAACTCGCCATGTGACAATTCACCATGGACAATCCATGTGGGATAACTCAACACAAGCATTATCCGCCACTCTTTCTTTGACATTATTTCCATTAACAGAAGTAAATAACGTAGAAGACACAGTGGTGGATCACATTTATCGAGTTGATTATCCCACATGGATTGTTTGGTGGCGAGATGGTCGTTTGCAAAAGGTCCATGGCAAGATGGCTGCAGCAAATTGGTCATGGTGAGTTGTCCTAGACCCCGTGGCTAGGACCAAACCCTAAACTCAGCTGGGCACATCTCCAAAAGGGAAATACTCCCATCTAGTGTCATCTAGTCTTGGTGGTACACGCCAGATTATCTTGTTCCTCCCTCACAAATGAGGGGACCCTTGTTAATAAACCTGGTGTGCAGCAGCAGCAGCCGCCAAAGACCTGGGCCTCCAAGGGTCTGCTATTTAGCATCAGGTGTGAACTTGGAACCTCAGAACATACTACTGCTATTAAGTATCAGGAGCATCTTCACCTGTGAAGGCCTGCCCTATGGCTCCCATTTCTTCCCCTTCCCATCATTACCTGGGTTGATTCTCCCACTCTAAACTCTGCGAGGTCGTCTCCTATTCCCAATCCTGACTTCCCTGCTTCCTGCACTGTCAACCTTGTCATTACGCCAAGCATACTGACTCATCTCAATCATTCAGTGGGTAGGTGGGAGAATGAATACCAGGATGGATAAAAATCGATGTTTAAAAAAAAAACACCTGGGTTTTTAAAATTTAAATCGGATTTTTTTTTATTTTTATCACATTTATTTTGATAAAATGCTTTAGGAGTAAAAATTTATTTAAAGATAGTTTTCAATTTAAGTTACATTAATAATTTAGTTTATTCAGCATGAAATGGAGATTAGTTATGTAGCATGATGCTGTATATTCTGCAATATTTACATTTTTTTTGTAAACTCATTCAGTGAATCCAAGCTTTACCAGCTAAGATAACATGCACTGCATTGATGCATGTGCACAATTTCACAGTAACCATGAGATAAATCCTAAAGCAGAGTTCAGGAATATTCCTTTACCCCTTTGTTTTGCAAATCTATGTACACTACAAACAGTATGATGGTTTGAAGAGAAATGCATCTGTACCAGGCTCTAAGTTTGAGGAGAAAGGGCAAGGAGTAAAAATGAAAGTGAAACCTTCTAAGCAGCTTATAAACCTTGTGAACTTTCTGCACATAACTTGAAGTGCTTTATTCCTGCCTTGAAGAGCAAAATGGCAGCAAGCCGTAAAAGAGACCCAGTTTGGGAATATTTTAATTAAGTTCCTCTATCTATGCAATGGTGGCCTGAATGAAACAACAGCATGAGAAGTGCTGTGATGAAAGGACCATGTTTGAAGAGACAGGACCTTCAGGTTGGTAAACTTTTTATTTCATCATATTTTTTAGACTGCCATATATTATGCTAAAGCAATTATATGTATGTATGTGTGTGTGTGTGTGTGTGTGTGTGTGTGTGTGTGTGTGTGTATACACACACATACATACATACATACTATACATACATACAGTATATATATATATATATACAGTATATATATATATACACATATATAATATGTTTGTATATGTGTGTGTGTGTGTGTGTGTGTGTGTGTGTGTGTGTGTGTGTAGTATTCAGCTTTGTTCGGGTATTTTCTCACGTCACTGTAGTTGTGCTTTTAAAGTTGTAGCAATGTTTTGGCAGAATCTACAGTGTAGATCACCAATGTCACCCGTCATTGCAAACCTGTTCATGGAAGAATTTGAATCCAGAGCCCTGACCAATGCCACCCACAAACCCAAACTATGGTTAAGATACATCGATGCCACCTTTGTGATTTGGCCCCATGGAAAAGAAAACCTAAACAATTTCCTAACACACCTAAACAGCACACACCCCAAAAGTTCACCATGGAAATGGAAACAAACAACTACCATTCCTAAATGTACTAATCTCCCAAAAAACAGATGGCACACTAGGACACCATATACCAAAAGACAACACACACCAACCTCTACCTCAACGCCCAATCCCACCACCACCCAGCACACATAAACTCTGTGGCTAAAACACTAATTGCTAGAAACAAACGCCTGGCAGACAAGACACACATAAAGACTGAACTATGCACCTGACTAAAGTACTGACAGCCAACGGCTTCCACAAAAGCAAAATCACTGGCTTGATCCACAAAAACACACTGAGACATAATGGAGACCTAGAAGATGAACAGACCTATGGAACAGCTGTCCTGCCCTACATAAGAGGTACTACAGACAAAATCAGTAAGATACTACACAGGCATCACATCAAGACTGCCTTCAAAACAGACAGAAAAATAGCAGCCATCCTAAGAAACCCCAAAGATAAAATTGACCTGGAAAACCAAGGCATATACGAAGTACCCTGTGCATCATGCCTGGTCACATACATTGGACAGACCAATAGAAGAATAAGTACCCACCTGGATGAACACAAAAATGCAGTAAAAAAGCTGGAACACACTTCTTCACTGAAAGCCACAGGTCCTAGCATCAACTTCAATGGCACCAAAACCCTAGCCACTATAGAAAACCCCAGCCACAGATTTATCAGAGAAGCCATAGAGATTGAAAAAAGATCAGAAAGCGTTAGTAGAAGAGATGATTCCACCAGACTGTCAATTATTTGGAAGCCTGCACTCACAAACAAAAAAATCTCCACACCACAAGCCAGGCAAACACCTGGGCACAAACAGATCCCCCCTGATACCTCCAGCTCAAACACACTCCAACCGGGCACCCAGATGAAACCTAGCTTCCTAACAAATGATAGGCGTCCATTTACTCTGAGCCAAGCTGCACTAAAAGCCTCCAATTACAGGAACACAATGTTGCCAGCCAATCAAGACACAAAAAAAGCCACAAAACAGACAGAAGATATTAGAAACACCAATCAAGCAGAACACAGCAAACTCCAAGACCAATAAACACAGACCAAGACTCCCAACCAATCAGGATGAAGAAAAAACCATTCTGGCACAGCAGTAGGCTAGCCCCAAATTTCAAACTGAAACGGCTGTAAAAGTCTGACTCAATGTCGAACACAATACACAAGCCTGATGATGGCAGATGAGATTCTGCTGAAACGTTGCTACAACTTGAAAAGCACGACTATAATGACGTGGGAAAATACCCGAACAAAGCTGAATACCATACATGTAAGTACCCGTGAAAACTTAATGAAATATATATATGTATATATGTATATGTATATATATATATATATATATATGTATGTATACGTATACGTATACGTATATATACATATGTATATACTTATATATGTGTGCTATTGTTAATTGCGTGGCACTGCATTTTTATACAGTTGCCAAAAAAAGAAATAATGACTTGAAATATGCAAATATTACTTTTTAGGCTGTACTGTGTGTGAATACAATGAGAAATTCCCAATAAGCATGGATGATTTAAATAATAAAATAACATTGACTTTTTTGTTTAGGTGAAACCACCATCAACATAAAAGATTCGGGAAATTATCCACTTTCTAAATTGTCACCCTCTTGTTCTATAGTTTCAGAGTTATCTCTCCAGGATAGTGCATCAGTCATATCATTTACACATATCCGCAATATATGGCCTGAAAGAAAGAAACCATCTGGAACCACCACCATAGATAAATTTGCAGATCAGAAAAAGTTAATTGATGAAAAAAATTGCTCGGTTTTATTTATGCAACAAACACTTCTTTCCATCTACTTGAAAACCCATACTTCGTTAGTATGATTTAGTCAGTGAGACTAAGATACCGTCCACCGAAAAGAAAACTATAGGAAACTGCTGGATAAAGTATATGATAAAGAAATTATGCAATGATCAACAAGTCTAGAAGGTAAAATTGTTAACCAAAGTCTTGATGTCCACAATGATCCTATTGTATGTACTTGTATAACAACAGAAGAAGGGAATGTATTCCCTGCAGAAAGAATTGATACTTCAGGAAATGCACACACAGCAGCATACTTAGAAGAAGTAGCAGCAAAAGTTAATATGCAAAAAATATATATTCAAATGTCAAGTATGCAGTTTGGTTATAGAACAGTGCTACAAATGTGTCCAAAATGAGAAGAAATTTAGAACAACATGAAGAAACTACCAAGCTAATAACATACAATTGTGCTCATTTGATGCACCTCCTAGCCAAAGATTTCTTTGTCCCAGAAATAAGGAGTAATTTGTTGAAATTGCCGAATACTTCTGCAACAATCATTTTGAAGCATCAGCTCTGAAAATAATGGGTGGAACCAAGCTAACGCTCCCACAAGGTGTTAGATGGAACTTTGTAGTGGACTTTTGAACAATATATAAAAAACTGGCTTATTCTGATGACTGTGAGCAAACGAGAAAAAATAGATGGGACTATCCCAGCCAAAATCCTCATCATTGGGCTTAAGAGAAATGTTGATCATATGCTGAGCATCCTGATACCTTTTTCTGAAGCTTTAAACAACATCCAGAAAAATATTTATTTTGTTGCTGATGCTGTTGAAATTTGGAAGGAACTTAGGCGAGCACTTAAAAACAGAACACACCGACAAGCAGAAATTACAAGATTTTAAAAAGTGAATAGGACAAGCACCGTCGGCAGCTCATTTTCTCGCAAACAGTCAATATCCAGCACCAGGGTCAAACCTTAAGCGCTGAAGAAGAGGAGTTAGTCATGACATGAGTATCCAGCAATCATCCATCTCTAGTGCCAACTATAATGAACTTCAGAGCTAAAGGGGAACCATTCAAAAAATACATGTTTGCTGAGGAGGTTTTAAAGAAAGTTTCACTCTAAATTGAGAAATCATCTGGGACCCGATAAAGTAGGAAAGCTTGTTTTACTTTTCCAGATCATGAACAAACAAGAGAATGAGTATGAAAATGAGTGAGCTGCAGAAGACTGTGATTGAAGTTTTTTTTTTATGTGTACCCAGCTGATATATTCAGTTTAAGTTCTTTTGTTCGTTTTTTCAAAGATATTTTGTTTATGCACTTCAGTTACTAAACATTGATGTTTAAACAAATACAGGAATATGTAATATGTTATTGTTTTAATTAAAATAATTTGAGTACTTCTCCAACTATGTATGTTTAATCGATTAACCTAAAATCACCGTTTTACTCACCTGACAGCTTAGTCTAAATAGGAAACTTTCGTTTTGTTTGCAACTAATAATATTAAAGATTCTAACTACCAGCAAGAAGCCTGTGCTGGGTGTGAGTGAGAGCAGGATGATTCATGGAACAGCAGCACAGGCGACTCGGGAGTAAGAATGCTAATTAATGGCCACTCCCTCTAGGGAATATAAGCCTGGTTTCAAACGGCTTTTGCCTTTGTAAAAGGCAAAAGTTCAAAGGAGTTAGTGTGATGATTACAGACTCTAATTTATTGGACTGATTGGCTGCAAGCCATCTGTTACCTACAAAGAGGGTTATTTGTGGAATAAAGCCGTGAACGTTTCAGTTTTGGAATTTATCTGTGTTTGCTTTCGGAAACTTTGGCTGGGTCAGAACACCTAGGGGTCAATCCTTTGTCACTTTGGGGTTCTTGAATTCCTGTGCGCCTCCTCCCCAATTCTCAAAGTTACTCCCTGTCAGTCTTAGAGGAAGTTGTTTCCCCAATGTCTGGCCACATCTTTCATGTTATTGCTTTTGTCAGCCCCGGATCCATCTTGAGAAAGATTCCAGGCTACCACAGCGGGGGATGGGAATGGGAGAGTAGCAAAGGGAATATAACTACAACAACATTATTTCACCAGTGATCAAGGACAAGCTGCTGTCACCTGGATTGGAGTGACTGAAATTTGGCAGTAGTTGAGACAGGAGATTAATTGGCCAATGTGATCTGAGGGTCACTAAATGGGGCAGGATGTGAGTTTTAGCTTGGAGGGGGGAAATGTGGGAATTCAGATTCGGGTTTTCCCCAGATGTGCCAACATGACTACTCTAATAAAATCTTACTTTGATGGACGTTGTCTCGGAGTTCTGAATCGTTTGGAGAGTTTATTGAATGCCGACATTAACCCAAATCTGCATCTAAAGAAAACCCAACAGCTTCTCGCAAAGCGGCGGAGGCCAAACTCTGGAGGGGTGCCCAACCCAAGGAGCTGGGCCTGTGGCAGTCCCAACCAACAATGAGATGTGCAGCTAGAATTGGAGCCTTCAGGGGTGCCTGACCAGATGCAAGATTGGTACTGGATGGCGGTGACTATGGACTTAGAAATTCACTCCCACCAAAGATCAGTGCCAGAGATGGGCCAGCAAGCCTCTGGTAGAGATGCAACCAGTGGCAGCCCCTGGAGTCAAGTGCTTCAGGTGTGGTTAGCAGGGCCACTGAGCCTCAGAATACCTGGTGTTGGCCCCTATTTCCCAGGTGTGAATGTCAGCTGCAGCTGCTGAAGAAAACTCCCCGAAAGCTGCAAGACAAGCGGCAAGCTGTAGAGGTCCCTTGCAGTCTGATGAGGAGGGAATTCTGGCTTTGGAAGTTATTGGCTCTAGTGGGAGTGGCGATGAGGACCTGATGTTAAGTGAAGCCATCTACTCTTTTGCCATAAAACCTCACATAGTAGTGCCAGAAATGAGTCTTTGCCGGCGCAGCAGGCACCTGGAGGAGAGTGACTGGAATTTGGCAGAAGCTGAGACAGGAGATTGATTGGCCAATGTGATCTGGGGTCACTAAATGGGGCAGGGTGTGAGTTTTAGCATGGAGGAAGGAAAACGCGGGGATTCAGATTCGGGTTTTCCCCAGATGTGCCAACATGACTATTCTAATAAATTCTTACTTTGATGGACGTGGTCTCGGAGTTCTGAATCGTTTGGAGAGTTTACTTGGAATGCTGACAGCTTTAGACTGTTCAATACTTATTTAATCTGTACTTAGTCCTTTTTCTGTAAGACAGCTAGAACATATTTTCTGTGTACAAACGTTTTTTTCCTCTAATTTCATTTATTTTAATCTATTTCATTTATTTTATTCAGTTATTTTAATCTATTTCATTTATTTTACTCTAATCATTCCCCTTTCCTTTAGTCCCACTTGCTCATAGTACAGGTCTGTAAATTATTTGAATTTTATTAGTGTAGCTATACATTTTCCTGTAAATTTTCAGGTTTTTCAAAAAAATCTAATATTTTTCCAATTTAATTGACATTCTTAATTTAAACAATTATATTTATAAATATATATTATAAATTATAAATATTACTTTTACAAAGATTAATGATGGTTTATAGTTAAGGATTAAATAATCAAACACCATCAATAATGTAATAAGTTAATAGTCCTATTAGCATTATTATAATAAAGACTATCAAGAATTTTATTATTATTAAGTATAGTAATGTTCAGATTTTAACCTCTAAAATGGGTTTCCAACCTGTGGGCTTTGGCCCACTTACCAGGCCATGGCCTATTTGCAGCTGGGCTGTGTGAGTGGTGGGCTGGCATGCACACGCATGTGTGCAGCCCCACTCGCACGAGCAGTGGATGCTAGTCCTTGCAGCCCCACTCATGTGAATGGGGGGTGCCAGTGCTGCAGCCCCACTTGTGCGAGTGGTGTGCACACGTGCCTCTCACACAAATAAAGCTGTACGTGTGCCTGCCCTGTACCTCACACAAAACAATCCTCTATTCCGCCTCCCCCCCAAATGTCAGGTCAACACGGACGGCTTGGGGAATGTTGTTCTAAAGGGTCTTTTTAATAGCTTGTTTTTTTCCGTAGCTTTTCTGATGCTAGGAGTAGTTATGCCACGGGGATTGCCGGTGAAAGGCTATTCCAGAGATTCAGTGCTATGTTTGAAAGGCACAGGTCTCTTGTTCTTCCAAATATCTCCTGTAAGGAAGAAGTTCGTTATTTATACCGTGAATTTGTCTCCTGGATGGGGAATCACTTTCAAGCAGACAGTCCCTCCCAGTCCTGAGTGCCAAACAGATTTTGTAGATTAAAATCAGATTTTATGCCCAGAAGTTAATGCCAGCCAATGCAGAGCCTATAACTGGCTGCACTACGTTTTGTATCTCATGAAAACTCAGTTGGGTTCCATGAGAGAATAAGGCTTTTAAAAAGGTCACTGGGCACAGTGCGCGAGGCCATGGCAGTGATGCGCAAAGCAGAAAGAGCAGGATCTGTCAGCTGACATTCAGAAGTCCCCCATTCCCTTGGGCTTTTTTTCTCATGGAGACCTATTATTCTGTAAGTGTCTGAGAGGCAGACGGAAATAATGTGTTTTTAGCTAACGGGTTGTGTGACCTGAACATCTTTGAAAACCATTAGTGAAGAGAGCTTCCAAATTCTTGGTGAGTGGTACCTCATCCAGAGTGGAACAGATGACTTTTGATGCTGTGATTCAACTACAACTTCTTCCTCCTAGTAATTAGTCCTTACAACTATCAAAATCCTTACAGCTTCCAGAATTAGGCCAAGACTTCCCTAGCATCATTGATCTACCCTGCGGTAGGGTATTATCAGCATACTCATGATATCTTCTCCCAAACTGATGGTTGACTTGCTTAATGTCTTTGTGTAAGTGTTAAACAGTACGAATGGCGAGAGAGAAGAACCCTGCAGTACCTCACATTGTAGTGGCCAACAGCTACTCCTCCCCCTGCCCCTCCTTTCCCAGCCATCCATTTAGGAAAGAGTAGATCTACTAAAAAGTAAGTGTCGGGCCTGCCTCCATTCAAAACCCAAGAAAGAAAAGGGCCTACTCCATTGAGGAAGAGAAGAGGTACTTTTATTGAGTTTGAAATAATAGCAGCGAAAGAAAAACAAGATCTGAGCCAAAAGACACAAAAGTTACATATTGAAAGTTTCCCCAAATCCCTCCCCCCAAGGACCCAGCCTGAAAGTCCAATCCATGTCCCACATAGTGTCATATGGGGGCACCTCTTCAGGTGTTTACGTCCATCTGGAGTTCTAGGTTGGTTAGACTTGACTGGGTATAAACTCCATTCAGCAGTGCAGTTATTCTTGAAAGCGAGTTTTGCCATACTAAATGACCTTGAACTAACAAAAGAATTTTATTTTGTCTACTCAGAGCTACTTAATTAAAATCATTCCCCTCACACTTTCTGAGGCTATGTGGCAGCGTGGAATATGACTTCCTAAGCTGAGAGGGGGACTTGCTTGGCTGGATAAATGGGCCCCTACTATGAAGTGGGAGGATGGATACCAAAAAATCATAATTGGGGTTGGCTCACTGCCCGCTTCCTCCCACAGAGAAATTGCCACCCAACAAAGATGCCCAACCTGAAGCAGCAGCCACAGCTTCAGACTCTCCTCCAGGTGCGCCCCAAGTCCCTGAACAATACAGGGACTTGGGTGAGGTGTTCAGCGAAGAAGAATGCAATCTTTTACCTCCCTATTGAGCCACTGATTGTGCCATAGAGTTAGAACCCGGGGCAAAACTGCCAAAACCAAAGATGTATTCCATGACACCAGCTGAAATGACTGAGTTGAGAAAATACATCGATAACAATTTAGACAGGTTTCATTGAACCTGCCAAATCTAGGTTGGCCACCCCAGTGCTGTTCAAAGAAAAAAAAGGTGGCGGCTTAAGATTATGCATGGATTTTAGGGCATGAACCTGGTATGCATGAAAAACATGTACCCCTCCCCCTCACGAAGGAGTTATTAAATCGTGTCTAAAGGCCAGGTCTTCATTAAACTAGATCTGAGAGAAGCTTACTACTGAGTCCACATAAAAGAGGGTGACGAATGGAAAACAGCCTTTAACTGCCCTTTGGGTAGTTTCCACTTCTGAGTCATGCCTTTTGGACTCCAGGAGGCCACCACAGTATGTATGCAACTCATCAATGAAGTGTTACATCCACACCTGTACAAAGGGGTCCTTGTCTACTTGGTCACATTCTAATATTCAGCGAAACCATCGAAGAGCATGTCAAATTGATTAGGCAAGTACTGAAAAAACTTTTAGCTGCCAAGTTATATGTAAAGCTGTCAAAATGCGAATTCCACAAAGAGTCACTGGATAACCTGGGCTACTGAGTGTCCACATAGGGAATTGAGATGGACCCTGGAAAAGTGAGAGTGGTGCTAGACTGGCAACCACCCAAAACACGTAAACAACTTCAAAGCTTTTGGGGTTTTGCAAATTTCTATAGACAATTTATTCTTTCATTTGCCTTTAATAGAGTTATTGAAAACTGGGCCTTCCCCGACCAAACCAAAACCCAATCAACCCCTTGCTTGGACAATGGACTGTCAGAAATCTTTTGAAACCTTAAAACACCCATTTGCAGCTGAGCCCATCCTCCAGCACCCTGACCCGACCGTCCAAGCTGATCCTAGTGATGTGGCTGTCGTGGCCATTCTTCTCCAGAAGAACTCTCAAAACCAGCTAATGCCTGGTGCTATGTGTCCAAAAAGTTGACAGACACAGAGTGTAGGTGGGTGGTTTGGGAAAAAGAAGTGTTTTCAGTGCAGTGGGCTTTACTATCTTGGAGGCATTTCCTGGAAGGAATGAAGGAGCCGTTTGAGGTGCGGACTGATCACAAAAACCTCGAGGCTCTAAAGACCCCTCAAAAGCTATCACCTAAACAAGTCTCAATACTTCAGAGGTTCAACTTTAACATGAAATATATCCCAGGAGAGAAAAACATACTGGCAGACGCCCTGTTGAGAAAACTCCAATTTGACAGTTGCTAAGAGAAAGTAGTGCAAACTATGATATCAGAAGCCCAGCCTGCTCAATTTGTGCCATGATGAAACACAGAACTGGAAAAACCTCTGGCCTCCTTCAACAAGCAGCTGAACCAACGAGGCTTCAACTTCCCAGAGGTTGGTGGGAGGAGCTGCTGGCTGCTTGCGAGGGAGGCAGATAGCGGTCCTAACGGCGTGCGAATCATATAACTATAAACCAGAAATACCAATAATACATGCAGGGTTAGTGTGCTTAAGATTGTGATTTTATTTTATTACAAAATGACTGGCTTAGTTCAGTGTAGTACTTGTTTTGCAGCTGTCTTTCGCAGTTCTATGTCCTCTGTAAAAAAAATTATCGGTCTGCAGGGACAGATTACCTATCTAGAATCTCTAATCTGTGCTCTCCAAACAGAAATTAGGTGCCCACTCCAGCCATCTATTGAGCTGCCATGCTACCAGCCCCCACTACCACTAAGATCCTACAGGAAAAGGGCAGTATGGACAACCGCGGGATCTGGCAGGGTGAGAGATGTGTACCATAAACACAAAGCTGCTGCTGTGCCCCAGCATAACAGATACAGTGCCCTTGCTGACCTTAATAGGGACACTAAAGTGACAGGTCAAGGTAGTTGTGATAATGTTAACTCAAGCTGGGGATCATGGTCCTAGAAGAAGAACTTACTTTGGAAAGGAGAAAGTGTGAATCAGGTATTACACATCAGTCACACAAGAAAGCAAGGTATCCAAAAAGAGAAGCTACCTTCTGGTTAGGGACTCAATTGTAAGGGATGTAAATTTAGGAAAGAATACAGAGGTTTTGAAAGAGGTCAGGTGTCTGCCAGGTGCTACTGCCAGCAGAGACAAGAGGCGTATTCTTAAGATAGCCAAGGATGCCAATAAGGACTGTGATGTTGATGCTATTATACATCTTGGTACAAGATGTATCCTGGTCCCAGAAGGATGTACTTCCTGTTCAGAAAGACTTCCAGAGCTTAGGGTATGAACTTAGTAGTATGGGCGTATCTTTCAGAGGTTCTACCAGTATACAAGGAACAAAAAGGGAAAGGCCACCGTGTAGCGGAATTTAATGTGTGGCTGAAGGAGTGGTGTAAAAGGGAAGGCTTTGGTTTTATTAGTCATGATGTCTTCAGCTGGTCCAATGAAAAACTGTACAAAAGAGATGGTTTGCATCCATCAAAGAAAGGGACTGAGTTACTTGGCATTAAATTCACAGATTTCCTGGATAAACATTTAAACTGAACAGCGGGGACAGAGAATTAATGGATAGAGAACATTTCTGTCCCCAGCAACCTAAAATTAATAAGGATATCAGTGCATGTAAAATAGATGTTTGTGCAGGTAAGATTATCTACCTTGCTGACAACCAAAACCAAGCATTTAATAGTGAATACCATACCATGTGCATTAATCAAACAGGTAGAAAGAAAGTAGGGGCAGGCAGGCACATGTTATGTAGACAGTAAACACAGTGTCAGACATAAAGATCTCAAGTGCCTATATACAAATGCACAAAGTCTGGGGACCCTTAGCAACAGGGGGGTGTCCTCACAGATCTGACAGATTCAGTCCAATTAGCTAGCAGCAACTGACAACCCAATCCTGGATGCTGTCTCCACCAAACGAGAAAGGTCATATCAGGTAAGAACCAACGACCCTTTTCACGTTTTTTCATATTTAGAATATATTTGCATATGTGAATACCAAACCATATCAAACCCTTGTTCATTTAATAATTGTTTCATTTAGAGCTCACCCTTTTTGTTCAAAATACCTTTGTATCTAACAATATTTCCCCTATTAATAATGTTTGGATGTATAAGTGCTTCCATTGTCGAAAACCAAACTGGAATCTTCAAATAATGTTGTTCTCTCGTTTTCTCCCAAATTAACAATAAAGCATTTCTGATATAGTGTCTTTGAAAGTAACTATGTATCTTATTTTTCCCGTACCATAAAAAGGCATGTCAACCCAGTTGTAAATCATGCCCCTCCAATGTATTCCTCAATACAATCCACTTTCATCCATGTTAGCACCGCAGCTTGGTAATATAATTCCCAACGGGGTAATCCAAACCTTCCTCTAATTCTTGTATCCTGTAACATTTTTAACTTAATTCTTGCTCTTTTCCCTTGCCATACATATTTTAGTATTATTCTATTAAGTTCTTCAAAATATTTTTTCTCCAGTTTTATCGGAATTGTTTGGAACAGATACAATAGCCTAGGCAGTATATTCATTTCAATTGTTGCTATTCTCCCTATTAGGGATAATTGCAATTTTTCCCACTTTTCCAGATCTATCTTAATTTGCTGTTTCAACCCATAATAGTTGTCTTCCTTAATCGTTACACATCTTGCTGTTAATTGAATTCCTAAATTTATTTTCTTAATGAACTGAATGTCTAATATTTCCATTAATTCTTTCTTCTGTTTTTCTGCAACATTTTTCACATGGAACTGCGGGGAGGGGTCCTAATTCCCTTTATCTTAGTTGCATGCCTGAAGGACCCCAGACCCTGCTTTGAATTTTGACGTGCTTTACCCCTCTTCAGTAAAAAGATTCCTTTTGAAATACAAAGTTTTCAAGAATTCATACTTATATTTTGAAGGAGGGGAAAGGCTGGTCCTTACACCTAGCAATTTTCTGATAGGACTAGATCTTTTCTGAGTAAAATGTGATTGATCAGAATGAATAATTTTTCCTATAACTAATATGATTGGCTTAAATTATAAATGATATAATTTAAATATGTAATTATATAAATTATAAAATAGTTTAATAAATAATTGATTATCAAGATTAAAAGAGATGAATATGTAAGAAAAAACTTTTAACTGGTCTTTTTTACTTAGTTTGGGAATTAGACCAGTGCTAGGATAAGGGAATACAAGTTTCCTGAAATTCTAGCAGAAGAATATCCAAATGCCTTATAGAATTTGGCTGTTAGCCCATCAGGATCTGGAGATTTTCCATTATTAAAGCCTTAAAAATATATTCAACTTTTGATTGATAAATCTCAAGTATTCAAGTATTGAGCATCCATTAAAATAATTCTGGGAAATCCAGTTTGTTGGGATGTTAGTAATTTTTTTTCTCTTGCAGGTTTTCAGAAGGGTTTAGTTCCATAAAAACCTCTATAAAATTTATACTAATATTTTTAGTGTTAGTGAAGATGTGACTTTCAATATTTTTTATTCCATTATGTATCTCTTTCATTTTTAAAAACTTGTTTGCCAGCAAACTTGAATATTATTGTCAAATTCTTGTATTTTTGTTTTAAGAATAAAATAGGGGTTGATATTTGGTGAGTTTCTAAAATATCACACTCTCTCCTCTCCTCCCCTCCCCTCCCCTCATATTTTGATTGGAAATGTCCTTGTAAATCTAGGAATTCTTTCAGTACTGACATTTTCAGTGAATAAGTAAGTATTTTTGACTTTTGTCTGTTTACCTCATCAACTCAGATCTGTTTGTGAAAGTTCAGTGTCTGTCCAGTGTGTTCTGACCTTTGGCATCCAGAGTTGTTGTTTCAGCTGCATCCATCAGGTGTTCTTGATCATAGAGTTCCGGTTTCCAAGTTGGATTGGAAGTTTGTTGATTTGATTCTCTTTCTTCATATCTGCTGTGTCCCACCTGCCCTCCTCCCCATTTGCTCATACTACAAGGGTGACCTTAGCTCATCCCATCATCATTCAGCCTTCCCACTTAGTCTGAGCAGAGGTCCCCCGAGAAAGCATTTTTTATTGGTAAAATTCAAAAGTAAAACTTCAATAAAGTTGAATGTCTGAATGAAGAAGAATGTCTGAACTCCTTTTCTAATGGTAGAAAAGTGAAGAGTAAGTAATTACCAATAGTATATTCCTTAGCTTGGGTGCAATTCCGGATATGTTATTACTTGTAAACTTCACCTCCATTTTGATCATTAGGTATCTGTATATGCAAGTTGGAAAAAATTATGTATTTGGAATTACAGCAGGAAATAATGGTCTGCCAACTGATTATGTAATTTGGTTTTGTAATAACACATCAGACAATTTTTTTCTATGTGGTATGCATGGGTTTATTTCTGGATATATATACATCAAATGACTTACATGCGTACATATATTCTGAGTACAAATTCAAAATAGATTTATTTGGAAATATTTTACTGTGGGTAGAAAAAGAAGCTTGAAGAAAATTATGTGAAAAGACAGTGATTGTAGGTTAGTTAATTAAATTAAGGGCAAGAATAGAAGTGGTGTGATAATACATTTATTGTTTTAGGAACTTTGGTCTAGAGCTAGTTCTGTCTAGTATTGAAGGCACTAGGCTAGAAACTAGAATGCTAGGAGTTCTAGTCCCACCTTAGGCATGGAAGACACATAGGTGACTTGGGCCCAGTTCTTCAGTCCAACTTACCTCACAGGGTTGTTTTCACGGGGAAAATATAAGGAGTATTTGGTATTTTCATTGCTTTGAATTTATAATAAAGGTGGGATTTTTAGATTTAAAAAATCTATAATCAATACCTTTTTACCTGAGGATGAAATAGAGTTCAAATTTAGTCCAACTCCATGTTGTTTTCAGCGAGTTCCTTTTTAGAAAAGAAAGAATGCTAAGGATTGTTGGGATTCTGTTGCTGAAAGTGATCCGATCTCTTTTCAGCAATGGCATTCATGGTTTTCTTTCATGTTTCACACGGTGTTTAAAAGAATGAAGAACAGGTATGCATTCCCCTTACTTCCTTTTCCCACTTACTCAGTATATTTCAGTTGAGGAGCCAGAGCCTCAGGAGGTGGCAATTTCTTTGTATGATGTTCCGAATTGCAATATATTTTATTTATTGTTAGTATTTAGTTAATTGATTAATTAATATTTGATGTGATCCTAAGAGCTGTGATGATGGGTAAAGTGTTTGTAGTATTACTATACAAAATTGCTTTATTATTACCATAAGTGAAAGAAATATTAGAAATAATAGAGTTTAAATTTAGGGTTTTTGTTCATTGCTTCTGAATTAGATATAATTTTCTTTTTAGACCTCCTTAGCTACTCGTTTTGTTCACGATACTTTTGGAAAGCAATACAAGCAAACCATAGGACTTGACTTCTTTTTGAAAAGAATAACACTCCCAGGTAAGATAAAATCAGAATACACTATATAAAAACAGGAGTAAGAGTAAAGTATTCAGGAGAGCATAAGAACATTTAATACTTCAGGAATGTGAACAAAACTTTGATGGAATGAGACTCCTACCTTGGGCTAGGAGTTGAAGACTTCCAAAGTCTCTTCCAGCCCTATGATTCTATGATTCCACTAACAAGGTTCATTGCTAAATAAGTTTGTATTCTTGCACTACTTTATATTTTGCACATGCTAGTTGAGATTATTATAACTTTGATTTGGAGCATGAATATGTAAATTCAGGAAAAGTAGAACTTAAACGACCCTCCCACTTGTGACTGTATGAGTGTAACTTTGTCACTTGTATCCTTATGATTTATATTGACTGTTTCCTAGTATGATTTGATTGCTTATTGTACCCTATGACTATCATTAAGTGTTGTACCTTATGATTCTTAATTCTTGACGAATTTATCTTTTATGTACACTGGGAGCATTTGCATCAAGACAGATTCCTTTTGTGTCCAATCACACTTGGCCAATAAAGAATTCTATTCTATTCTATTCTATTCTATTCTATTCTATTCTATTCTATTCTATTCTATAATCCTTGACTTGCCACTTTTTCTAAAGTTTGTGTTCACTATTAAATCTGAATAGATGTAAGCCTTCATCTAAAACTTGTTCCCCTACAGTAGAGAATAACAACTCAAGGGAGTCACCCATTAATTAATTAATTTTCACAACAACACAGGCAGAATTTTTAGCAGTTTGAGTCTTGAACATTTTTGTTTCTTTTTATAATGTATGTAAATGCTAAAGAATTGAAAGATAATCACAGCCCTTTAGTTGTAATAGCCAAGCTCTAGAATTTAGAATTTATGGCTATAATAACATTATCTTTGGTACTGTAACTGACTGGTATTAACTGAAATCAATACATCTGAATGTTCTAGAACTCTCAGAGCTGATGTCTCACTTTCGTCTAGGTTAGTTATAATGGATGCATTTTTATCAGTAACACCCTTTTAATGATATATATATATTGCTTTAAGTAAATAACCAGGTACACTCAAAATTTCTTACTCCTTGATAGTTCAGACGCAATAATTCAAAATATTCCCAGGCCTCAGATTGCCAATTGTTAATGAAGAAATAAAATTCTCAATTTTGTTTCAATATATTGGCCAAATTTTAGAGATTGCATACCACTTACAAACTGAACATTTGTAAAATTACTTCATAGTATAAAAAGTTCAGCTATAAAAATGAGAACTATTTACTAATTGTCTTGGTATGTTTAATTCAAGGAATACTTTTTTGTAAAGAGTGTGGGAATTTAAAAAAAAATTAAAAAAAAAGAAGTTGTTATAACCCAGAGGTAACACAGCTGTTCGAAGAGAAATCTTTCTCAAGACTCAGGCATATTGCTATTCTGTCAGATTGGAGGGAGGAGACTGTACAGATGCCAGTTGGAGGAAGCCAGAAAGACGCATCAACTGACAGAGGTATGTTGCAGCCTCCGAGGCAATCCCCTCATTTTCCAGAGGGAATTTTTCCCCCTGCAGAGAGTATCCCTCCAGGGTGGGGACTTTATCCAGGCCAGGGGTGGATTCAATGCCAATGGCAGCCAGCACCAACACAGCCCTGGTCTGAAGGGGGATTGCCCAGACAACAGACAGCAGCCACTTCCCCTCCACCTGACCAGGGAACCAGGCCACACCCATCTTCCTCTTGGCAACCACAAATGCAGCCCCAACCGGCAGCGAGGCCACAGGGACCCCTATTCCAGAGAGGCA
Source organism: Pseudonaja textilis (assembly GCF_049901715.1). Classification (NCBI taxonomy): domain Eukaryota; kingdom Metazoa; phylum Chordata; class Lepidosauria; order Squamata; family Elapidae; genus Pseudonaja; species Pseudonaja textilis. The sequence continues at coordinate 62,381,107 of NC_141995.1, read as the reverse complement.
CCACCCAGCCAGGATATACTACCCAGCCTATGTACGCCACCAGGTCAGTTCCTTTCATTCCAGTACAACCTTCAGGGGCCTGGCCTGTGCCACCTCCACAACCATGACCGAGGCTGGACCAAATAGCCTTTAAGGTTGCATTCAATGGCCTCCATGAACATTTCAATTACTTCCTCACTCGAATCCAATCCCATATAGAACAATTTGGAAATCAATACGCCACAGAGTGCGATTTGGTTACGGCCACAACAAATGGGATGAATGAAGGAGATGCTTCAGACTGGGTGGCCCAACTACACAACGAACAAGCCCCGGAATTACATGATGTAAACGGATTTATTCAATTATTAAGACTCAGATTTGAAAATCCAGACAGGGTAGCAGAGAATGAAGAGAAGTTAATGGAAATGAGGCAAGACAAGCGACTCTTGTCAGAATTTATTTGGGACTTTAGAAGGGTCGCAAGCCACCTCATGGATTGGCCTGAAAGAATGACTTTACACGATTTTAAAAACGCCATTGATCCAGAAGTAAAGAAGGCCTGTGAAATTAGGGGAATCCCAGAGACCTTACAATTATGGTATGTCGCATCCCTCAGCTTAGATCGCAGCATCAACCCACACAGGAAACCCCTTCCGGCAGCCCTGCCTAAGAGAATTGTGGTTAGGAGACCGCCGACTGGATCAGCTGAACCTGCTCATACCCAACCTACCAGGGTGCTGAAATGTTACCGATGTGGCCAAGCTGGCCATAGAGAGCAACAGACTGTCTGGCCCCTGCTCCTGTACCACAAGCTCTGCAGTCAAAGTCTAATCCAGCTGTTAGAGGTCAGAAGAATCAAGAAAGACCTCCAGTCAGGGATGGGTTTGCCAAACACAGCTGGGAAAGCCCCTCTGCGCAGATGGGAGCAACGGACCACCAGACTGCCACCACATCCTCGAGAACCCGACCTGCAAAGACGACCCAATAGTGAGCAATCCCATCATACCTTTTACAGTCAAGGTCAAGTTAGTGGTACCAAACATAGGGGAGGCCAGGGAGTTAGAAGCTGTCATTGATACTGGGTGTTCTAGATGTCTTATCAGACTCCCCATCGTTGAACAATTGGGCATAAAGACTAACCCGCTAAAACGCGTAATCAGATTTGAGCAAGTGGATGGAACCTTAATTGGGGAGGGGGGGCAGCCACTCAGATGGCTGAATTGATCAAGATGGAATTAGGGCCCCATCACGAACTCATACTCTTCATAGTGGCCCCCAAGATGCCAGAATCAATCATACTGGGACTTGCTTGGGTATACAAGTGGGCCCCGATGATCAAATGGGAGGATGGATTCAGAAAAATCCTTATTGGACCAGGCCAATTGCCCCCTCTTCCACCCACCACAAAACCACCAGTCAGCTTGAACCCAGAGCCTGAGCGAGCATCCATGGCATCCCACCTTCTCCCAGATAACCAACAGGTACCCAACCAATACAAAAATTGGGCTAAAGTATTCAGTGAAGAAGAGTGTAATGTTTTACCTCCCCATCGAGCCACTGATTGCGCCATAGAATTAGAGCCCGGGCGAAATTACCGAAACCAAAGATGTATTCCATGACGCCTGCTGAAATGACTGAATTAAGGAAATACATCAACAGCAATTTGGAACAAAGTTTTATTGAGCCTGCCAAATCAAGACTAGTTGCCCCCATGTTGTTCAAGGAGAAGAAAGATGGGTTGAGATTGTGTGTTGACTTTAGAGGCGTGAATGCCGTACGCATCAAAAACATGTACCCTCTTCCCCTTATGAAGGACTTATTGAACCACCTGTCGAAGGGCAAGATATTCACCAAGCTAGATCTCAGGGAAGCTTACTACTGGGTCCGCATCAAAGAGGGAGATGAGTGGAAAACTGCTTTTAACTGCCCTCTGAGTAGCTTCTAATTCAAAGTCGGACTTTCGGACTTCTGGGGGCTCCTGCAGTATTCATGCAACTCATCAGTAAGGTGCTACACCCACACTTTTATCAGGGGTTCTTCATATACCTGGTGACATCCTTATCTTCAGCAAAACCATGGAAGAACATGTTCAATTGGTCCGACAAGTTGTAGAAAAACTTCTAGCCGCCAAATTATATGTGAAACTCTCAAAATGCAAATTCCACAAAGAGTCACTGGATTATTTAGGCTACCAAATATCCAACTTAGGAATTGAAATGGACCCCGGAAAGGTGAAAGCAGTGCTGGACTGGCAACCCCCCCAGAACCCGAAAACAACTTCAAAGTTTTTTAGGGTTTGCCAACTTCTATAGACAATTCATTCCGTCCTTTGCTGAAGTTGCCCTCCCTTTAACGGAGCTATTAAAAACGGGCCTGTCACCCACCAAACCGAAGCCAAATCAACCACTGGCTTGGACCATGTACAGTCAGAAAGCTTTTGAAACCTTAAAATGCCTCTTTGCAGCTTGAGTCCATCCTCCAGCAGCCAGACGCGACCAAGCCTTTTATTGTCCAAATGGATGCAAGTGATGTAGTGGTGGCTACCAGACCCAACATGCGGTGCCATCATGCCAGTGATTTCACAACAAAACAAAGCAAAAATCCTTATAATCCAGACAGTCAGCGAGGAGAAGAAAATTCCCTTTGTTTCCTTCTTTCTCCAACAGTTCTAGATGGTTTCTGGTTTCTGTTTTTTTTGTCAGGGATAAGATGGAGAATAATCACTCAATTAATTGCAACGTGAAATTTAGGCCGCTACTGCAGCCTGACATTCTGGTTGTTGAGGAATTCTTTTAGGGCTTTGCAACACGCCCAACGATAAATCGATAAGAAATTGGCTATGTTGAGATCTTCCTAGATTAAATAGAAAGGAATTTGACCAAATTGGTTCAAGGGTAGGTCTTGGAATTAGCTTTTTGGCACTGTTGGGATAGGATCAGTGATTTTTACTTCATTCCTGGAGCTGCTGCTTATTGAGTCAGTTTTGCCTTGGCTAAAAGTAGAAAGCGTGAGATGATAAGAAATTACCAGTGAAAGGGAGAATTAGCAAAATTGACTGAATCGAATTATTTTCCGCAAGTAGGAGAGGCATTACTTAACACACACTTCATGGTCAAATGCTGTGCAGAAAAGGATCTCTGAACTGGTACTCTTGTATTTAGAATTGGAGTGTAAGTGTGCGTATATGTATATATTATTTAAATATTTCATAAAATAATTATCTGTTTTATTTAATGAAACATGGTAAATCACATTACATAAAGCAACATGAAACCAACTTCTAACAACTATATTCATGAAATTTCTTGGCAAGTATTACTGGATTGGAATATCTCTCTTTTTGGACAACCATTCTGCAAGTTTCCCTATGAATGCCAACTAGGTTGACAGTTAAGCTCCTGAGATCGGACAGGATTTGCTGTAAGGACTACTAAAATATAATATGCTAAATAAAGCACGTTAGAAATTAAAGAAATAATTTTAGCTAAAGTAATCTATTTTAAATTGAATATGTCTTTTAATATTTAGCATTAAATAATTACACCAGGGTGGACAATATATCTCAATTAAACTAACTGAATTTTCTTCGTTTAAAATAATTTTATGATGTAGCATTAGTGTACACCTATAGCACAGTATACCCCAGATGTAGCTACAATATAGGGCAGATTTCTGAGCTTAAAATAATGTTGCTGTTACTCAGAGGCTTTACAAATATAACTCATTAAGTGCCAGTCAAAATACTTGAAGGAAAATTGCAGATATATAACCCAGTAAACAAGATTTTACTGTGAGGAGGTTTAAAAGGCTTCAGCAAAAGAAATGAACAAAGGTGGTTTTAATTCTATCTTGATGACATAGACTTTAATTAAGGTTAACTAGCAGACTTAGTATACTTTTAGAGCAGGGGTGTCAAACTCGTGGCCCATGGGCTGAATGCATCACTTCCTGGCACGCTCACACCTGGTTTAGCAAAGGAAAAAAGCCATGATACATCACTTGACAACGCCATGATGATGCTACTTTGATACCCCTGTTTTAGAGGGTTATTGAATCCTACGAGTGACCAAAAACTTTTGGATATTTGCCCTGCATTCTTGATAAATTCAATTTCATGCTTGGTTGAATTAAAAAAATGCGTGAATTATTGCTGTTATGTACCAAATAAGTAATTAGCTTCTGATAAAAAATGTATAGAAAAGCATACCTGAAGAAAAAGTAGATGCATATTCTTTCTTTTTTTTATAAATGTGGGGATGGGGAAAAGCCACAATCAAAATAGATTTTGTACCATGCAATTATCAGGACCATTAATACCTCTTTGGAGTAAATCTCCACAGATTTATTTATTTAGCACCCTTCTGTTTCCCATGGGGGAAATGCTGTTTGCAGTGAATGTCTGCATGACTGCCATCAGAAATGTTGTAAGGTAATATATTTACTTAGAGACATGGGTGAAATATTGGATGATTTTGTATACCAGCTACAACTGTCTTATTAAATAGGCATTTAGCAATATTAAAATTAACTCACTTTCTTCTGCCGCTAGAAATGTAGGGATCATTTATCTGGCCACCCTCTTCTTGAAGGACTAAATTGTTTCTTTGCAGCAATTTTATAGAAAGATTAACAAGACAAGCTGCTTATTGTGAACTATCTTTTTTTGTAATTTATTTCCGCTAAAGATGGAGCTGCAATTAGAAACCAATCTGAGCTTAATTAAAATAATTAACATCAAAATGAGAAGTTAATCATACAAATAGTATCGGACAGTTCAAATGTCTTATTTTTTCGAAAACTTGCAAAGGTGAATGAAATGAAATCACTGCTTTTTAAAAATCTAATAAATTAATAGGTTTTGTTACGCATTTCTGTTAGATACAATTCAGTCTCAAAAGTCGTTTTCTTTGTGTGACAAAAATCTCCTTTCTTTTAACTCTCCCTTGAGGGTGATTCAGTCAACAGCAAGATAATATTGTTTTGAATATGTACCTGATTGGGACCTTTGAGGGGAGTGAGAGGATTATACATCAGTATAATGAGAAAAATACTATTTTGTTTAAATTCCACATATTTGTATTAGGTTGTTCCGTGTGAAAGATATAAACAGTAGTGATGTGCAAAACATTTCAAATATAGTGTCTTTGGAAACTAGTAATGGGCACATTTTATGCCTGGAACAGTTCTAAAATGGCAGAAAGATATTTGAATGCTTCTGGTACCGCTGTGCCTAATTTGAAATAGAATGAGTTAAATTTAAGTGAGGGGGGAGGGAGGGAGGGGAGAGAGAGAGAGGGAGGGAGAGAATCTGAAGATTCTATGGTAACATGCGCACACACACACACACACACACACACACACACACTGAATTGCATTACTAACAAAGGGAAAAAAAATTATCCACAAGGAATATTTGCTGGACGTCTGTTAACAAACAGTGAAAATAATTTGTGATACAGTACCTCACAAAATTATATTGTATTTTGTTTATAGGCTTGTTTCCAAAATCTTTATGTCTGCCTATTTGGTGTTTTATTTTTTTTGTTTCTAAAGCACTGCAGAAAAAAATGTGATATGGCTGAGGATGAGTGTCAATTGCCATCCAGCCAGGGATCCCCTCTGAGCTAATGAGTCAGGCTGAACCCCTTCCTGGAACCGCCCAGTGCATTTATCACGGTGCCACTGACAGGGGATGAAGGTCCTCCGCGCAGCGTTGTTGTTTTGTTTGTATGGCATAACCTGCCTTTAATCATACCACCTTAAGAAGTGGGATCTCTCTAAGATGAATAGTTAACAGTTTTAGATCACTTATTTTATGCCTTCGACAATTTTTAAAAACCTAAACATAGCTGCTAATCCATTTTTTTTGCCCAATTTAAATAGCCTTAACCATTTGGGAATAACAGAATAATTGTCTTCTGTGGACATTGTGCTGGCCCTGCCCTTCAGACTGCCACAGAGGCAGTGCGTAGGAAGCAGAGATGCTGAGAAGGATTTGGTGACTGTCTGAAGGGCTTTGTGGTGGTACCTTTGCTGTAGAATGCAAAAATCCCCCCCCACATCTTCTCATCCTTTGGGAACTTAATTGTGATGACCCAGAGTGTAATACAAACATAAAAAAATCCAAAACGTAAATAAATGTCCTTTAATGCCTCCAGCTTGGCCCCGCTGTTCAATAATTCTCAGCTGGAGATAAAACTTTCTCAAAAATAGTTTTCAAAAGAAAGCAATACAGTCCGAACTTAATGAGCAGGTAGAAGTGAAATAAAAACCAAACAAACTACAATGATGAAATTTCCACAACGGACTAGGATAAGTAATTACCAAATTCAAGGAGATAACAAGGCGCAGTCCGTTGGAAGAACGCCAACCAAGATAACTTCAACCCAAAATAAAACTAGCTTTGCTTCTGGCAACGCTGTGTTTTAACCATCTCTCTTATATACTAGTCTCCCCAGCTGCAACCAATGAGGAGGATCATGGCCACTTCCTCTCTCATAAGCCAAGCTGTTTCCTTCTCCGTTCCTCCCTGCGTGTCCTAGGATGCAGAGGGGATGGGCCTGGTTCTTCCTCTGACAGCCCAGCCGGCCTCGGCCCTTCCCCAGCCTCCTCCACAACCTCTGGAGCCGCACCTCCACTCCCTGTCCGCTGTTCCTCCTCTCCCTCAGAGTCCGACTCTACTTAAAGGGCATGACATTAATAAAGATACTGCCACTTGCCTTGGCCCCTTAAGTAACTCATCTTTTTAAACTAATAAACTATGGTGCAACCTGTGTTTGATCATTTGGGTTACTAAGACTGCAGTACTGTACTTTTCTTTGGAAGTAAGTAACATTGATTTCATGGGGCCTTACTTCTGAGAAGATATTTGTCAGGGCAGCACTATTAAGAGTTTTTAATCTTGAGCAAAATTTTATATTTCATTTTATAACATTTAAAATGTTTTTTAAACCATTTTGTATTTCAATATTTTATTTTACTTGCATATCTTAGATAACATTAACTGGGCAGCCAAATAAATCTGCATTTCAAATTACCATTCTGTGTAAAAACAAATTGTCAGTGTGTTATGGACAACTGCTGCTTAAAAAATAAGATAATATAATAATAGAATATTTAGAACCTTAGGAAACAATGAATACATATTTCCTTTTTTTCTATGATATTATCTTTATAAAATTTTATTATGATAGACTTGCTATGACTTGATGATTTGCTATAAAATAAATTAAGTAAACTATAGTTATCTCACTAAAGTATGAATTAATAAAATTATAGTCAAATGATTGTTTAATAATGATATCAGGCTATATAATTGTTGATTGATAATATGAGCTATTATGCAATATAACTACAATGGAGACTATGAAATGGATGCACACAAAAAAAGTGATAAACCAACCGACACACTGTCTGTAAACTCATGAAGGAAAGGATGATGTTTTTATGTTATATGTGTTTTTGTTTGTTGTTAAAATTAATAAAACTGTTTTTTTTTAAAAAATAAGAAGCTTGAAATTCTTAATGAATTTCAGCATTCTTTGAAATTTGATAGATTACAGCTAACCATGTGTTGTGTGCAATAAGAAAGCTTGTTGCTAATACAAGACAAATAAACTAGTGATAAACACATTTTATATAGGTATATTGTATAGTGTTTCAATAATTAATTGTAAAGTTATATCTGATTCTGTAACTCGGCTATGCCTTATACATTAACTTTTTGTTTCCTCTTCCCCTTTTCAGGAAATATAAATGTTACTCTTCACGTATGGGATATCGGAGGCCAAACCATAGGAAGCAAGATGCTGGACAAATATATCTATGGTGCACAGGTACGGTTAAAGCATTACAAACTACCATAGTTTCTTACTCTTGGTCTAACTATAATGTTTATTTAAATAATAATAATTTATAACATAACTTTAACTGAATATGAAAATGTGAATATATAAATGAAATTTATTTTAACATTCATTTTGCAGATCAAGGGTTATTTTGGGCAGAGTGCTAGGATAGTGTTTTTTTTTTTAATGAATGAGATGTGTCCTTAATAGCTGTCCAAAACAGATGTTGCTTGCTCTATATTGTGTATATTCAGTTGAAAATAGTAGTTTCTCCAGCATGACGATTGGAGAATCCACTTTGCCCATTGCCTCTTAGCCCTCGTTTTTGAAGGGAGGCAGCACGGCCATTTTTTCCTGCAGCCCTTTTAACTGGCTGCAGGCAGAACAGCTGCTCCTTTCTGGGCCAAGGGAGCTGTCGAGATGGCTGATCAGATTCTGACAGCTAACAGCATGTCTGGGCAGAGAGATTCTTCAGCTGCTCCCAGAAAGACCGGATCCAGGAAAGGCAGATCAGCCAGTCAAGATGCAGCTGACAAGATTAGAGCCAAGGCAATCTACTCTAGGAAGCCAACTGGAGCTGAGGAAAAAGAGGCAGACAGGAGAATGAAGGCTCTGGAAAAACAAATCTCCAGAATTCAAAAGAAGACTCAACAGGAAAGTATTCCAGCTTCTGTCTTAACGGAAACTGTGGCTCCTCCCCCCCCCTGCCAGCCAGCAACCCAACCTACGGTTGCCGTTCCTTTGAACTGGTCCCCAGAGGGTGATAGGGATTTTTTTTCTGGTTTTCCAACTGAAAGTTTGCAACCGACAGAGCAACTTCCTTTTAACCGCTTAGCAACAGGGGTTGAGCCTCAGGTTAGTGGGAGGGTTTTTACCCCTGAGGTGACCTTTACACCCACCGTTTCTGGCTCCACCCTGTGGAGAGAGGCAGGAGCAAGGTCTGTCTGAGGAACTCAAGTTCCCCATTTCTCAGGCTATCTCCCAAGGCGTAGCCAATACTCTTCACCTTGGAAGCCCTGCTGCTTCTGTTACATCTGAGCTCCCTGATCAGATGTCGCATGTATCCCAGGGAAGCTGAGCAGGTTCACAGGGCCACCTCTCCCACCCATTCTCTTAGAAGCCGCCGAAGCCCTGCCAGGGTAACAGCGGGTCTTACAGACTTCCCCCTGCATGGGTTTGGTGGCCCCTTTACCAGCCTTGGGTTCTTGCTCCATCTTCCCTGAGTTTATGCTTCCAGTACTTTTGGAGAGCGTCTTGGGGCTCAGGACCCCAGGCAGTGGTACTGCGTTTGCGAAAGCTGCTGTGGTTTTCTTTTTAGGGGATTTGGGTTAATGTCAGCATTCCAGCCAAACTTTCCATCCCAATTCAGCACTCAGAGACAAAGTCCATCCAAGTAAGAATTTATTAGAGAAGTTATATTGGCACATTTGGGGAAAACCCGAATCTGAATTCCCACATTCCCCGGCTATATTAAACTCACATACTGATGACCCTCAAGTCACCCTCTCTAATCACCTCCATTCTGAACTCCCCTCCAAACTCCAGCGACTTGACCTTGACCTCTGGTGAAAACGTTGTTGTGGCTATCCTCCCTTCTCACTTCGCTCTCATTCCCACAGTTATCCATCCTCCCTTGTGGCAACCCCAAATCTGATTCAAGGTGGATCCCGGACTGACAGTCGCCTTGTTGGCAAGATGGGCAGCAAAAAATTTCAGTAAATAAAAATAAAAATGGCTTGATTATGGTGGTGTAATATAATACATAGATACAATTCTCAGTATGATACAGTTGAAGCATATAAGCAAAAATAAAAAATATATTTTACTGCAGCTCTGTTTTATCAACATTAAGAATGCCAAAACATTTTTTAAACTATAATTTTTGAATCACTAGATTTTATTTGGAATATACTGATTTTGATCTGTTTGTATCTTTATGGTATACGTGAACTTGAAAGTCATCTTTCCCCTTGTGCAGAATTTATGTATTAAGAGTCTTTATGCATCAGCCCTTATCTTAAGTTTATGCAATTTAGTTGTCTGATTTTTTTATCATTAATATTGCTTTTCACATAAGCCTTTTTTTTTTAGGCTGTCCTTTTGGTGTATGATGTTACGAATCAACAGAGCTTTGAAAACTTAGAAAATTGGCATAATGTTGTAAAGAAGGTCAATGAAGAGTCAGAAACTCAACCCCGTGTGGCCCTTGTAGGCAATAAAAGTAAGTAGTTAAATTATTATTTAACTAGAATCGTGACTTACCTAAAATGCAGATCAGCAGTACGCTGATGACAGCAATCACACTGCTTAATTTGATGGAGGATATCACTTCATGGAAATAACTTGCTTCAGTGATTAATAGTATGACATTACCCATAAAATTTGGGAAGTTTTACCAATGTACTTATTTTAGTTTTAATACAAAAAAGGCTTTTTATTGTTTAGAATCCCTATATTTAAACCAAGACTGATCAACAAGTTGTGTCTTTTTCCTACTCTTGTTACAAATAATAACACTTTTCCTGTAAAAAGCTTAATTATATGGTTAACATGTTACTGGTAGTCCTTGACTTACGACTACAACTGAGTCATTTCTGTTGTTAAGTGATACATTTGTTAAGTGAGTTTTGTCCCATTTTACAACTTTTCTTGCCATAGTTGTTAAGTGAATCGCTGCAATTGTTAAGTTTGTAACCTGGTTATTAAGTGACTTTGCCTTTCCCATCGACTTTCCTTGACAGAAGATAACAAAAAGGGGTCACAGATTTTGAGACACAGCAGTAGTCATAAGTATAAACCAATTGCCAAGCATTTGAATTTTGATCACATGATCATGGGGATGTTACAAAGTTCGAAACTGAAAAATGATCATATGTTACTTTTTTCAGTGCTGTTGTAACATTGAACAGCCACTAAATGAACTGTTGTAAGTCGAGGACTACCTGTACCTGAAGTGGTTTTAACATTGAAGAGCTTAAAAAATTAAAGATTGCGAGTAATAGGATAGATATGTGTCCTCCTCTTCCTCCCCCCCCCCCATACTATTATGGTGATTTCCTTGCATACATTTTAAAATCTTTTTCTTGGCTATTCATTTTGTCAAAAATAAAACTGCTTAATACCTCAAGCGATTCAACTTCAGCATGAAATACATCCCCAGAGTGAAAACATTGGCAGATGCCCTATCCACAAAACCCCAGTTTGACAGTCACAGAGAGGAAATAGTACAAGCCATGATATCAGAAACTCAATCAGCAAACCAAGTAATCACTCGAGGCCAAGCCAACCGCAACCCCAAATACCTGGAAGACAAATTGACCACGGAGTTGAAAGCAGCCTTATTGACCGATCCCTGGTTTCTGGACCTCGAACCGAATTAACAATGAATGGCTTGGAAAGGAACTAAGCTTTATGTACCAGCTATACTACGACTACTGGTACTAAAGCATAGCCATGACTAATGGCTGGGAGGCCACTTCAGGTTCTTAAAAACCCTACATTTACTCAGGAGACAGTTCTGGTGACCAAAAGTGAAACCTAACGTCGAAACCTGGCTATGTAAAAAGTTGCTCAATTTGTGCCATGATGAAGCACAGAACTGGAAAAACCCCTGGTCTCCTACAACAAGTCGCTGAACCAACCAAGCCGTGGGAAGAAATCGCAATGGACTTCATTGTAGAATTACCTAAGAGTGAAGGGAATACGATCATTTTGACTATAATTGACTTGTTCTCTAAGCAGGTCCACTTTACAGCCTGTAAAGGACTTCCATCTACAAAAAAGCTGGCAAACTTGTTTGTGAAGCATATCTATAGACTACATGGAGTACCTCGTAGAATAATATCAGACAGAGGGGTACAATTTAGTGCAAAATTCTGGAGGGAATTCTTGAAGTCTATTGGGTCCTCCCAATGATTATCCTCAGCATTTCATCCAGCCTGCAACGGAGCAGCAGAGAGGACAAACGCCATGGTCGAACAATACATTAGAAGCTATGTAAATTATCAACAGGAAAACTGGGCTGAATTATTACCATTTGCAGAGGTTGCTTATAATAATGCAGTACATAGCAGCATAGGTCTGACTCCTTTCCAAATCAACACTGGGATGGACTTTGTCCCTACGCCAGAATTGCCTTCAGAACCTCCCACATCCATGTGTCTAATGGAATGGATGAACTCATTAAAAATAAGTTGGGAAGATACAAAAAAAGCTTTGACCGAAGCTGCAAAAATTATAAAAAGCAGGCGGATAAACATAGATCCCTTCAACTGCCATTTAAAGTGGGAGACAAAGTATATATTTGTCAACCAAGTATCTTAGGTTGAAACTGCCTAGTAAAAAATTTGGACCAAAATTCTTGGGTCCGTTTTCGATTTCAAAAATAATCCGCTCACGGTCCAGTTAAGTCTTCCTCGACTATTGGGGAAAATTCATCCAGTTTTCCATAGTAGTTTGTTAAAACCAGCTGCTACATCAATGATAAGACCCAATTCCAATCGCTCCACCCTATCAAGTCACCGCTAGTCCTTCTCTTCATTATACTAGACGTACAAAGTTCATTCAACCATTCAGTTTTATCTTCCTGTCCCCGCAATCATCTTTTTTGACCTTTTCTGCACTCTTTCTAGAATCTCAAAATCTTTTTTGTATCATGGTGACCAAAACTTGACACAATATTCCAAGTGTATTAAGTGTAGTATTCTAGCGAACCGGTAGCGCCGGTGAGCAGTTGGCCCACCCACCCACCCACACCCTTTCCTGCGCTTTATTTCCTTGTTTGTTGATTCAGCTGATTCGTGTGGCACTGCGGCTTGCTGCGCCTCAGCTGTTTTACTCACCAGCACTCAATAGAAAGTCAGTTTTGAAGCTTAAAATTGGAGGTTTATGGATGCTGCGCACAAAGTGCTCTCTCATAGAACCAGTAGTAAAAAAAAGATGAATCTCATCACTGGTAGTATTCCAAGTAGGAGTAGGAGTACTCAAAGGGAGTACTAGGAGGACCAGGAGTAGAAGTACCTGTGGAGAAGTAATGAGTAATAGTATCTGATTGCTCACATGTATTGCCTAGAGACCTGAATTGTTGGTGTCTCTTTAATGTTTTGAGCCTATCAAATTGGCTATAGTTAAAAGAACCCGTGACAATAATTATCTAGTAGTCTAGAGTTAATCTTAGTCTAGAGTTAAGCTTTCTTCACCTTTCCATTTACTTTCTGTTACCCTTAGTGAGAGCAAGATTGAAATTATGTTCACTGTTGTTTAAAACCTAGTTATTAACTACTACTATAAATTAATAAAATATTTTTGCAGCATAGACTGCTTTATTTCCTTCTTCTTCCTGACAGACTTAACTGGTGTTTACGCCATTTATCACATTTATAAGCAACACACTTAAGTGTCAGGTCGACATTCTTGCTGAATAAATAGTGACCTAAAATTAACCTTGATGCATAGGAGCTGCTGTTACTTGATTTACAACTGTTGGGAGACCTGAGGTCAGCTCTTATCAGCAATTTATGGAAAGAGTAGGGATTATCAAGCAGCGGTGTATGGTAGATGAGCAAGTGGTGCCTTTTCACACTGATATTAACCAGATCTTTTTTCTAAGCAAAGCCCAATAAGTCAGGTTTTAAATAGTCTTTGTGACAGATGGATCTGGAAAAAAAAGAGTGCATCAGTACTAATTAAAAATGTGGATGGTATATTTGCCTGAGTGATGAGTGATTTCGGAGTGCGGTCTGGGGGCAGGAAATGTACTGTTGTAGTGTGAAGTGTAAAGGTTACATTTTAAAGTAACATTAAGGTTAATGCATTGAATTATCTCAACTGTTTGAACAACAGAACTGCACTTGAGACTGCCAGTCTTGTTTTAGTCTTAAGGATTCAAAAAGTTCTATTCTCATAGTGCTCAAAAACATTATACATGTTAATTCATTTATTGGAGAAAATGAGACAATGCTACATATTTGTGTGTGTCTCCTATAACAGAAATATGAACAGCCTCTTTTGACACTTTGAATCTTGCTTTATTTATATTGTATATTTTCTCAGGTTCCATCGTTCCTTTCTAATCTTGTAGTTTTCACACAAGTTCTGCGGTATTCTAGTTATAATATCCAACATTAAAAGCAAAGATAACTTTTGATGATTTATGGAAATGCCTGAGTAATTTTCTGGGCAGAAACATGGACATGTTTTATCACTGCCTTCTTTTAAAGTGTTTTACTGCTTCTCAGTCCAGCTGACATCCTTGAAATTTCCTGTTGGGAGTCCCTTGCAAGGATTAACCAGGACTAATCCAACTTAAAGCGGGGCGGGGGAGATGAACAGCCTAGATTGGCTAGGTTCTGCCACCTGCTGCAACATATCTGGTGTCATTCTGGTGTTCGCGTCCCAGGTAAACTGAAAGCCCTGCAGGGGATGGGGGATGCAGCAGCAGCAAGGCGGCACTGTTGATTCTGCTGGCATTGGGGCTTCTGGGACCAGCCCCCCCCGCCATCCATGTGGCCGCACACGTGGTGCATCGGGGCTTCCAGGCTCTGCTCCCTGTAGCCGCTGTCAGCTGTCCCGGACTTGATTAAGGGGCGCCTTGCTGACACGAGCCTCTGGCCAGGGAGAGGAGAGAACGTTCAGCAACTTCTGGCAAGCAATGTCCTGCAAGCACGGCCCTGGCCCCGCGGTGGCTTCTTCCTGGCCAGGGGGAAGAGGAGAACGTTCTCTCCTCTCCCCGGCCAGCATGGCCATGGCCCTGCGGCTTTGTCTTCCTGGCCACGGGAAGAGGAGAACGTTCTCTCCTCTCCCCGACAAGCACGGCCACAGCCCCACAGCGGCTTCTTCCTGACCAGGGGGAAGAGGAGAACATTCTCTCCTCTCCCCGACAAGCACGGCCACAGCCCCACAGCGGCTTCTTTCCAGCCAGGGGGAAGAGGGGAACATTCTCTCCTTTTCCCAGCCAGCATGGCCTCCAGGCAAATCCGGGGACGGGGTGGGGTGTGGCGAGACCGGCATTACTACCAGTTCGGTGATTACATTTTGCGTGCATTACAATGATGGGAATGAGTCATTTGGGGCTGATATCACTTTAAGAGCCTGTAATAAATAAGAGACCCTGTTGGGCACATCTCTCTCCATGCTGTAAATTGCTGGTAGCTGTTTGAGCTCTGACTAAAGAACGTGCCTGTATATAGTCTGGCTCCAGCCTCTGCCTTGCCCTCCTTGCTGTTGCCTTGCAGTATCTGGTGGTGGTAGGGGAGCCAGGCGCAAAGAACCAAGGCCCTGGTGAGGACTGCACACCGGTGCATCATCATCTGCTCACCTTGTAGGAGAGGGTCCTTGGAGGCACGGGACGTGCAATTCCCTCATTCAAACAGCTTTTAACATATAACAAATAGGTAACGTAGTAGTACAGTGCATTCAGAAAGTATTCAGACCCCCTTCATTTTTGTCAATTTTGATATGCTGCAGCCTGATTCTAGTTGTTGAAATTCATTTTTTTCATTAATCTACACTCAGTACCCCATAATGACAAAATGAAAACAGAAGTTTAGAAAAATTTATTAAAAAGAAAAAACTGAAATATCACATTGGCATAAACAGGGGTAGGATTCAAATTTTTTAACAACCGTTTCTGTGGGTGTGGCTTAGCTGGTGGGCGTGGCTTGGTGGTCATGTGACTGGGTGGACGTGGCTTGGTGGTCATGTTATTGGCTGGGCGTGGCCAACTCAACATCACTCACATCGAGGCATGCATCTCCTCGCCTCGCCTCTCATGACTGTCGGGATGCTGCAACAGTCGTAAGTGTGAAAAATGGTCATAAGTCACTTTTTTCAGTGCCATTGTAACTTTAAATGGTCCCTCCACACAAGCAAAGTACCAGCAAAGGAGGGGAAAAAAAAACTCCAGAGAAGTTCCTGAGACAAGAAGTCTAGTCCTGCCAAGAATGTAATAAGAGTCAGTTTCTGTAAGCAACACCAGAATGTTTCCTTCCTGCCTTCCTTACAGGATTAGCCCAGTAATTTCTTCTAACAACCGGTTCTCCAAACTGCTTAGAATGTTAACAACCGGTTCTAGCGAATAGGTGCAAACTGGTAGATTCCCACCCCTGGGCATAAGTAAGACTCTAGACTCTTTAGACTCTTCACTCAGTACTTTGTTGAAGCACCTTTGGCAGCAGTTACAGCTTTAAGTCTCTTTTGGTATAATGCAACGAACTTTGAACACCTGGAGTGGGGTTTTGTCTTCCATTCTTCTTTGCAAATCCTCTCAAGCTCAGACAGTTTGGATGGTGACTATCAGTGGACAGACATTTTCAGGTCCCTCCAGAGATGTTCAGTTGGGTTCAAGTCAAGGCTCGGGCTGGGCCACTTTAGGACATTCACAGAGTTGTCCCTAAGCTACTCTCGTGTTGTCTTGGCTGTGTGCTTAGGATTGTTGTTATGTTGGAAAGTGAACCTTCAGCCCAGTCTGAGGTTCTGACTGCTTTGGAACAGGCTTTCATTGAGGATATCTGCGGACTTCACTCCATTCAGCTTCCCCTCCACCCTGACCAGCAGTCCCTGCTGCTGAAAATCCCCCCCAGAGAACGATACTGCCATCAGCATGCTTCACTGTTGGGATGATATTGAGCAGGCAAAAAGCGATGCCTGGTTTCCTCTAGACATAATGTTTAGAATTGAGACCAAATAATTCTATCTTAGTTTCATCAGACCAGAGAATCTTGTTCCTCACAGCCTAAGAGTATTTCAGGTGCTTTTTTGTACACCATGCGAGCTTCTGTCTAGCGGCTAGCCACTCTGCCCTAAAGCCCAACGATCTGTTGAAAGGCTGCAGTTATGATTGATCTTCTAGAATTCTGTTCCATCTCCACACAGGATCTCTGGAGGTCAGTCAGAATGACCATCAGGTTCTTGGTCACCTCTCTTGCTAAGGCCCTTCTCCCCAGATTGCTCAGTTTGACCTGGCAACCGGCTCTTGGAAAAATCCTGGTTGTGCCAAACTTCTTCCATTTGAGAATTATGGAGGCCAATGTGCTCTAAGGAACCTTGAGTGCAACAGAAATTTTATTGTGACCTTCCCCAGATCTGTGCCTTACAATAATCCTGTCTTTGAGCTCCTTTGATCTCATGGCGTTTGCTCTGCTACATCAGTATGTATAGTCAGCTGTGAGGCCTTCTATAGAGAGGTGTGTGCCTTTCCAAATCATGTCCAATCAATTTAATTTACTGCAGGTGGACTCCAATCAAGGTGTAGAAACATGTGAGCCATTGATCAGGAGAAATGGGAGGCACTGGAGCCAAATTTCAAGTGTTGTTGCAAAGGGTTTGAATACTTATGCCAATGGGATATTTCGGTTATTTTGTTTTTAATAAATTGCATATTTCTAAACCTCTGTGTTCACTTTGTCATTATGGGGTACTGAGTGTAGATTAATGAAAAAAATGAATTTCAACAACTAGAATCAGGCTGCAGCATATCAAAATTGACAAAAATGAAGGGGGTGTGAATACTTTCGGAATGCACTGTACATTGTTTTATTAATTCACTAAGTCAAAAGAATGAAAGCTAAATTTCTGTTAAAGGTTATTGAAAGCAAAGCTGCATTTTTTCACATTCACTTCATAGAAGACACAGAATTCTATTATGAATGCTATTATGGGTTCCTGTTCCAAGTACATTATTCAGATTGGCTATATATTCCGAATGTCATCCTTAGATAACTTTTTTATTGGTGTAAGAAGATCAACAAATTTTAAAGGAATACATTGAAGTGTTAAAAATAAGAAGGGATATTTCATTTTAAAAATTAAATATTTTTAATTAATCCACTAAGCATTTAAAACAGAAAATGAACAGATGAGTTGCTTAAAAGTTTCAAAGAGAAATACAGTGAGATTTGAGCAGATTAAAGATTCTGAAGAGAAATTGCATATTGTGAATGGTATTTTCCATCTTAAAAATTCATAATCTGTGCAACTAAGACAGTGGATGCATCATATTTGATTGCTGAAGTTTTTTTCATTGCCCGCTGAGGGAAAGCTGACACAGCTAAATATGTCTTTCAGCTTTCTGAAAATTGGCTGTGTTTGAGGAATGTGATATACAAAACATTAAGACAGCACATCATATACTACCACTTGTTTGTCTTGCAGTGAAGGGAACTTGTCTGTGCTGCAGTTGAAGGAAAGCTCCACGTTCAATATCAAAAGCTAATTCACAGATATCATGTCACAAATCATAATACGGTTCTTAGCTTCCTTCAGAATGGGAAGGCATCCATTATGCTTCAGTGTTAATGCATAGGGCTGTTCTGTACTAAAGGAAAGGGAGATTTCTCTCTAATTTCCCATTCTAAGCTCCTAGAAGACAAATTGTTAACTTGGGTTCCATGGATAAATTTAACAGGGGACATGAACTTCAACAAATTTCAACTTTTTGTTGGTAAAAAAATGGGGTTCCCTGCAGGGTACGTAGAAATACTTTCGTGCCATATTCTTCTTGTTTTACAATAATCTTTCTGTGGGATTAAGGTGGTATGTTGCTTAAAGATCTTTCCAGCTAAAGAAACCTATATATTGAAATAGATGGGTGGATGGATAGGATAGGATAGACAATAGAGATTTTTTTTTCTTTTTAAATCTAGGTTGGATCTCTCCTTAATGATCAAGTAGACTATTTCTTGATGTGGAATAAGCTTTGATAATTGGCCTTTGATTATTGTTTTGTAGAAGATGACTGTGACCTGAACATGCTTACGAAGATTCATTGTTTATAAAGAATGAGAATGTAAGATAGTAGTAAATAGCGTTCTTTCACAAAAATATACCTTAATGAAGGAAAAACAACAACAATCTCACATCTGAATTTTACTCATTTTAAAACAATTGAATACTGTATTCCGTATACTGTATATACAGAATACTGTATACACAACAAACTTTTTTTAAAAAAATAGCTAACCAAAAATGCAAACCAAAATTGTATGCCGACAATACTGTATTTAGCAGTTACTTATGCAAAGGACTCTTGTTGAGAAGGGTGACAACAAAAATACTGTGTCTGCACACTGCCAGCTAACTGCAGTATTTAGTGTCACAGATCCTTTAGGAAAGGATAGGCCAGAAAAACCAATTAATATAAATTATGATAATCAGGTTGAACATTTAAAAAAATAGAATAACTTGCATTCATGCTGAGTTGAAAACCGAGTTGACAGAATTTCATTAAGTAACATGGCTGATATCTATAAAGTTATTTATCTGTGTGTGCCTTTGAGTCAGGATTCCAGGTTGGACAAATCTCTGCACTTTTCTTGGCAAGATTTTGGAAGCAGTTTTCCACTGTTTGCTTCCTAGGGCTGAAAGAAAATCACTGGCCAAGGTCACCCAACATACTTGATGCTTAAAGCGAGACTAAACTCAGGGTGTCTAAACCACTGTCTCTCCAAACTGATTCTCTCTAATTTTTTGAGCCTGTGGTTCTTGAGGAAAATTAAGCAAATTCTTGAGATCTTAGCTCTGCTGCTGCTGTTCTATTCCAGTTGGCTGGTGAAAGCAGTCAATGGGAGCATCAGGGATTGGATCTGGACCGGAAGGAAGGGAGCCTTCAGCAATTCTGAAATAGGTCCTGATTGGTATATTCAAAAGCCATACCTTGGTATAAGGAAATGTATAACTACCATTTTATCTCCAGTTTCCAAATTCCTGGGGAGTATTGTTGAGAACATGATCTCTAATTACAGAAGACTCCAGAGGATACAGATTACCTGGACCCACAGTTCAGGTTCAGATCTAGGTATGAGATAGAAATCTTAAACTTGAGCTGATCTTACTTGATTTCCATAAGCGTTTCTCCAGTCGTTTCGTTGCCTATTTCATTTCCTGATGTTTCTCAGAAAATGTAAGCTGCTAATTGGACCACTGCATGGGGAGAGGCTACTTGGGAGCAATCCTGTTAAATAATCATCTTATCACCTCTGTTCAGTTGGCTATCAATGTGCTCTAAAAACTCTGCTTATGATTGCTGGCAAGATTTCCAAATGCTGCTTGGAAATTGTCAGGCATTTGGGAGGAGCCATCTTAACCAGGCCAACTTTTCTTTTCATAATTAAGAAGAAGTTATTTGCCGACAAGGGACTATTCCATAGAACTAATGCCATGCAGATTGAGCCAGTGATGTTATGGGACAAGACATGGTTCTTAATGCAGGCATGAACTCATGAACCATCTCTGAAAGTAGGAAATTAAAATGACGAAGGACTAAACAGGCTGAGTGAGTCCACAGCCGTTCCTTCAGGAAGAGATCCTGTTATGCAGTTGATATGACCATAGGTAGGAGAATCACCACTGGGTCTCTGGCTGAATCTCTTCTTGGTGGCTAGTGTCCCAGTAAACAGTTTCCATTCTCTCCCATGCCTTGGTGTTAAAGTTAATAATCCTCTGCCTCTCACTATTGCTATCCTATCTTCCATCTTGGATTGCCTCAGTTACCCTCCATCACCCAAAGGTAAATAACAGCCCCAATAAAAATGTTTATCATAACCTAACAACTCACATTCACTTTCTAACAACAGAACAACCAACTCTTTTTCTCCCTTTGCTTCCAATTCCCTAACTGGCTCTCACCTAGTTAAAACCATAATAGCTTCCTGTTCTCATTCCAGAGCGGGACTGTTTCCCTCAGTTCTCCAGTTCTCTTCTTTCACTGTACTCATCACTCTCTTCCCTTCTTTTTCTACCAAACTGAAATTCCAAAGAGTCCAGAACGAAGGCAGGCCATAGCGAGTTTCAGTTGGCCAGTAAGTTGACCAAGCAGGCTTTGGATTGAAGTCCTGACAATATTAATACTTTTCCTGGGTTCCAACATCTGCATGTTCTAAGGTTCCAATTATTTTGGCCTTTCCCATTTCCCTATCCATAATGCTGTCTTTCTAACTCATAAGAGCTAATTGCCTGATTTGTCTAATAAAGAGAGGAGGACTAGTGGATCTGCCTATGATTCAAAGGACATCCTGTTCATGAAGACATGGATTGACCGTCTGCAAGTGGCTGGCATCAGCTAATGATCGACTGCAGTAGGGTGGATGCATGTTGGCCTTCACAACAATCATCAATTCTCAATGAAAGAAGAATATGTGCATATAAAAATGCACAGGAAATATAATTGTGTAATAATATAAACAGTTTTCCATACATTTATTTATTTTTATATTTAGAATGAGTAAAATCTAACTGTAGAAAGCTACTGCTTGCTCCGAAGAAAAAATAAGTTGCTAATTTGTAGAAGTTTCTTTTAGTTTTTCCCAAATGTGCAACCTTTTTTTAGCACAACAATGTGTAAAACGTCCTTGGTGAGAAAAAAAAAATCTGTATCACATCTTCCCAGTATTTTTCTTTTCATTGTTTCTCAAGGTTCTTATTTCTGTAGTAGGGAAATATTATGGCGTGGTGAAGTCTCATTTGGATGAGACTTTAGCAAATAGCTAATTATAAAGTTTTATTCAAATAAAATGCAATGCACTTGTTTCAAAATGCAATCAAAGTACATGTTTTAAAAAACAACATGAGTGTCAATTTAATTTCACCATTTCAAGTAGAAGTTTCTTGCCTTTTTGTCTATGCTTTCACTAATTTACTTCCCTTATATTTTGCCTCAGAATATGTGAACAGATGTTGGGATGCAGGAAAAGGAAGAGATTTGGAGGCTCTCTTTGGAGGAAGAGCTGTTTATAAATAAAATAAATAATACAGTTAAGGGAGAACTCCCAATGGCAAACTGGAACTATCCAGGTTCCACTTTTCCTGTTGTACAAGGCAAACTTCTTTTCTGGTTTGATTCTGGATATTAGACTGTAGTAGCTATTTGTAAATAATTCAGTCAGAACCTCAATAATGGACTTTTTTAAAAATAGAAGAATAGAAGTTTGGTAAAAAATGGAATGGAAGGAAGGGACAGAAAGAAAGAAAAAAGAAAGAAAGAGGGAGGGAGGGAGGGAGGAGAAAGAATGAGATATCTAGGGTTAGAAGTGTGTGTGTGTGTGTGTGTGTGTGTGTGTGTGTGTGTGTGTGTCAAAAATTCAAAAACAGGTCAAGTAGTTGTGGGAGGTCAGTCATAAATTATAACACTTACTAAGCAACCAGCCATTAAGCGAGGATCACTTGTATTTGGTTAGCCAGTCACATGGCCACCTGACCATGCCCACCCAGTCATGTGACCACCAAGCCCCACCCACAAATTAGGCCACGCCCCCAGAACTGGATTTTTAAATTGGATTTTCAAAGATTTTTAAATTGGATTTTGAATAAACGTGCTATTAATTGTTACAATTTTGAATTTTGCTATTACTATCTTCCTTAGCGAGTCGTGCAAACCACTATTCCGAATAATGCTATTTATAGGGGTGGGGTGAGGGGAACTAAGGATGAGTTTGTAGCACCAAGGGGGGCGGTGCACTGAAAAAGTTTGGAAACCACTGATATAACATGACAAACACTAGTAGAATTTACTGCTTGCCTTGGTGTAAGTTTGCCATTGAAGGGTTCAGACTGCAGGACGTCCTTTTTGAATACTGTACTGAAGAAGTCTTTCACAGATTTCCCATTCATTTAACAAAGCACGCTTAGGACAATTTCAAATAGGTTGCGCTATTTAGAAATGATAAAGATAAAATATGCTTCAGAAAACTTCACTGGGGTTGAAGGCACTTCTGCATTTAAGTAGAAGTATGTCTTGGCAAAGTTACTGATAATTTAGTTTAGAATAATTAAAGAGCTCTGTCTCTTAGATTAATCTGGAATGGGCATATATGATAGAAATAAATGAAGCAACTCTGGAGCAGAACATTGATGAATGCAACTTCAACCAGGTATAAGTAGTAATGCTTGCCTATGCCCAATTAAACTGTGTTAAAATGATGATATTTGGTTTTAAAATAGAGTGGTATGACCATTAATTAAAAGAGAGATTCTACAGCTCTTCTTTTATAAAATTTGCCATCACAGGGTGTAAATAAAAGTTCCGATTACTATTTTGCTCAGCATAAATTCTAATTTTAGCAAAATATATTTCTATTGGTTATAGATAATTAGCATTAATCCTGGATACCATAATATCATTCGCTTATGGATTCAAGCATTATATGTGGTTCTGCTGTTGCACCAAAAGGTTAAGTATTAATGGAAAATGTCCACAGTTCTTTTACTCAAAGAAAACATGTTACTTGTAAGTTTTCTTTTGATTTTACTTTTACAGTTTCATTGAATGTCTTCATTCATTTAGCCATCCATAAAGCAAATATTGTTGCACATGCAGTGGATAATAAGTCTTTTTAGGACTACGTGTGTGGCATGTCACAGATCATTAACTTCAAGTTACCACCTGACTTGAGGGAAGTCTGGAAGCATTATTACAGTGAAATAAGCTTTTATTTTTGTATCACTGCAGTACATTGATTTGTAGGAATGTCTGCATTAGCTACTGTGGAAATATATCGTCACCAAGGGAAGCTGATGATAGAGATAAGGAATGGTTGATTGTGGGAAGGATATTGATGTTGTGCTTTGAGGTAGAATTAGAAATAAGAATGATAGTATGTTTAAGAATATTTATACAGTTTGTTTGATTTATTCCATTAAGTAACTGTATTTCAATTAGTTTCTTTCATTGGAAAGAGTCAGATTAGAATAGTGAAACTTCGATGGCCAATGTGTAGTGCTTTGTTTATCCTAGAAATCCATCTGATCTGTATTTTCACCAAACATAATTCAGAAAGAAAGAAAGAAAGAAAGAGAGAGAGAGAGAGAAACAAACAAACCAACCCCCTCCTTGATGGTCTCATAAGTGTTTTATAAGTTTCCTTTGACAGTGGTTTAATGTTCCGGTTTAAAATAAAAGTATGATTACTGAAAAAGATTGCTGAAAGGTATTATATGCAGTATTGCAGTAGGAATGTGGTTTTATCAATACAGGTAGTCTTTGACTTACAACCATTCAGTTAGCAATTGTTTCAAATTCCAACAGTAGTGAATGAAGGGACATAAAAACTGTAGCTCAAAGTCCTTATTTAATAATTTGGAATAATAATACTTTGTAGAGATTTTTGCAGAGCATTTTGTTGGAAACATCTGTCACATCTGCTTATTGCTTATTTGTTTAAAATTATTGGCCGTTCGTTTTTTTTAATACTGTACATTCTCCTAGGCCAGATGTCGGCAACCTGTGACTCAGGAGCTGCATGTGGCTCTTTCAGCCCTCTGCTGTGGCTCCCGACGCCACTGCTGTTGCTACCTCTATGGCCTGACCACTGCTGTCGCAGTACTTTGCACAGCACAGTGAAATTTAGCACACTTCAGAATGGGGCAGACAGGGTCCCCTCCTCCTGGAGCCCATTACAACATGGAGCCACAATGTGACCCTGCCCCCCCCCACTTACCCCTGGCAACAGCAGCAGAGTCGTCGGCTTGCTCTTGCCTCCCAGATTGCTTTTCCTGCAGAGCCTGCAGGCCACCTGTGTTGTGATGCCCCACCTCCCCACTGGCCAGCTGGTGTTCGGCTCTCCGCTGACCAGGTGATTGTCGGCACGCTGCTTGTAGGCTGGTCAACCTGCAGACATTACATTCCTACCACCCGGCACCAGTTCAGGGGTTCCTTCGGTCCCCAGGTATGGCAAAGCCATGTGGGGTTTTACAGCGGCGCGGCTGAGGCTAGTATCTCAGGGCAGGGAGACGGTTGCGCGTCTGCAGCACCAACGAAAGCCAGAAGTAGCTGCCTGACATTTCCTGCTGGAGAGAAGGGGGGAAGGAAGGGAGGGAGGGAGGGGGAGAGAGAAAGGGAGAGGGAGGGAGGGAGAGAGGGAGTCCTAGGCTCAATTATAACAAAATGTAACAAGTAAGTAAAAGTTATATCAGTTGACCAAATTCATAGGTAAAATAATTTGTTACATAACTTCTCATAGTATTAGTTTGAACAGAATTGTGAGGTTGGATAATTTTTATGAAAGATTTTGTCTAGAGCATGTGACAAATGTGGAGTTCATGTGATCAATTCTTTCAAACTTTCGAGGATAAAGTCAACTTAGTTTAACAAATGTTAAACTAAGTTACTTCAATAATTTACTTTTGAGAAGTTTACTCTTTTGCAAATTTAGATATATTGCCTGAACTTTTAAACTGCTATTTTGATTGGAGTGTAGTGTTCCTTCCTTGATTTTTGCGGATGCTCATGTTCCAGTGCAATTCTTGGTTAAAAATGAGGTAAAGTACTTATCTCCAGGAAAACTTTATTTAAAATATACATTTGAATGTGATTTTTAAAAAAAACATTTTAAAAATATCAAGATAACATTTGGCTTAGTATGAAACTACAAGTATCCAGAACTGAGTGTTAGCAAGTCAGCTAAGTTCTTGCTATAACACCTATATGGGAAAAAAAAAACCCTGTAGCTGAGGCAGAAGGTACAAAGATCCACAAAGCCTATCCAATTTCCAGCTGTAATAATCACCATGGCAGCTTAATAAGAACTAGACTTTTTATGTTATGGGAAAAGGGCTGTATGGGGGAAAGCTAAACATCAGAAACAGTAGAAGTATCCAGTTTTATTATTTTACCTAAGCTATTTTGGGAATTTTCTGAATCTAAATGTGGCACAAATTAACAAAAATCAGTCTTTCAGTTTATTTATTTTATTACTCTGTAAAAACTGCAATCTCTCCTGGACGATTGCCACATGTTCCTGGAATGCCACATGGGGCTGATTTTAACAGCCATGCCTGTTGCAGCATTGCTATCTTGGCTTAGCTCTTATTCCCGAGGGGACTGCTGATATGGAACAATTTTGTACTCAATTAATATTTTAGGTTACATTAAAAAGTGATAGTTTTAGCAGTTTGATTAAGAATTGATAATTTTGGATTCAGAAAGCATTAAAACCGGGACTGTGGAATATATTTCAACACACTTGTTATAGATAAACATTATAATGGAACTATTTAATGGCATAATTTAAAAGATTCTTGTTGGTTTCAAGTGACAGACTTAGGTAATGAAGCAAAGCTTTTTTATTTTTGAAATCTGCACATTAAACTGATACTCCCAAATAAACCTTGCTCCTTAAGAGGGCATGTCAAAAAACATTTTAGGTATTTAATAACTGGCTTAGCAGGATAATTTGACAGTATATATAATTTGTGTTATATTTGTATTATTTTCATTCATTCATTCAATTTCTATAACCTCCCATCTCAGTCAATGACTGGGTGGCTTACAGTTCAAAAATATATTACAATCAAAACATTAAAAACATTTTAAAATAATAAAAACAACAGAAACATCCAAAATAAATATATGTAGCAGGCAAGATCCTTGGCCAGTTAGAAATACAGTCAGAAACACATTCAGTATCCCAGGCTTAAGAACATACCCAAGTTTTTAGGGCTTTACAGAAGGCTCACAGGATTGGGGCCATTCTTCTCTTCAAAGGAAGGGCGTTCCATAGACCAGGGGCCACTGCAGAAAATGCCTGTCTTCTAATCCCTTTCGCTCATGGGATTTGGAACATGTCTATTCTGCTAGGTTGGGTCGAATGGGTAGAGCTGAAAAAGGGCAAATCCCTCAGGGGTTTACTACATATTAGTATTACATATTAGTTCAGTATTTTATTAGTTATTTTATATTGCTCTTCCACGTCTGATTGATTTCTTGGAACCCGTTGTTTTCAGATATTGTAACAGTTAGCCGTAGGACTTTAGATTAATGGCTCCCGAGATGTGATTATTGCTGCTTCGTTGATCAAAGTCCAGTGTCAGCATTCCAGCAAATCTCCATTCCAATCAGTAACTCCGAGACAACTATAGGTCAAAAGTACCTTTATTAGAACAGCAACTGGCACATCTGTGGAATCCCAAATCTAAAAGTTTTCAGGCTTCCCACGATTTCCCAAACTACAAATCCATCCCCACTTGGCTGTCATCGCATCACATGGCCCAATCATGAGCCGTCCAAACATAAGATCCTTATTCCATCCTGCGCCATGCTCAATGAGCTTGAACTAACAAAAGAATTTTATTTTGTCTACTAAGAGCTACTCAATTGAAATCACCCCCCCTCCCGCATTCTCAGGCTATGTGGTAGCGTGGAATATGGCTTCCAAAGCTGACATTCAGAATGGAATTTCCGATTCTTTGCGATGTTGTGGATACTGCCTTTGTCTGATCCTTAAACAATGTTGAGACTCGAAAGGAAATCATGAGATACTTAAATTCCTTAATTTGTCACATACTCCATGCCATCAGTGTTTCAGGGGTGATGGCATGGCACACTTTCTAGAAAATTAGAAATGTTATACATAAAACATTTAGTTTTGGCATAGTGGATACTGAGCCTACTTTTATACAAGAGGGTTCTTGTCTTCTTCCTGAGGACATAAAAAGGAGGGTTGTGCCATCTGTACGCAAGAGATGTGTAAAATGTTCTAACAAGACAAGAGTCAGTTACATTTGGGACACCAAGGTCTCTGCTGAACAGCTTCATACCATCAGGAATTTCTTCCGAATGTTTACTCAACATCCTTTCCATAATTTGAACTTTTGTAGTTTACAGCTTTGCTAAAGCTCTCTGGACTTGTTCTCTTTTATCAAGAGCCTTTTAAAAAGTGCACATCTAGAAAGGCACAAGTCCAAATGAGATCTGATGAGAAAGTGATAACATAAATTCTCATAATTTGGTGTCTATACTTTTGCTGGCACATTAGAACCACCCAGTTGCATTAGATATTTTAAAATGGGATTGCCCTGCTCACTTATTCTGTGGGCTTATTCCTGGGCACAATTCCAAGTCGTTATTACCTATAAAACTTTATGTGGCCTAGGGTAAGACTCCGTGCAGGACCTTTAATTGTTTCTGTTCCTCCTATAGAACTGACAGGGCATGCTCCTGATCCCTCCCGTCGAGCAATGTCATTTTCTTGGACTCAGGAGTCTTGCCTGACTCCATGCCAAACAGCACCCGCCCCCCCCCCGCCAAGACTTTCCTTGAGTCACGCTCAGCTCTTGGTGACAACATGGATATGGCTGTTTTGGACGACTCCTTCTGATATGTTTTTTCAGTTTCCCGGGATTAGCTGAACTTGCTTATTTTTCTTCTGAGTTCAGTTACAGCTGGCTAGGTGCTGCCACCTGCTGAGTCAGGTAGCCCTCTGAAAGCAAATATTCCTCTGTCTTTCGAGTAGAAGTATAACTGCAGAGTCAATTAGCTCTTTTTGGTGGGTAGAACATCCAAGTTAAAGACAAAGCTAAGCTAAAGATTTTTCAGAAGTTTGAGTAGCTACAAGAAGGTTGGTCACGATCAGTACTTTCAACAAATTGACTTACAGTAATACCTTGAAATCCCAAAATATAATTGGGACAAGTATATTGCAGTACTGTACAAAAGGAACCTTTTATTAAGGCAGACTCAGATTGTAAACCACACTGGAACAGTTGGCACTGCTATTAATATTATTTCAATATAATTAATATACTTTAAATAAAAATATAATATTAATTTGAAGGTTTCCATTTAAATAGCATTGTATATAATTTTGAAATGAAATTGGGAAAAGTTCTAGACTAAGAACCAAATTTATTAATATCTATTTTGGTAAAATTATCAATGCTTTTCATAATCAAAATGTTTAATTTTTGTCTTTCAATTTTGTTATAATCATGCTTTGTTCAGAAACTATCCCACCAGATTCAGCACCCATTCATTCTCTCATTTTGACCCACCCATTTCTGAAGTATCCCATCCCATGATCACCATTCTGTGAGAACTGTAGGCTCCTCCTTTCAAACACACTCATACTTTCTTATGCATACAGTTAGTTGAATTATGACAGCGACTGGGATTACAGTTGCTAAGCAGTGCAGTTGTAAAACACAACACCATGTGATCACACCCTAGTTACCCTCATAACCTGAAGATGTATGGGTCAGTAAGTGGAAGCAGCAGGAATCCCAGGCAAGGGATGCGATGAGGGGTGAAGGAGGACCTGGGTGGGCTTGAGAAGCCTGGTGCAGGCTGCCCATGAATGCAGGGAGGCTGATTCGGGGAGAGGGGGATGGTGTGGCACGTGTAGGAAGGCTGGAGGGGTGGATATAAGTATAGAAAGGCCAAAGGGCGGATAGTATGGCCCAAGCAGAGGAAAGCGGGGGATGGATAGTGCGATGCAGGATGCGTGCAGAAAAGCTAGAAGATGGGTAGCATGGTGCAGACTCAGGAAGGATGAGGGATAGATAGTGGGTGTATTGTGAGAACAGATAGGTGAAAGGATGGATGGTAGAGTGTGAGTGTGAGAAGGCCAGGTACGGATGGGGGAGGAGAATGACTTACCAAAGCAATTTATAATCTTCCTGGAACTAAAGAGAAATTGCTTGTCAGTAAGGACAATCAGAGGAACAGCTTGACTTACGGAGGTCTTTAAGAAATTATCTGGGATAGTATAAGGACTTCTGCCTTTTGCAGGGTGTTTGATCTAAAGTACTCCAAGGTCCCCTCCAGCTCTATGATTCTATGACTGCAGAGGTGCTGGGACATCTGGAATTTCAAGGACTGGTCACAAGTACCATTTGTACAGCGCTGTCGATCAGGGGTCAACCTGGAGACGCATTTCTAGGTGGATTTCGGCTGAGTCAAGGAATAGAGCTAGCTGGTCTGAGTCCCCATCAAATTTCCCCCTAAACTGGGGCAGTTTGTTGAGTATTGCTCCTCCCTCCTCCTGTCTCCCTCTGTAACTTGAGGTGGCTGGCCTTCTTCCCCGGCTCTACTTCGCACAGGAGGAGGAGGAGGAGGCTCCCTGCTGCACGGGGGAGGCACTGTCTGCAGCTTCAAATTCCTTTTTCTTCTGGTGAGTGAAGAAGGAGGGCTGTGGTCTTACCTGCTTCTCCTCGCTTCAAAGAGCTCTGTAAAAACTCCCCTCTGTTTTGGGCGGCGTGACGGGCCATCACCCTGAATGGCGGCCCGGTCAAAAATTCCTCCCTCAGCTGCTCTAGGATCTCCCCAGGGATTCTGTCAGGGGCTTTTGGGCCCCGGCCTGTGCCCAGTCCCACATCTAATCCACTCTTCCAAGCTCGCTCAGGGGCCTCCCTCCCTTCCTTTCTGGGCATTTGGGTTGGGGAAATCAACTTCAGCTGCTTTAGGGATTTTCTTCCGCCAATACTCATCCCTTCTTGCTTCGCTTTTGGGGGTTGCACCCCAGCTGTAATTATGCTGTCAGCTTCTGGCTGGAGACCAGGCTTCTGGCTTTTAAAAATGTTGGGTTAGGAAGTGTTGTGCTATTGTGGAAATTTAATTATTGTGTTTAGTATGTTGATTTCCAGGTTGCATTCTGTTTGGATTGTATTGTGTAGTTTTTATTGTGTACATTACCCATAGTCACTGTGTTGGGAAATTAAAAATATTATAAACAACAACCCATTGCACATTAAAATTATATATTATTAATATTGTATTCATTGGAATATATTTCAAATATGTTAAGTACTAGGTACATGTGTACATATTAGTCACCTAGAAATTTAGAATTTTTTAGCATTGAACTTGAACCAATGTAAGTAAGATCTGTGATATTGTAAACCTCTTGTGATGATCAAGATAAGGTTTGAAAAAAAACTTCTACCCCTTTTTCATTTTGGCAAAAGCTTTTACCAGTTCTCAAAATAAATTGCTTTTCAAAAGAGTTTGAAAATAAACATATGAAATATATGTCAATATCATTATCATGTTTTA
The DNA here is from genome assembly GCF_049901715.1 of Pseudonaja textilis. Classification (NCBI taxonomy): domain Eukaryota; kingdom Metazoa; phylum Chordata; class Lepidosauria; order Squamata; family Elapidae; genus Pseudonaja; species Pseudonaja textilis. The sequence continues at coordinate 62,350,522 of NC_141995.1, read as the reverse complement.
CTGTATTTCCCCCAAAACAAGATCTATCTATCTTCGTCTAATTTTAAGCACATGCCTAATATAAAACGTAGGATCAAAAGGTTAAAAGGACAGTTGTCTACTGATGATGTATGTATGTATATATGTATGTATATATTTTCAGTGGGATTTATGGCTGTATAATTAAATAAAATGGAACTTTAAAACTCTAATTAACCAAATCCTTTATGAAACAATTCACACAAAAAATATTCTCTGTGTTAAAATATTGTTTTTGGTGAGTTAGTCTTTCAAATAGTTTATTGTCAAATAGAATATATCTATTGAAATAATAGTTTTTTCTTCTACTTACAGTAACTGAATGGTCAGTTTACATCATAAAGGAATAAATAAATCAGTGGTTTACAGTTTATACTGTATATCAGATTGAAGATTCTCACAACTGATAATAGACGTGGATGGTCAATGATAAAGATAACAACTTTATGACTAATTTTAGGAGAAAATGGAACCTATGATTGATACTTGATACCAAATGGAAAACTGTTTTTAAAGATGCTTGTGTTAAATAAGTTTCATTTTACTATTTTTTTTTCTCCTCACTGATTTTTTTTAGTTGATTTGGAACATTTACGGACAGTAAAAATTGATAAACATCTTCAATTTTGCCAGGAAAGTCATTCTAGCAGTCATTTTGTATCAGCAAAGACAGGCGATTCTGTAAGTATTATGAATAGTGTTATTTTAACAATGACTTTAAGATATTTTTCTTGTGATAAGTGTGTTTGTTATCAAAGCAGATCTTTGGATTGATATTAACTTGTGTATGCGTATATATATTTTTCTTAAGTTTTCGCAGGTACTTACATGTATGGCATTCAGCTTTGTTCGGGTATTTTCCCATGTCATTGTAGTTGTGCTTTTAAAGTTGTAGCAACGTTTCAGCAGAATCTCATCTGCCATCAGAAGCCTGATGATGGCAGATGAGATTCTGCCAAAACGTTGCTACAACTTTAAAAGCACAGCTACAATGACGTGGAAAATACCAACAAAGCTGAATGCCATATATATAATATAATATAATATAATATAATATAATATAATATAATATAATATAATATAATGTAATAATACAATACAATACAATACAATACAATATAATATAATATAATATAATATAATATATAATATACAATATACACAATTGGATAGTTCAATTTTTAAAAAATAAATTTAGAAACATTTCTAAACTTCTGTTTACAAGTTTGCAATTATTGGGTACTAAAAAACAAATTTCAACAACAGTAGAATCAGGCTGCAGCCTATCTCTGTGTATCTGTGTCTACAGTGCATTCAGAAAGTATTCAGACCTCCTTCATTTTTGTCAATTTTGTTATGCTGCAGCCTGATTCTACAGTTGTTGAAATTCGGGTTTTTTCCTGATTAATCTACACTCAGTACCTCATAATGACAAAGAGAAAACAGAAATTTAGAAATGTCTGTAAATTTATTTAAAAAAACCCTGAAATATCACATTGGCATAAGTATTCAGATCCTTCACGCAGTAGTTAGTTGAAGCAACTTTTGCAGCAATTACAGCCTTGAGTCTTTTTGGTATGATGCAACAAGCTTTGCGCACCTGGATTGGGGGATTTTCTGCCATTCTTCCTTGCAAATCCTCTCAAGCTTAGTCAGGTTGGTTGGTGACTGTCGATGGGCAGTGATTTCAGGTGGAAAGTGAATATTCAGTCCAATCTGAGATTGTGAGTGCTGTGGAAGAGGTTTTCATGGAGGATATCCCTGTACTTTGCGCCATTCAGGTTTCCCTCGACATCAGAGCAGTTTCCCAGTCCTTGCTGCTGAAAAACATGCTTCACTATTGGGATGATATTGGGCAGGTGATGAGCAGGGCCTAGTTTCCTCCAGACATAACATTTAATTTTGAGGCCAAACAGTTCAATCTCTTGCTTTCATCAGACCAGAGAATTTTGTTCCTCACAGTCTGAGAGTCCTTCAGATGTTTTTCTCCAAACTCCAAGCGGGCTTTCATGTGTTTTGCACTGGGGAGAGGCTTTCGTCTAGCCACTCTGTCATAAAACAGAAACTGCCAGAGGACTGGAAAAGAGTTGATCTTCACACACACAAAAAAGGTGGGGGGGAATAGATCCAGGAAACTACAGACCTGTCAGCCTGACCTCAATACCAGGGAAGATTCTGAAAAAGATAGTCAAGCAATGAATCAGTGAACACCTAGAAGCAAACAAAGTAATAATCAAAAGCCAACATGGGTTTGTCAAAAAACAGATCATGCCAGACAAATCTTATTGCATTCTTTGACAAAGTAACAAAATTAGTGGACCAGAGGAATGCTGTCAATATAATTTACAAGGACTTCAGTAAGGCATTTGATAAAATAGACCATAATCTACTACTTGATAAGATAGAAAAATGTGGGTTAGACAACATCACCACCAGATGGATTCATAACTGGGTGACCAACTGTACTCAACAATGGAACTGCATCTACATGGAGGGAAGTATGCAGTGGGGTACCCCAAGACTCTGTTTTAGGCCCACTACTCTTCAACATCTTCATCAATTATTTGGAAGAGGGGATAGATGGGGAACTCATCAAATTTGCAGACAGCACCAAGCTTAGCAGGAATAGTCAACACTCCAGAAGATACGCTTAAGATACAGAAGGATCTTGATAGATTTGAACATTGGGTGCTATCTAACAAAATAAAATTCAGTGGTGAAAAAAGTAAGGTTCTACATTTAGGCAAGAAAAATAAAATGCACAGGTATAGTATATGTGGTACCTTGCTCAATAGTAGTAACTGTGAGAGGGATCCTGGAGTCCTCATGGACTATCATTTAAATATGAGCCAGCAGTGTGCACAAAAAAGCCAACACAGTCCTAGGCCGCATAAACAGAGGGATAGAATCAAGATCACGTGAAGATCACTTACACCACAATAATGCCTTGGTAAGGCCACACCTGGAATCCTGCATTCGGTTTTGGTTGCCACAATGTAAAAAAGATGTTGAGACTAGAAAGAGTGCAGAGAAAAGGAACAAAGATGATTAGGGGACTAGAGGTTAAAACATATAAAGAAGGGTTGCTAGAACCGGGTATGTCTAGTTTTATGAAAAGAAGGACTAGGGGTGACATGATAGCAGTGTTCCAATGTATCAGGGGCTGCCCCAAAGAAGAGGGAGTCAAGCTATTCTCCAAAGCACCTGAAGGCAGGATAAGAAGCAGTGGGTGGAAATTAATCAAGGAGAGAAACAACTTGCCTCCAGGAGTTGTAAATGCTCCATCACTGGAAGTTTTAAGAAGAGATTGGATAACCATTTGTCTGAAATAGTATAGGTTTTCCTGGGGTTGGACTAGAAGATCTCCAAGGTCCCTTCCAACTCTCTTATTCTATTCTATTCTAAAGCCCAGATGGTGGAAGTGATGGTTTTTCTTCTGGAATTCTGTTCCATCTCCACACAGGATCTCTGGAGGTCAGTCAGAATGACCATCAGGTTCTCGGTCACCTCTCTTGCTAAGGCCCTTCTCCCCAGATTGCTCAGTTTGACCTGGCAACCAGCTCTTGGAAAAATCCTGGTTGTGCCAAACTTCTTCCATTTGAGAATTATGGAGGCCAATATGCTCTAAGGAACCTTGAGTGCAACAGAAATTTTATTGTGACCTTCCCCAGATCTGTGCCTTACAATAATCCTGTCTTTGAGCTCCTTTGATCTCATGGCGTTTGCTCTGCTACATCAGTATGTATTATCAGTTGTGAGGCCTTCTATAGAGAGGTGTGTGCCTTTCCAAATCATGTCCAATCAATTTAATTTACTGCAGGAGGACTCCAATCAAGGTGTAGAAACATGTGAGCCATTGATCAGGAGAAATGGGAGGCACTGGAGCTAAATTTCAAGTGTTGTTGCAAAGGGTTTGAATGCTTATGCCAATGGGATATTTCGGTTTGTTCTTTTTAATAAATTTACAGACATTTCTAAACTTCTGTGTTCACTTTGTCGTTATGGGGTGCTGAGTGTAGATTAATAAAAAATGAATTTCAACAACTAGAATTAGACTTACAGCATAACAAAATTGATAAAAGTGAAGAGTGTCAGAATACTTTCTGAATGCATTGTATGTGTGCGTACGTGAAACTTTTATACCACCTCTTACAATATTAGGGAACACAGCATCAACAGTTGAGACCTTTCGGTTTCTGGGTTCTATAATCTCCCAGGATTTGAAATGGACACCTAATTTTAGAACCATCATTAAAAAGGCACAACAAAGAATGTTCTTCCTGCATCAACTCAGAGAGCTAAGACTGCCCAAGGATCTACTGATACAGTTCTATAGAGGAATTATTATGTCTATCATTTGTACCTCAATAACTGTCTGGTTCAGCAGAGAGACCCAACAGGACAGGCATAGACTTCAACTGATGTTAGGACTGCAGAAAAAAACAATTGCAACCAGCCTGCCTTCCATTAAGGATCTGTATACTGCACGAACCAGAAAGAGGGCTGAAAAAATATCTACAGATTCCTCACATCCTGGACATAATCTATTTATGTCACAGTTTTAGGCCATTCCATGCCAAAACAATAAGACATAAAGATAGTTTTTCTCTCATGCCATCACTCTGCTGAACAGTTAATTCCCACACCACTGTCTCATTTCTGATCTTTCCCACTATCTTCTACTATTGGTTTCTTACGATTTATCAGTCGTTTGTAACTTATGATTAATGATTGTAACTATGATTGTGACCTATTACTTGCTGCTTATGTGTACACTGTGAGCTTATTCACCAGAGAGAAATTCCTTATGTGTCCAACCACACTTGGCCAATAAAGAATTCTATTCTATTCTATTCTATTCTATTCTATTCTATTCTATTCTATTCTATTCTATTCTATTCTATTCCATTCCATTCCATTCCATTCCATTCCATTCCACTCCACTCCACTCCATTCCATTCCATTCCACTCCACTCCACTCCACTCCATTCCACTCCACTCCACTCCACTCCGCCATCCCTACCTGGGTCCCATGAATTAAAGTGCTATCTGTTGGGTCCCAAGAAGTGGGTCTTCTCAAGGTCACTTTACAACCACAATGGGGAGAGCAAGAATTGGGATTTTTAAGTGAGGTGATTGTGTGGACACCTTGTTTAACAATTGCCATGACTTGTGACGGTAATGGGAAGGCTCCATTATGGTAAGCCAAGGACTATGAGTAATATTAATTCAAAGACTTAGTCAAAACCTGAAAAACAACTGAGCAAAAATTCAAAGACTCAATTAAAGCCTGGAAAACAACTGAGCAAGAATTTACTGCCTCAAAATTATCAAGGGAGAATAAGGATTGGTGGGGTCCTGTTGGTTATTTTCTCATATTAATCATTCAGCCCAACCAACTAACACTCTTGTCATTCCATTCCACCTTAATGATCCAAGAGGACCCGGAGTCCAACAAACAGCAGTAGAACTAACAGCACAGATAATCCTATTTATATTTAATAAAGTAATATAGCAAGTTATCTGACAGAGGTACTTTAGAAACAGATCTGTAAATATAGTAAAGTTGTCCTGATTTCTTGAAAGATACATTCCTTGATATTTTATAGGGTTTTTAAATAACAAATGCACGTGTCCAGCTTTTCTATGCATTGTTTGTATAGAAAATGTGCAAAATACTGTGAGGCTCAATAAAATATCAGTTTATAATTCAGATATATATTCTAAATAAACTAATAAAAGCAAATATTCTTATAAATTTAGCATAGATTTGGCTAAAAAATTATTGCAGAAATATATACAGATAATTTCCCCATCTTGTCTCAGTTTGTCATTCAAAAGTGATTTTTGCTATGTTGAAAATACTTTAAGATATCTATTTCTAATCATTTAAGTCTTTCATCTTTTTAAATAGGTGTTCCTGTGTTTTCAAGGAATTGCAGCTAACCTTGTTGACGTCAAATTAAACAGAGCAGAAATAGAACAATTACAGGTGATACTCCTAATTATTTACACACACACACACACATAAAAGTTCAACATTTTTGTTGTTGCATAATGGGAAGACTGCTACACACTATATCATTTTTCTTCAGACATATAGAATCACATATTAAAATGTTATCCTATGTTGGAGTCCTTAGATCAGGTAACCAAGTTCAATAATATATAGCTGAATATTTGGAATATCAGGAAACCTGGCCACTTTGTTTCAGACCTTCACAAAAACATAACTTGGTGACACCCTAGTTTATACTTTAAAATAGAATTAGCAAAGGTGGGACAAAATGAAATGTGAATGACAAAAATTAAAATATTTTTTTAATTACTTTAAATAATTAAGTTGAATTATAGAATTGTCCTGCAGTGAGTTGTCCCACAGTGAATTGGCCATGATGAGTTGCCTCATTCCGAAATGGGGCGGTCTTTTGCCTTCATTCCATTTGCATTCCTGGGTGAAATAAGATTTAGGGTTATCAAACATTTTCCAGAGGTGGGATTCAGCCGATTCAGGCCGGTTCGGGTGAACCATTTGTTACAATTCTGTCCAGTTCAGTGAACCGGCTAATCCCATCACTGGCTGGCCCTGGCTGGTTTTTGAGCCTTTTCGGGGCAAAAAATGGCCCCAAAATGGCTAAAAAACAAGCCAAAAAATGAAGATTTTAAATCTTCAATTTTGGCCATTTTTTGGGCTGTTTTTTGGGTGTTTTTGTTCTGTTTTGGGGCTGTTTTTAGCCATTTCCTGGGATGCTTTAGGTCCTTTTTCAGCCAAAAAAAAAAAAAAACAGACTGAAAATGGCTGGAAAAAGGCACGAAAACTGCCGAAAAACATGCTGAAAAATGAAGTTTTCAAAAAATGGCCACAAAATGGCCTGAAAATGTCTGAAAAACAGGCAGAAAAAATGAAGATTTCAAATCTTCAATTTTGGCTGTCTTTTGGACTGGTTTTGGGCTGTTTTGGGCCATTTTTAGGCCTTTTTGAGCCCTTTTCTGGGTGTAAAACAGCCCGAAACATGGCCAAAAAACAGGCCAAAAATGAAGATTTCAAATTGTCAATTTCCTCTCTTGAAGCTGTACAAGAATCTGGATCTGAAAGGAGAAGAGGAATTCATAGCTTTTGTGGGCACACACCTCAGACCTTTCAATACCTCACATCCATGGTGCTTTTTCCTGCCTCACTGCAGAAATCTTTGAAACATTTGCTGGCAAACACAAAGTGAGCCTTTAGCCCAAAGCACATTTCCCCCTTCTGAATTCGGTTTATTACACAACCATATGAATAAAAGTATAAAATCGCACTACTAAGCACAGTAACACCTGGACAAAACTTTGTGAAAAAAATTATATCAAATTTCCCGTAAGTTCCCATGCCCCATATGTAGATTATGTTGAACAAATGTAATGTGTTTGGGTTGATTTAAAGTCAAGATGTGAAAATAAGAAATACAAGAAAACTTCATCAAAAACTTGAATTGCCATAATGTTGTCTTCCTAAAGCCCCCTCCTTCCTTCTTTGCTCCAATTACAATGTCTCTACTAATAAACCTTACATCCAGTTTTAGAACCTATTCTGAGAAAATAAACTTGAAAGGGTCAAAAATCCCTCTACCCACTTGGATCTTTTCCTCATATCGGTACATCTCTTTGCAAAACAGGTTGTGCTTTAAAACACCCATCTAGCACATTTAGTTGGGACAACAAGCAGATTCTCTGGAAAGAAATGAGGGAGGAAAACCAAGAGACACCCCCCGCCCCCCAAAAGTACTCAATTGGGTAGGGTAGGGAAGGAATCTTAAGTATCAGTGTAAAAGTCCCTTTTTTCCAGTGATAACAGTTCTAGGATCAATAATAATGTCCGTCCATGTATCTCTCCTGCTCAGCTTTTCTTCATTATATGACTATTCCAAAGACAGAGGACAGTTTTATGATTGAGAGAACTTTGTGCCTATTTTTAGGGCCCCATACTATAAATACAGAAAATGGAGGACAATTCTTGTGATTGAGATAACTTTGTGTCTATTTTTAGGGCCAGAATGATCACAGCTCAATGACAGAGCATAGATATTGTACATTCAGGCAAGCAGAGCTGAGGAAAACTTACAGTATGTTGAGATCATTGCAAACTTCTTCTCATAAATTATGATCCATGAAGGTGGGGAGATTAGTGATCCTTAGATGTTTTTCTGTATTCTGTGTATAAAGCATGTTTCTATTAGATTCTTCCCTCATAGATATGCTGCTCAGGATAATCTGTAATATTTTTTTTAAAAGGAGACCAAACCACAGATCCCTAAAAAGGATCTCGATTCGCTCATTTTTGACAGGGTTTTTCAAACTTGCAATCCTAAAATATGTGGACTTCCAAAATTGCCCAGACAGCATTCTGGAAGTTGGTCTACACATCTTAAAAGTTGCCGAATTTGAAAAACACTGATCTCTCAGAACATGTAGCTCAGGGGGATCCAACCTTGGCAACTTTAAGACTTGTTGACTTCAAAACGGGCTGAAAAACAGGTGGGGGCGGGACCAGCCGGTGGTGGGATTAGCCCAAACCAGCTGAATCTGCCTTTGAGGCGAGTGGCTGGGAGGCGGGGCTGGGTGTGATGAGTGATGTCGAGTTGGCCACACCCACCCAGTCACATGACCACCATCATTGCTTGATTATCTTTTCCAGAATCTTCCCTGTATTGATGTCAGCTGATAAGTCTATAGTTTCCAGGATCTTTATTTATTTATTTATTTTAAGATGGGAACTAGCTCAGCCCTTTTGCAGTCCTCTGGTAATTCCCTGGTGCTCCAGGATCTTTGAAAGATCTGGTTCAGTGGTTCTGAGATCACATTACCATTTCCTTCAGAATCTTGTGGTGGAATCCATCTGGTCCTGGTGATTTGAACTTTGATAGGTTGGACTGTTTTTTCCTTTTGTGTAAAGACAGATGCAAAAACCGAATTAAACAGTTTTGTTTTCTCCCTGTTGCTCTTCACTTTCTTGCCATTTTTCTACCATTAATGGACCAATTGTTTCCTTGACCTTTTTCTTTTTTTTACACGTTGAAATAAGCTTTTGCTGTTGTTATTTTTTTTACTTTTGTCGCAAATGTAAAAAATAAGCTTTAGTTCATTTTGAGCCTTAGCTTTTCTGACTTCCTTTTTGCAGACTCAGGCCATATGCTGATATTCTGCCTTAGTTATGTGCAGTGGTGGTATTCAGCCGGTTCGCACCGCATCGGGCGAACCGGTAGCAAGAATTTGGCATGGGTCACCAAACCGGTAGTAAGTTCTGGCTGGCCACACCCCCGATCTGGTCACCATGCTCGCTTACCCGCCCACCTGACATCCGCCTAAGGTATTTTTTTTCCCTTGCGACAATCAGCTGTGCATCGATCAGCTGTCCCAGGAAGGCAAAAAATGGAGGGGGGGGGCTCACAGAGCCCCAGAGGAGCTTTAGGGGAGCAAAGACCACCCCCCTGAGGCTCCTTTGAGGCTAGGAAGCTCCCCAAAATGGGTGGGGGTGGCAAAAAAGCAAAAAAAAAAAAGCGCCACACCCACCCAGTCACATGGCCACGCCCAGCAAGCCACGTCCACAGAACCGGTAGTGTTAAATTTTGAATCCCACCACTGGTTATGTGCCCTTCTTTCCACTTTCTATATCTGTCCTTCTTTCTTTCAATTTATCAGAACATTCTTTGTGCAGCCACGCTGGTTTCTTTCGAGAGTTGTTATTTTTCTTCTTCACTGGAATTGTGCTAGATTGGGCTTCCATAATCTCCCTATTCAGAATTTCCCAAACTTCTTGAGTTGGTTTCCCCTTGAGAATTCTCATCCATGGAATCTTTCCTAAGCTCTCCCTTATTGAAATCGGCTTTCTTGAAGTCCAAGATTTTGTTCTATTGCTTGTTGAATTCCAATATTTCATGATTACTACCCACCAAGATTTCTCTAAGTTCAACATCTTCCTGTCATTGCATCTCTGTTAGTGAAAATTAAGTCCAATATGATTAACTCCCTAATTCTCTTCTCTACTTTTTGTGAGACAAAGTTGCCTGCTAGGTTTGTCCGGAACCTGTTTGATTTTCCACTTGGTGCAGTTTGTCTCCCAGTTGTTATCAGGCTAGCTAAAGTCCCCCATTACTATTGCGATTTACTTCTTACATACATAGTTAACTGATTAGCAAAGAATTCATCTATACACTTATGGCAATGTAATTTCCCCCCCTTTTATATTGATCCAAATAGTTTTCATCATTGTTCTGTCGTATCTCTGTAGATATGTAATTATTTCTTATATATGGTGCAATTCCACCTCCTCTTTTATTGGCTCTATTTCTTTTAAATAATTTAAAATCCCTCTAGCTGTATATTCCATTCATGGATTTCATCCCACCAAGTTTCTATAGTAGCAACGATGTCATATCTGCCCTTGTGTACTTGAAGCTCTAGTTCACCCTGTTTATTCCTCGTACTTTGTGCATTGGTGTATAAACATTTGACTTCTTTTTGACTGATCCCGTCTCAAAACATAACCTGTTTTGTGTCTGTGTTCCCCTGCTTCCTTACTACCTATTTGATTAGTGTATATTAGTACTCACAAATAGTGTAAAGAAAAAATGCTTGAGAAACTGACAAATTTTATGGGCTAGAACCTCTTAATTGGAATAAAAAATCCAAGACTTAAGAATTAGTATACTGTCACTATTGCTTATGTATAAAAGCATTCAAGATGCTCTTATTTTGTCTTTTGTTAAAGTCCTTATGCATGTTTACTGAGAGAAAAGTACTGCAGCATGTCTGACTTGTTTCAATGTCCTACATTTCATGGCATGATCATTATTGTGAAATGTTTTATTAGCACTTTGAAACAGTTTTTCCCGCCCCCTTTGGATTCACTTGCTGTAACCTCTTCTGTTTTTCTTTTCTTCTCTTTTGACAGAATGTGGTGAAGGCGGATATTGTAAACTATAGCCAGGAGCCTGCAACAAGAACTGTTAATTCTCCCCGGAGCTCAATGTGTACAATTCAGTGAGCATTTTCCTTTTTTTGTACAGTGCTCCTTTCGCTGCCTTCGCCCAGCAATGGAGTTGCCGGGAATGTTGCTTTAACAGGGAACGTGACTGTAGTGCATTTAGAAGTTTAAAAATCCTACTACCCAGGTGGCTTCCTTGAATAGCCAAGATTCAAATAGTGGGGTCACACACTTTGAAAATATATATATTCTTCTTAATTATATTTCAGTAAAGTGATTGTGTGTAGAGATATATTAAATATATTGTCAGAAAGTTTGAAGGGTGAATGCAACATGTAAATTAAATAGGATGAGAAGAGATTGTGAAATAAAGGAAAATGCAGTAAAAATAGATTGGCTTTATCTCTTTGAATATATCCATTTTGTCCTTTTTCTTATTAGGACCAGGAGAGCGATTCTTTCTTTAATCCTTCCTTTAACTTATTTATTTAGTCTTTATCTCCAAATATAAAATACAAACCAAAGAAAAAGAAAGAAAAAACAAACTAACAAACATCTGACACCAACAAAAGCAAAAGCAAAAAACCATGTGTACAAAAAAAGAAAGAAAAAAACCCAATATTAAATACACCTAACTTTTTTGTCTTTTAAACTTTTTTGTTTAAAAAGTGGCTGAATGCTGAAAGATGCATTAAAAAACTAATATGTTCTCCTCCCCTGACATAGGCCTACAAATAGTTATAAACTTTCCCATCTATATTTAACAACAACGCTATATTCCGTAAGCAATTTTCCTGGATATGGAAATCAATTTGCCTAATATCAAATCGAACCAACATCTGTTCGCAAGATATAAAGGTAAAGACTCCCCTTGCGCATACGTGCTAGTCGTTTCTGGCTCTGGGGGGCAGTGCTTATCTCTGTTACAAAGCCAAAGAGCCAGCACGATCTCCGTGGTCATGTGGCCAGCATGACTAAATGCCAAAGGCACTTGGAACACAGTTATCTTTCCACCACACTGGTCCCTATTTTTCCATTTCCATTTTTACATGTTTTCGAAGTGCTAGGTTGGCCGAAGCTGAGACAAATAACGGGAGCTCACTCTATTACGCGGTGCTAGGGAATTGAACCGCTGAACTGCCGACCTTTCTGATTGATAAGCTCAGCATATAAACTTGTCTAATCTACTGTCTCTAATCAAAGCAGTTTATTTTGCCATCTCCGCTAATTTAATCCATTTTAAAATCCTCTCTTTGACAGTAAACCCCCTTTCCTTCCAATGCTTAGCACAAACAAGCCTCACAGTGGTCACCATGTAAAAAAATAATTGTCCCAAACTGTTTTTCGATTGGTTTGTCCATGATACCTAGAAGAAAGGCTTCAGGTTTCATTAATATTTATGTTTTAAGCATTTCTGCATTGTCATTATTATATTTATCCAATATAATTTAGTATACTTACAAGATCACTACATGCGATAAAATGTACCTGGATTTTGGTTGCATTTTTGTGGAGTCAAATATCAGCGGTACATCTATATATATAAAAACAAAATACCATTCACACATCATCACAAAATCTCCAGAACCGTAAAGTCTATAAACTTGAAATTTGTTCCTCTTGACTTCTAGGTCCTCATTAAGAAAGGATTTTTCGAAATGACCACCAGAGCATTAGTATTTCATATATTATTATTAACACGCTCTGATGCTAAGGAGTTCTACTACCCTCCCCATCCGAAAAGAAATCTGTTCCAAATGCAAAACACAAGCAGAGGAGAGGAGTTTCAATTTCAGTTTTAGTTTCACAGCAGCAACCAGCCTTAGTTCAGAACAGTTGAGCTAAGCCACGCCCAGGCTCCTTGCTGTCTCTTTCTTGCTCACACAGCAAATATTACTTCAGTTTCCAAACAGCCCTCAACTCTCTCACATGCTGACAGGATGCTAGCCAGATGAATACCAATGGATGCTGGTAGGCAGAGGTAGAATTTGTTTTTCCTTATTTTCTTCCTCCCAAACGAAGCCTGACCACATAGTTTTGTAGCAAAGCATGGGTATCGACTATCGAGCTAGTAATTTTATAAAGTTTTCTTTTAAATGTAGTTCAAAGTAAATGTTAAACCACTGGTCCATACATTCTCCTACTGGTCTAGCATTATGTTGTAACCAAATGTTTTTGCTTTTTTTATCATAAAAACTTTTTAACATATTCACCTTCCAGATTCAACTTAAATAACATTTTAGATTCTCATTTTAATCTTTGTGGTTTTTAATATTGGATATCTTTTAGGACCAGCTATTTTCAATCATGTATTCATCGGGTTATCCTGAAAAAAAATAAAGTGTCTTTTACTTCTAGCATTTTTATTCATAAAACAGTTTTGAAAGGGAAAAATGATTAAAAATCTCATTAAACTGGATTGTGTTTATGTACTTGTTAAAATAGAAGAAACAATCATTTTTTGCTTCTTTTGGTTTTTCCCACTTTAAAGTACTTCACCATAAAATTACTGCTAACATTTGTATTTACAAAAATCAGAATATATACCGATTTCTAGTCAATTGATGGAGAGAGAAGTTTCTGTTGGTGTTTGGCTATTAAGAGCTATAGTAAATCAGGACAACTTTAGTGGTGGAATACCAGTAAATGTCCTATCCGTATCCAAACCATTGTAGAGCTCTGTCTTTGGCCACTTTACTGTCTTGCCCACCGCAGCCTTGGAGGGGCCCAAGACTCCAGCCCAGAGCTTTTCCGACTCTTCTGCAGAGTCACAGAGTTTCCTGAGAACTTTAGCTTTCTTGAAAGACAAAGGCAGCCTCCACCCCGCAAAAGTCACTTGAATGCACCTGACTGCAGCCTGTCACCTAGAACTTTGTCTTTTGATAAGGAATTTCTGGATTCTTTTTAAAATATCTAACTTCTAAAGCTGGGTTTTCAAAAGGTTAGAGAACCCAGCTCTAGCCTACCTGTTCTAATACTGTCCTTTCTACAGCAACTCACAATCTAACTTTATAAGTCAATTGCTAAAAAGTTTCATTTGTTCTGAGGATGATGTTATTCGTTTATTATTGGACTGCAACCATAACATCCCCCCAAAAGCGGCAAAATTTCTTACAATTGATTCATGTTTAATTTTATAGTTGTGGAATTATGAAAAGTTCTTAAAATTCTGGGACATATTCAGAGATGCATCTGCATTGCAAGTAGCTCAGGTTGAACTGTATTGCCTAGTTAAAGGCTACAGAAACAAGTTTTGGTAATGTATAGATATCAGGATGTTTATCAAATAAACATTAGGTCACTTTGAGCAGATATCTCATAACTGTTCCTTCTGAAAGTGCTTTCCAGCAGTCAGTTTGGGAGAAACATATTTTTATAACTGGGGAGTGAGAGTTTGCTCCCCATTAGGTCAGTTTGATTTTCCATGGGCTATGAGGCCACAGAGGCTCTCAAAACAGGTAGATACTAAATCACTGGTGGACAGAAATATTGGATTAATTTAATCTCAGAGCACTAACTTCCAAAGTTTATTTAGCTGGCGTGGTGAAAACATGTATACAGTGCCAAATACAATTTTGGAATTTCTGCATACATAAGCATTAACTTAGAAATCATACACTTAGACATCAATTGTTCCGTTAGTACAAAAAAATAACCGATTATTTTGGTGAAAAGATTCTCACTTTAAAAAATAATTTCTATTTTTATATCATATTAAGTCATGGGTTTTATTTTGAAAGCCTCCTCTGACATTTCCAAATGGGTTAATGACTTTTTAAACTATATTTCCCAGGATTTGACCAAACACTTCAGTAGAAATCTAATCAAGGCAGAATATACTTCTGTTACTGCCTTTCAACTCTTACGCCACCCTGCAAAGAGACAGGACCTGTTTGGTTGGTTTACCCCGGAGGATTGATGGACCCAGTGGCGTTCCAGAGAGAACTGGGGGTTTTCCCTGAGGAACTGGTAAAGAATATGTCCTACATTTGTACAGTCCCATTCAAGTCAAAAACTGACTCCCCCCACAACTGAAAAACCAGTGGGCCGGGGATGGGGAACCTTTTATGGCTCACTCAGGAATTCTGGGAGTTGAAGTCCATAAGTGATAAAAGAGCCAAGTTTCCCTCCCCGTGACTTAAGTATCATAAAGAATTCTAAATAACAATAAGGAAGAGAAAAATAAACCAGTATAACAAATTGAGAATAAACAATTTGAAATAAAGAGTCAATAGAGAGACAATAGATAATGAGAAGAAGGCAAAAAGGAGAGAGGCCTGCTCCAGTGACATGGAGGCATAACCATCAGGAGAAAAGTTGAAGCAGTGGCAATATAATCAAGAGGCATATGTTCAGAAATCTCATCACAGGATGACAACTACAACGAGATTGCAAATTGTAATACGTACAACTTAATCACAAAAAATAACAGCATAAAAACAACATAGTTATGAAACACCAGACTAACCAGTTGGTTGAAAACTCCTTTTTTTTATTAAACAAAACTTACCTTCCTGTAGGGTGTTGTTAATGGCGGAAGCAAGCACTACTGCCAAACTGGGACCACATAATAATACAGGAAACTAAATCTTACTTTAAGAATCACACTTCCTTGGGAATGACCCAGACTGAGGGAGAGACCCTCCTTCAATACAATACGAGAGAGGGATCATCTCTAAGGGGAGACCGTATTCCACCAGGCTCCAGCCACAGTGGGATGCCCCTTGGATTGTTTTGCCAGTGAAATATGCCGGGTGAGACACGGACCTGTGCCGTATGCAAGCCCAGGTGTGACCCTTATCTTGCAGCCGAATTTTGGGACAGATCCCACCCTCTTTATCTAAAAATTATCTAACTACCTTTTGTCCATGAGAGGACCAACTGGCTTACCTCTGATTCAAGGTGAATGGTTTTTATGAAAGTGGGCCGATGATCTGAGGGTCCAAACCAAGAAGCCGGTATTCGGGACTTTATGGCAAAGGAATGGATGGCCTCACTTACCATTGGATCCTCTTTGGTGGCCTCGCTGCTCTCGTTGGTGGTGCCTAGAGGGGGTTCCGGAGCTGGAGAGGAACCTCAACAGTCTGGCGTGCGAGTTTTCTTTTGGGTGAGTTTTCTTTATTTTAGAACTCACTGAGTCTGGGCTTGAGGAATGGGGGCCGGTGTCAGGCACACTGACCACAGGTGGGATTCAGCCAATTGTCACCAGTTTGCCCAGTTAATTGCTTAAATCAAGTTAATAAACAACAGAACCTGACAGGATTAGGGCAGGGAAACCCATCAATCACCCCTCTAGGGGTGGGATTAACCTCTTCCCTTCAGGAAGAAGGACAAGATTACAAATATTTTCATTATAAAGAGTATTAAGTAACACTTCTGTGATCAGCTGATACTCCCTGGAGTTCCCCAAGATCTTTTATACCTGCTGCAGTATTGGCTACTTCTTGTTTCTTCCTTGTGGGGGAAAGATACAGGAGGGGACAATGATGCAGCTGTGAATTGAATGCATGTGTGGTCCAGCCAGCTTTATTGTTTCTGCTGTGAAGCACCCAATTTAGAATATAGAATAACAGAATTGGACAGGTTAATGGCTTTTGACAGCATGCTCAGGCTTACAATTCGCACGAGTGGCTGCTCTTAGTTTCCCTCTCAGCTGCTACGTTTGCTTTGGGGTTGACTTTTAAAAAGGGGGAATGGCTGTTTCAGGTTTTCTCATTGTTTTAGTGGTTCCTGGCACTGTCCTTTTGGGGTATATTTCTGTCACTCTTATTGAAAGCCTCCAGTGATGCAGCACCCACAACTTCTGAAGACAAGCTAGTCCATTGGTTGATTGGTCTCACCTTTAGGAAATTTCTCCTTAGTCCTAGGTTGCTTCTCTCTTTGGTTAGTTTCCATCCATTGTTTCTTGTTGTGCCTTTTGGAAAATAGATTGACTCCCTCATTTTTATAGGAGTCCCTCAAATTTCCTGACAGAAGAATTAATCAGTGGAACTCCTTGCCTCTAGAAGTTGTAAATGCTCCAACACTGGAAGTTTTTAAGAAGAGATTGGATAACCATTTGTCTGAAGTGGTGTAGGGCTTCCTACCTAAGCAGAGGGTTGGACTAGAAGACCTCCAAGGTCCCTTTCCAACTCTGTTATTCTATTCTATTCTAAATATTGGAACGGTGCTATTTTATTTTGTTGTGAGTTGGACTAAGGAGAAATTTCATAAGGGTGAGACCAATCAAGTTGGCT
The DNA here is from genome assembly GCF_049901715.1 of Pseudonaja textilis. NCBI lineage: Eukaryota > Metazoa > Chordata > Lepidosauria > Squamata > Elapidae > Pseudonaja > Pseudonaja textilis. Next base: position 62,333,305 of record NC_141995.1, on the reverse strand, counting down.
ACACCAACCCGGCCACACCCACCCAGTCATTAGGACAGAGAACTGGTTGTTCAATTATTTGAATCCCACCACTGACTCTGACACTGGGTGGCCTTCCTGGCCACACCTGAAGCACTTGACCATGGTTGGGGGGGTTGCTTTGGTTCTCTGACCTGCTTAAACGGGTTTGATTTTCCAAAGGCCGCTTAGGGGTTTTTCCCAAATTTGGGTTTCCAGTGAGGGGGGATTTCAAGGTCCCTAGCCACTTCCACCTGATACCACCCCTGTATGAGGTGGTACCCATAGGGAAAGCAGAGGGAACTCGGCTTTGGATGCCTTTGGCACTACACCACACCATAGCTCCTTGCTCACCCGATGGAGTCCCCCAGCTGCTGTGGCCTCCTCCCATGCGTGCAGGCTATTTGGTTTTCTCTGCTCATCCCTTTGAACATGTCACCACCATCAGGGTGGTGAAATCCACCTGGCCTGCAGCCAGGGCCTCTTTCGCCATGGCTGTCCTGGGCTTGGCCATCTGTACTCCTTTACATTCCAACCCAGATATCTTCTCCTGGGTCATCACAGCTCTTCTGGAGGTGGCTGGACAGGCCGCAGGAGCCCCGAACCCCTTTGTTGTTTTTAATTTGGTTTAATGTTAATGTTTTGACTGACGAACCCAATCAAAGCAAGCACAGCTGACTCGATCCAATCTCCTAATGCAAAACTTTATTGAGTACACCATTTCAACATAGATGAGGGCAAAACCAGAACAGGCTAATTCCCACATAATTAAAGTATAGATTCTCCCCCCCTCCCCATTAGACCAGGTCACCTTGTCCAATTGAGTCCCACTGTATTGTTATGGGGAAAAGATGTTGATTTTGGCAACCACCTGCCAAAGGCCTTGGTTCTCACTGCTGTCTGGAGACTACATTCCATCTCCTTTTCTCCCTTCCCCCCGGTTTGTTGAGAAGTGATAATGGTTGCAACAGCAAAAGCACCCTTTGGAACTTGACAGCAAGGGATCCGTCCATTTCAAGACTATTCCATCATTTCTCAATTACATGCAAAATAGCAATAAATCTTACTTAGGACTGCCTAAGGAGCATATTTAGAAGATGTGGATGTCTTTCCTCAGCTGTAACAAGGTCCAGTTTGTTCCCTGAGATTATTGCATGACTTCTATCAAAAGAAGCTGGATTGTGGAAAGTGCAGATATGCAGTTTTTCTTTAGTTGCATTTAGTTGCCTTATATCATATCAGACCACAGAACACAGGAGAGAATGTTTCTTCCTTATGTAGTAAAGAGTGCTCAGTTACAGACCAAAAGAAAAAGTTAAGGGCCCATTCACAGCTCACTCAGCTTATGTTAAAATACAATTTTTTTCTGTCCACTATTGTTACAGCACAGAGTTTGGCCACCAAGTTGCAGTCCTAGTTGTTAAATAACTACACACTGTTCTAATGTCTGAATATATGAATAAACACTCCTTAAGACAGATATTATTGAATATCAGAGCCATTATGAGCACCCCAATGTGAGTGCCCTCCCTATGTCAATATGTAGTAAAACTAGTGGCAGTTCAGAAATGTATGTGTTAGATCTGTTTTCTTCATACAGAGAAAACTTTTCACCAGAGGTGTTTCTGTGTGAAAATAACTGGATCCAGAGGTACAATTTCAGCCCTTTTAAAAGCAGCTTTAATGGTGGGAATGTTTAGTAGGCAGCTACTATCCCCACTGTTAAACTCCTGGAGAAGCAAAGGAGGTGAAAAATGGACATTCCAATACATCATAGGGTCAGTAACTGCCAACTCCTGTGGTCTTCCAACTCCATCATAGACGGACTCCTTTGTTGTAGGAGGAGTGCATCTCTGCTGTTGTGCAGCCTCCAGACACCAGTCTTAAGAAAACAGTCATTTTGACAGAGGAAATAGTGAAAAATTAAAACATTTTCAAGCATGGAAAGTCATGGAGGTGCTGAAAAGAAAGGTCACAGTCCAGATGAGATCACTCTTTTAACATAACGAAAAAGTTTCATGAGACTTCAGTTGCTGTCTCTGATTGAGAAGTGGACTTTTGAAGGCAGGCATCTACAACAGAATTCTCTTTTTCCGGTTAAAAAAAAGTCTTAGATATTTCAATTTTGGCAAATAAATTAACATCAGTGCTTTTGAAAATATTGCAAATGTTGCAATATTCGTAATTCTATTATTTGTATTATGAGAAAAACTGAAAACTATAGACCTAGTTGATGTAGACTAGATTTCTATTGAATGTTGGCTTGTTCTTGGGTATTTTGACCTGGGTGTGTTCAAAGAGAAGTTGGTTGTTGAGGAAGTTTTTATATGGATCCATGCAGGAATCAAGGGGTCACATTCAAGGGAACACCTTCAAAGTTCTGGATGGGTAATTCCTGAAATTGTTTCTATAAATATATGGAAGGCACTAGGGATGTAATAGGCCACATTTTCCCAAGGATTCTATGTATAGTTTCCTGGAGTACAGTTAATTCCTTTCATGCAAACAGGCAAACAGGATCACTTGATCATGGACAAAGCAGTCATTTGGAGGTGCTACTGGATGTGGCTTCCAAATGTGTCAATCATGACATCAACCTTAATGAAGCTATCACAGTTTTGTTTACATGAAGGAAAAGGCCCACTGAAAGTCAGCAACACAATAATTGTCAGATCTTCCCAACATGGTTGCTTTCATTCAAAGAAATCTGAAAAGTGAACTACAGGTGCAACTTGAAAAATTAGAATATTGTGCAAAAGTTCATTTATTTCAGTAATGCAACTTAAAAGGTTAAACTAATATATGATATTGCTCTATGTACAATCCTTCTTTTATGGATTGCATGTAATATTCTAATTTTCTGAGATTGTGGATTTGGGGTTTTCATGAGCTGTAAGCCATCATCATCACAATTATGACAAATCACGGCTTGAACTATCTTGTTTTGCATGTAATGAGTCTATCTCATATTAGTTTCACCTTTTAGGTTGCATTACTGAAATAAATGAACTTTTGCACAATATTCTAATTTTTCGAATTTCACCTGTAGATAGAACTAACTTCTGTATAGCCAATGGACTTCTGGGAAAAATAGCATTAAATTAACAAACTGATAAAGTTGGACAAATCTGTATATGGGATTTTGCTTATTTATTTAATTTGCATAGCTATCTATTTTAAATTTGTGATGCTGGGCAGTTCACATAATTAAAAACAACCAGACAACACAGCCAATAAACAAAATAGAAAAATAAAAAACATTGAATCATGAGTGTGATCAAAGCTCCCCTTATGTGTGTTGTACATAAAAATATTGCATATAAAAACAGGTGGTGTTTTAATTGCACCTGTTTAGCTGTTTTTGTGACCTTTTGGAAGAGATCAAACCTATAAAGATCAAACAACATTGTGATAATGATGACATTAAACATCACTTTCATTTTAACCCCAATCTTAAATACAGAAATATTCCCCTTTCTGTCTCTAGACCTTTAAATCTAAGGGACATAAATAAAACACAACTTCTTTCATTGTTGCACCGCTAAAAACATCTTATTGGGACTACGCTAGGCTGAAAAGGGTTCCCTGTATCGTTTGCTAAAGAAGGCAGGGCACACCTTTGCTCTGGAAAGTGAGACCTTTCAAAGTAGAACTGTCATAACTCTAAAGCTATACAGGAAACAGAGCAGGAATTGGGATTAAATGTTTTGGCAAAGGACAACCTTTGCCCTTTGCTTCTCTTAGAGCCCATATAAGGAAATGTTCTGCCAAACAATCCTACAGTAAAACACACTGGAAAGAGGCTTCTGTAGCAACTAAAGGACAATGCTTGGATAATTTAGGCGAGAGTGCTTACTTATTACTGTGAAATTATAGTACATTTTAAAGATCTCCTTATGCAAAGGAGATTCTTAAGCTATTAACACTTGCTCTGCTGTTATTAATCATGTTTGGTTATTAATCATGTTTGGATGTCATCTAAATAATGTGTTTATACAGTGAAGGAGAGACCTACAGTTTGGTTTTGAACTTAGATGAGACTTCAATTTGAGGCAACCTTACATTTGACAATATATGCTTCTAGTGAATTTTTTTTTTTTTAATGGAATGCTTTCAGTAAAAGAAAAACTAGAACGTTAAACCATCCTGCAAATAATTTTCCCTGTTAATCATTTCCCCAGATCAGTCATGGGGGGTGGGGGGGGGAGGGGGGGAATTGAGATATTGCAGCTTAGGAATTGGTTTCCTGGAGTTCAAACATTGAATAAACAAGAGATAGAAAAGAAAGAGGAGAGGAGAGGAGAGAGAGAGGGGAGGGGAGGAGGGGAGGGGAGGAGGGGAGGGGAGGGGAGGAGGGAAGAGCTTGCTTAATGTAAAAGCTGTCTTGGCTTCAAGGACAATTTCATTGTTTAGAAATGCAATAGATGCATGTATGTTGGGAGGAAAATTCTATACTTCTCTATGGTCATTAGGGAATATTCTCTCTGCCTTCATGTTTTACGTGAAGAGACAAATTTTAGGAATTATAGACTAAATAAATTACATGGACAAACTCTTAGGTATCCACAAACATTTTTTCCTCCATCACCCTGCCCTTCCATTGACCAATGGAAGGATAATCTTGAATACGAGACGAGAGCTCTGAAGCAATGACCTTCCTAAGAAATTTCTACCTTGCCCCGAGCAAGACTCCCACTGGATGGAGTTCTCAAATGCAATCCTGTTCTAGTGGAAACCAAACCCAGAACTGGACAATCATTGAACACAATGCCCAGGGCCCATAAAATTACAAAATGCCTAAGAAAACATACTCAACCCCATATTGCAAATACAAACAACTCTAGTTGTGGGCCCATAATTATGAGAGAGGCTAAAACTGACAAAGATTTCACTTTGGCCTTTAGTTGGATTAACAATTTGGGGATTGGTTTCTGTGGTGGAAAATTGCCAAATATTCTCACATATTATTAGCATTACCAGAATCAGAATTAATGAGCAGGATTGGATCAATTTATGGAAGTCTAGCATATTTATCTATTGAGCTGGAGGTTGATTCAGGGGAACAAGTGGGACGTCTTACTTGTTGACATCTCAAAGGCATCTGGCTTACCTCGCCTTCCCCGCTCCCAAGAAACCACCTTGGACTAAAGTGAGCTTTGGCCCAATTTTATCATTCTGCCGTGGTGTACAAGAATTGAAGTCTTGCAATTTGCAGATATTTTGTAATCTGCTTCTGCATAAAACTTAAAAATAAAGGGAGATGCAATCACACAGACAAGCCTAATACTTCTGTCCACCCACTCAAGTGCCTGAAAAAGTCATCCATGGTCATAAGCAGCAAAAACCATCGGATGATTCTCCATTGCAATTTTATGACTTATTCATTTACATACTTTCTATAAGATTATAAGGCCATCTGTCTCCATGGTGGCTCTGGTGGATTATAGAAATAAAATCAGTAGGAAAAGCACATAAAAGGAGGAAAAGGTTAGGTGGGTTCCACAAAGGAAAAACAATCCAGATCAATGTATCTGACACAAGAAGAAACTCCTCACTCATCCTAAGCCAAGGATGATGGAAAGCCATGTTTTTAACAGTGTTTTAAAGCACAGGCAATGTAGGAGCCCTATAGCTCTTGAATTGATTCCTGGGTCCTATAGGTTGACATTTTAGATTAAATTAACAGAGTTGGAAGGGACCTTGTAGGTCATCTAGTCCAATCCCCGCCCAAGAAGGAGACCCTGCACCATTTCTGACAAATGGCAGTCCAATCTCTTCTTGAAAGCCTCCAGTGATGAAACTCCCACAACTTCCAAAGGTAAGTTGTTCAATAGGTTGATTATTCTAATTGTCAGAAAATTTTTCCATATTTCTAGGTTGAATCTCTCTTTGATCATCCATTATTCCTTCTCTGGCTTTCAGCTGCCTGGGATACAGCGTGACCCCTTCCTTTCTGTGGTAGCCCCTCAAATATTGGAACGTTACTGTTGTGTTTCCCCTGGTCCTTCTCTTCACTAGACTAGCCAGGCCCAGTTCCTGCAACTGTCACTCAAGCAAATTTGTTGGGTGCAACACTTTAACCATTTTCACTACCTTCCTGGGGGGGTGGGGGAGAACTTTATGGCGGATTATCTAGATTGCCCCAGAGTACAATAGTGCTTGGCCAGAAGTAACCCACCCAGTTATCCCCTCCAAGCAACTGGCTGTCCCGGTGGTCACCAGAGTCCAGGAGAAAGCAGACCTCAACCTTCCCAGTGACTTAAGCGAGAAGCTGAAAGGAGCGTTGAAAAGTGATGACTGGTTTCTGTTCCACTCAACCACGTCTACATAAATGTGATCATATTAAGAGCAATTGTGTTCTTTTCACTAACGATGTAAAGCTATTCAACACCACAGACAATACTGCTACCCTTCAAAAAGACCTCGACTATGTATCAGAATGGTCAAACAAATGGCAACTTCAAATCTCAACAAATAAATGCTCTGTCTTACATATTGGCAAAAAAAAATCAGAAAATAAAATACAAGCTGAATAGTCAAGACCTTGTTGATGACCCAAACTTTGTCAAGGACCTTGGAGTACTCATCTCTAATGATTTAAGTGGTAGAGCCCATTGTAACTACATAGCCAAAAAGGCATTAAGAGTTGTTAACCTAATCGTACGTAGCTTTTTTTCTGGTAATATTATACTACTAACTAGAGCATACAAAACATTTGGTAGACCAATACTCAAATATAGCTCATCAGTCTGGAACCCACATTACATATCTGATATTAACACAGTTGAGAAAGTCCAGAAATATTTTAAAAGAAGAGTTCTCCACTCCTCTACTTGTTGCAGAATACCTTATGCTACCAGACTCGAAATTCTAGACCTAGAAAATCTAGAATTACTCCACCTTCAGTCCAATCTAAGTATAGTATATAAAATCATACATTGCAATGTCCTACCTGTCAATGAATACTTCAGCTTCAACCATAGCAGTACAAGAGCAAATGATAGATACAAACTCAAGGTTAATCGCACCAAACTTGATTGCAGGAAATACGACTTCAGCAACAGAGTGGTCAATGTCTGGAATCCTCTACCTGACTCTGTGGTTTCTTCCCCAAACCCCAAAAACTTTAACCTTAAACTTTCTACTATTGACCTCACCCCTTTCCTAAAAGGTCTGTAGTGGGGCGTGCATAAGCGCACCAACATGCCTACCATCCCTGTCCTATTGTTTCTTTTATTTTTCTTATATGTATCCATGTATTCATAACTATGTTTTTACTTATACCTATTATCTTGTAAGCAATTGACAAACCAGATAAAAAAAATAAGCGCACCATGAGAGATGGCCTAGCATGGATTGGTGATAAACTATATGTCCCTGCCAATCTTAGGGGAACTGTGATGCAATGAGCCCATGATTTGAAAGCTGCTGGACACTTTGGTTTCATGGGAACTTTACACCTAGTCAAATGGCAGTTCTGGTGGCCCTCATTGAAAAAGGACATAGAAGCTAAGAGGCTCCCCGGGAAGCCTGCTGGACCCCTCCAGAGCGTTGCCATTCCTAGTGCCCCATGGAAGGAAGTATCCATGGACTTCATTGTTGAACTACCTGAGAGCAGGGGGAACACAGTCATTTTCATACCCATTCCAGAACTGCCACAGTGGAAGGCCCAGATCTCTTCCTTAGTGGAATGGATTGATTCCAATACAGCTTCAGTGTTTTTGGCTCATCACCCATAAGGCGCTAGATGAGGCACATCAAGCCCAGGCTGACAAGAAAAGAGCAAAACCGAAACAATTCCAAGTAGGGGACAGGGTCTTACTATCTATAAAGTACTTACAGACCACCCAGAAATCAAAGAAACTGGGGCCCACATAGGTAGGTCCTTTCCCCATTGTTAGGATCATACATCCAGTCACGGTACTGCCCAAAACCCTTAGGCAGATCCACCCTGTGTTTCATGTGAGCATGTGTCTCCTCTTCAACCAGGCCAACCTGCTCCTCCAATTCCCTTCTTCATCAAAGGAGAATAACTAAGGATGTCCAGGCCTCTAAACTCCTACAACTGTTTCACACTAAATACCCTGACAAGGCATAATGTTATTTTGCTCCCCTGTATGGTAGATTGCTTCTATCCTGTCTATTTTGTCTGATGTTTTTTTTTCCTTAGGGCTAACGCCTCTACGGCAGGAGGGCCGAATGTCAGCCGGATCGCCAGCATGGGTTTTCCGTTGATGCTGGCTTGCTATTAGCTGCCATAGTAATGGGAAGGAGGAAAACATGGCATTGGGGTTTGGGAAGTGTGCTGGTGTGAGGAACACCCATGTGAACTAAAAGGGAGGTTCGCTCTCAAGAATTACTGCGCTGCTGGGTGGAGTTAAGTTTACACCCAGTCAAGGCCAACCACCCCAGAAATCAAGATGGACAAAAACACCTGAAGATGTTCCCCACATCACACATCACATTAGGTGGGACGTGGATTGGACATGGGTCCTTGGGGGGGAGGGATTTGGGGAAACTTTCAATATGTAACTTTCGCCCCTTTTGGCTCAGATCTGGCTTTTCTTTCGCTGCTATCCGTTCAAATTCAGTAAAAGCTTTAGGCAACTCAGTGTAGACTCCTATATGGAAACCAATTCTTAAAATTTCTGGCACACTGTGCTAATCTACCAAGTAAATTTTATTATTTGATTTCATTGGCAAGCCTTTTTTGCTTAAGGTGTGCAAGAACGGTCTGATGCTCCTTGAAACGAATCATTTTGGATGGCTGTGACTAAAAAAAACAAGTTGACTGCTATCATGATGTCTTTGAAGCAGTATTTTGATTACAGTGTTGTAACGGCCACCTTTTTAAATAGAATGACAATAGCACAGTTGGAAGGGACCTTGGAGGTCTTTTAGTCCACACCCAAGCAGGAGACCCTCTATCATTCTGGACAAATGGCTGAAATCCTCCATTGGAGCACCCACAATTTCTGTAGGTTGGCTGTGCCACTGGTTAATAGTTCTCACTGTTAGGACATCTCTCCTTAATTCTAGGTTGCTTCCCTCCTTATTAATTTCCACCCATCGTTTCTCATCTTGCCCTCTGGTGCTGTGGAGAAATAGGTTGATCCCATCTTTTTTGTGACAGCCCTTTAAATATTGAAACACTGCTATCATGTCACCCCAGTCTTTCTTTTCACTAGACTAGACATTTAACAGATTTAACAAATCTGTTAAATGCCTAGTGTAGTGAAAAGAAGAACTGGGGTGACACTAGACTAGACATATCCAATTCCCGCAACCGTTTTTTCCTATGTTTCAGCCTCCAGCCCACTAATCGTCTTTATTGTTCTACTCTACACTATTTTTAGAGTCTTAACATCTTTTTTATATTGGGGTGACCAAACCTGGATGCAGCATTCCCCAGTGTGATCTTACCAAGGCATTATAAGATAGAAATGTGCAGGAGCGGTGCAGATGAACAGTGATTGGAGCTAGGTGAGAAGATTCCTTTTTATTTAGGTGCTAACTTCAAGGGGAAAAAAGAGAAAAAATCCAGAAAAGGAGACTCTTAGAACTATTTTTCAAAAAGCGGTTAACAACCATAAAGAAAAAAATCCTAGACCTGAAAGAGGAACTAAGGGGAGAGAAACTAAAGACCTTTTAAAACAGGTCTTAATGCTGTTTTGGAAAAGCATTATAAAATGTTGGACCAGTTGAATTTATTTGAATAGCTGACTTTGCTTCTATAAATTGAACTAAGTTTGGACTAATTAAATCATTAAGATTTGAAACAATGCTGAAACCTATGCTGAGGTTGCCATCTACTGGTGAATGGAATATACCAGACCCCTACCAGTTTATAAAAAAAATTGATGAGAAAAATAAACAACATTCATCTGGAGCAGCAGTCGCCAACCAGTGGGCCGCGGCCCACTGGTGGGCCATGAGAAAATTTTGGTGGGCCGCAGAGAAATCTCACCCCCAGAGCACCCACCTCCAAAGCAATTAATCGAGGCTGCGCAAAAACACAAGGCAGCGCTGCCCACATGGCCTGTGGGAACCCTCCTCGCTCACCCACTCCTTACCCGACAAACTTGCCTGCTAAATTGCTATTTTTTCTTTTTCCAACCATCATCTGTTCTGCTGTGCTGGGAGATTTAGATTATCTAGGAAGCAGAAAATGGTTGGATTTCTTGCTTTCTAGCTAGTCTTTAGATCTTCGGCTCTGCTTTTAAGCACAGCCGAACCTCCCTTAGGTTTGCTTGCAAGCAAATTCAGTGCAGAGTCACCGCAAGCAAATTTGAGAGACTGAGCTAGCTGATGGCAGAAAGATAGATCATTGAATGATTCTATGAGCCTGCTCAATCTTCCTGCTTTGTCTGATTTTGGGTAAAAGTTGCTCTTTTTTATAAAAAATTCAATATTTACATACATGGTGCGTTGTGAGTTAATTTTGTGAGTTTGCTTGCTAGCAAATTTTATGAGTTTGCTTGCAAGCAAATTTTATGTGACAGACTGAGCTAGTCAATGGCAGATAGATAGATCTCTGAATGAATCTGTGATTCTGTCAGCAACTCAATCTGCCTGCCTGCTTTGCCTGATTTTGGGTAAAAGATGCTCCTTTTTATAAAAAAAAAAATCAATATTTATATAAATATTTGTAATGTTTACATACAAACCATGCCCCGCTAGTCACATGACCACCAAGCCACACCCACAAATTAGGCCATGCCCACAGAACCAGTTAGTGGTCCCTGGGATCTAAAATTATGAGTTTGGTCCAAAAGGTTGGTGACCCCTGATCTGGAGGACTGTGGTGACATTGACTGTTCTATAACTAGTTACTTTATTATCACTGAAGACTCTATTATGGAAGACTTTTAAGTAAAGCAAAGTGGTTTTTGATTTGCAGAAGCTTCCTGGACTATTTAAATGGAATCGATTAATAATCCTGAGATGTAAAGAACTATGGTTATTGAACTTTCTGAGGACTAACATTGGAGTGGAATATATTGTTTTTGGACTTGAGTAAGAGCAGGACCTATTAAATTAAGACAAGATGCTCCACCAGAGGGATAGGAGTGAGATTTCAAGAGAAATGGTGCTGATGTTCCAAAGCATTAGGGGAAAGAGTCACAGAAACAGAAAGTACCTAATGCAAGGCGTATATGGGAAAATGGATAACATGTTACAACTGATGATGAATGAAGACCAAAGAGTGCAGGAAAGAGAGGAGATAGCAGAAAGAATGGAAGAAAAGATTGAACAGATAAACCAGCAAATAAAGCAGAAAGATGGGAAAGAGAAGACGATAAAGACTATAATGGCTGATGAACTAAACCAAGGGAAAAGCCCTTTAAGAGATTTTAAAAGGGAATCGGATAACCTGAAATATATTTTGAAAGGCAGATAGGAGTTTGGGTGGATACTCTGGAGACCTGCCAGGAGGATAGAGATGGGAGAAATAGTCAGTCTGAATGGTGAAGAAACAGATGTTGATAGAGATAAAGATCCAAGAGAGGAGTATGGGAGGCAAGTCAAAAAATGAATAAGAATTGAAGTATTAAATCGTCAGCCTCTGTTGACATCGGTCAGAGTATTAAGCTACCATTACAGAGATCTCTGCCTTTATAGATCATTAATCAATTTGCAAGTGTGATAGGCCCTTCCCACTGCCTCCCATCTGTAATAAACTCTATTGTTTTTGCTTCGTCAAAACGTTGTTGTTTGTTGTTTTTCTCCCTTGTCTGACCCAGCCTGGAATGCTTATCTCTAGGAGGTGATGTTAAACTGCCGGCTGTTGCAATTTGTTGCTTTGCTTGTGACCTTGTGGTCAGCCCGGCTCGTTCTTCATTATTCCTTTCTGTTTTAACTTGGGGCAGCTCTACCAGACTCCTCTGTATTTGGACAGGCCTGGCTGTGCCTTCATAGGATGAATCCACATGCCCAGGGATCCCTATATATATCCTTTCTAATATAATGATGGTCTACTTAGAAATTTGAATAGAGGTAGAAATAAGAGTACACACTTTCATATGAAGGAATAGTTAGATGGAAAGATTGGAGGTTGAAAGAGGGTATTATAAAGTATGTTTTGTTGAGAGTTTCACAGTGATAATTCAGCACCAGAAAAATAAACACAGATGGCTGATGCTTCATTTAACATCTTTATAAACATAAGTAGATTCCTGTTTGACAGGAATGTAGTAATCCATTTATGAAGGGATCCGGAAATGCTGTAAGAGTTTAGTTTTAACAGTAGTTTGTCATGTACCACTGAATCAAAGGCTTTGCAGAAATCTATATAAATTGCATCTGTTGCTTTACCCTGGTTGAGTAGAGAAGTCCATATGTTTTTGCAGTGTAGGAGTTGTAGGTTGCAGGACAATTTTTTCCTGAAACCAAATTGTTTTTTTGGAGAGTAGATTGTTTGACTCTAAGTGGAGGGTGATGAACTGGTTAATGGTTGATTCCATGACTTTTCATGTGACATAACACAGTGAGATTGGTCTGTAGTTTTCAACCAGGCTGGGGTCACCTTTTTTGAAGATAGGGATGACCGTAGCTAAGGACCATAGGTTAGGTAAGGAGCTGGTTCTGAATGATATCTCATATATAATGCTTAAGGGTTCTGCTATGGCAGAGGAGAGCTTTTTAAAGAAGTATGATCATAATCCATTGGGGCTAATAGATAGGGGTGGTTTTAATTTTCGTAGTGCCTTTTCTATGTTGTCTTCTGTATAGTCAATATGTAGTAGATCATTGCAGTTAGTTGTGGTACGATTAGGAAATGTGGGGCATGAGCCATTGCTGTTTACAAAGACTAGTTTAATGACTCTTTCAAGTTCAAGTAAGAATGCATTATAATGGTCTTCTGTAGTATTACAGTTAGAGAACAGAATGTCCAATCAAGAGATGATAGGTTGGCATCTATGAGATCATAGTTGGCTTTTTTGAAATTGTATTTTGGCGATCCCTCATTATGATCTTCTTTGTGAGGGTGTAAATTAAGACAAAAGTAAATCATACTGTGGTCACTGTTTGAAAAGGGTTCTTGTATTTGTAGGCCATAAATTGACTTTGAGCTGTTGCAGAAGATGAGGTCAAGGCAGTTGTTGAGTCTAGTGTTGTTAGTTACTAATTGATCCGGTCCCGATATAGTAGCGGCATTGTACAGGGTTGCATGTATGGGTTCGGATGTACATTCATTTAGGGCCCAATCTATAAGAGATAGATTGAGGTCACCAAGGAAAATAAGAGGGTGTGGACAAGAGGCAGCCCACGTCAGCAGTGAAGTTAGTTTGTTTGCGTGAACTATGTCATAATCAGGGGGCTCTGTAGCATAGTAAGAAGCAGATAGTGGTATTTAAGGACAGTTCCCAGATGATAGTCTCTGGAAGAGCAAGCTCCTGTGTAATTTGAATCTTTCTTAGATTTAGAGATTTTTTTTATAGAAGATAGTAACTCCACCTCCTCTACGGATTTTGCGATCTGACTGATAAATGTGATATACTCTGACTGTGGTAATGGAGTCTGGAAAAGATGCATTCAACCACGTCTCACAGACAAACATAATATTGAATATGGCTGTGCTTAGTAAGATGAAGAATTCATGCGTTTTGTTTGCAAGGCTTCTTGCGTTGAGTAGTTTGCATTTTAGATATGTCGTAGTGGGTCTGGAGGTTAAGTATATTCCCAAATATTTAACTATCTTAACTATTTGAAATCCCACTTTTTCTGCCAGATTTTGTTTTTGCTTTTTGTTACATTTTTAACGATAATTTTTTTTTCTATTTATTTTCAGTCCTGCTACCTCTATCTCTTTTAACAGTTTTGGAAATTGTCTCTAGCAGTTCTTCCGCAATATTTATTGTATTTATATTATTCTAATTATGTGCTTCTTGTTTTCCCTTCTGTTTCACCCTTCTCTAATAAAATCTTGAGTTCTTTGCAGGCTCTTCTAATTTTCACCTAATAATGATGCCCTCCCTCATCTTCTAATAACCTGTCCCTGGAGTCCTCCAGAGTCATGACTGTTTCTTTCAGAAGAGTTTAGTTCACTGTAAGTACCGCATGAACAATTTTGAAATTCAGACTGGTTTTCCTGGCCACCGTCTGAAAAGAACTGGTCCTGAGAGAATTAGCTCTTGAAAACAGACTCCATAGATTGACTTCTGTTTATTTGTAGACAGGAGAACAGAGAAACCTAGTGAGAGTTTGCCAGCAAAGCTCTATGAAATGTAGGCTGTGCCAACAAACCTGATCATACAGTAACTGACTGGAAAGGAAACCAGTGTGAACATATAAGGGCAATCTTGTTCATTTGTTATTTGAGTTATGAAGTAAGGAAAGCGTGCAGGAGAGAATAAGAGGAAGAGATTAGGGCAGTAGCTTGCAAAAGCAAACAAACATGCAAGCAAATCAAATAAGGCCCTGTTCAATAAAATAAATTAATCAAATACTCATGCAGAATTAAAGTACCTCCAAAGAGGCTGCCTCATTTCTGCATGTTTCAGGGCCCTGGGTTCTGTTCCTTTCAACTGGCTTTGCTGAAGGTGAGTGATAATGCATTGCTTGATTATTCAAGTACGTAGGAAAGAAAGAATTACCTGATTTTGCAGTGATGCAATCTAGCTACCGTTCACCTCTTATGCAAGCAACTGCAAAAGCAAGATCTGAAATACTGTATAAGGAGTATAAGTTTTGGTGTCTGTTCCAGGAACATCATCCTCAGTCTCACGAGCCACAGCAATCATACATTTGCCTGAAATCTTTTGGGATATTTTTAATTCAACACTGCTGTTGTTGCTAATGTCTTCACTTCCAAAAGAGGTTTAAGGCTGGGAGTTGGCAGAAACGTGTTTTTATTTATTTTTAGTGCTTTCAAGATGTTATTACTTTTAATATGACTGATTTAATGATTACTCAAGAGTTTGGCCATTGGAGGGAACGGTGGTGGTAGGAAAGAAAACTTTGCAATAGCACCCCAGGCCAGAAAAAATGCTCTACCCTGGAGTAAAGGAACGACTTATGGGGAGCAACAGAACCAGCCCTGAGGGTCAGGGAAATGATTCAGGAGGGCATGGTTAATAGATGTCCATAGCTCTAAATAGCTATGACTCCTCAACCTAAGATCTTACACAAGACCATCATGGGAGGCTTTATTGTTATTATGTAAGATTGCAACTACTCTTTTAAACACAATTTTAAGGTTACATGAGTTGATAATGATTTTTTTTCTGCTTTGTAGGTATACATATGGGGGAGGTGCTCCTTTGGGTTCTCTGGGCCCTATGGACCTTGACCACTTTCCCAGCCTCTGTGTGATGTCTGTATGCCTGTGAGAAAGCATCATGGGGCCTTAACCTTATAGTCTTTCTCCTGGACCTTTATTCTAGCGAAGGCTGTTATCTGAATCTTTCCTCATGTGTGGTTTATTCACTGATACTTCCTTTTGTAAACTGGTTTGACATGGTCCATCCTCAAGCAGATGTGCGCATGCGTGTGTACATGTAAAAATGTATAACTATCTTCTCCTTGTAAAGTCAATGGAATTCAGCCCTCCTTATTTATATCAGCTCTTATTCTTCAAGTGAAAGGAGCAACCTGACGATATTTTCTCTTTTCTTGACTGCAGGGTCACGCATATTGTCCAAAAGGACAAATAGCCGTGCTTGCCTTTCACCCACCCACACCTTTTACCGTCTATCCTTTCCCTTTATCAGTCTGCCAGGCATCTTGTGTAGAAAGGAATCATCTGAGCTTGTTGGAAAGAATAATGTAAGCAGGTATAGAAAGCAGATTTTTTTTAAAAACAATCATATCTTATCAAACTGTCTCCTGGAATAGTTTTGAAAAAATATTCACAGCTACTAACATTTAAAAACTTTTCAAGTACACGAAATGTAATTAAGTAATAAATATATACCATAAACATTACTGCATTATTTAAGAACTATTATTGTATAATATTATGTTAGACTATCAGAGAGGAGATCCAAATATAGTTCCCCCTCAGCCACAGAAGCTCCCTGGTGATTTGGGGCCCTTTTTCCTCTCAGCTCAAGAGAGGAAAGTGTTGTAGTGATAAAGATTTTGAATGAAAGTAAAAGGCTCCAACTCTTTCCCTCAGCCATAGAACTTTGTAGCATGACTTTGGGCCATTGCTCTTTCTCAGTCCAGTCCATCTCACAGTTGTGGGGAAAATTTGGAGAAGGAAGTTCAATAGATACTGCCTTGAGTTGCTGGAGGAAACAGGTATTGACAGTATAAAAATATTAATAAAACTTAATAGTAGTGAGGTTTTTTCCTGGTAGTCTCCAAAAGATAAAAGTTATTTCTCTTGCCTTAATATAGTAATAAACACTTGGGAGAGAAATTTAGCATCTTCTCATGAGAGTCAGTTCAGCAAGTGACAGAGAAGACCAGAAGGTAGCCATTAGGTTGAGATGGATGGATGAGATGAGGACAAGGCCTCTTCCAAAATTGCTGGAAGATTGTGGTATTTTGTCAAGTGAGATTTTTGTAGTTGAAAATGTACCTCCACAGGAGAATGTGTCCAAATTCTTATAAAACAGGAAAACATTTGGCAACCTGGTTGATAAGTTCCACAAGTTTTATCTGTTTATAAAAACAAAATGTATCAGAAGAGACCATAGAAACTCTGGAGATTTAGACAGAAAAACTTCAAAACCACCAATTTAATTTGTTAAAGGGTTAAATAGGAATAAATAGGAAATAATTTTGTCTCTTGCTAAAAATAATTCTCAAGTATGCCAATCACTATGGCCAGATTAAAGAACCCAGAAATTACAGATAGCAAAATAAAATAGTTAAAATTAAAATTATTCAACAATTAATTGCTAAAAGATTTATAACGATAGAAGCTATATAAATCATATTTCACACTTTGAAGTGTTTTGACATCTCACTTCTGCTAGTATGCACGTATGCTTTTGAAAAATGTATACTATATATTGGATGAAAGCTATCAAAAAGACTTAATTCATGAAAACTCGTGCTTAAATTAATAAGGATTTATTATTTGGTTGTGTGAGTTATGAGTATCTTTGGTCAACATATTTATGGCAAATCTATAAACGGTCAGTTTCAGATAAAGACAACTTGGAAGCCACCTCGCCTTCCTCATGCGCCTTCAATGCAGATGGCTGGGTTGAGGGATGTGTAAGGACCAGCCTCTCCCCCGGAAGTTTTTATCTATTCAAAAATTCATGACAGATCATTTCAAGAGAACTGACTGAGCAGAAATTATTCATCCCATAGTTGAATATAGATATGTAGAGCTTTAACTCATATAAATCTTTCTTCTAATATTACAGGCCAGATGAAAATATATGTGTGGCCAGGTTCCTGTTTTTTGTTTCTCAGCCAATGAGACCAAGAAAGAAGCAGGGAGTGTATCTGTCAGGCTGGCCACACAAAGAAGCATTTCTCCCACTCTATTGTCGATGCCTGTAACAGAAAATAAACCAAGTAAAGGTTGATAGGCCTACTGGATGTCAGAAGTAATAGGTGTTGCTATATTGCGATATGGTTGCTGCTTGAACCATGTAGCCCATTCTATTCTCTGTGCTCCAAATTGAGTACGGTTTAGAAGCTACTATACAATCACATGACTTGGTCTTCTTTGTCAATTAAATAACAATTCCTGTATTTTTGCTTATTGTTAGGCTGCCTTGCCAGCTTTAGAACTAAACAATGCCATTGGGTGGGGTTTGGTTTTTAATGGCGGGTAGAAGGGGGTGCTGTTTGATTCCTGGACAGTTGAGAAGGTCAACATTATTCCCATGGTGAAAATTAATTCTCCATTTACATAAGAGACCGATGACTTTCCACATCTGGTTCAAATAAATTTCCCACCTCGGAACATTCCACCAAACGCTTCAGGAGCATAAACCTCCGCAGCATCACAGCTGGTAGATGACCTACATCTTCAGAATGAAGCAGAGTAACAAATTTGCAGCCTCTTAGAAGATACGATTACATTTCAGTCATGTGGCAAGAATTTAAGTCCTCACCCTGACATTTCACTGTTCAAAAGAAATAGTATAAACATTAGGGGAAATCTGAAGATTTTCTCTGTGGAAAAAAAAATTCACATTCCAATCCTAGAATGAAGAAAATTAGTAATTGTAGAGTTACTTATTATATATATTCCACTTTACTGACTGAATATTTATAGTCGAATGCCTATCTATATATTCATACTCCAGAATAAGAGGACAATCCCAAAAGGTATGGGGCAAAATTTATTTTTGTATGTTTTTGAAAGAAAGCAAGGCAGAAACATTTAATAAGAAAATTGGGAGCTGCATTTCTCAACCAAAATATAAGGGAAGTTCAAATCTCAGAGTGATCAGCTATCTTCCTCATGCACAATCCAAACTACCAACCAAATGCCCAGCAGGATTGTCAAAGACATACAATTAATACATAACTTTAATACTAAGTTTTTTTTTAATTTTTTGAGCATGAAAGGGTTGCCATCCAGCTTGAAAGACATGGTGGTGTGTGTGTGTGTGATTTTACCTGTAGAAGTGGCCAGAAAATGTCTCTCTCCCTGTTTTATAGTAACATATATAAGGTCTATCTAACAGGGAATCTGAGTGTGACCAGCAGAGTATATGACTGCAAAAAAAGGGCAAATGACATAAAAGTTCCAACTCGTTGGAAGTAACTATTCCATTTTATTATGCCTTGATTAGACCCCACCATGAGTACTGATGTATTATGAAGGCAATTTATTAGGGCTGAGCCTATTTGTAGAGAACGCCTCTGCCCAAAAGAAAAAGGATAAAACGTGCTATGGTCAACCACTTTTTTATCTGAAGAACAGAAGAATGAAGCTCCAAGAGTCTGACTCCTCCTGGAAGAACAAGGAGTCTTGATTTTCCCGAATCTCTAAACAAGCCAGTCTAGAGTGAATCTGGTGGCTTTCAGAGCCCTGGATCTGGTCTTGAAGATGGGTTAAGCCTAGGCTGAATAGTGCCCAAGAGGGAGATCTGAACTGGTCTGGTCCAGGATTCTACTTTCTAAGTAGAAACACCAATTCAGGAAGCTCCCAATAAAAGCATTAGTACCAAAGTTTGTCATGATTTCAACATTTCAAGGAAGAAATTATAACTCTCTCTCCTGAGCAGAGCAACTATAGATTTATTGTAGTTTCCATGACTTTCAAATTATCAACCTGATTCTTTTACATCTAATTTAGTGACAAAATCAATTCAGGCGAACATTTATAATTAACCTGCCTTTGGATTGCTAGTGATGAAAATGACAGAATATCTATCTCCTCCAAAATACAAAGTGTTCCCTTGTGGCTTCAAGGTCCCCGTTTCAGAGCAGTGGACAGGAAAAAACATTCTTCTGCCACATGTGATGGGTCCCTGGTATTGAGACTCTACAACAAAGAACAATTTTGCTTCTGCACAAGCTAATATCCTTACCCCATGGAAGTGGGAGGTTCCATCCATGCCATCATGATTTCAGTGCAGAAGGACACAGTGAGCGGTCTTGGGTTTTCTTCCCTCCATCATGCAACAGGCAGTCAAGCAACCTGGGGGAAGCCAAACTGGGCCCAAAATTTATGGCCTCAGTTCTTACAGCCTTCTCTCTTTCCCCCCAACATTTCTCAGCATGCAACGGAATCTTTCCCCGTTTCATGATATTCTGGCCAGCGTAAAAGGATTGATCATACAACAAACTGACAAAGTGCTGAGTGTTCAAATAAATGTGCCTATGGAGGGGAAAAAAAACTTCACTCCTCCCTTTGGATTGGACTCTCAGGGCATTTTAAGTTTATTCTGACTGCTGGACATACTGTACACAGAGGTCACTGCGATTGGGATTGCTTTTTCTCCTCTGATGGCAGAGAGAGCAAATATTTGACTTTTTATTTCATCTGGAGCCATCAGCCTGCCATGAAATAAGGCTACGGCCCAATTGAAGGCCCAGGTCTGTTCTGAATTAGAAGTCAGCAAGTCACAACATCTGCATAGGGCTAAGGATTCTGTTCAATTAATTTGGCACATTTAAAAGAATTCTAAGGTCATGATATCAATTTCTAGGCTGTTTTTATTTATTCCTTTAAAAATCAAGGAAACCTCAGTGACCATCTTATTCAGTTGACCGCCTGCACATTTTTAATATAACCATGTTAGCCAGGAGGGAAAGGTAATTTCAAATCTAGAGCCAGGTTTTATTGTTAAATGACATTTTTGTTGTTTCTCAGTTTGCATTTTTTTTCTGTACTCACACGGAAGGGATTGCATTGCAAGTCAACTGCCACTTTGTTTTGCTCAGTTTCTCATTATAGTATTTTAATTCTGTTGGTTGCTTTTCTGCACCTCTATACAAAGTTTGACTGAAAAAAAATCATATACAATCACAGACACATGTTTTTCCTGGTGAGTTTATTGGAAACAATGTCTCTGAATGTAATGCAAATTTGTTTGTACATCACACAGACGTAACTTTATGTACAGTACATTGTTTAGGTGTGTAAACTGTAAAGGAATTGTGAATACAACAACTTAAGTAAATACAGAGGCAGAAATAGGGCAATTGTTTATAAATAATTGAATATATTGAATTTGTCACCCTTCTGAAATATTTTTCCTTCCTTCCTTCCTTCCTTCCTTCCTTCCTTCCTTCCTTCCTTCCTTCCTTCCTTCCTTCCTTCCTTCCTTCCTATTCCAAAATAGCTGAAATGGGATTCTTTTAACAAAAAGATTAAAATTATACCTGCTAATTTGTTCAAAACGGAGCAGCCAGTATTATTGGCTGTCATTGTATGAAAAATGATTTTGTTTTTGAAGTCTGCAGATAAAATTGGCAAGCAAAATGGAGTTTTCCCCTACAGTATAAATTATATTGATGAAGAACTTTGGCACTTGGAGGTTTTAAATGCCGTGAGTTGTTTGAGTGACATTTATTTAGAATACTGCATAGTGCTAAATAGAGCTAAAGCAACCAACTTGAAATGTTGCAGTTGTATATGTATATTGAATGGTGCTTATTAATCTGGCAACTGGAAAAATGCAGACATCATCTTATTCTTTTGATGAATCAAACCACAGGAAATTACCATAGGAAATTGCATTAGGCTCCACATTCTGGCGGTTTATAACACAGAGGGTGGTAAATCTTACAGCTGTTACAGTGTATACTGTAACAGGCTAATAGTCAGAGGTGGAAAATTCAAGATGGCAAATGTTGCTCACTTAGTTTCAATAATAAAATCTAAAAAGCACCTATGATTTATTTGGGATTTATCTCTGATACTGGAAACAGAAGAACCTGTTTATACAATTGGCTGTAATTAATACAATATATAAACAGTAAAATGCTAAAATGAAAGCAAAGAAATAATAGTATGGTTTCACTTTTACTGTGCATAATGACATTGTATTATTCTAAGTTGGGAAAATAGAAGTCCAAGAAATTTCATTGACAAGTTAAATGCATCTTTGCCTCTTTCCCTCTGACATTGGACAGACTTAAAATGGTTTTAAAGAGTACTTTCTGCTCTTAGTGCTGTCTCATTCAAATACCACGCAATGGTAATTTAGTATATAGTATAATATTTATAGGAGACTTTTAGCAGACATAAAAATACTTCCTGAACACATTGTTTTTTCAATTATCCTTAAACATGTTTACCTAAAAATCAAAAAAAGCCTATATGTATATGAGGATGGGTTTATCTTTATCTGTTATCTTAATAAGTTTCCTATATCTACACACAGTGCCAGCTTTCCACCAAGACACAGGATCATTGAAGCTCTCCTGGACAGAAGGCAGGCAGATATGATTTGCAAAGATCTGGATAACCCTTAAGAAAGCAGCAGAGTCAGCGGTGGGATTCAATTTTTTTTTACTACCGGTTCTGTGGGCGTCGCTTGGTGGGCATGGTATGGCTTGGTGGGCGTGTTCTTCTGTGCAGGGCCACAAAAGAAGACCCAGCCAATCTGGAGGCGGAGAATAGATGGGGGCGGGGCCAGTCAGAGGTGGTATTTTCCAGTTTTCTGAACTACTCAAAATCTCCACTATCGGTTCTCCAGAACTGGTCAGAACCTGCTGAATAGCACCTCTGAGCAGAGGCATACCCAGCCAGCTTTCTAGTGGTTATTTGGTTGCTTGAAAGCCAAACCTGCTAACTCTTGCTTGAAATTTGTTACAAAGAACCCATTCTTGAAGTTTTTGCTCACCAATATTGCTAGAAACCCAGAGACTGAGTTCTAGGTCACTCTAAGACAGAAAGTCAGCTGGGAGACTAACTAATTAGCATCATCATCATTACAGTTGATGCCTTTCTGGGGGATTTTGTGTTCCATGATGGATAATGGGCAGCTGGATACATTGAATACTAATTTGAGTTCAGGTACCTCTTTGTGCCCGGTTTGAGCAATTTGATTTACACTTTTGTCCTCCAATTTTTACCCAACTCGTCAGTGGTGGGATTCAAAAATGTCTACTACTGGTTCTGTGGCCGTGGCTTATTTGGTGGATGTGGCTTGGTGGTCATGTGACTGAGTGGGCATGCTTGGTGGTCATGTGACTGGGTGAGCGTGGCCAATTCAATGTCACTCATGTCAAGGGGTGTCTCACCTGGCCTCTCCCCTCCAAGCCATTCCTTGTCACCCAACGTATCTGTAGTTCTGTAAAAATGTTGTTCACCTTTTTTTGACTTTATTATCTACGTACTATAGATGTACTTTCATGGACCACTGAAAGGAGGAATTGGCTCACATGCTTTACTCAAGAGTGTGATATAGGCAACAGGCTTTTAAGGGGCTGCCAGAAAGAAGGGTGGGGGCAATGTATTTTCCAGAGCACCAGAAGGCAAACAAGAAACAATGGATGGAAACTGAACAAAGAGAGAAGCAACCTAAAACTATGGAGAAACTTTCTGACAGTGAGAACGATTAACCAGTGGACCTGCCTGTCTCCAGAAGTTCTGGGTGATCAATCACTGGAAGTTTTTGAGAAAAGACTGGACAACCATTTCTCTGAAATGGTATATGGTTCCCCCCAGAGTCCTTTCTAAGTATTATTTTGTTATTCTGATACCTTTCCCAGGACCTCTACTCAGAGTGTGGCATCCTGATTTTTTCATGCCTGAGCAGGGGGTTGGACTAGAAGACCTCCAAAGTCCCTTTAAATTCTGTTAAACACACATGTATTTATGCTCTGGATTATAGAAAATGCATGTATTGTAAACCCTGAAAAATACCTGGGCAAAAGAAAGGCAGTGTAAAATATGTAATATATGATAAATAACAGAACAATTAAAAATAATAGCATAGAGTTTTTTCTCTCTCTCCCTTCCTTCCTATTTCTTTTTCTTTCTTTCTTTTCTTTCTTCCTTTTCTTTCTTTGTCTTTTTCTTTATTTCTCTCCCATCCTCCCTCTCTCTCTCTCTCTCTCTCTCTCTCTCTCTCTCTCTCTCTTTCTTTCTTTCTTTCTTTCTTTCTTTCTTTCTTTCTTTCTTTCTTTCTTTCTTGTTTCTGTCTCTCTCTCTCTCTCTCCCCTCCCCCCCCCACACCCCTGGCCTGGGCGGAGCAGCCACGGGACATTCCACCCACCTTTTGGAGCACCACTTACCGCGGCGCCAGCCAGATGTTTCCCCCACATGGAGTCGGCTCCTGCACAGTCCTGCCTCCCCAGCAGAACAGCAGCGGCAGCCACAACAGGGTGAGAGGCAGGAGCAAGAACTTCGAGCAGCGGTGGAGGTGCAAGATGTCATCTCTGGAACTCATGTTGAGATTCGATGCTCCCATGCTGCCACAATTAAGCCTGAGAAAGTGGAAGGGAGGAATTCATTTGAGTATATCTAGTTAGACAAAAATTCTTTTGCTGGTTCAAGGTCACTAAGTGTGGTGCATAATGAAATGGGGATCTTACTTTAGGACAGATGGAGACTGGACCATGTGATGGGATGAAGGCTAAGCGGGGATGGATTTGTAGTTTTGTCTTTTGCAAGGAAGCCCGAAACTTTCAGATTTAGGATTCCACAGATGTGCCAGTTGCTAGTACTCTTTCCCCAAAATTTACACATCGAAAATAAAGTCAGTCTTATTTCTGAGCAACAGAAAATCTGTTGCATGCTGTAAAAAGTGCCTCAGGTGAATATTTATAAAGAAAAGAAGAAAAATAAAATAAAAGCAAAACATGGTCAAGGGAATCCTAAAACTTGCTGAAAAACAAGATTCTTGGAATTGTGATGCTCATGAACTTAATATAAGTGAAAACTTTAGTTCCATTTTCCTAGATAGTCTGGTTAAAATTTTGTATTTTGTATTCATAAAAGTTAAATAATAAAAGAGAAATCGACCCAAGAAGCTCAGGAAATTCTGAAAAATGAGATTATAAAAGCTAGTCTAGTACAATATCACTGAAAAAGAAAAATAAGAGATCTGTGGCATAGAATATAAAGCGGGGGTCTCCAACCTTGGCAACTTTAAGACTTGTGGACTTCAACTCCCAGAATTCCTCAGCTGGCTGAGGAATTCTGGGAGTTGAAGTCCACAAGTCTTAAAGTTGACAAGGTTGGAGACCCCTGATATAAAGAACTCTGATAAATTGAAAGACAAAGAAGACAAGTACCAAAAAAGGGAAAGAGGGAAACATAATTAAAGCAGAATACCAGCAAACAGCCCAAACATGCAACGATGACGTCAGTAAAGCTAAGGCTCAGAATAAACTAAGATTTTCAACAAATATCAAACCTAATAATAAAAAAAAACAAGAAAAAAGTCCAGGAAGTGATCATTCCATTAATGGGAGAAGATGGTAAAGATGTAATGAACAGCAGGGGAAAAGCAAAACCGCTTCATTCATTCTTTGCATCCGTCTTTACACAAACAGAAAAAATCGTCCAACACGGAGGTGTCAAACTCAAGTTCATTGAGGGCTGCATCAGGGTTGTTGTTGACCTTGGGGGGGATAGGGTGGGCATGCCCAGCTCAAAGTTACTCATGTCATGGTGACCCAAGCACACTGCCAGTGAAAATGGGCTCCCAAGCTCCATTTTCAACTGGAGCAGCCTCCTGCAATCTTCTGCCAGTGAAAACGGAGCTTGGGAGAGCTACCCTCAGCCCTCATGAGCTCAGTTTTCAGCTGCGATGTCCTCGTACAACCTTCTGCCAGCAAAAACAGAGCTCAGGAGGGATGCACACAGCCCTCCCGAGCTCTGTTTTCGCTGGCAGATGCACTGCAGGCTGGTCCTTTGCTGTTTTCAGGGCGGCCCTGGGGGCCAGATCTAAACACCCCGTGGGCCAAATCTGGCCCCTGGGCCTTGAGTTTGACACCCCTGGTCCAACATATCAAAAGCAGTAGCATAAAAAAGAGATTGGGAATACAAGTCAAATTAGGCAAGAAAATTGTAAGAAAACATCCATTCACTTTAGACAAGTTCAAATCACAAGGACCACGGTTCTGAAGAAGATGGCAGAGGTGATCTCAGAACCATTGAACCATATCTTTCAAAGATCCTTCAGCACCAAGAAATTACCAGAGGAATGGAAAAGAGCTGAGGTGGTCCCCATCTTCAAAAAAGAAAAAAAAAATGGATCCATGAAACTACAATCAGCCTGACATCAATACATCGGAAGAACCTAGGAAAAAGAATCAAACAATGGATCTGTGGACACCAAACTATTATTAGAAGCCAATATGGGATTGTCAAAAAGAGATCATGCCAAACAAGCCTTATTGCATTTTTCGACAAAGTGATTAAATTAGTGGATCAACAAAATGTTGTGGACATAGTGCACTTGGACTTGATTAAGGCGTTTGATAAGATGGATTTGTAACCCATTGACCAACCACATTCAATGTCTACACACAGCTCTTAGTGGGACTATATCTACCTTGAGGGGATTTTTATGGAGATTCTGAAAAAGCTTCTTGGATGAGAAGTGAAATGTCTTCAAAGAAAAACAAAGTTTGGTTGTCTTTTGAAAAAGCACATTGGAGGCATACATTAAGGGAAGCATGCAAGGTTCACTTTTAGATCCAGAATTTTTCAGCATCCTCATACACAACTTAGATGAGGGTTAGAAGGGAAACTCATTAAATTTGCAGGTGACACCAAACTGGAGGGAATAGCCAATACTTTAGAAGCCCTGGGCACAGTTCTAGGTTCCAGAGTTAAAGAAGAACTCAATAGCAATACTAGGGGGTTTTATTCATAAACATTTATAATGTCATTACCAGGAACTATCAAGCCTCTAGATTGGATTTGCCCGGAATTAATTAAATGAAGTGTCTTTCAATGTTCCTTCAGCATGACTGTAGGGATTCTGGCTGGAAGATACACACTCTAGTTTTGTAGTATGGCCACCCACAGATGTTATGTATGTATATTAAGTTACCTTATAGCATCCCTATCAGGTTCTTAAAAACTCTCCATGGGAAATCTATTTGGGAAAGGACAAAAGAACTGAGGATCTTTAAGTCTAAAAAATATTAAGGACTTACGCACGAACCTTGTTCAATTTTCAAAACCATTAAGGGAAAGAATTGGTGGCTTTTATTCAATTTATTTACTGAGTCTAGGACAAAAAGCAGTGGATCTAAAAAAGACCCTCCATCTGATATGAAAATTGTGTGATTCTACAAGTAGCAAGGGACTTACAGTCTTAGGAGCAAGGCCATTAAAGAGTTTGTTGATTAATTGGGTAACAGGGTGCCAGAAAACATTCTGCAAATAAACAGAGTGTGGCTAACTCAACACTTTGAATTTACAGAAAGTCTAAATAAGATTGTTAAAACAACATGATTAGGGCTAAGTTTTAGCCTGCAGCAAATTTTCGGTTTCTCTTTCACTGGCACAGACTTGAAAGGTAACTTAATATGCTACCACCAACAGAAATAGAACAGGCTTCTTATTGGATAGGTTTAAAATAAAAGGCAAAAGTCTTCTGATAAATAGATTAATGAATAATATAAGAAACAAATGAAATAACTGAGCTCAGAAGACTCAGCTGAGTGGAATGGAAATGTCAATTTTAACCATTTTGCCTATGCCAAACAATCCCAACAGAATCTTTAAAAATAACCCTAGCTGCCTCTGACATTATACTCTTGCCAGCTGTATTGTACCAGACACCATTTTAAAAACGAAATAATAAGAGGACTGCAGTATTGCCTTTCCATCTTAATAGATATTAAAGGTTTGGGTTGGAAGATCTAATAAAGAAAACCAATAAAACTAAACACTGAGAGGAAATGTATCTATCATATTTTTTTCATACAAGTGGTCTTTGAAAGGAAATAATTTGATGAAATTACTTTACATTGTTTGGGTAACACTGACATCGACTTTAATGAACTATAGCCATGGTGATTAAAGCAATGGTAGTGATTGATTAGGATGTCAAGAAGAGTTAAGTTTTACTATTGTGAAGCTTTTCGTGCAGGTTTTTACAAGGAAGAAATAAATACTTAATTGCATTTGCCATCTTCTATATTTCTTGTTTGTATTTTATTGATTTTACCATTTTTTATTGTTAGGAGTTTCCCAGAATCATTGAGAGCTGGATGGCATACAAGTTTAATACATTATTACTGTTGTTATTGTTAATATCTAACCCTACAGGTAAAACTCAAAAAATTAGAATATTGTGCAAAAGTTCATTTATTTCAGTAATGCAACTTTAAAGGTGAAACTAATATATGAGACTCATTACATGCAAAGCAAGATAGTTCAAGTCTTGATTTGTCATAATTGTGATGATTATGGCTCATGAAAACCCAAATTCCACAATCTCAGAAAATTAGAATATTACATGCAATCAATAAAACAAGGATTGTACATAGAGCAATGTTGCACCTTTGAAAAGTATAAGCATGCATATGTACTCAGTACTTGGTTTGGACCCCTTTTGCAGCAATTACTGCCTCAATGAGGCGTGGCATGGAAGCTATCAACCTGTGGCACTGCTGAGGTGTTATGGAAGACCAGGATGCTTCAATAACGGCCTTCAGCTCTTCTGCATTGTTCGGTCTCATGTCTCTCATCTTTCTCTTGGCAATGCCCCATAGATTCTCTATGGGGTTCAGGTCAGGCAAGTTTGCTGGCCAATCAAGCACAGTAATCCCACGGTCATTGAAGCAGGTTTTGGTGCTTTTGGCAGTGTGGGCAGGTGCCAAGTCCTGCTGGAAAATGAAGTCAGCATCCCCATAAAGCTCGTTTCCGGAAGGAAGCATGAAGTGCTCCAAAATCATCTGATAGATGGCTGCGTTGACCCTGGGCTTAACGAAGCACAGTGGACCAACACCAGCAGATGACATGGCTCCCCAAATCAACACAGACTGTGGAAACTTCACACTGGACTTCAAGCATCTTGCAATGTGTGCCTCTCCATTCTTCCTCCAGACTCTGGGTCCTTGGTTGCTCTCATCAGAAAAGAGGACTTTGGACCACTGAGCAACAGACCAGTTCTGTTTTTCTTTAGCCCAGGTAAGACGCTTCTGACGTTTGTTGTTCAGGAGCGGCTTGACAAGAGGAATACGACATTTGAAGCCCGTGTCCCAGGATCCATCTCTGTGTGGTGGCTCTTGATGCACTGACTCCAGCCTCAGTCCACTCCTTGTGAAAGTTCCCAACACTTTTGAATGGCCTTTTCCTGACAATCCTCTTCAGGCTGCGGTCATCCCTGCTGCTTGTGCACCTTTTTCTTCCACACTTTTCCCTTCCACATAACTTTATCTTAATGTGCTTTGATACAGCACTTTGGGAACATCCAACTTCTTTTGCAATTACGTTTTGAGGCTTTCCCTCCTTATGGAGGGTGTCAGTGACGGTTTTCTGCACAACTGTCAGGTCAGCAGTCTTTCCCATGATTGTGATTCCTACTGAACCAGACTGAGAGACCATTTAAAGGCTCAGGAACCCTTTGCAGGTGTTATGGCTTCATTAGCTGATTTGAATGGGACACTTTGAGCCTAGAATATTGAACCTTTTCACAATATTCTAATTTTCTGAGATTGTGGATTTGGGGTTTTCATGAGCTGTAAGCCATAATCATCTCACTTATGATACATTACAGCTTGAACTATCTTGCTTTGCATGTAATGAGTCTATCTCATATATTAGTTTCACCTTTTAAATTGCATTCCTGAAATAAATGAACTTTTGCACGATATTCTAATTTTTCGAGTTTCACCTGTATATGGTTTTTAACTGGCAAGGCAATGCAGAGATTAATAACTAATTATTTCAAATGCTTACACCATCTATCTAGTAGCCTTGGTCAGTTCAATACTTGAGAGGTTATGCATGAGTTACATGAAAAGAAGAGAAAACAAAACTGTAGGTGGACTTCTTATGTAAGGCACTTTGTTTTTCTAGAAGAGTTAATGAAACATTTACATATTTGGAGGTGATCAAGTTAGAGTAAGTCTTCCCTCAAAACAAAGAAGATTCTCTAAATCTAAGCATCTAGAGCCAAAGGATGATCCAGAGTAAATAGTCATTTGTGGTGTCCAAGAATTTGTCATGCATGCTTTTTGTAGAATGGAGAAATGAAAAGAATAAGCAATATGCAGAAACCTAGGCGAAAGAGTCTGATTTTTTTAAAAAAAAGAAATAATGAGATAATATTTGGATGTGACTCAGGCAGATGTCTTCCTAAATTGCTTTATAAATCATTATTATAAGAAACAGAAGGAGATTCAGCACAAACAAGATTCTGGATGAGTGAAAATTGCATTTGTGTCTACTGATTGGAAGAATGTTGTTATTGTTTCTCTATGCAGAGGAAAAGATAACAAATCTTAATCCAAAATTACTGAAGGATTGTTTGATACAGGGGTGTCAAACTTGTGACATCATGTTGTTGTCAAATGACGTATCACGACTTTTTTCCCCTTCACTAAACTGGGAGTGGGCATGGCCAGCACGTGACACATCCGGCCTATGGGCCACAAGTTTGATACCCCTGGTTTAATAAGTCTTACAAGTCCCTGGATATATATCTGGTCAATTCTGATTGAAAGGATACAAGAGGAGACAATGAATAAGGTTTGGGAAATGTAGTGGCTCTTTATATGAATGGAAAGTTGTTTGATGCATTAAAAGGTAAATATATAAGGAATCCTTCTAGTGATGTTAGATGTGTGTTGATTTGGGACATGAATGAATATGTTCATTTGTACAAAGACAAATGCCTGAAACAATATCAGAAGATGTAATACCAGAAGACTGTAACTTGTATATGAAATAGAATAAGAATAATAAGGTTGGAAGAGACCTTGAAGGTCTTCTAGACCAACCCTTGCTTAGTACTAGGACTTACGGGATGCTTTCAGTGAAAAGTGCTCAGATGCTCTCTGATTCCACTGGCCAGCCAACTGTTTCATAGAAATCCTACCGGGGCCCAAACTACCTAACCCTAAGTTGTATTCCATGATCCCCAGGGAACTGGAGGAATTATGAACTTTTATAGACAAAAACCTGAACTGTGGTTTCATCCAGATCAAGGATGGCTGCCTTAGTGCTGTTTAGGGAAAAGAAAGATGGGTCCCTTTGTCTATGTATTTGACTATAGGAGGCTTAATGCTGTCAGTGTGCAAAACATCTACTCTCTCCCTTTGATGCAGGGCATGTTAGCCCATTTGGCCAAGGGAAAGGTCTTCACCAAACTGGATTTGCAAGAGGCATACGACTGGGTTGGGATCAAAGCAGGGGATGAATGGAAAATGGCTTTCAATTGCCCCTTAGGATATTTCCAATACCGAGTCCTCCTTTTGAGTCTGTAAGGGACCCCTGCTGTGTTCATGGGATAAATGAAGTACTGCATGAGCGTCTGTACAAGGGAATGCTAGTCTATCTGAATGACATTTTAATCTATACTGGGACAATGACAGAACATACAAAAATGGTCAGAGCTGTGCTCAAAAAACTCAGAGTGGCCAAACTTGAAGATAAGATGTATCCCCAAAAATAAGCCCTAGCATGATTTTTCATGCTGCTCACAATATAAGCCCTACTTCCAAAATAAGCTCTAGTTCAGAGTGTCATCAGCAGGGGGTGAGCATGGCCAGCACAGGATATGGCGAGTATGTGCACAGGGCCCAATGCAGAGGCCCAAGCGCATGTGGGGAGGCACTCAATCCATCCCACTGTCTGTCTTTGCTTGTGGAGTGTGCTGCAAAGCTGGATGATGAGGTTGGATAGTGGGAGCCAAGAGTACAGGGACCATGTGTGGCACCATCCCTGCCCTACCATTTGCCTCACTATGGTGGGAAGAGGTGTGGGGGGAGGCACACAATCCAGCCGCTGGACATGCTGTGTAGCTGCCTGCCCACTCTGTCTGTTTTTGCTTGCCCGTGGCTGCAACGGGCAGGCAACTGTGTGGCACATTCAGCAGGCTTGATTGGCAGGAGGCAACAATGGCACTGGGAAGGGCGACTGAGGAGGATGCAATTAGTATCAGGTTATGGGAGAGATCAAGATCTGTGGGAGGGAGGGCGGCAGGCAAACACTCCTTGCATATGGCTGGTGCTGGTGCTGGTGCAGGTGCAGTTAGGGTTGCACCGGCAACAGCTGCACATAGGCAGTGTTTGTCTACTGCCCCACCCAGCACCACCAGCAGCTACATACAGGCAGCATTGGCCTGTCCCCCCATCACCAGCAGCTTGCCTCCCCGGGTGTAGGACCTTTAGGCTTCCACCATTGGCTGCACCTCCTTTGCCTCCAGCCTCCCTCCTCAGCCCATTTACAGCCAGCTTTCCTTCTCCACTGGCCCCCCTAGGCCAAAAACCACTTCTCCCATACCAAAAGCTGTGTGCCACCACCGTTCGGCTGCCATGCAGCACCCATGGCAGAAGCCGCATACACACCATGCCAGAAACCATGTGCCACGCCTTTGGTCTGCTGCACCCCCAACATACCAGAAACCACGTGACATTGCCTTTTGCTTGCCACATCCTCCCACAGTCCCACGGCTCCTGCGATTCCCTATTGGCAATCGCACATTGCCCCTGCAGCACCATGGCTTCTACCTGTCATCCAATTGGCTGGTGGCTATTTGTCCCATGCAGCCGAAGGCCTGGGCCAAAGTATACCTTGGCGAATGGGCCCAGTCAAAGAGCACAGGGTGATATACTGATATTGATTACTGGACTTTCTATCCAAAGCTGTCCATTTTGTAGACAAAATGGAATGTGCAAACTGTGTTCAGCATGGGTTACTAAAGACCTGAACTCTTTCAAAGGGTGCTTGTTTTGATTGTCCCATTGGTTTTGGCAATTAACTGAGAGTACAGTGGATCTGGTGGAAGCTGGACTTGACTTAAGCAAATGGACCTTCAGCAAACTCTGGACCTATTGGTCTCTCTTCTCTAACCTACTACAATTTTAATAGTAGAAGATGTCAGGAACTGAGCCAAGAACTGTTTGTACCCAAATCATATTCCAAATGTGCAAATGTCCTTTGCATATTGCGCTATGCATAAAGAAATTATTTTTCCTCATCCATTTCCTTTTAAAAGAGACATTTGCTGATTTATGCGGCAGTGACAATTCAAGAATTTAGCTGTTAACCATCTACTCTTCCATTACAGGTTGACACAAAACATGCTTGCCTTCTTGGGGAGCTCCAAAGGATTCGTATATTGCTTTTCTAAAACTTCATTGGCCCTTGAGGGAGTCTGAAGAAACTGCATATAAGGCAAAGGCACATGAGATAGAAAACACAAATTCCAGGATCTATAAAAGAACACAGGGACAAAGCTGCAGTTGGCCCTAATTTGTTTATTTTATTTATAAAAATGGAGAATATTCCTTGGAGAGGTGATATTTGAATTCCCAAGTGTCCCACAGATGTCAGAAAAAGTATAATTATATTGTTTATAGCAGAAAGCAAGTGTATATAAAACAGTTCACCATGACACTCTTCAACCACTTTTTGACATTTTTCTTTTACTAGTCAAAGGGAGAAAGAGAAAAGAACCTTCATTAAAATATATGCAATATAACATTTTATACAATTAGTAAACATTTATTGCTTTACTTATTTATCTACCCTATTTTACCAAACATGCTTTCTAGTATTCTTAAAATATTTCATGGACTATAAAAGGAAATATATTAAAGATAGGTCAAAAAAACATTTTTTCCTATTAAGAAAAATACTAGCATTTTAGAAATTTAGAATTTATTAATGTAAAAAAATCGTTAAAGCAAAAATATGCTCAATGAATATATTTATTTATTTACTTATTGGCAATTATGTTAAAGAAAATAAAGAAGTAAACAACCTGCAGAGGACTTCCTTGTACACAGTATTTCTGAAGAGACTATAACCATTTCCATTAAAACATATTTTTAAAAACCATTGCAAGTAAATTTTTATTATTATGATCAAAGGCCAAAAACATAAAATAGATCCCAAACTACAAACTGCATACAAAAGTACATAAAAATATCGTCAGCTTTGGAAGCCATATTAGCACCAGAAGCTTCCACGCTGCCACATTCTTGAGCCTGGGAAAATGGGAAGGAGAATTTCACGGAGCGTATGTGGTTAATAGCATTCTTCTTTAAAGTCAAGGTCATGTTATTCCTGCACCTGGCTGAGGAATGGTTGGTGGGATGCCTCAAGTTGAGACGGATGGTGATTGGGGCATGTGATGGAATGATGGGAGCAGGGAATGGATTTGTAATTTTTTACTTATCGGAGGGAAACCTGGAACTTTCAGATTCAGGATTTCCAAGATGTGTCTGTAAGGCATCCAGAAAGTATCCATGATATCAATCACTCTGAGACATCTCCCTCCAAGGTTGAATTTATTAGAAACAGATCTGGCATGTCAAAGGCAATTTCCCAAGCAAAATTATTTTCGCACCTTACACAGATTCCACCTTCTCTCCTCCCACTTCTACACTTCTTAAATCACGAGCACCAATTAACTGCCACTGGAATTACTTAATATGACATACAGAATAACCTTGAACTTTTCAACTCCTCCAACTCTCTGAATTTTAAAGCTGACAGTGCCAGTTTACTACTCTAATAAAAGGGAACTTTGGGAACATGTCTGTCTCAGAGTTATTTATTGGAGTTGAGGTTTCCTGTAATGCTGACATTATCCTGAATCTCTAAATAGCTACCAGCACCCCAAAAGGGGGCTGTCCGGGGTGCTGAGCCCCAAGTACCAACCTAAAGTTCAGGTGGTGCAAAGACCCAGCAAAGATGGAAGAGAAGGAGATCATAGAAGAAGCGGTTGGGAACGGATATCGGAGGACCGACTGAGATCTGGTGTCCTCCTTCTGAAGAATTTGTGCAAGCCATGGAAGCTGCAGAGGAGAGATGAAGGCTAGGCACTTGATGTAAACCCAGAGATGGGACCGGAGGAAAGGCTGCCTGAACATCTTTTCTACTCAAGCCCAACTAAGTCAGGCCGTGAGTCAGAATGGAGAGACGTGGCGGCTTTGGGATCTGACAACTCCCGAGAATGGAACCTGCTGCCTCCGTCCTGCAGCCAATCATTGGCAGGGCTCCCGGAGTGTTTTGAGCAACTTGAAATGGGGAGTTGTGTCCCACAATCCCAACCTCCCCAACCAAGATGGAACTTAGCACAATCCACACTCGCTTTTCCTGATCTGGGACCTGGCAATGGAGCCAGCGTGGCATCGGCAACATTCCACTCAGCTAGAGAGGACCGAAGAATCAGCTCAGCCCGGCAGAGGCAAGTAGCAGGGGAGAGACAGCAGATGCAGCCAGCAATTGGGAGGCTGAAACCTCCAATTGGTCCCCCCTCTTCATCCAACCCTTATGCTACCCCCTGCAGAATGTATTCCCCCAGGCTGGGGATTCTATCCTGGTCCTGGGTGGGTCCAATGCCACTGGATGCCAGCACCGGTTGTACCACCTGGTTTGGGACCACCATGGGGCCAATTTGCAGGACAATCCTGGTGCAGCAATGGGGTCAGATCCAGCAGCAGGCTGCAGCCACCACCCCTTTTCCAACACAGCAATCAGACGGGTGACCGACCGCCTCAACTGCTGCTCACACTGACTGTTTTCCATGCCCAGAGGGCAGCCCCAAGAGGGCTGCTCTGCTTCTGGGCAGGCAGAGCAGCCCTCTTGGTACAGAGAAAAGTCACGCGTCTCCCCATATTTCTCTCACTGCGAGCAGCACCTTTAAACTTAGCGCACTTCACAGATGAGGAGGAAGGGACGAGGCTGCTCGTGGAGAAAGGAATATGGGGAGACACACAACTTTTCTCCGCGCTGAGCTGCTCTTGCCAGTGACGCCAGACTGTTTTGCCCAGCCAAGACTAGATCAGGGATCCCCAAACTGGCTGGCTGGAGAATTCTGGGAGTTGAAATCCACAAGTCTTAAAGTTGCCAAGTTTGCGGGCCTCTGGACTAGATTATCAAGGAAGAGAGTAACATGCAGCAGACGCCTAGCAAAATTCGGTAATACAGCAGATTGGCTGTTTACGTTGAAATCAGGTGCAAGATAGTGATGGTAAGTAAATTATTGGGCTGTTTAATTTGGTATTTATTTCAGTAGGCTGATTTTAGAAAGCTAAACAGGATCAGACCTGGTAAGTACTTGGCTGGGAAGCCAACACAAAATAGGTGGGGAGGAATGGAGTTGGGAAGGAAAGAAGAAGATAGGATAAGATAACCTTTATTGTCATTTTTTACTGTAAGTACAGTGGCACAAATTAAAAGTGAAATATACATATATATACATATCCCATACACATACTTAACACACATATACACATGTTACACACACACACACACACACACACAAAATCATTGCCCATTTTGAATACTTAGCAGAAAGGAAGAAAGAATATTGGATACATATACACAAATGTGTGTGAAAAAAACTGCAAAGAAATAGGATTATAAAAAACAACTTCCGATCTCGGCAGTTGTAGATGAGAGGGAGAAAGAGAAATGAGAAATTAGAGAAGGAAAAAGAGAAAGAGAGACGAGGAAGAAAGAGAAAGAGATGAGAGAAATGAGAAAGAGAGAGGGAGAAAGAAAGAAAGTCAGAGACAGAGATACATGTTTAAAAGAAAATAGAAAAATGGCTCTTTGAGTGTTTATGGTTGCAGACACCTGGGTTAGACAAACACCATGGTCGTTAAGTGAACCTTGTGGTCATTAAGTAAACACTGGTTGTTAAACTAGTCCATTTTCCCCAATGGCATTTTAAACTGGAAACCAGAAGGAATTGTTGGAAACTGGCAAAAAACATAGAAAACCTCAGTCACAAGACTGTGTGAGATGTTGCAATTGGTCATAAGTGTGTGTGTGTGTATGTATGGCTGTCAAAACACCAAAAACAGATCAAGTAGCTCTGGGGAGGTCAGTCATAAATTAGAACACTTGCTAAGCAACTGGCTATTAAGCAAGGACCACTTATATTTGGCTACCTAGCTACGCCCACCCCAGTCGCATGATCACCTAGCCATGCCCAGTCTGTCACATGACCACCTAGCCATGCCCAGTCAGCAAGCCACGCCCACCCAGTCCCATGACTACCAAGCCACACCCACATATTAGGCCATGCCCACAGAACCAGTTGTTTTGAATCCCACCCCTGTTTATAATGCCTTGGTAAGATTACACTTGAAACACCGTGTCCAGTTTTGGTCACCATGATACAAAAATGTTGAGATTTTGGAAAGAGTGCAGAGAAGAGTAATAAAGTAAAAAATAATCCTGTTTGATTAGGGGGTTTGTCAGAGTATATTCATTAACTGGCAGAGACATGGTTAACAAAGTAAGCATACCAATAGACCAGCCAATGGGAGCTGACAGCCTGGGTGTGGTTTGGCTTTGCTGAGAAT
Organism: Pseudonaja textilis; assembly: GCF_049901715.1. Taxonomy (NCBI): domain Eukaryota; kingdom Metazoa; phylum Chordata; class Lepidosauria; order Squamata; family Elapidae; genus Pseudonaja; species Pseudonaja textilis. Next base: position 62,296,474 of record NC_141995.1, on the reverse strand, counting down.
TGCAACTGAAACTAGACTTGCTTGCCATCTAAACTGAAAATATTCTGTTTTGAGCCCTCTGAGCTGCTTCTTGTGTTTTTGCTTATGTTACATTGAAAGAATCTACAAATGGTATTGTAAATTTTACTCGTATTAATATGTTTATAAAGAAGTTAATGATCCTGCTGAATCGGTCTGTGTGTTTTCTGGATGTGAATTTATGCTGCAAACTACCACAGGTTATGGGCCAGAACCAGAACACACAAAAAGACTTAATTTAAGCTGAGAGAGACTGTCTATGTTTAAAAAGAGAAAAAAGACAGAGAGAAAAAAGACAGAGAGAAAAAGCTTGCAGGATGGCCGACAAAATTAAGGAGACCTCTCTGCCACTTTTGGGTCAGAAGAACTATATAATTTGGGCTGCAAAGATGGAATGTTTCCTGAAAGTAAAGGAACTGTGGGATATTGTGGAAAATCCACCCCTTAACTGCTGCATATAAGAGGCAGCATGATAAAGCAATGGCTTATATCATCTTAAGTTTATAAGATGAACAGTTTATCAATGTAGCTGATTTAAAGACTGCAAATGAGGTCTGGCTGAAGTTAAGGACTGTACATGTGACTGTGTCAGCATCAAATGTTGTGCAATTATCAAGAAAGTTATACAGAGCCAGTCTGCAACCAGGAGAATCTGTTGAGCAGCATCTGGTGAACATGCAAACTTTGTTTGTGGAGTTAGAACAGCATGGAATGCAGATTCCTGAATCTCAGAAAGTGCTTTTGCTTTTGAACAGTCTGGATGACACCTGAGACATTGTTTTTGCCGTGTTTGAATGCAAACTAGAGCATGAACTGCGTTTGGAAGCTCTTAAAGTGTGTCTGATAGCTGAAGAGCAGAAATGCCATTTTAGAAAAAGCCATGAGGAGAAATCCCTGAGGAGGGGGCCCAAAGAGCAGAATGGAAAATTCCACAGACTGGCTGTCTCCAGAGAAGAGCAGAGCAGCAGGGGATATCAGACTACACCCCAGCAACAGAAGAGGTGCTTCATTTGTGGAGAAACAACTCATTTAAAGAGAGACTATTTGCAAAGAAGCAAGTTGCAAAGAAAGAATTATTTGCAAGACAGAAGAACTTTGCAAGGAAGACAATTAGCTGATGGACAGGCTGCTGTTGCAAAAGTCAGCTATTTCAGGAGAAATCAATGGCTGATTGACAGTGGAGCTAGTCAAATAATTGTTAATAATTCTAACTTGTTTTACAGGATGGATGCAGCTGCTGGAGATGCAGTAGCCTTGGCAAATGGCCAAAAGGCTAAAGTCATTGGAAGAGGTAGTGTGCAAATTTCATATCTGGAAACAAGGTTAAATGATTTTTTGTGTGTGCCTGAAATGGAGCATAATTTGCCGAGTGTCTCTAGTTTAGACAAGCAAGGATTTGAGACCACATTTGTAAATGAAAAGTGTCTTATAATGAGAAATGGCATTGTCTGTGCAAAGGGCATAAAGCAAGACAATCTTTATGTATTTCAAGGACAAAATATTCAATGTGCACAAACATTTGGGAATGTGGCAGAGCATGATTCATGTGTTCATCTTCTGCACCATAAGCTTGGCCATGCCAGCTTTAAAGTTGTTCAAAAGATGGAACAATATGCAGGAGAGTTGCATGTAAAGGGATGTAAGGCATATTTGGATTGTGCAGTATGTAAATCATCAAAATCCAAGACATTTCCAGTAAGCAAAAGTAGCACAAGGCAGAAAACAAGATCTCTAGAGCTGGTAGATGCAGATTTAGTTGGGCCAATGCAAGCCAGTTTGGGAGGAGCAAAGTATGCACTGGTCATTGTAGCAGGTTTGGGTTTTAAAGAGTAAAATAGAAGTGCTACAAAAATGTAAGCAATGGGTAAGCTTTATAGAAAGAAGTATAAACAACAGGTAAGTCAGCTACAAACTGATAGAGGTTCACCAAGCATGCCCACCCAGTCATATGACCACCAAGCCATGCCCACCAAATAAGCCATGCCCACAGAACCGGTAGTAAAAATGTTTGAATTCCACCACTGAAAGGGAGGAGTGTCAGACTATATTCATTAACTGGCAGAGACATGGTTAACAAAGTAAGCATACCAATAGACCAGCCAATGGGAGCTGACAGCCTGGGTGTGGTTTGGCTTTGCTGAGAATTGCAACTGAAACTAGACTTGCTTGCCATCTAAACTGAAAATATTCTGTTCTGAGCTGTCTGAGCTGCTGCTTGTGTTTTTGCTTATGTGACATTGAAAGAATCTACAAATGGTATTGTAAACTTTACTCATATTAATATGTTTATAAAGAAGTTAATGAAGTTGAATCAGTTTGTGTGTTTTTTGGATGTGAATTTATGCAGCAAACTCCCACAGGATTGGATGAGAAAACCTCCAAGGATCCTTCCAACTCATATTCTGTTATTTTGTTATTCGAACCAGCCAATAGGTTGTAATGATCAGGGCTGAGCCAGCCGGTGGCAGACTAGAACTTATTTTCCAGAAACCCTTTGAGTCTTCGGAACTGACACCACCAACAGCCCTGAGGCAAAAGTTTGGAGCTTCCTGCTGTCATTCTAAGGATGCCTCACTTAACATCATCCCCCTCATTTCAGGTGCCTTTCTTATGAATGCTTGCCAGCATCATAACCTAGGTCTATTCTGTACAATCCAAGTGTTGGGTCCATGTCCAAATGAATGTTAAGAGTACCTACTAATACCTTAAGAAACTGGGTAGATGCCAAGATAATCTCCTTATTCATCCCATCATACTGGTGGTTTGAAAAGCCCAGTTTTTAAGCATGTTTATGCTGTTCTATGCAAATTAGGATATCTAATCTTTGAGAATACTTTGCAGGCCAGCATATACCATTTTCACCTAGGAGGTGCATGCAGTTTACAGGTCCTCTTGGGATATAACTTAAAAAATAACTGAAAGAAAGAAAGACTAACTTTAGTCAAATCTCAGGTTGCCTTTTAGGAAGCAAATACGGTATCTTACCACCTATATTTTTCTTGTATGTTTAAAGGTGCCTTCACTCTCCATTTCCCCCAAGTCTGTATGGTGGAAAACATTTCCAAATAAAGCTCAAAAGCTTTTGCTCTGCATCCATTACTTGGGTGTAGTCGGAGGAATCTTTAATGTGTTTATTTTAGCTTTCTGGGAACATAATGAGCCCTTGTGACTGAATCTTTGTCTTTTTTGCCATCAGTGAATGGGACAAATTTTATATTAATAAGTGATAAAGTAGTTCTGCTAAAACAAAACAAAAGTATATTTGAAGGTATCACCAGTTGTGGAACAGTTAAAATGGAGTCTTTATGGGTGTTCACGATTGTTCAAATTTAAAAAAGCAAATTTTGTCTTTAAGATATTTTAATTTTAACTGGAGATTTCCTTTGAGAAATAGCTGTGTGGCTTTATCTGAAATGATGATGGTTAAAATACAGGACCTTTATGACCTCCTCAATGGCAGGTTTACATTGAAACTGTTATAAATTATTACAGTGGTGTAGCCAATCTAAACAGCCTAATATAAATATGTCTGCAGACATCCTGACTACTACCTATTCTAAACAGTGTCTGTATGTGAATACACACAGCTTTCTAAAATCATTCAAGAAAATGTATTCATTCATAAAATCAATAATGTTTTAATGTTTCCCAAAAAGTACTATTATAGTATCCTGAAAACTTTATTACACATGTTTTTTTGCATTGGATAATGGTTAAGAATTTCACTTTGAATTATGGACATTTTTTTAAACAGTTGTTTTGAGCACAGTTCACAGATTATTGGAACAAACTATGTCAGACTGGCTGATATATTTTAAGATTTTGTTTCTACCATTATGCTGGTGCATCTTTTTGGTTATTTTTTACAAAATTTTTATTGAATAAACATTAAAAACATTGAACACAGCACAACTTTCCTAGCAGTTATTTTGCCATACATACTACAACATGAAACTACATACAACAGTTGATCTCCTATTTATCTTACATCGCTAAGTTGGTGCTATTAACATATTGACATATTCATTTCCATTTATATTTACAGCATAATTTCCTTTCACATTCTTTTTCTTTAACTATTTTATCTATTATATTTCATTATCTTTAGTCTAAATGTCCTCCATCTTTAATCCTATACAGTATTGGATTTTTTGTTCTGACCTCTTTTCCTCGGTTCCAACCACTTGTACATTTTGTTTCAGACTTAATAGTATTCTGTCTCATCCTTATCTTTAATCTCTAATGTTAGTCTGTCCATCTCTGCACAGACTAATATTTTTTTTTTCATTATTTCACTTTCTGCAGGGATATTTCTAATCTTCCAATTCTGGCCATAAACCAATCTTCGTAGCAGTTATAACATGTATCATTAAATATATCATTGCTTTACTATATTTTTCTTCTACAATTCCCAATAGGAACACTTCTGGTCTAAACTTCATTTTTTGCCCAAGCCTCTCTTCTAACCATATCTTTATCTGCCGCTAACATTCTTGTGCTTTTGTACACAACCACCACATGTGATAGTATGTCCCTTGTATTGTGTTACATTTATAGCATTGCGGTGACACATTTGTACTCATTTTTGCCAATCTTACTGGGGGAAGGTGTCACCTATAGAACATTTTGTATAGGTTCTCTTTATATGAAGTGGCCAAGGTTAGCTTTCTATGCCTGCATCTTTGCCTCACATCAAACCAACATTCCTCAGTTTGATCCTCAGCCAGAGGCTCCGCTACGCTCTCCTGATTATCTGTCGACACCTGAGGCACAACCAGGGAGGAAGGTCCTGGGGAGGAAGACAATTCCAAATCCTCCAGCAAAGCAGGCTCAAACCTCAGAGCCAAATCCTCCTCTTCCTCATGGCTCAAGTCTGTGTCCTCCAGTAAAGCAGGCTCAAACCTCAAGGCCAAATCCTCCTCTTCCTCATTGCTCAAGTCTGTGTCTTCTAACAGAGCAGGCTCAAACCTCTGAGTCACAACACTATCCCTCACCGCAGGGCCCTTCCCCCAAGTCTGATGATCCGGATGTGGTTTCAATGAAAACTGTTCATGGAATCTCCGGATAAGGTCTGGGGCATGAACCGTGGAAGCATCCACCTAGGAAAGAGCCTCTGGTCCATCCCCTAGCCTCTCAATGAAGTATTGAAATTGTCCTTTCAGCCAGTGAGAATCCCGAATGCTGACCACCGTGTCGTCAGCAGCGGGATCATCGCCGGGTACAGATGGAGAAACTGTACCAGCGGGGGAATGGAGGGCACACGATGGGGCATCAGGAACCAGAAGGGAATGGTGGAAGACAGGATGAATGCACATGGAGCGTGGTAGGGTGAGTTGATAAGCAACGGGATTGATGACCACCTCAATAGGAAAGGGACCGATGAAGCAATGGTCCAACTTCTTGACCGGGTGGTTGACCCATAGATGCTTCGTGGATAACCACACCCTGTCTCCCACAGCCAACGGAGGCATCGCCCGATGCGAATGATCCGTGAACCTTTTGTAGTCCACCATAGCCTGTTCCAATTGCTGTGAAACCAATTGGTGAACCGAATGCAGTTCTGACACAAAGTCCCACATCTCGGGAACCGGGGAATCCAAGATCGACAATGGGAAAAACCTTGGATGGAAACCCACATTCGCGTAAAAAGGTGTCATGTGAGTGGAGGTGTTCTGAGAGTTATTGAAGGCAAACTCCACCAAAGGGAGGTAATTCACCCAATCGTTCTGTCGGTGGTTAACAAAACATCATAAATATTGGGCAAGGATGCCAATCATCTTCTCCGTCCCACCATCAGTCTCCGGATGGTGCACCGACAGCAAGCACACTTGCACCTGCAACGCGGTCATCAGGCTCTTCCAAAATACCCATTTAAAAGGGTATGTAGTCAATGTAACACTTTTTTGAGCACAACTGAATTTAGCAGGGTTTACTCCTGAGTCAGCCAAGATAGGTTTGAATTGTGTTTGGACAAGGGAAGCTGATGGATGGAAAAGGAGGGGAAATGTCACCTATTCATTGAACAATCATGATTAATTTTTTAAAAATAGATTGACAAGAATTTATATACTGTTTATACCAATTAATTAGCTTATTAATAAAATAAAAATGAAAAATAACAACTATTAAAGAGTAAAAGTAAAGGTTTCCATCCAGTCATGTCTGGCAGTGGTCATCTCCATTTTTTTTAGCAGAGTCATTTTTCAGCAGCATTGTCCAAAAATGCTTCTGTAGTCATATGGCTGGCATGACTCTTTGCCGAGGTACACAGAATGCTATTACCTTTCCATCAAAATGGTGTTTATACACTTGCATTTGTGTGCTTTCAAATGGTCTCAAACTGCCAACCTTCCATTCAACAAGCCTGGTGTTTTTGAAAATTTTAATATTATGATAATCAAAGACTGCAGGAAATAACTAAATAAAGCAGTTTGGGCAATGGGGCACGCAGTCAAATATACAGAATGAAAATGTCCACTCCAGCAGGGAGTGAATACCATAGTAGCGTGCTGTAGTTTCTCATAGAATGTAGGCTCAGCTAATGGATTAGCTTCGCAAAAGTTACAGTGGGAAATGTTGGAAATCCTAGAGGAAATAAAGGATGGGGGGTGAGAATACTTGAAGTATGAAGGAAGTAAAGGGCCCTGAAAGATCATATGCTGCCCTGGGAACAGAAGTCAGAAAAAACCCAGAGGGTGGAGCTGGCGTCACGGCGGTACGATGCACGATCTTGATCCTCCAAGATCTCTGTTGATATTCCCGCTGCCGGACGGTCCCAACAGACCTAAACCATCCCGTAGAGATGGTGATCGATAAGGGCACGTCCTGCTGATGCCAGGGACATTGCAAAGTCCCTGGTTGATCCAGGAAAAGCCCTTTTTGACAGCGGCGGAGAGGCAGCCTTTCAAGCTGCTGAAGCTGGGACAGCTCCGGAACAGAAGAGATCAGAAGAAAGTGTGTCAGTTTGGTAAGATGAACTTTTACTTATTGTTTTTTGGAGAGAACACTGTAAAAGACTTAAAGTGAAATTAAAAGTGAAGAGAAAAGAGCTTAAGCGGCGAGATTAAACTAGTTTAACTGAAGGTTCCCCCCTCCCCGTTTTTATTGGAACTTGGCAAAGCTTCTCAATTTTAACTGGACTGGTATTTTTTAATTTTTAATTTTTGTTTAATAATTCTTTTGAAAGTCTGCTTTGATTAAGACTCTTTTTTTGGATTTGAGATTTATTCTTTTCTCTTTTTTAAAAAAAGAAAAGGTTTTACTTTTTTTTCTGTTCCTGGCTTTGGATACATGAGACGAAGTGAAAGTGAAGGAAAATAAGTAGCACTGCCATCTAGAAGCATGGAGATATTATTTTCTTTTCTTTCTTACTTGTTTATGTATTGGTGTTATACTCAAGGACTCTGAGCTTTGCACTGAAAAAGATAGTGGGATGAGCATGGCAGATTGTTTATACAGGTGCTCATCTGTGAAACTATAGATAGCTGAAGTCTGGAGTTGAAGTTGAAAGAAAGAAGATTGAAGTGACCTTGAAAATACTGGAACTGGAAAGTCTGAGTTGATTTACCAAAGAGCCTTGGATAGTTAGTGACAGTGGCTTGCTTTTTATTAGAATTGTTTGCTATTTCTTGCTTTTTTTTTTTTTTACTTCCCCTCTAGTTGGATTTTTATGTTTGGATTTTAGCCTTCTAACCGAGGAACTAGTATATAATTTTTTCTTTTGTTTTCTTCTTTTTTATTATTAAGAGAAATACATAGATTATCATTTTTTGAATTGTTTTTCCTCCTTCCACTTATCTTCCTTTTCCTCAAAAAATTTCTTTTTATCCTTTTTTCCCACATCTCCCCTTTTCTTTTTTTGCATATTACTGCAACCAATTGGATTAAAGTATACAAGTGCCTGAAGATTTTTCTGCTTTTTATTTGTTGGACTGGTAGCTGTTTGCTTTTGCTCTCTTTTTTCCCCTTTTTTTCTTTCTCTTTCTTTTTTTTACAGTTAAGTATTACAAGATGAGCAGAAAGACAACAGCCCCAGCTTCTTCAATACCATCTGGAGGACAACAATCAATACAGACAATGATACAACAGGAGAAAGAGAAGGAAGTGACATTGAAGATGATTATGCAAGGAATTCAGAAGATTGAAAAGAGAACAGAGAATATTGAGCAAAGAACTGAAAAGACAGGTGAGAAAGTAGAGAATATTCAACAGATAATGATGAAATATGAGGACAGATTTTAAAAAATTGAAGAAGACATACAAAGAGATAAGAAAATTGGAGATATTGATACTTGATTGAGTGAAGTCAAAAAGGGCAGGAGTGGACCATTAGGATGGGAAATCGATAGATCAGAATTTTACCTGAGATTTCAAACTATAGAAGAAGAAAAAGGTGAAAACTTTGCTGAAATAATGACAGAAATATTGGCAGAAGCCTTAGAGATAACTAAAGAAAAGATGATGGATGGGATTGATGAAGTGTTCTGTGTTTATACAAGATATGCAATGAGAAATAGGTTACCAAGAGAAGTTCACATCAGATTTACTAAGAAAATCATTAAAACACAGATACTGCAGGTGGCAAGAGAGAAAACATTAAAATACAAAGACCAAAAAATTGTGGTGCTGAAATAGGTACCAAGAAAAGTAAGAGAGATGAGAAGAGAATACTTATTTTTGACTAAAGAGTTACTTAAAAGAGGAGTAAATTACAGATGGCTGATGCCAGAAGGCCTCTTGTTCACCTGGCAGGAACAAAGACACAGAATTGACACAGTTGAAAAAGCTGAGCTATTCTACTTAGAATATCTTAGAGGAAAGGAGGAAGACACAAGAAAAGAAGAGGTTATAGGAGGCCGCATATCACAGTACGGGAGCATGTTGTGCAGTTATGCTGATATGCTGATCTCTCCTGATTTGCCTTCTTAAGAAGAGGGGAAAAGTTGGCCTAGCAGTTTCCTCTTACATTACATGACTTTATATTTACACCTATCAAGATTGAAGAACCAACCATGGCTAGTTAAATTCAACTAAGTTTGGATTCCCCCCCCCCCCATCCCTAACATTGTGAATTAATCTGTTTGGACTTTGATACTGAACCATTTAAAAGTATTCCATCAACAAAGTCATAGGAGTATGTAGAATCCTGGCAACATGACGATGGACACTTGAGATTCTGGTGAGCTGTGGCTTGCACTCGCTGTGCCTTTGACTTCTCTGGCCCTTGTGGCCAAAGGCTGATGATGTCCAGGTGGTGTCCTATCAGATTCCAAGGCTGGAAACAGCCCAAGTCAGTTATGGCATTTATGATTTTTTAAAAGCAAGGAAAGTTGCACACCTCACCTCGTCTGTCCAAGTGAACCCCCCGGGGGGAAGATTTGCATATCCCAAGTACGGAAGGAAGAACTTGTTTTCTTCCTAGTGGACATAACCAGGGATGAGCTTCCAAAATTTCAGCAACCGGTTTTCTGCCCAGTTGCTGGGTGGGTGTGGGCTTGGCCTAGTTGGCCTCCTCCATGGCAGGGGGAGGTGCTTTTCACCCTCCCTGGGCTCCAGAGGCTTTCTTTGAGCCTCCGGGAGGGTGAAAACGGCCTTCCTGGTCTCCGGAAGCCCCCCAGAGGCAGGAAATGGGCCCAGAACTTCCCGGAGGCCCATTTTTTTGCCCTTCCCAGGCTCACCCCCACACATCCCAGGTGAAGGGGTGAGATTCTACCAGTTCAGACCGGTTTGGGCGAACTGGTAGTGCCCCTGCGCCTTCCTGTGCTCTATTTCATTGTTTTACAGTACAGCTGATTCACGCGGCAGAGCAGTTTGCCGCACCTTAGCTGTTTTATTCACAGGGGCTGCAGTAAAAGATAAGTATTAGAGCTGAAAAAATGGGCTTTTTTAAACATGGAGCGCACACGCGAAGTCCGTGTTCACCAAACAGGTTGTTACACCAGTTGAATTGCACCATTGCCCGGGTGGACTCGTTTATTAACTGCACGAAGACCGCTGGGGCTCCCTGTAGTCTGAAAGGCATCCCTTTGAATTGAAAGCTGCCTAAATGACAGTTGAAGGGAGTTTTCCACTTGTTGCCTTCTTTTATTTGCACTCGATAGTATGCCTCGTGCAGGTCTAGTTTGGTGAACACTTCCCCCTTTACTAGGTGGGCTAGCATGTCCTCATGAGGGGCGGTGGGTAGGTGTTTTCTATGCACACTGCATTAATTCTTCTAAAATCAATGCATAATTTCATCCACCCACCTTTTTTTCCCCCCTTGAAGAGGATTGGGTTGGCTACTCTGGATTTAGCTGGTTGTATGAGTCCTTGGGCTAAGTTAGTGTCAATGTAGTCCCTTAATTCTGTCATCTCTCTTGGGGTCATGGAGTATATTTTTGGCTTGGGCAGCTTGGCTCCTGGTATGGCACAGTCTATGGGGTGGTGAGGCAGTAGAGCAGTGATGGTGAACCTTTTAGAGACTAAGTGCCCAAACTGCAACCAAAACCCACTTATTTATTGCAAAGTGCCAACACGGCAATTTAACCTGATTAATGAGGTTTTACTACCTAAAATAATGATAAACAAGGCAGAGCTCAGTTAATTGTTCTAAGAAAAATATGATAAATGCACTTTTATGTCCCTTCATTTTTTCTGCTTTTGAAATATTATGTTTAACAACAATAAAAAAGAAAAACTTTCATAATATCATTTCTTTCTTTCCCCTTCTCTCTTTCTCTCTCTCTTTTATTGCTCTCTTTTTCCCTACTTCCTCTCTTCTTCTCTCTCTCTCAAGGTCTGTCACTCTCTCTTTCCCTCTCTGTCCCTTTTTGTCTCTCTCTCTTTCCCTCCCTCTTTCTCTCTTTCCACCTCCCTTTTCCCTCCCTCTTTCTCTTTCCCTTCCTCTCTCTCTACCCCCCTCTCTTTCTCTTCCTCCCTCTCTCTCTGTCTTCTGTTTCCCTTTCTCTCTCTTTCCCTTCCTCCCTCTCTTTCTGTCTCTCTTCCCCCTCTTTTTCCCTCCCCCTCTCTCTTTTCCCTCCCTTTGTCCCCCCCTTTTTCTCTCTTTTTCCCTCTCTCTCTTCCCCCTCTTTCTCTCTCTCTTTCCCCCTCTTTTCCTCTCTCTCTTTCCCTCCCTCTCTCTGTCTCTCTGTTTCTCTCTTTCTCTCCCTCTCTCTGTCTCTCTGTTTCTCTCTCTTCCTCCGTCTCTCCCTCCCTCCCTTTCTCTCTCTCTTTACCCCTTCTCTTTCTCTCTCTCTTCCCTCTCTCCTTCCCTCTCTCTCTTTCCCTCCCTCTCCTTCTGTCAGCTTCCAAAGCTGACACCTTCTCTCTTTCCCTCTCTCTTTTCGCTGTCTCTGTCTCTCTCTCTCTCTCTCTGTCTATTTCTCTCTCTCTCTCTTTCTTTCTCTGTCTGTCTGTCTGTCTGTCTGTCTATCCTTCCCCGTCCCTCCCTCCCTCCCTCCATCTATCCATCTATTCATCCATGCTCTCCTGCCCAGCTTCATGTGTGAATCCAAGCACGGGCTGTGGAGGGGGAATGGAGGCTGGCAGGCAAAGCCAAGTGTTAGATAAGTGCAAAATAAGTGCAACTCCAACCTGGATCATGTGGGGGAGACCCTTTCCCTCTCCCTCTTTCCCCCCAGGGCAGGGGCCCAGCCAGCCTGAGGGCAGCTCCCTCCTTGGAGGCAACCAGCAAGCAAAGAAATGTGGCACTCCGTCTGGAAGGCCCATGGTGCAGAGCCTCACCTCTGGCCAGTGAGAGCGGAGCAGGCAGAGTGGGTACCTTCCCTGTTGCAGCACTGGCCAGGAGGGATGCACAATCCAAGCATTGGGAGCCACACTCAATGGAGTTTGCAAGCGGGAGGGAGACCCTGGCCCATTTGGCTCACTTCAGCACAGGGTAAGAATGCAGCAGGTGGAGGAAACCCATGCCTCTCGCCATTCAACCCTCAAAGACACCTTTGGGATGACTGGGAGGAGAGGGCAAGGGGCAGGGCCAGACAATAGTGGGATCACCCGACAGGGACCTGCAGTGGAGGGATGAATGAACCCACGGCTTGTCAACACCCACCCTATGGCATACCCTGTGCTGCGGTGATGGCGCACATGCCCACAGAGATAGAGAAATATGGTACAGTTGCTGGATTGAAGATAAATAAAAATAAAACAAAGATATTAACTAAAAAATCTCACTAAAAACCAGAAAGGAGTTGGAAGGAAAATTAGAGATACAGATGACAAATAAGGTGAAATATCTTGGGTTTTGGTTAACAGCAAAATGTTCACCTATAAAAGGATAATTATGATAAATTATTAATACAAATATAAAATTTTTTGGATAATTGGGGGAAATTACAACTGCCATTGATAGGAAGAATTGCCATGATAAAAATGAATATTCTGCCCAAATTATTATTATTTCTTTTTCAAACAATTCCAATAAAATTAGGAAAAACGTTTTTTGAAGAGCTAAACAAGACAATGACAAAGTTTATTTGACAAGGGAAAAAGGCATGAATAAAATTGAAACTTTTTCAAGATAGTAGAAACAAGGGAGATTTTGGAATCCCAGATTGGGAGCTCTGTTACCAAGCCGCAGTCTTAACATGGATTAAGGATTGGATAAATCTAAAAAATAAATGAATATTTACAATAGAGGGACATGATCTGCATACTGGTTGGCATGCATTTATATAGGAAAGGAAAAATACAATCCATTCAGAGGCACAAAGTTAGAGACACTGTATTATCGGTATGGGAGAGAATCAAGAGAAACCATTACATGAAGATCCCAATTTAGTTATCCACCCTAGAAGCAATGGTGTATTCTAAAGTCCTTGACTTAAATAAAATAATGAGATATAAATAATTATTGGATGAACAGGGAAATTTGAAAACTAATCAAGAACTGAGGGAACAAGGGATAAAAATAGACTGGTGACCCTATTTACAACAAACAAGATATAAGAAAGATATAGAAGAATTTGGAATATATAAAGATCAGCAGGAATTAGATAAAATATTACAAGGGTCAGATGAAAAAATGATTACCAAAATATATAATTATCTCCTAAGATACCGAATGGAAGAGGAAGTAGTAAAAGAGATCATGATAATTTGGGTGAAAAAATTTGGTTACAGCATTAATTTGGAAGATTGGGAAAATTATGGGAAATAAACTATAAACTAACTCTATCAGCAGTATACAAAGAGACTTTACACGAAATGTTTTACTGTTGGCATTTACCCCAGCAAGATGGGCTAAGATGGTCCCTAATAGATCAGCAAATACTTGGAAATGTAATTATAAACAGGGAACATATTTCCATATATGGTGGACATGCCCTCAAGCTAAAAGCTATTGGTTTAAAATTAGGAAATGGCTGGAGGAAATTACAAAACAAAAAATTGAATTGAGACCAGATACATTCCTATTGGGTATATTAAGAGATAAAATAAGTAAGAGACTCCAATATATTATATTACATATAATAACTGCAGCTAGAATAGCCTTTGCTCAGAATGGAAAAAGTGACAGCATTCCCTCCGATATTATGACAATAAAAAAGATTTTAGAGTGTGCAGAAATTGATAGGCTTTCCATGGAAATGAAGGAGAGAGAAGAGACAGAGTACTATGAAATTTGGAATTTATAGTACAACTGGCTACAAGGTAGATACAAAATAGAGAGATGAAATGAAAGGTTATGGTGTGATAAAATAATTTGGTATGAACAGGCATAACTATATACTTATGTATAAATAAGTAAATAACTACGTAAATATATGAAAATATGACATAAATCAAATAATTGTAATAATATTTAGTAATATTCTATATTTATTTATTTATTTAATTTATATTGCCACCTATTTGCCCATGGTGACTCAAGGTGGCTTACACAATGTAAAACCATATTTAAAACAAAAATAAAAAACAATAAACACTAACAAAAAGAATCAAATAAATTAATAAAGTACAATAGAACAAAATCTGGAAAAAATAAAAAATCATCTCCCAACTCCCATCCACCTCTGCCCCAATGACAGCAGACCACACTAGCCAATTGATGGGCTCCATCCCGCTCTGGGTTCCCCAGACCCGCTGGCAAAACCAGGTCGTCTTCAGTGCCTTCTGGAAGAGTGCTAGAGTGAGGGCCATTCTAATCTCTGGGGGGATGATATTCCAGAGAGAGGAAGCCACCACAGAGAAGGCCCTTCTTCTGGGTCCCACCAGGTGTATCTCCCTTAGGGATGGGGCCCGCAACAGTCCCTGCCTCCCCACTCTAATATGTCAGGTAGATGTGACTGGCAAGAGACGTTCCCTCAGATATAACCTGGTCCCAAGCCGTGAAGGGCTTTAAAGGTGACAACCAGTACCTTGGATTGCACCCGGAAGCAAATCAGCAACTAATGCAGCTCCTGCAGGAGAAGTGACACATGTGCACACCGGGGTCTGCACAAAACCATGTGGGGCACTGCATTTTGCATCAATTGTATCCTTCTGGATGCTCTTCAAGGGCAGCCCCATGTAGAACGTGTTGCAATAATCAAGAGAAGAAGTGACTAGGGCACGAGTGACTGTGAGTAGGGAACGTTGGTCCAGGAAAGGGCATAACTGGTGCAAAGGCCCCCCTGGCTGCGACCACCACCTGCTCTTTGAGCAGGAGTCGTGAGTCCAGGAAAACCCCTAGATTACACACAGGGTCTGTTTGGGGTAGTGCCACCCCATCCAAGACCAAAGGTGGCAGTTCTCCCTGAGCCAACGAACCCCAAACCCAGAGCTACTTGGTCTTGCAAGGGTTTAGTTTCAACCCGTTGCTCCCCATCCAGCCCCTAACAGCCTCCAGGCACTGTGAAAGGGAGGACATAGCAACACTTAACTCACCACAGGGCGAGATATACAACTGAGTATCTACTTAAGAATATTTCAAAGTGAGTGAACACTTTGTGAGCTCTAAAATGTGTTCCCTTTCTAAAGACTGGTTGAGAATGACCAACTAGGAATGTCAGAGTTAATCCTTGTTAATGAACATTTACAGTATTAGCCTGTTTCTTTCTATATTTTAACCTGCTGTTAAAACAATTTCTAATCTGCATTGAGATTGTTACTATTACCATCATCATCTTAGTGTAATCTCTTTTTAACTAAGAGTTGTTTTGTCTTTTATATCATTAGTTGTATAATTTTGGTAATGTAAACCTCTCATGACTTATTAGAAAAACAAGTACAAACATCGTAATAAATGCATTAAAAGGAAACTAGCAGGAATATGCAAAATCTTTTGAGCAAATGGTTCAGGGTGAGAACTATTTTGGATACTATTGTACTAAAGACAGATTGGTATGTGCAAAATTATTTCAAAAATAACTAGTATAGAACTAGAACCATGCAAATAGAATTTCATAAAAAGTATAAAAAGTATTGAACAATCCTTAAATTGGTATGTTCAAGGAAATATGGAGTTTTAGGTCTTGTAAACATTGATTGCTGGACTACTACTGCTTCAGAGACACAGACTGCATGACATTGATACCTCCTGGTAACTGCAAATTCTCAAATCTTGATAAAATTCAGTCAGGAATATTCTTGCTGGCTGATAGACCATAAGCTTGGTTTGCACATTTCTGCTTTCCTGACCAAAAACTTTTATGTAACTAAATAATGGTTGAAAGTCTGAACAGATATTTTGAAAGTTCTTCCTTTTCTTTTGCAGCAAAGGTTCTAGGGCCCACTTCTATGGTCCATTTGATTTTTCTTATTGTAAGAAAAAGTGAGGAAAGAACTACAAGGATTCTTTTTAACCCCTCTCCAACAGCTGCGTTCCCCAGCAATGGCAGAAGATATTAGCTTGTGAAATCACTTCCAGAAAGTGTTATGGATCACTGGTTATTTTTCAAAGAGCCCAACTTGAGAGGATCACCATGGGCCATTCATGTTTATTGTTTGTGGGGGGGGGGGGAGGCATAATAGACCATCAGCGCTAGTAAGAGAATAGAGAATTATAAAGGCGAAAACAGGTCTCTATACCAGATTCTGTTTCAGGTGTAATTCAAAGATCTAGGATAATCTTCCCAGTTGATATTATTACATGTGTATTTTTCATTGTCTCTTCTCACAACAACTGAGACTACTTCTCATTTGGTCATAAAGACCTTGTTTAAATGTTCCATTTTCTCCTTCCTGAAGGCTATAGAATCTGCTTGACTTACCTGTCCTCAAGATGTTTGGGAACTTCTTGCAATAAATTAGGAGACGCAAATTCGAACAGCTCTCTTAGTATTTTTTTTTTAAATTTACATTAGAGAAACTGAATCCAAGCAATCCCTAGATAATTGGTTCTTCCATTCACTATTTCCTGATCTCTTTGCAGTTGTACCTTAATATTCTGAGTTACAGAATGAAAATAATGTTATTCTTGAAAATAGTGTTTTTCTTCCAGGGATTCTGCAATTACCTCATGTCCATGAACTCCATCAATTTAGCTATATATATTTTTTATTAAAGTGCTCTCATAATTATTTGATTCCTAAAAGAGTAACTGAGAATGACAGGGACAATTGTTATAATGTGAAATGTGAATTATGTGTTTTTTAATATTACAGATAGTCACCAGATGGCAGTCAAGAGTGATGTTTTTCAATCCAAACAAAGCTCATGGATTTTGACTGGGAAAAGGCATAGAGTGGCGTAGAAAGTTAGCACCCACTTCTCTCCTAGAAGAATGAAATATTTTGAGAAACGTTAAAAAGGCAGAATATTATATTTCCCTGGAGGGAAATGGACAAACATGCTCTTGGAAAGCAGCCCCAACCTTTCTTAATAGCCCTCAGCAGATGTCAGCACTTAAAAAATAAAGAGGTAGATAGCTCTATTCATAAACAAATACCCTCACCCAAGATCCAACAAAGGTACGATTAGCCCTCCAGCATAGGAATAGGAATTGCCCAACACCCTTTCAGAACACAAGCCCCTTCATTGCATCATTAGTTGTGCCACCCCCAGCAAACCTCAACCAAATTTAACTCAGACAAACGCACAGGATTTGTACGTGGCCCCATGGGAGTCTGACAACAGCCAAAATTGTCCTGCGCAAAAGCAGGAACTTTAAGTGCAAAGTCCAAGAGAAGGTATAAATACCCCCCACTCTCAACTCCATGTGGTCAGCTACACCAGAACTACAAACGTGGTTCTGTTCATGGACCCTCTTTCCAATCGGCCTCCAGCCTTCCTTTTGTCTCCAGTGCCTTTCTCCTGGCTTGGAATTGAACCAGATGGATATTTCTTCCAACAGTGGCAAGATTAGTGGCTCTGTATTTATTGCAATATGCTCTAAATATTGCTTTGGCTGTTAAATATCCAGATTGGAATGTGGTGTTTACAAACCCCCCACTTCATTTCCTATTTACCCAAGAGAGAGAGAAATGTATATAAATTCCTAAAAGTTTATGTTAGTCAACCGTGCCTCTTTTTCCTTTGAACACTCTACTACAAGAAATTCCTATGCCCAATATCTTTTTTAATTCCTTAAGCCTTTACCATGTTTTTCCTAAGTACTTTGTTTTAAACAGTGAGCCCTCAATATGGGAATTCAATAAGCTTCTGTAGATTTTGGACTTCATCCCATGGCTGTAAAGAAGGCCTCATAATTCAAACGATGATGAAGCCACAAGAGAGTTATGAAGGTTTTCCACATTGAATTTTGTATTCCACAGATGCCCATTATATAATGGAGTTGCTCTTTATTTATACTACTATAAGCATTTTTAAAAGGCATTTTTATTAGATTAAAATGTCAGAGTTCAGTATAAATGTCTTAGTCAGAAGTAGAAAGAATTACTGCTTTGTGATGTCATAGAATACCCTGGAAATACTGGTTAATGGAAAAACATTAGATGAAAGTATGGTTCTGAGAATACCTAGCTATCGGTAAAGTTTTTTTTTGATGCTTTTGCCTTCAAACTGTTGCCTACAATCTTTTGGTTTATTGATTTTTTTTGTTTAATTTAGTTTCCAATCCTCTCCTCAATCAATCAATGTGGCTAATGAATATAAGATAGATAGATAGATAGATAGATAGATAGATAGATAGATAGATAGATAGAATATTATATAGATATATAAAATATTATATAGATATATAAAATATTATATAGATATAGATATATAGAACACAATTGACGACTAAAGTCAACTCTTTAAAAAAGAGGAGTCAAACATTTATGGAATCCATCCAAAGCACTGAAATTGTAAATTAAATTTAAAAATCTGGAGTTAAGAACAATTAAAACTCAGACCACACGTTTTCTGAACAGTTTTTATCCCAGAGCTATAATTGCACTTAACAATGAACTTAAGGACCACCATCAGTGAGCTTTTGGACAATATTACTTGGAATGCTTGTGTGTTTTTAGGGGGTGGGGAATTTTGGCAGGTGTGGGGGGGGTGTTTGGTGATTGTCATGTGTGTATCAGTGGTGGGATTCAAATTTTTTTTACTACCGGTTCTGTGGGCATGGCTTGATGGGCGTGACAGGGAAAGGATACTGTAAAATCTCCAGTCAGGGGTGGTATTTGACGTTTCTCCAAACTACTCAAAATTTCCGCTACCGGTTTTCCAGAATTGGTCAGAACCTGCTGAGTACCACCTCTGGTGTGTATGTGTGTTGGGTCTGGTTTCTGGGTGTTATGTGAATTTTGCTATATGTATACTGTGTATATATGTACAATGACAATAAAGAATTCAATTCAGTGCTATGCTGACATCATATCCAAAGAATGAAGATATAAGAAATAGGATTCATATTAGCCCACCATTGGTTCACATTCTCTGCAATGTTTCTCAGGCTCAACAAATTTGAGATGTGTGAACTTCAATGCCCAGAACTCCCTAGCCAGCTCATGTTCCTTGATGCACAATCATCTTAAAAGGAAAATCCATATACAGAGAAAAAATTCTCATCACGACCTCTTTGTCTTTCTTTTTACTATTCCACTACATCTATAGTACGTATTAATTTGTGGTTATTATTTTTTGTTTTACATGGATATGTAATCAAAGCATATAATGAAAATATTTCTCAAGTTAAATTTTATAATATTTGGAAAATAGCTTTTAGTCTATAGTAAAATAACAGAAATTATGATTACATGATGAAGACTGAGATTTGAAGCTTAACAGTCTCTTCCACTTGCAAAATCTTTCAGTGCACCTATTCTCCCAGATTTCAAGAGCTAGGATTTGTCTTAATCACTGATAGAAAAACATATTTTTATAAGCCAAGGTGTACATTCATGCTAAGCACCTTTCTACTCCTGTGGTCAACTATCTTGCAGTTATTATCGCGTATTTGTTCAAGTGCTGAGGAAATATTAAATATCACAAGTTCTTAGCAAAGGTTGGACAGTAATTACCAACAGATGATCTGAATAGAAAAGGTGGGGGAGAAAAAAGTTCTTCCTGCAAATAAAATTGAGATTTCATTAGTTATACATTTTGGGTAAGTTCAAGTTGTCTGTTTCTCTTTGTCTTGGAATATACATTCAAAGCAAAATCCTTCCTTTGACATTACAAAAGTGATGTGCCAGCTGAGGGAAATCTCAATTAAGTGAAAGAAGCTAACATTTTACTTTCAAGCAAGTAAGCTGAAAATATTTGCTATGCAAATATTTACCTTTACAAAGGTAAAGAGTCTCTCAGGTTGAGCTCTTCTCCATGCCCTCCAAGGACTTCCCTTGGCTACAGTTCGAAGTCCAAGCAGACTTTGTCCACAGCATTTTTCTGGCTCACTAATTTAGTCACTTTATCGAAGAAGGATATATGGTTTGTCTGGATTGATCTCTCTTTAATAAACCCATGCTGGCTTCTAGTAATCACCTTGTTCATTTCTAGGTGCTCACAAATCCTCCACTTGATATCTTTTCCGGGATTTTCCCAGGTATCGGTGTCATGCGATTGGCCTATAATTTCCTTGATCAATTTTTACCCCCTTTTGCAGATTGTTACTATATCAGCTCTTTTTCAGTCCTGATAGTTTTCCTGTGCATTAAAGAAATAAAGAATCAAAGTCCCTCACCAGGGATTTTGTATAGTGGTTAAATTAAATGCAGGGGCACTGGCTGATGCTGACCTAGAATATAGGCTAATCGGTATGTTTTTGATGATTACGAAATCTCTCCAGAATTCAGCTCACTGAGTGTTGTAAATCAATCCAGGTTCTTTTGGTTCCGAGCTGTGTACACAATGGCAGTGTAATTCCAAAAGAGAGTTTTCCCATTTTAAAAACAAAATCTGTACACCCCATCCCCATAACTGGAAAAGAAATAAATCTCAGACCCCCCCCCCTAAAAGTAATTCCTTCCCCTCCCTCCCATCAAGGAGATCGAGTCTAGTCTCAGCTCCAGCTCTCTGGATGCTACTGCACTAACTAACCCAGCCCAATGATCTTTTTTTCCCTTGTGGAATTAGACGCTTTTTCTTATTTAATTTAAAAACCTACAAAACCAGAATTCAGCTTCATTAGATGCTATTAAAGGAGGTGGTATTTTCCTGTTCCTTAAGTCCCAACTAAGGAAAGGTAACAAACCAAATCCTGGTCAATTGGTCTCACTCTTGAACTGGACTTTTCTCCTGATATTCTGAAATTTGTCTCCTGGTAAATTCTAGGCCCCATGGAAGAGGATGATCAAAAGCAAACAGTCAGCATTGTCTGTGTGACCACTTTTCAGGGATTTACATAACGTTGTCATAGATTTTTGCTATCTTTTCCAGACTAGGGATATAAAATTTCTTATTTGCTTTTCCTTATCTGGAGTCCAGTCAGAAGAGTGGAGGTATTTTATTAGTTTGGCCCAGTTTGGCTGAACTGGTAGCTCCAACGATCATCTGTCAGCAAACCGGTTCACTCCAGTGGCCCCAGACTTTCATGCCACAACTTTTGTGGGGATGGGGGAGGGGTGGATGGCCTCACTTATCATAGGGTCATTCTCACTCTCGTCATCACTGTCATAGGGCACAGTCTTCTGGGTGACCCGAGCCAAAGTTCTCTCTCCCTTGCTTAAGAGAAGAGAGACCTCAATGGCCTGGCAGGCAAATGTCCCCTTGTCTCTCTCCTTTTGTTGGCGCTTCTTTGCTCTGGTAGGTTCTGGCAGCTTCCCACTCAGTTGGGAAACTGGGGCTAGACATTTGGCTGCCTGACGGCCTTGACGGTCACAATGGAAGCACTTGATAGGCGATCCCAAGGCTAAAGGGGGGACTAAAGGGGTCTGCAACTTGGCCGGGGGTCAATCGTCTCCCAAGCTGGTGCTTCTCTGGCTGAGCCTTTGGCCTTTTCTCCATGGCTCCTTGCTTCTGTACCACTTGAGCGCAAGGACCATTGCCACTGCCATCTGATACCATTCATGGATATGGTTGGGCACCCTTCAGTAAACACACACGCTCATAGTCCAGCCTCTCCTTGAAGAAGTAGACCAGTAGCCTCCATAGTCCTCACAAAAGGTCTGTTACTGGGATGGATGTCCCACTGCTGCCACCATCCTGCTTGCCACCACAGCCCTCCCAGAGGCCACACCTCCACCACACTTCCACAGGGGTCCCGATCCAGGGCTGAAAGTCCTACTGCTGCCACAGCCCTCCTGCCACCACTACACCCACCAACACTTCCTCAATCCCACTGTCTGCCACTGCCATACCCCCAGCATCTCCATGACCGGCAGAGGCCCACTCCTCATCCATATATTGGCTGCTTCTTGTCCCTTGTAACAAATCACTCAGATGCAAGTAACTGCAAATCGGCTGGCATGAGGGGCTGGATGTGGAGGGCCAGGGATCCATTGGCGGTGGAGGAGTGCTGGCTGAGGATAAATGCTTGCTGTGGGTTGGCTGCACCTGGAGTAGTGATGTGATTCAGTTGGTTCGCACCAGTTTAGCCGAACTGGTAGCTAACTTTTCATGCAGTTCGGCGAACCAAAATAAAGTGCAAGAGAGAGGGTTTTTTTTCTTTTCTCTCCCTTCAGTTAATAGCTCTGGGCAGACAGCCATGAACCACTTAACAGGCAAATACTTAGTTGCGATAACAAAACTGCAGGAATGCAGCCAGCACACACCTTGAATAAACAACAGAAACTCACGGGATTAGGATAAGGAAACACCCAGGAAACCCGTCAATGACCCATCTAGGGATGGGATTAACCTCCTCCCTTCAGGAAGGACAAGATTACAAACATTTTCATTATAAAGGATATTAAATAACACATCTGTGATCAGCTGATACTCCGTGGAGTTCCCCAAGATTTTAATAGCTGCTGCAGTGTTGGCTATGTCTTGTTTCTTCCTGGGGGGGAAAAGATGGGATCATGATGCATCTTGAACATACAGGCTCTGAATTTAATGCATGTGTGGTCCAGCCAGCTGTATGGCTTCTACTGTGAAGCACCCAATTTAGAACATAGAGAATAATAAGTTGGAAGGGACCTCAGAGGTCTTCCAGTCCAACTCCCTGCTCAAGCAGGAGACCCTAACCCTAACCCTAACCCAACAGCAGAGTGGCAGAGAGAACCAGTTCTGTCTCCGCTGCTCATCTCTGCTACCAGCTCTGCAGAACCGAGCCAAACCAGTAAAATACCACCACTGGTCCAAACCCTCCCCTCGTTCTAGCATCCTGTAATAACTTAAGTTTAATTCTTATCTTCTTTCTCTGCCACCTTCAGTTCCAATATTTGAGGGGCTGCCACAAAGAGGAAGTCTACTTATTTTCCAAAGCACCAGAAAGCAAGACAAAACACAATGGATGGAAACTAATCAAGGAGAGAAGCAATCTAGGACTAAGGAGAAATTTGCAGACAGCGAGAACAATCACTGTAGGCTTTTAAGAATACACTAGACAGCTTTTTGCTAAAATGGTATAGGGTCTCCTACTTGAATAGGTGGTTGGACTAGAAGACCTCCAAGGTCCCTTCCAACTCTGATGGCCTTCTGTTCTGTTCTAAATATATATTTGGGTTGCAAAAGGTAGATGACCACTAAATGGCCCCAAAACAGTTTTCTTCATTTCCTTGCTGCCATCCAATGGTCATGCTCATCCAAATATTTGCATTCCAAGTATTATTAGAAAATGAGAACCTGAGTGAAAATGAAAATTGTCAGATTTGACAGGGTCTCCAAAAAGCTCCTCCACTTTCCCATTATGCTGTCCAGCTGACAATTCTTGTCTGAGCAAAGCTATAGACCTAATTTTCACAGAACAAAATGGCAAATTTTCATTTTATACCACTCAAATTAACAGGGGGGATAATTTGGATTGTTTTTCACAGGAAAGTATGGATATCTGCATTTTGTCAAAAAGTATATCTTTAGCTCTATATCTATATATCTATCATCTATTTGTTATCTATCAAGCAATCATTAAAAAAGAATTCTGTATAAAGATTTGTTGACCCACACACCTTTCTAAAAAGACATTAAATGGTTCTTTGTTTCTTGCTTCTATAGCGTATTTAGAGATCTGTATGCATTTTAGATTACTGCTCCTTCTTCTGGTCAAAATGCAGTCTTGTTAAATATTATTTGCCCATCAGGGTCAATATCTATGACTGTTCAAAAAAACGTGGTCAAGTACCTGCATTTGGAGTGGAGGAAGAAAGAGCATTATACACAATTCCACACATACGTCATGAGATAATAATGTTTAGATAAACCTTGGTGTTCTTGACTGATAGGGCTGTAAATCTGACTTATAACAGTTAAACAAGGAACACGAATTCATTTGAAGTAAATTTACACATTTTACTAATTATAATTGCAGGATTAGCCTATCGTTTATCCTGGCATTAAAAATGACAAGTAAAGTGGGTATATGCAGAACAAATTCTGAATTACTGTTTTAATCTTGGACATGTGGTACTCATTTTGACAGGAGTTGTGACCTTAAATAATATTACACCCATTTGTCAATATCGTGGAAAACTGGTTTGACACTGAGAGGCCACTCCAAGGCTTTTTTAAATAACAGCAATTACTTGAAAGAATGATGCAGTCATCTATTTTAATAATGGTTGAGTGTAGCTGGGTTTTCTCTTCAGATTTTCAGCATCTCTATACTCATAACTTTCTTTATAAAATGTCTGCTCAATACCATAGAGCAAATAGCATTTGGGGACCTTTCAGTTATAATTTTTTTGCACGTGTGTGTCTTTATGAATGTGAATGGCAATAATTACAACAACCAAAAATATGCTTAAACGGAAAAAAAGAGCAATACATAGAAGTAGGAAAGTATAAATGAACACCCTTTTTAAACATGAAATCTCCTCACAAGGCCATTATTATTCTGAATAATAAATAGAAAAGTTGGAGTGATAATGAAAACAAGAATGTGTTTTTATGTATGTGGGGAAGAGAGAAAGAGAGAGAGACCTTGGCATAGTATTAGCCTGTGGGAATTGTTTGTAAAAAAAAAAAAGACAGAACCATGGAAGTGTGTGCTGAAGTGCTTGTTGGTTTGTTACAGAATTTATTTTGTTTCCAGTGTGTGTACTTTGGTAGGTATGGTCTTTCTTATTGAAAGGGATTTCTGATGAGCTCTTCTGCAGAGAAATTTGATACAAGTTCCTTCTGGATTATGGTGCTGCCTAAATCTCTAAGAAGATATGCTTGCGCCTCCTTGGATGCCAGCCCATAATAATTTTGCTTATTTAATTAATTCTTAATTTTTAATTAATTAAAATTAATTCTTAATTAATTCTTAATTTTTCATCCATCCCAGTTAATATCTGGTCTGACTATTTCTTGACATGGGACTTATTTTACCAATGGTTAATAAAAACAGAAGTTAAAAACATGGGGATACAAAAAGAACTAATGTTATAAAGGAGATTTATTAAAGTAGATGAGTAAAATATTATTATTGATGAATATTATTGTAAACATTTTGGTTATGATTTCCTAAAAATAATTGTACCCAGACAATACACTGTTTAATTGAAATTGAATTTTTATATGCTATATAAATAAAAATAAAAATTTGCGAAAAAATAATTTTGCTTATTTATACAGTGCGAAGTCTTTACTACATGATACGTTTAGGTTGATTGTTAGACACAAAAAGGAAGATAATCATCATCCTTACATTTTTTTTTATCCATTCTGAAGAAACGTTATGTAGCTCTGGTCTAAAATAATATTGTAGAGCAGGAGGAAGGGCAGAATTTTTCCAGATTACACATTCACCTCTGAAGTAGGAGTCAATAAATCCAGCCTTTGGATAAATGTTTTTACTTACTGGCTAAAATTACTCCACTAACTTGTTGGATTTGTCCTGCTAGTATTGGCATATAATTTCAAATCCATTGAGAAAAAGCCATTCAAATGAAATTGAAGTATTATGGCTTTTCTACTGATCCATTAGGACCAGATCATGCTAAACCAACTTTAACACATAAATCTTAAATTTTAGGCATAGGAGGTCAGCTAGAATCTGCTTTTCCACCGGATAAATTTATAAACAATACAGTTTTAGTTCTAATACCAGCTTCATATTTTTAACCAAATTTCATTCTGTAAATTCAGGAGAATATTTAACTCTAGGCAGCTTTAATATTTTCCCATAACTAGGAAAATCCTTCCAATTATCCCTGTTGTAGAAAGAAAATTTTGCTATTTTATTTTAAAAAATAGCGTGTGTTGGAAATTACTCAGGGGAACTGAATCAGTGATTTGTAGTTCTAGGGAGGTTTCCAGGCAACCAGGAGCAAAGATCAAAGACGTGAATGAGAGGTTTACTAAAACAATTGAGTCCACAGTTATTACCTCTTTCTCCTCTTTCACGTGGGGACCCATGATAGACAAACAGCTTGAAAAACCATATCATTAGATTATGAGCAGCTAGGCATGAAAGTCAAAGAGATGGGACCACAGGCAGTGTTTTCATTTGTATTCCCAACAAAAGGTAAACATCCAATGAGGAAATGCAGAACTTCGCAGTAATGATGTTGGGAATGCTGCTGTTGGAAGAATTTTGGATTCCCAGACCACCTGTATGAGTGGGGGTGGAAGGGAATGGGCTACACCTCACAAGAACCAGGAAGAACATTCTTGGAAATGAACTGGCTCACCTTATCTAGAAATCTTAAAACTAAAAGGGTAAGGAGACCAATTTTTAGGACCTAATCTTAAGCATAAACCTCATGGCAAAAGTGGTAAGAAAGAAGGAGAATGCAGATGCAAAACTGGGGATTGCACTGCACTTGTGTCAGAAGCACCAAGACTCTTCCAAGTTGAAAGGATTAGCTGGTGACATGACTGTTGCCCGGGGGGAGGTCCGGTTGAAAGCGCCTTTTGTGATTCAGGCAGGAGCTGGAGCAAAGTTGAGAGCTCACCCCACCCTATAGCAGCACTTGGGTCTCGAATGAAGGCTTGCTAACCTCCAACTCAGTATCTTAATCATGTGTGAGGCATTGTGCTCCTAAAACAGGAGATATAAGAAGCAACTCGGGGTCAATCTAAAAAGACTCAGATGCCTGTACTGAAAGTATGAGGAACAAGCAAACTGAAATTGAAGTCCTAGTACATGAGGGCAGATATAACATTGTTGTAATTACTGAAATTTAATGCTAGAAGAATTTAAATTATTCAAAAGAAACAGATTTAAGAAAAGAGGAATTGCATTACATATATAAGAAATAACTAGAGCCCTACATAAATTTTAAAAAATCCAGAGGATGAAAAACTTATTGAGTACATTTGGGTTAATATAAAATGGAAAAAAAATGACATTGTCTTAGGGATATATTGTAACCACTGAACCAAACAGAGGAAATAGATGAACTTTTAGTTAATCAGTTAACTAAGGTGTTCAGGAAGCACACAATAGCAATAGGGGATGTTAACCCTGACATCAACTGGGAGACAAACTCTGCACCAAGTGGGTGATCAAACATGTTTTTGACAAACCAAGCAGACAACTTTGTCACCTAAAAAGAAGAGGACAGGTCTAGAGGGTTTACTGTACTGAAATTAACATTATATAGGAATTAACTAACAAAAATTGACGTAAGAAGTTGAAGTTGTGGGAACTTTGGGGGAGAGCGACCACGTGATTTCAGAATTTGATATAAAGCAGGCACAAGTAACAGAACAAGGTCAAACTAGTGTCTTAGACTTTAAAAGAGCTGATTTCAACAGAGAGAGCTTAGGTAGGATTTCACGGATGGCAATCTTAAAAGGGAAGACAACTGAAGAAACTTGGGAAACTTTGAAATATGAAACTATAAAAGTCTGGTCAAACACAATACCACTGAGCAGAGGTAGTATTCAGTAGGTTCTGACCAGTTCTGGAGAACCAGTAGCAGAAATTTTGAGTAGTTCTGGCAAATGCCACCTCTAACTGGAGGTTTTACAGTATCCTTCCACTGCCGCGCCCACCAAGCCATGCCGAAGAACTGGTAGTAAAAAAATTTGAATCCCACCACTGCCACTGAGATAGAAAAATAAAAGAGCCCAGACAAAACCAGCATGGTTGCATGAGGAATTCTCTGAAAAAAATCAGAGACCAAAAGGATAATTGTAAAAGAGAGATGGTTGGCACACAAATTAAGAAAACAAATGGAAAAGAAGGCTATGTTTGCCTCTTAAACTATAAGAAGGAAACAAGACTTACATGGATAACAAAAAATATTCAAATACTCTGGGAATTACTAATTTATATAACAAAAAAGGACATCTCATTAGAAAGTATTGATGATTATATGTATCAATCCAAAATCTTTCTGAATTATCAGAAAACTACAAGCAAATTCTGTGAACAGTCCAATAACTACCTTTGAAATAACCGACACAATTAAAAGAACCAAAACAGCTAAAGCTCCAAGACCTGGTGGTTTCTTGAATTTAGATTTCATACAATTTTTGAAGATCGATAGTGTTGTGGCCTACTGGCGGCTGGCAGAGCCAACAACAGAATCGGACAGTAATGAAGAGGTTGGGGAGGAACCCAACTCTCTCCCCGCTCTCTGTGTCTCTCTCTCTCTGTGTATCTCTCTCTCCCCTCTCCCTCTCTATCTTTCCCTCACTCGGTATCTCTGTGTGTGTCTCTCTCTCTCCCCCCTCCCCCTCTCTCTGTATCTTTCTGTGTCTTTCTCTCCCCCCCCTCTGTATCTCTCTGTGTGTCTATGTCTCTCTCTCTCTCTCTCCCCTCTCTCTGTATCTCTCTATGTCTCTCTCTTTCCTTCTATCTGCCCCTCTACATCTTTCTCTGTCTCTCTCCCCCTCTCTATTTCCCCCCATTCTCTCTCTCTCTCTCTCTGTGTCTATATCTGTAAGTGTGTGTGTGTGTGTGTGTGTATTTCTGTCTGTCTGTCTGTCTGTCTCTGTGTCTCTTCTCTCTGTCTCGGAAAGTCGAGACTGGGCCAACCTGGTGAGCTCTCCTTGGGGATTTTCCTGTATCTTGTACAGAGGTGGATTCATAAACTGTACAGATGCAGAGAGATAACTCAACAAGACGTCCATAACAATGAATGTTTATTGGTTCATCAAGTATCTTCATAACTCACGTTTGTGATGAAGTTCTTCTTTAATGACCCATCCTTTGTATATCTGCCTTGTAGGTGAAAGATGGTTATCTCCTAACCCATCTCTGCTATCAGTTCATGAGTCCAGGCAAGAATGGAAGGAAGCCTCCCCAACCCCTCGAGGTTCAATTTAGTGACCAATCAGGATTACACATGTGCCACATGACATGAACTACATTTCCCAGGATACCTTTAACTACATTTACCTTAAGGGGACAACTCATAATTCCTAAGTAACTATCCAAAAACCTCCTAGAGTGCATATGGGTCAGTATAAAAGAAAAAAGAATGACATAGCCATAGGTCACCCAATCAAGCAGAAAAAAAGTTGTCCTTTTTGCTAACCAACTAACAAATATCTACAATAGTAATGGGGGACTTTAATTGCCCTGACATCAATTGGAAGACTAATTCTGCACCAAGTGAGTAATCAAATAGAATCCTAACCAACCTAGCTGACAACTTTGCTGTCCAAAAGGTAGAGGAGGGAACTAGAGGGACAGCCACAGTGGACTTAATTCTTACAAACAGAGAAGAAATTTTAGCGGGGGTTGAAACTGCAGGAACCTTGGGTGAATGACCATATCATACTAGAATTCAACATAACGCAAACACAAACAACAAACGGTGGTGGCGAACCTATGGTATGTGTGCCACAGGGGGCCTGCAGAGCCCTCTCTGTGAGCACATGTGCCATCACCCCAGCTCAGCTCCACCATGCACGCTTCCCATCAGCCAGCTGGTCTTCAGGCCTCTGCTGTGCATGCAAGAGCATGGAGTGCATGTCTGGGGGCAAAGGGGCAGGTTGTATGTGTGGGATGGTGGGGTGTGTGCACAGGGGTGGGGTGCATGCGCAGGGGTCATGTGTGTGTGATGCATACATGAATTGCATTTTGGGTATGCCCACGTGCTTTGGGCACTTGGTGCCAAAAAGATGCACCATCACTGCAATACAACATAATGATATCAGAGTCTTAGATTTTAAAAGAGCTGATTTTAATAAATTCAGAGAGAACTTGGGAAAGATTGCTTGGGTGAAAATCCTAAAGGGGAAAACAACTCAAGAATCTTGGGAAACTCTGAAAAATATGATCATAAAAGCCCAGACCAGCCCAATACCAATGAGAAAGAAAAACAAAGAAATCCAAGAAGAAACCAGCATATCTGCACAAAGATCTCTCTGACAAATTGAAAGACAAAAAGGACAAGTACAAACAACGGAAAGAGGGACACACAACTAAGGCAGAATATCAGCAAATAGCCACAATCTGCAAAGATGAAGTCAGGAAAGCGACTCAGGATGAACAAAGACTTGCAACAAAAGTCAAAGATAATTTTTAAAAGTTTCTTCCAACATATAAATAACAAGGAAAAAAAAACAAGAAAATGGTCCAATGAGAGAAGATGGCAAGGAAGTAACAGGCAGCAGAGAGAAAGCAGAGCTGCTTAACTCATTCTTTCCATCGGTCTTCATGCAAAAAGAAATTATAGCCCAACCTACCAAAAATATAACTGTAAAAGATGGACTATAAATAAAAGTTAAAATAAGCAAAATATTAAGATAACACCTATCTGATCTTTTTTTTTCCTGAAGCAAAAACGTTTACTTAGAGAAGATTCTCTATTGAATGGGCATCTTTCAGCTTCTATGCATATCCTAGCACCCTAAGATGGTCTTGTTGATGTTGAATTCAATGTCAAAATGCCATGTTTCAACAGCCATTTTCTTATTATGTATATAAGTACATCCTCAACCTGAAATAACCATATTTTGCCTAAATTTGGTGAAGTGTTACCAATAGGAACAGGAATAAGAGTCAAATCATTCCCATCCCCACCGTTAGCATTCCTGGGAAAAGGCCCAAAAGCATCACTGGAACTCTAGGAAGTTTTATTGGTAGGAGATTAAGGGAGGGAATGTAGTTGTTTATGCATTTCACTGAATTTATTAACTCACCCCAGTCCCACAGGATGTTGTGAGCATACCACGTCAATGAGGAGAAAGCCAAGAACATAATAATAAATGAGTCAATCAACTTCCTTCCCAATATTACAAGGAGCAAATATAAGCCCCAAACAAAACCCAAGAAATGTGCCCACAATTTTAATCAGTTGGGAATCAATGATTCTGATCTTGTCTGTCTAATCTTGACTAATACAAATCACTGGAACCTGACACTTACATACCAGAGGAGCTGGCGGATGTCATCACAGAACCACTGTGCCACATCTTTCAAAAATCCTGGAGCACCGGGGAATTACCAGAGGATTGGAAAAGAGCTGATGTGGTTCCCATTTTCAAAAAAGGGTGGAAAAAACAGACACAGAAAACTACAGAACAATCAGACTAACATCAATACCCAGGAAGATACTGGAAAAGATAATTAAAAAGTTGATTGGCCAACATCTAGAAATGAGTAAAGTAATAACCAGCAGTCAGCATGGGTTTGTTAAAAACAGATCATGCCAAACCAATCTTATTTCATTCTTCAACATAGTGACTAAATTAGTAGGCCAGTGAAATACTGTGGACATAATATATTTAGACTTCAGCAAGGCATTCGACAAAGTAGACAACAACCGACTTCTTGGTAAGCTAGAAAAAAGTGGGATAGACAGCATCACCACCAGATGGATTCGTAACTGGCTGACAAACTGTATTCAACGAGTAGTCCTTAATGAGTCTAGTCTACATGGGGTACCACAAGGTTCTGTCTTAGGCCCAGTACTCTTCAATATCTTCATAAATGATTTTCTATCTGGGAATAGAAAGGGAACTTACCAAATTTGCAGATGATGCTAAGTTGGCAGGAATAGCTAACACCCTAGAAGATAGGCTCAAGATCCAGACAGATCTTGACAGACTTGAACACTGGGCCTTATCTAACAAAATGAAATTCAATGTAGAGAAACACTTAGATTGGGTAAAACCAGGCTTAATGGCAGTAACTGGGAGAGGGATCTTGGTGTCTCAGTGGACAACCAGCTAA
Organism: Pseudonaja textilis; assembly: GCF_049901715.1. Taxonomy (NCBI): domain Eukaryota; kingdom Metazoa; phylum Chordata; class Lepidosauria; order Squamata; family Elapidae; genus Pseudonaja; species Pseudonaja textilis. The sequence continues at coordinate 62,264,928 of NC_141995.1, read as the reverse complement.
ATATGAGCCAGCAGTGTTCAGAGGCAACCAAAAAAGTCAATACAATCCTAAGCTACATTAACAGAGGGATATAATCAAGATCAGGTGGAGTACTAAGACCACTCTGTAAAGCCTTAGTGAGATCACACCTAGAATACTGCATCCAGTTTTCGTCACCACACTATAAAATGATGTTAAGACTCTAGAAAGAGTACAAAGTTCAACCAGGATGATTAGGGGACTAGAGACTAAAACATATGAAAGAATGCTTACAAGAACTGGGGGTGGCTAGTCTAGTAAAGAGAAGGACCAGGGGAGACATGATAGCAGTCCACCAATATTTGAGGGGCTGCCACATAGAGGAAGGAGTCAAGTTATTTTCCAAAGTACCTGAAGGCCAGACAAGGAATAATGGATGGAAACTGATCAAGGAGAGATTCAACCTAGAAATAAGAAGACATTTTTTGACAGGGAGAACAATCAACCAATGGAACAGCTTGCCTTCAGAAGTTGTGGGAGCTTCATCGCTGGAGATTTTCAAGAAGAGATTGGACTACCATTCATCAGAAATGGTATAGAGTCTCCTGCTTGGGTGGGGGTTGGATTAGATGACCTACAAGGTCACTTCCAACTGTGTTCGTCTGTAAACAATGACTGCAATTGGTTAGGCAATTGCAAATCCAATTATGGTGGTGATACTGTTTGTCCCACATTGTTCTACCAAGAAGTAGGTTGTGGTCTATTTTGTCACATGCCTTACTGAAGTTCAAGTAAACTAAGAAATACCATGTAAGCATTTCCTGATCCATTAATTTAGTCACTGTTAAATAAGACTTATAAGGTTTTCTGGCATGATTTGACAAACCCATGCTAACTTCTAGTTACATTTCTAGGGGCTCACTGCTCGATTATCTTTTCCAGGATTTTCCCAGTTATTGATGTCAAACTTGTTTGTCTGTAGTTTCTTGGATCCAGTTTTCCCCCCTCTTTTTGAAGATTGGAACCACATCAGTTCTTTTCCTGTTCAGTGGTTCAGAGTTTACATCTGCCGCAGTGGTGGGATTCAAATTTTTTTACTACCAGTTCTGTGGGCGTGGCTTGGTGGGCGTGGCAGGGGAAGGACACTGTAAGATCTCCAGTCAGAGGTGATATTTGCCAGTTCTCCGAACTACTCAAAATTTCCGCTACCCGTTCTTCAGAACTGCTCAGAACCTGCTGAAGACCACCTCTGATCTGCCGGCTCCTTTAGAGTCCTGGGATGTAATCCATCTGGTCCTGGTGATTTGAACTTGTCTAGAAAGGATGGGTATTCTCTTACCATTTTCTTCCCTATTTTGACTTGCATTCCTCTTCTTACCTCCCTGCTAGCCTGCTTAAAAACCACCTGGGACTCAAGGACTTGCAATCCTCACTTAAAGCTTGCAACAAGGCTATGTTGTTAATGAGTTTTCAATGGTTACAGTTGTGTAAATCTGGTGCATCTTAAGCCACGCAAGTATAAAATGTTCATTGACAAAAACATGCCAATTTGCTAATAAAAGGTTGAAGTAATTTCTTGTCAAGAGTTCTTTTAGGGATGAAAGGCAACACCCAACATCTGTGGTCTTAAAACTACAGCTTCTTGGATGCTTCAAGCCGAGAGGGCACCAATGCTCTTCTGGATGACAAATCGACCATTCTCTCCAGTTATGTTCTCCAAGTGGCAAATAATAAGCTTCAGAAAACCCAAGGTACTGACACTTCCCAAGCAGGGACCAAAGACCAAATTTATGGAATCTCTTTAAATGGACTAGTGTCCTCTAACTGTGCGCTGCAGCTGCCAGTCGCAGAGAAGCCGCAGCAAAAGATGGCGAGATCTCTCTTGGAGGGTTAAAGGAGAAGTGCCACTGAAAACATTGCTCTGATTGATGAGAAGAATAGCAAAACAACCATTTCACTTTTCAATCTGTCTCTTCAGGATATTTGGTTAATGCCCTTGAAGATGGAATATTTGTTAGACAAGTAACAGTAATATTCGCAAGGAAAGGAAAAATGGAACATTTGCTGCAGTATCTGTTTTTTATGTACACTCAAGTTACAGCAGCCCTTGGCTGCATTTCTGTGGAGAGTTTATGTACTTTATTTTCTTGATTAATTTTCTCCTTTGTTTTGTTCCACGTTCACATAGATAACAGTTTGGAATATAATTCATTTTCAGAAGGTACATTCAGCAAACTTAACAGGATGTAATTTTATTAATTCTAAAGAATATTTAACTAATTGGGCAAGTTTGTGAGGCTTTAGAAAAAAATATTTCTGGTTTTATATATTACAATTTCCCCCCAAATTTGCTATGTTTGATAAATGCTTCCATTGTTGATAGCCAAACTGATATTTTCATACAGATTTTTGAATGTAGAAGGGGAACTTAAAACTAAACAAGAACTGCAAGATCAAGGTGTGGACTTAGCTTGGTGGCCAAATACAATCAAGATAATGAGACACGTGGTTTTAAAAGGAACAAACAGCATTTGACCAAATATTATTAATGACAGATGAAAAGTTAATAAAGAAAATATATAGCTTTTTATTAAGCCTAAAATGAAAGATGAACAGGTGAAAGAAACAATGATAGCATGGGCAAAAAACTTTGGATATACTATAGGATTAGACAAATGGTAAAAACTTTGGGATAAAAGCTATAAATTGACGATGGCAACTGCATATAAGGAAAATTTATATAAAATGCTTTATAAGTGACATTTACCATCTGCAAGCCTGGCAAAGATGTTTAAAAACTTGTCCGCCAAATATTGGAAATGTAATCAGACACCAAGCACGTATCATAAGTGGTGGACATGTGCAAAGGCAAAAAAATAGTGGACGAATATATATATATATGGTTAGAAAAAATATTAAAGCAACACATAGGCATAGTTCTGTTAGGCATAGTACTAGAAAAATACAGTAAAGGGAATATATATTTAATATTACATGTCTTGATGGCAGCAAGAATTGTATATTCACAACACTGGAAAAATGAGGAACCACCCATAGAAGATGTAATTTAAAAAATGCTAGCTTGTGCAGAAATGGATAGGTTGACATTAAAGAAAAAAAAATAAAGAAGATACAGAATGTTTTCAAACATAGGACATTTTATCAATGATTGAACAATAGAAGTAGAAACTAGAAATTGGAAAAAATACTATTATGTATGTTTTATGTTTAATACATTATTATATTATACACTACTATGTAAGCAAATTAGCCCAGACAATACACTGTTTATAAAGCACTTATGTATGTTAAGGTAAATATATAAATAAACTGTTAAAAATATTTCTGGGATTACTGTACTTGAAGGCCACGCAATCCCAAAAGGTTATGTTTATTGTATTTTATTAGTTATTGCCACCAAGGATTTGGAAGCCTGTTCAGATTTGGCTGCTATTCCCAAAGAACTGTTAGGGGATAGTCAGTAACACTTTTTAAATTTGGTTAGATATCTAAGCCAAATAATGGTCCTTAAATTCTGACAGCCCTTTCCCTCTTCTTGAGGGAATTACAAACATCTCAATATTCCTGCAGTGAGGGAGTTCCAGAAACATCGATCTATTTTTTTATTTACTTTATTTTATTTTTTATAAAGCCACCCATCTCACTCAAAAGAGATCATCACAGATTTTAGAAAGAACCGGCAGAGTCATACTCCACTCAGTATCAAGGATGCAGCTGTAGAGGTGGTTAAGTATCTGGGGGCGCAGATAACTAACAATCTGAACTGGTCTCTCCATATATCATCCTTAGTCATCCTTAGTGCAGAGTGCAAACCAGCACCTGCATTTCCTGTGTCAGATCTTCCTCCTTCTGTCCTGGCCACTTTTTACAAAGGCACAATTAACAGCGTTTTAACAAACTGCATCACTGTTTGGTTTGGTGGCTGCGGCGTCTCAGAGAAAGTCCATTCAGAGAGCGGTAAGTCAAGAAGATCATAGGAAGTTTGCTTCCTGTCATTCAGGATACTGCTTATAAGCGCTATGTGCTTAGAACTCAAAGCACTGTTAGAGACCCCACACACCTAATTCACAGTCTGTTTCTGTTGCTCCCCTCTGGGAGGAGGTTTTGATTTCTAGCAGGTCTACCAGACTGTGTAACAGCTTTGTTCCCGATGCCATTGTAAACTTGCAAGATTTGTTTTTTCTCACCATGCGCGTGCATACATCCGAACTAGAGTGTGTTGTTTGTCTATGTCATACAATATATGTGAGTATATGCATATTTATTTATTTATTTTGTCATGTTTATGTAGCGTATATTGGAAGTGGTGACCCTTTGAGAGTTATATGCAATGAAATTTCATTTTAATGTATGCCGATTAGCGTACATTCAAAGTGACAATTAAGTTACTAGTCTAAGTTTCTAAGTCTAATAGTACTAGTGGTTCTGTGGGCATGGCTTGGTGGGTGTGGCGGGGGATGGATACTGTAAAATCTCCGGTCAGAGGTGGGATTTGCCGGTTCTCCGAACTACTCAACTTTTCTGCTCCCGGTTCTCCAGAACTGGTCAGAACCTGCTGAAGACCCACCTCTAATCTAAGCCGTATGAAGATTCCAAGAACTTGATTTAGGATTCTAAATCAAGATGTGGCTTCATAAGAAATACTTATTTCTGCATTCACCACACACACAAAAACTATATTTCTTCCAATGAAAAATCAGCTTCAGCTTCTTGAATGACAATCAAATGTCTTCAAAGAAAATCCAGAAAGTCCAGTTTGCCTCTTGAAAAAGCATGTTTAGGAAAACAGGAAAGAAGCCACCTTCAATTTCTGGCTTGTTTCCTTCTGAAACGATGTACTAATTTGAGTGAGAACAAATGGGAAAGAAATGTGATAAATACATGTTTATTTTCTGTTGTCATGATTTGTTTTCTGTTGTTATTTTCTTCTTTCATAATTGGCACGTCAGCAGAACAAAACGCTTGCGTGTCCCATCCCATCCATTTTTCAACATATACAATACGTCTATTAAAAATTATTCATGAGCTTAACTTTCTTTTTATCACAAGCTACCTTGAACTGTTTTTGCTTAAAAGGAAAAAAAATAAAACAATGTACTTGAATGTGGTAAACATACGGCTATGCGGCATTATTTTCTTTGCAGTGCAATATTTCCCTCTAGTGGCCCACTGAAAATAACTGTCATGTATCAAAATGTGGCCATTAATCAAAAGCTACTTTTAAAACCTTTAAATATTATTATTAATTGCATGTTACACACACACACATACACACATGTATGTGTGTGTCTATGTGTATGTATGTACGTATGTATGAATGTATGCATGTATGTATGTATGAAAACCATCCTGTACTGAGATGCCTACTGGATCCAAATAGTTTCCAAAGGATAATCGAGATATTTTCAAACTCTCCAGCAAGCAAATCAATTCAGTGCCCAGGGAAAAAATCTGACAATGGGAGGTAAACCAAGTGTTGAATAGTATTGCCCCCAAGTTCCTCTTTCTGAAGATTGAGCCCAGTTGGCATCATGATTTACTGGGCACTTTGAGAAATGATGCACTGGAAAAGTTATTTGGGAATAATATCATTAGAAGGAGATGAGAAGCCAACCCAACCCAGCATAGCGTGTTCCATGTTTGAGCTTACATGATGGTTATCAGATCCCTGGTGTGATATTGCCATTCTTCTGGGGAAGAGGGAGTCCTGGATGTCGTCTTTAGTATTATTTTTTTTCCTTGCCCCCAGCCCCACCTGTAATTTTTCATTTTATAACCTTTATCCTGGCACCTAAGCACCCTGAGATTTTCTCACCTTTTGGGGAATGTAAAGTGGGGAGGGCCATGTGGGTTGCTTCACTCTGAAAGGTGGAAGAAGATGACCCTGAGAAGATGACCCTTACCAGGTTCTCAGGACGGCTGTTACCATAACATCCCCACACCTGTGGATTGGTTGAATCCACACTGTACTGAAGGGTGGGGCTTCTAATTCCTTTATCCTAACCGTATGGCCTCAGAGTCTGCTTTCTTTTGTTCTGCTGTCACTCTTGTTCAGTAAAAGATTCCTTTTGAAATGCCAAAGTTTCGAGAGTCTTTACTTTCTTGAATGAGGAGGAGAGGCCGGACCTTACATAAAACAGATTCTGCAAACGGGGTCAACCTGGAGAAGCAAATCTTCATAATAAAGCAGCGAGGAAGAGTAGGCAGAATGCTGGGGAGAAACTTCTACCACCACCCAGCCAGATGCCAGCTCCCTATGTCCCATTGGGGTTGGTCTGGAGGGCCCCCAAGAGCCATGGTGGTCTATTGGAGTGGGGAAGAAGTATAGCTGGGACGGGAGAACAAAAGGAGACACCCGCACCTACAGCAGCCAGAAATCTGGGTGGAAGCTGGGGCTGGAAGCCCTGTCCAACCAGGAAGAACTGGCCAAGGAACCACTGAGGGAAGACTAAAAAGGCACATCATGCAATTTGTGATGGAGACCTTGGAGAACCTCACCATCCAAGGAGAACCGGACCGTCACCAAAGTGGAGCCGAACTGGCAGCAGCTGCCGATGGAGCCATAGCCACCACCCCGGACCAGGGAGCCACCAACCAAGCCGATGCTACCACAGGAGCTGTGGCAGTCCTAGCAAACCTGCTGCATGCAGCACAGGGGCCAGCAAACATCCCCGGTCAGCCCAGAGCCCCTCAATTGCAAAGGAAACCCCTCCCCCTTTGGAGTAAAATACAACAGAGATCCACAACAGTTGGGGGTATTTCCTGGCACACATGCTCATCTACATGCAGGAATACAGGCAGGATTTCCAGTCCCAAGGGTCATGGGTCTGAATCATTGCTGTAGACCAGGAAGGGGCAGCTGCCCAGTGGATGGTGACGGAGGTGAGCTTCTACGGGTTCACCTGGGTTACTAATGTTATGGCTGGTTCGGTGAACCACCAAATCCCACCCCTGGATGCCCCCCACCCCTCCCAGGGGTTTCAATGTGGCCCATTTGGGATGTCAGGTAAGTATAGGGCCTGTGTGGAGGCTTGAGGAGGGGGGGGAAATGGGCCTCCCAGAAGTTCCAGAAGTCCGGAAATGGGCCTGTTTCTGGCCTCCAGAAGGCCCCCAAAGTCCAGAGAAGGCCATATTTGTGGTCCCAGATGTTCACGGATAGACTTTGGAGCCTGGGGAAAGTGAAAAACAGGCCTCCCGGAAGTTCCAGAAGTCCGATAACAGGCCTGTTTCTGGCCTGCAGAGGGCCTCTGGAGCTTGAGGGAGGCAGTTTTCACCATCCCAGAGGCTCAAGGATAGCCTCAAAAGCCCGGGGAAGGCAAAAAACAGGTCTCCCAGAAGTTCCGGAAGTCCAGAAATGGGGATGTTTCTGGTCTCCAGAGGGTCTCCAGAGCCCAGGGAAGCAGTTTTTGCCATCTCAGAGGCTTGAGGAAAGCCTCCAGAGCCTGGGGAAGGTGAAAATGGGCCTCCCGGAAGTTCCGGAAGTCCAGAAATGGGCCCGTTTCTGGCCTCCAGGCAGCCTATGGAACCTAGGGGAGGCAGCTTTGGCCCTTCCGGAGGCTCTAGGAAAGCCTCTGGAGCCTGGGGAAGGAGAAAATGCCCCCCAATGTGGTGCAGGAGGCCGACTTGGTCACGCCGACCCAGCAACCAGGCAGAGAACCCATTGCTAAAATTTTTGAAGCCCACCCCTGGATAGTCATAATGCCAATGCCCCGAGCTGTGGAATTTTGTCCATTTCATAATGGCCCTGCAACATCGCTTTGAAGACACACACCCCTCACCAACCACAAAGCCCACAATCACATCAGGGTCATGAAACAAGGACTCCAACCAGTTGTCGAATACACCAAGGAATTCCGAGACCTTACCTGCATGTAGATTGGCCAGAAGACATCCTGGTGAGCTGATTTAAAGATGGGCTGAATGATGACCTCTACAGTGCCTGCCTGGATGAGGTGCCACAACCCATTTGCATGAGTGGTACCTTATAGCAGAAGAGGCAGAGACCAGGAACAAGTACCAAGCAGGGCGAATTTGGAGAAGATCCCCACTCCAGGGGAAGTGGAACCATTCAAGCCACAAATTGTCCTCACACCGAGACTGTCTGCCTGTTTCAAATGTGGAAAGGAGGGGCACTGCAAGTGGAGTGTCATTCAAAAACTCCTGCCAGTAAGCCCAAGTGTCGGGGGGGGGAACCCACAAAATCACCACCACCCCGGGAAGGAAGTCACTTTAAGGAGCAGAGAAGCTGTGGAGTTTTGTCCCCTCCCCCACAATCCCAGGGGAAGGAACTCTGGCACCCCAACATGAAGAACTGAGCCCATCTGAAAGTGAACCAGAAGACAACCTGTTGGTAAGTGACCCAATTGAACCATTCACCCTTCCTTTAAGACTATTCATTCCCAGACAAGAAAGTAAAAATCTCAGCATTACTGGACTTGGGGTGCACCCAATGTTTAATTAGCCCAACCCTGGTGGGAAAACTAGGGATCCACCTAAGGAAGCTTAAAACCTCCATCACATTTTGATGGATCAGTGATGGGGGAAATCACCCATCTTTGCCACAGAGCCCCTACAAATAAACATGGGAATCCACGATGAAACACTCACATTTATAGTGACACCAGGGATGGAGTGGCCGCTTGTCCTGCGACTCACATGAGGAAGTGGAACCCAAAGTAAATTGGAAGCAAGAGACCATAAGATTTCAATGGCATGTAACCTTTGCAGATAGCCAAAAGGAGAAAACCCGGAGAGTGCAAACATAGAAACAGCAATGCCTGGTTGGAATGTACCAACCCACGGCATACCTAGAGCGTTCAGAGACTTGGCTGAAGTTTTCAGAGAAGAAAGCTCCGACTAGCTCTCCCCCCCACTGCTCCACTGATTGCGTCATCAAAATCCTACCTGGGGCTAAACTCCCGAAGCCACATATATATAGCATGTCCCCCAGGGAGCTTTCATCTATGAAAACTTAGCAAGGGGATTCATAGAACCTACCTGATCAAAAATCGCTGCCCCTGTACTGTTCCAGGAGAAAAAAGATGGCGCTCTCTGCCTTTGCATAGAGTATAGAAATCTTAACACTGTGATTGTACAAAATGTGTACCCCATTCCCCTCATGAAGGACAAGTTGGCCCACCTCTCTAAGGGAAAAATCTTCTCAAAACTGGACTTAAGGGAGGCTTACTATCGGATCAGAATAAAGGATGGGGACAATGGAAAATGGCATTTAATATGTCCCTGGGTTGCTACCAATTCAAGGTACTCCCATTTGGACTACAAGAAGCCCCAGCCATTTTTATGCAATTAATAAATGAGATACTTCATGAACATTTATACAAAGGAGTCCTGGTTTACTTAGATGATATTTTGATATACACTGAAACAAAAGCAGAACATGTAAAATGAGTCCAAACAGTCCTAAAGGAACTCCGCTCAACTAAACTCTATGCCAAATTTTCCAAATGCGAATTCCACCAAGAAAAAATAGACTACCTAGAGTATCAAATTTCCCACAAAGTCGTTGAAATGGACCCACAAAAAGTGCAAGCTGTGAGTGATTGGGCACTACCCTGCACACACAAACTATCACAAAGTTTCTTTGGGATTTGCCAATTTCTACTGCCAATTCATCCTGGCATTCGCACAAATTGCCCTCCCCATAACCAACCTATTGAAAACCAAAGGGGAGGGTAAACCAAAACCTAAACAACCATTCAACTGGACAATGCAATGCCAAGTAGTATTAGAAAAACTTAAATGATTATTCTCAGCTGAACCAGAGTTAAAACACCCAGACCCAGAGAAGCCATTTGACAAGCAGATGCCAGTGACATAGTGGTAGGGCCATCTTGCTTCAAAAAAATTGAACAAGACCAACTGCAACTATGTGTGTATACTTCCAAAAAATTAATTGAAACTAATCAACGGTGGGTCATCTGGGAGAAGGAAGCATCTGCAGTCTGCTGGGCACCTGACTTGGAGATACTTCCTAGAGGGAAATAAAAACCCCTTTGAAGTTTGGACTGATCACAAAAACCTGGAGGCCCTTCAGACCCCGCAGAAACTTTCCCCCAAGCAGGTACACTGGGCCCAATATTTCAAGCATTTCGACTTTACCCTCAAATATTTCCCAGGAGGAAAAAACTCTCTGGCAGACGGGCTATCGAGAAAACCTCAATATAATAGCACAAAAGCCGAAATAATTAAACATCTATTCCAAAACCCTCAGCTAGCACCCCAAATGATCACCAGGGCACAAATCAAACAAGAATTGCCCACAGACAATGCTACCACCCAAGCTTTTAAGAAAACCCTAATCATGGATGAATGGTTTCAAACCCACAAAAATATCTGCCTGCTTACTTAGCTTCCTGCCAGCCAACGACCACACTTCATGACAATACGCCATGACTCCAAACTAGCAAGGCACTTTGGTTTTGTGAAAACCCTACACCTCATCAAGTGACAATTCTGGTGCCCATCCCTCAAGGAGGATGTGGAAAGTTACGTTGCACTGTCTGTGCAGCAGCAAAACAAGGACAAGGAAAATTCCCTAGATTTTTATAAATTGTTGCTGAACCTTCAGCACCCTGGAGAGAGAACTCCATGGATTTCATTGTTGAACTGCCAGAAAGTGCAGGAAATACAGTCATTTGGGTAATAACTGACCTGTTCTCTAAACAGGCCTATTTTATCCCCTGCCAAAAAAATCTCAACAGCCAAAGCCCTGGGAAAAATGTTCCTGGTCCACATTTACCGCCTTCATGGAGCTCCACATAGAATCATTCCCGATCAGGGAGTCCAATTCATTTCAAAATTTTGGAGGGCGTTCCTGAACCTATTAGAGACCGCCCAGGGCTTAACCTTCTCCCATCACCTGCATACTAATGGGGAGGGTAGAACCAACCAATAGCATCTTAGAACAATATTTAAAATGTTTTATTAATTACCAACAAGATAATTGGACTGACCTCTTGCTTTTTGCAGAGGTGGCATACAACAACTCAGGGCAGCACAGGTTTTACGCCATTTTGGATATCAAAAGGCCAAGATTTTACCCCAATGCCAGAACTACCCACAGAGCAGTGGTGGGATTCAAATTATTTTACTACCTGTTCTGTGGGCATGGCTTGGTGGGCGTGGTGTGGCTTGGTGGTCATGGCAGGGAAGGATACTGTAAAATCTCCATTCCCACCCAACTCCAGGGGAAAGATACTACAAAATCCCATTCCATCCCCACCCCACCAACCTGCTTTCCAGCTCCATTCTCCTGTGCAGGGCAACAAAAGAAGACCCAACCAATCAGCTGGCACTTGGGAGGCAAAGAGTAGGTGTGGGCAGGGCCAGTCAGAAGTGGTATTTGCCAGTTCTCTGAACTATTCAAAATTTCCACTACCAGTTCTCCAGAGCTGGTCAGAACCTGCCGAATACCACTTCCTCCACAGAGAAGCCCACCCTCCCTTCCCTTAAGGAGTGGATGCAAAACTTACAAACCACATAGCAGTGGTCAGGTTGGCCCTGAAAGAAGCTAGAGCCACTTTCAAAACTCAAGCTGACAAGAGAAGAATGGAATCTAAACCATTTAAGATGGGAGATAGTGTCTACTTATCTACCAAATTCTTACAGTCATTACAACCATCAAAGAAACTGGTACCAAAATTTAGAGGACCTTTCCCCATCACCAGAGTTATTAATCCGACAACAGTGGAACTTCTTTTCCCCAAAACACTTAGACAAGTCCACCTGGTATTTCACTGCAGCCTACTCAAACCAGGTTATCTCTTCTCTACACCCACATCTCCCATCCGCACTATGGTGGAGGGTGGACAACATTTTGAAATTAAAGAAATCCTCATCTCCTGCATTCATCTATTAATTGACTAATCCTTCTTGATTCTCTTTCCTTTCTCAGTTTATAGGCTAACTACCTGCCTGGTTTGTTTCCATCCCTTTTATCTCTTTATCTTTCCTAATAGTTCTATTTAACACTTCTAAAGTTAATATAAACAACAACGGACAAACAACAATTATCAAAAGGACACTCTTGTCTTGTTCCTTTCTCAATATGGATTTTCTCCATCAGTTCTCCATTAACCAGTACCTTTGCATATGGTTTATAATATATAGTCTTAATCATATTAATAAATCTTTCCCCAAACTCCATTTCCTTCATTTATCAGCATAAATTGCCAATTCACGTTGTCAAAAGCCTTCTGTGCATCTAGAAATATCAGTGCCATCTGCTTCTCTGAGTGTGTTTCATAATATTCCAAAATATTTAAGATTGTTCTCATATTGTCTCTTAGGTAAAAATCCATTTTGATTTGAATGTATAAACTGATTAAAGTATCTCTTCAGTCTTTCAGCCATTATAATATTTTATAGTCTGACTTTAACAGCGGTATTTGCCTGTAATTCTTTTTTTTTTTGAGATTTAAATTTTTTTATTAAATACAAAAAGTTAAAATACACATATACAAAAGTAAAAAAATACAAAATTGTATAATTAAACATAATAACGAATAGTACAGCCAATCTTATTTTCCTCTAGTACAGTTTGATAGTAATGGGTTGTGGCTCTGAGGTTTGAGCCTGCATTGTTAGAGGACGAAGACTCGGACAATGGGGAAGAGGAGGATTTGGAAATGCCTTCCTCCCCAGGACCTTCCTCTTCGGCAATGCCTTCCTCCTGGTCTTCTTCAACCTCTGCCGACTCTGGACAGACCATGGGGGGCAATTTCCATGGACTTCTTAACACATTTGCCCTCTTCATCTGGATTTACGATGGTACTCATGGTGGTCGACATGTTAACCGAAATGGGCCGCTTTATCCCCTGTCGGAAATTACCGTCGGTTCGTACTACTGCCCGGTTATTTTTGCAGCATGTGTTCGGTCTTCATGGTCTGCCAGACAGGGTAGTTTCGGATCGTGGTGTCCAATTTACCGCTCAATTTTGGAAGAGCCTGATGAGTCTCCTAGGGAGACTCATACTTTATGAGTCCATAGGGCAAGAGCTTAGTTCAATACTCCATATGCTCAGAAATTAGACCTAGGGTTATAGTAGATGTTTGTTTATGAAGTGTGCACAAACCAACCTTTGTTAACAGCATGCTCACAAGCACATTAAAGAATAGACATCTTTCTATTTTTCAGCCAAGTCACTGTCTGGATGCCTTCTGATATGACTCCAGGTCCTGTTGCTACTGAATGGTGCTGGATATATATCAGATGACCTCAGCAATCTTAAGAGAGAAGCTAACAATGGGATGCTATATTGCAGATTTAGATCACTGTCAAGTTCCCAGAAGCCTCATCAGGAACTGCAGTGGCACCACCTCATTGACAACATATCAGCAAAAAAGCAATGTCAGCTCATCTAATGCTACCATCTCAGAACTCAAATAGTGGTATTGGTTGATACCAGGTGGGGAGTGTCATGCCCCAGCATATAACTTTTATTTAATGATGTTGCTCTCTAGCCCCATCTAGTGGCCAGAGAGACAAATATGAAATATAGTATTTGAAGTTGAGCCAACCTCCTTACCCATCAGCCTGCACTCTCCAAGCAACTGCATGCTGGGAAGCCAGACTCCATTTCCTTTAGCATTTGGAGAAGCCAGAAGCACAAAGAAGAATCCATCTTAATATGTGGCATATGGTCAACCAAGGACAAACCCACATCCCACACACAGAGCATGGATGGATGGATTTAAATTGCTTGTATTTATTAATTGTTGTGTTCAGCATTATCTTCATGCTGTCTATCTTGTACTGTATTTGGTTCTCATTGTATGTATTCCTATTTTCCCCAGTTTCACATCCTGCTCTTTCAATAAAGCATTCAGATCTACATACATGATCCGTTTTATTGGAGGATAGGTAGGTTTAGCTGCATATTGAGCTGCACACAGACTATCGTGTAGTGAGAACAGAACAGTCAGATAGGCATTCTCATATTATTGCTTATTTTAATTTTTATTTCTAGTCTGTCTTTTACAGTTATGCTGTTGGTTGGTTGCACTATAGTTTCTTTTTGTATGAAGACTGATGCAAATAATAAGTTAAGCAGGTCTGCTTTCTTTCTGCTGCCAGTGACTTCCTTGCCATCTTCTCTTTTTAATGGACCGACTGTTTCCTTGATGTTTTTTCCTTGTTATTTGTATGTTGAAAGAAACTTCTTTTTAATTGTCTTTGACTTTTGTTGCAAGTCTTTGTTCATTCTAAGCCTTTGCTTTCCTGACTTCAGATTTGGGCTATCTGCTGATATTCTGCCTTAGTTATGTGTCCTTCTTTCCATTTTTTTGTACTTATTCTTTTTGTGTTTTTTTCAGTTTATCAGAGAGATCTTCGTGCAACCATGCTGATTTCTTCTTGGTTTTCTTTTTCAGTGGTATTGCGCTGGTTTGGGCTTTTATGATCGTATTTTTCAGTTGTTTCCATGCTTCTTGAGGTTTTTTTTTCCCCTTTAGGATTTTTATCCGTGAAATTTTGCTTAGGCTCTTTCTGAGTTTGTTAAAATCAGGTCCTGTAAAGTTTAAGACACTGGTTGGATTATATTATATGGCTTTGTGTTCACATTATATTGTACGACTTGCAGTATGACTTGGTCATTCTCACCCAAGGTTCCAACAACTTCAACTATCACTTCTTCTCTATTAGTAAGAATTATGTCCAGTTTAGTTTTTCCTCTAGTGCCCTACCTACCTTTTCCACAGCTTCATCTTTAATCACAGAGAGCCTTCCCATCAGAGAGATTTGCAATTCACCCCACTTTAGTCGGTCTTAATATCATTCCAAATGGATCCAGAGCTATTCTGAAACAATTGTTTGACCATATCACTCCAAGATATTTCTTTTCTACCGTAAAACCTATTTTTGTTAAGTTTTCATGCTCACATGCAGCTATATTCTTGACTACCACCTTTTTTTTTGTTGTTTATTTATTTTAAAATCAGCCAAAGCTCCAAAATTATTCATTTTCATCAAATGTTCCAAACTATCTTGCAAAAATACAAATAATCCAAAGACTTAATAACTTACATAAAATTAAAATTCATTACTCTTATTAAGTGTCTTTCTTGATTTTCAGACCAGTTACTTTGTCATCTTGTCTGACTATTCCAAGGCAGACCTAGTGATTTGAAACTGATCTTTTTTTATTTTAAAAAAAATAAAAAGATGGGCATGGCAGCTCCTACAAATAAAACCTAGCTATTGATCTCCAGTTCCTATCTGTTGCTACAAATGGCAGTAATGAAAGCAGAAGAGCAGTTGAACCTTTGGTGCTTGTTATGATGGCAGAGAGTGGAAGAGCAGAAAGACAGCCATACAGAGGAAGCTGCTGTGGCCTATATATATATGGGGCCTGTCTGAGGCTAAAGCTGACCTAGTTGTACCAAAACAGCATTAGCCCTTCTTTCAAATCATTCTAAAAATAGAAATCTTCATCAGGAGGTGCACCATGTTGCCGTAGCCTGGACACTATATTCCCCTGAGCTAGCACTATAGCGGTCATCTAAGCATGATTATAGATAGCATACCCACAGATGCGCATATTTTAAAAAAAACAAATGATCTCTTTTCACAAACTCATTGAACAACCTTCTGAACAATGTGCGACATAACAAATATAACTTAAATCAGCTTTATTTGAATACATAGCTGCAGTTTTTATATCTCTATACCAAATAAGGAAATGTTCATTTTAGTATCTACTGTAAATGTACTTTCATTAAAAGACATGATTATATACTGATTTTTTATACTATTTGGAATGGAATATTTACTGATAATTTGATGCTTTTATATTCTTAAGCTGCATAATTAAGCAAAGAAGTAAAGCTATCCCCTCAAAAAAGTTCACAGGAAGGTGGAACTTTTTAGAAAAATCCAGGGCTTTAGTCCTGAGTGAGGATCTTTGAAGAAGGAAGGGACCTCTCTTTGTGTCCATGTGGGCCCCAAAAGTGCTTCCTGTCAGCAGGATTTGGCATCAACAGCTTGGAGGGTCTCACTGACCCAGACATCCGGTGTGCAAGTGGGCAGCAGCTCAGTTGGTTCTTCAGGTGCACATTCTTAACCTCTGCTGTTCTGCTGCTCAATAGGCACAGTGGTAACATGTTTTCTTTCTCCATCAACAGAACTAAGGTCTGACACCAGGTTGCTGCAATGTTTAGAAAGGCATACTGCACACATTTCCCCACATAGCAGCCACCTGAAAAAGGAATGCACAACACCAAAATATAGCATATGAATATTTACCGAACTTAAGCCTGATATATTATACTTTTATCACAATGACAAAAACTCTTTGCAGATTACAGTAATTACAAGCAATGCAAGCATTTAAATAAAATGTTCATAATGGGAACTTAAACGTATAGCTTTCTAAAAACTATAAAAATCATTTTAAAAATTGGCTGTCCTATCACCCACAATAGGTCTCCAGAGCAATTAACTCAATTTTCAGGAATTTCTAGAGGCTAGGAAATTAGGGACAATTCAATTTCTTTGAAGGGACCATTCCATAAAATAAGGAAGTTTCTACTGAATAAACAGGTCAGATGGGCCAATTCTAGTTGGAGATGACAGTCCCATAAATATTTCTGTGCCAAACCATTTACAAATAACAACCTGCACTTTGAATTACATCTGGTAATGAATAGGAAGCCAGTGCAGGGCCCGGAGTACAGGTGAACATTCCCAAGAAAACGAATGCAAGTTAACAGAAGAATGGTGTCAGTGGTTGCAATGTTCTCTTGCTCCCAGTAAGGCACACCAGCTACAAAGGTGTATAAAGATCCCCTTGCAGAAGTATTCAATGATCATTATACAAACATCAGCTTAGCTGAGGTGGATTGAAAGAGGTAAGGAAAAGCTTGGATTCTGTTGGACAGAATCCAACAAAAGGGGAATAATATCAGTCAGGCTTCCAAGAATCAGGTGTGCATAAGCGCACCAACATGCCTACCGTCCCTGTCCTATTGTTTCTTTTTTTTCCCTTATATGTATCCATTTCATGTATTCATAACCATGTTTATACTTATACCTGTTATCTTATAATTGCTTGACAACATAAATAAATAAAGATTGCTGTTGTACCTCTCAATGGTTGCTGATGTTTGGTAAACCTGGAAATTGGAAGGTTACAGGAATGTTGTTGGTCCTGAAAACTGTTGAACCAGGAAATATTCGGTTTTGCAGAAGAGCACATCTGACATTACGTTCTTGGATCCTGGGACATACATAATGTAAAAATCAAAACTTGAGAAGAATTGGCTCCATCTGACTTGTCTGGGCAAAAGCAATTCGGTTTGCTGCAGAGTGTGTAAATTCTTATTATAACGTTGGTCATTATAGGAAAATGCACACTTTCTAGGAAGTGTTTCCAGTGCTGGAATGCTGATTTAACTGCAAGGTGTTCCTCATTAAAAGTGTCATAATTGCATTCTGGAGCAGTCAGGGGACTGAAAAAGAAGGCACATGGAAGAAGGCTGCGGCTCCCTCTCTCTTTTGCAAGAGAACAACTCCAGTGACTACATTTGATGCATCTGTCTGGACAATAAATCTCTTGGAAGTGTCTGGGTGCTGAAGCAGGGACTGGCAAGATTTAACTCTTTGAATGCTGATTGGTATGCAGGAGCCAAAACAAATTTATCGCCTTTCTTAACCAGTTGGGTCAGTGGTTTGGCTTTATGAGTAAATCTTGATATAAATTTCCTGTAGAAGTTAGCAAAGCCCCGGAACCATTGGACATCTTGAGTAGCGTGAGGGGCTTGCCAGTCAAGGACCCCTTGGACCTTCTGAGGGTCCATCTGGGTGCCTTTCATGGAAATACAGTAGCCTAAGAAGCATAGCTGCACATTTTGGGGGGCTTGGCAAAGAGGTGGTTTTCTCTAAATTTACTGAGGATTGTTTGCACATGGTCGATGTACTGAACCTCATTCTCAGAGTCGATTAAAATATCATCCAAATATAAAACAACAAATGTACCTATTAAACCTTGAAAAATTTCAGAAGGCCACAAAATGGATCGAGGGGGTGTGTGCTGCGTGTCCCCCCAGCTCTGTTTTTTTTTCTTCCTGAGACCCAGAAAAGCCTTCTATGAGTAAAAACGCCCCCCAGGAGGCCTCCCGGAGACCCAGAAGGGCCAAAAATAGGGGGGGATGCCAAAAAAGAAGAAGCCACGCCCACCCATGCTCCATTTTGGGGCCCTCTGGGTCTCAGAGAAGCCTCCTGAGGGGAGTGTTTTTTCTCCCAGAAGACCTCCCTGGGGCTCATGAAGGCAAAAAAAATATGGAGTGCAGGGACTTCCGGTTTGAGTTTCTTTGGCGACAGACCAAAACCGCGACTCTGCGTGGCTTCGATCCATGCTTGCCACTGGGGCGCCCCAAGCTGGCTGGTTTTGGGGCTAAGCCACCCTGTAGAGGTGGTGAAGAAGGGGGAGACTGCCTGCAGGGTTGAGGAGAGCCGCATCTCTCCTCCTCAGCTGGTCATTACTCCCTTTCCCGAAGGCGGTTGCAGCGGTGGTCAGAAATGGCCACCACAAAGAAGAACTCAACTGGAAAAGAACGTGCAGAAGGAAGATAAGAAGAGAAAGTTTTGGTTGACCAGGTCAAACAGCAAAAGCAACAAATAAGGTACCCTGGAATTTAAACTATTAAAAAAAATAATAACATGGTTCCCAAAGAAAATTTCTAAGCAGCGAAGGAGAGAGAAAAGGGAAAAGATTTGGTTTTTTTCCTCCTCTTCCTATACTGACAGCTAAGAGACTTAAGTAAGAAATTGGAAAAAAAATCCACTTTGACATTAATAGGCATTTAATGCTAAAAATAAAAAGTCAAAGGGATAATAAAGATTTCTGGATAATTAAAAGCTTTTGAAAACAGGAAAGGAGAGAAAAAGAATAAAAGGGCAGGATCTGGAAGGGAGGCGACTGCTTGGAATTAAAAAGAACTTACAGTAAAATCTCAACAAGACTTCCAAAAGATACATCTTAACTGAAACATCGCAACAAAATAGTAAAACCGCAGGAAGAGAAAGCAAAAAAAGAAATAAGAAGCAACAGCTTGGAACTATTGGATTATTTGGTGATCTCTGGATTCTTGGTTACTGCATTTAAATGACTAAAATCAATCGGGTGGTTGTTTAAAAGTGTTTAAAATGGCTCCACTTTTAGAAGAACTGAAAATGGAACTTAAAAAGTACAAAGAAGATGCACAAGAAGGGAGAGGTTCTTTTGGCTTCACATTTCAGTTCTTGGAAACAGAGATTTGGAACTATGAGAAACAACAAGAAATGCCTGCAGAACAAGAAGATTGTGACAAAGAAGAAGCCATCTTTAATGAACAAGTAATCTTAGGTGGGGGGAAAAAAGGAAAGGGGGGGAAAGAGAATGGAAAGTTTAAGATTGGGGAAAACAACCCAAAAAAAGAATAGAATGAAGAATAAGTATAAAATCAGAAAGCAACAGAAGAGGGAAATGCAGAAGAAAGAATTAGAAGTAGAGAGACAAGGGGAGGGAGAAGAAGAGAGGGAAGAAAGAAAGGAAAAGAAGTTATAAAGGACAGAAACAAAATATAGAGAAACAGGGCCTATTTAGAGATAATGGGTGAAAATCTAATTGAAAAAGGGATTCTGCAAAGGTACATAAGATAGTATTGTTATATTAGAAACAGAAATAATTTCAGAAAATATGAAACAATGTATGATTAAAATGTTTGATAAAATAGTTGTTGTAACTTAGTGGAATGCTTGTCAATAAATAAATGTAACAAAATGAATATTTAATGATTTATAAAACATATGTGAAGAGAAATAAGTATGGAGATTATATGTGTCTTTAAGGAAGTATGATATTTAATTGTAAAGAAATGTTAAAGATGTTAAGATTTTAATGAATATTAATGATAGAACTGAATTGGAATGGAATGAGGGTTTTAATTACATATATTTAAAATCCTTTTTTAAAAGAATATACTGTATATTATAAGAATGTACCAAGCAGAATTCGATTGGAAGTTATGTATTATGTATTATACTGAATGTCATAACCTTAAGATATATATCGAAGTTTAAATAAGAGTTGAATGGATAAAATTAAAAGATATAAAGGTGTCATACTCCAATTAGTAACTACAGGAGAAAATTTGTTTAATGAGAAAAGATAATATGAAATTGAAACAGAACAGACAAAAGTATAAATATAATGATTTGAATTGAGATGAGATAATCAAAATAAAATAGTGAAAATTAAAAGAGGGGAAAAACTATTTAGAAAATGCAGAATAGTAATAAGATATGGAACAGAACACAAAAAGGAGCATGAAATTGAGTTTGTGTCTGTATAAAGAAGTGCAACCCGGGACCAAGCTATTTTCAAAAAAGATGTTTTACTTGTATTTTGTGTGTGTGAAAACCCAAATAAAACTTTATTTTTTAAAAAAAATGGAGTGCAGGGGGGGTGCTGACCCCACCTCCATTTTTTGCCTTCCTGGGCCTCAGGGAAGCCTCCTGGGCAAAGCAATAAGACAGCAAGGAGAATCCCAGCTCAGGTGATCATAAAACAGCTGATCATCAGGAGAGTGGGGGAAAGAAATACCTTAAGGAGTGACTGAGCGGGGAAGAAAGCAGTCAGCAATGTCAGGCATGCATGCGATGCTGCGCATGTGTGATAAGGACTGACTGGGCAGGGAGGGGCAGGCCAGGGACATGATTTGCCAGTTCTCTGAATTGAGCAGAATCATAACAACCGGTTCTATAGAACCGGTCGGAACCGGTAGAATCCCACCCCTGGGTACACAGAAGGTGGGAGCCATGGCAGGAATTAGGAGGGTCTTATGAGTCCAAATATTGTTTCAAGGTTTCTAATTTTGTAGTAAATATTTGGTATCGTCTCTTCGTGGGAATTTTGAGCCAGGGACCAGGTCTATGGCGCAATTGCAATTTCTGTGTGGAAGGAGAGTTGAGGCTTCCTCCTCTCCAAACACATCACTCAACAGGGACACTCTAGACATCTCTTCATCTGTTTCATCCCTCTCAGTTCCTCGGTATATATTCAAGGATAAATAGGTCTATGGGTGAGGAGAGGCATCTTGACTGCATTTCGATTGACTGCGCTTCTCCAGAATGCTCTGCTTCTCTAGAGAGATTGCTAATGCTCTCTTTTCCCAGATGGAAAGGAGTCAAGGGACATTTTCCCAACACAGCATTTGCAAATATTTGGGGTACTTCCTTGCAGGGTTTTTTTTAAGTGCTCGAAATTATGTTGCTAGATGTTTGCGGCTTTTATGATGAATCACTCCTAGAAGGCTCTGTGGTCTTGCAGGTTCATCACTACTTCTGATGTAAAGCTATCAATGAGTGCAGAAAGAGGGTCAGTAGAGAAGCATAATTTTTGTCACTTTAAATGGGCATCACCTTACAATCTCTCAAGTTTCATTTTCATTCCCTCAATTATATCATTCCAGGAATATCAATGGTATTAGCTGAGCGTTCCTATAATGCACTGTTGTATAAGATACAGTGAAACACCAGTTCTTTTATCCATTTTGCTTTGAAATTGTTGTGCCTTTCATTCACATACTGAGAAGTTTCCAGGAATGAAGTGTTTATGTGTTGAGTGCAGTACTCCATGGATTTTACGGTCTAATGGCATGTGAGAGGGGCCTGTGGTTTTCATCTTGTTTTCAGCTGTGCAAACAAGAGGCACTTCGCCTTCCTTTCAGAGCCCAGACTAAAGCCCATTAAAATGCAGGGTTATAACAATAGGATTGTTGAGGTTTTAAAAACTAAACTGAGCATGTCTGATGTTGTTCATTTTAACACCAAACATTGTCAGTGTTTATTTTTTTCTGTCCCTGGCTCAGCTCTCAAATAAACACACCAGTGACTTACAGGGCTTTTTAAAAGAGGAGATTAAGATGATATTAGCTTATCTTCAAAAACAAGTTTCAAACACTGCAAAGAAGCAAGAATACTGGAGATATCATCTAAGATCGTTCCTTTTTCCCCCTACTTTTCACCATTTACATTTCTTATTTTTTTACAATTTAAAGCTCTATTTCTTAAGTGGCAACCTGGCTGAGTTCTTTATAGGTTAAGTTGAAAATGCTACACTGATTTAGATTGGAATATTGGTATAGTTAGGCATACATTCGCTTTAGAGAAGCACATCCCAGTATTTTTCTTGGACGGAACGGCATGCAGGTCTTTTATACAGTGCATCCCTATATTTGTAGAAATGGTAGCTCTTCTGTATGATCACGGAGTCTTTCACATTTAATAATATAAGCATATATATGAAATATAATATTAAAAAGTGATCAGAAAAAGTATCTAGAAGCATGATATTGCTTGAAGTATGCCTTTAGAAAATTGGAAGGGGTTCCAGAGGTCATCTTATCTAATATGCTGTTTATTGTTTGGTTTGCAGACCTTTCACATTCTTGGCAGTCCCTCTCTGAATTTAATCTGTCTGTCTTTTTGAACTGGCCACAAGACTCTAATTGGAATCTGATCAGGGCAGAATAAACTGGAAGAAATACTTCTTGTGGACTGGAGTCTCTGTTCTTCTTAACACTTCAAAAGAGAACTGGCCTTTATTTTATTTTATTATTATTTTTTATTTCTCAATTGCTTACTAAATAATAGGTATAAGTAAAAACATAGTTATGAATACATGGATACATATAAGAAAAATAAAAAAAATATAAAAGAAAAAATAGGACAGGGACGGTAGGCACATTGGTGCGCTTATGCAGACCTCTTAGGAAAGGGGTGAGGTCAATAGTAGACAGTCTAAGGTTAAAGTTTTGGGGGTTTGGGGAAAAAACCACAGAGTCAGGTAGAGTATTCCAGACATTGACCACTCTTTTGCTGAAGTCGTATTTCCTGCAATCAAGTTTGGTGCGATTAACCTTGAGTTTGTATCTATTGTTTGCTCTTGTGTTGTTATGGTTGAAGCTGAAGGATTCATTGACAGGTAGGACATTGCAATGTATGATTTTATATACTATATTTAGATCGGACCGAAGGTGACGTAGTTTTAGGTTTTCTAGGTCTAGAATTTTGAGTCTGGTGTCATAAGGTATTCTGCAACAAAGAATATGAGAACTCTTCTTGTGAAATATTTCTGGACTATTTCAACTGTATTAATATCAGATATGTAATGTGGGTTCCAGACTGATGAGCTGTATTCAAGTATTGTCCAGAAAATGTTTTATTAGTGTAATATTACCAGAGAAAAAGCCATGTAAGATTAGGTTAACAACTCTTAACACCTTTTTGGCTATGTAGTTACAGTGGGCTCTAGCACTTAGGTCATTTGAGATGAGTACTCCAAGATCCTTGACAGAGTTTGGATCTGGTTTAATTTGTAGTAGACTTAACAACCTCCAGGCCCCTTTCTCAGCCAATAGTGCTGTTGGAAGAAATATCTTTCTGGGTTCAGTTCCAAGTGGGGAAAAAGACACTGGAAACATGGAGGCTGTTTGGAAGGTTTAATGGTGGACAGGACCACATGGCTCCAGAGTGAAAAGGAAGGATGATCACTTGCTTCAAGGTGAAGGAAGAGATCAAGAAAAGGCTGAGGTGCCGAGAGTGCCTGAGTTTTATAACCTCTGTTGGGATTTGAATTGGAACTTGTATTCTGATTGGTTGTCAGACTCCCATGAGGCCATGCAGGGGCAACTCTGTAGGTTGCCATGAGTTTCAGGCTTGGTTGAGCCTTGCTGGATGATGAAAGGGATTTTGATTAATTGCTATAGCTTTACCTAGAGATCTTTGTTATGTAAAGAATTTTGGCCCAGGCCTTAATGGCCCACCCATTAACAAGGGTTGGGGTGAGCTTCTGCTTCTGAGGTGAGTTTCTGCTTCTGAGTTTCTACTCTTTTTAGAGGAAATATTCTGCCTTTTTAATATTTCCCAGGATATTCATTTTTCTGGGAGAGTGGTAGGTGCTAACTTCCTGCAGTGCCAAACCAGTTGTCCCTTTATCTTATATTTTCTCTACTGAAATGAAGAACCTTACTTTTTTTTTCTATTTATAGCCCATGTTCTTCACCCCACTGTTCAAACTTGTCTAAGAACTTTCGGAATCTTCTCTTTCTCTCTCTCTTTTGTTCCAGCTTAGTATCATTCCTGAAATATGTATGTTCCCTCAATTCCTTTATCCAAATAACAAATAAATATATTGAACATACAGGTCAAAGGGCAATAACTTTCCATTCAGTATATTTATAAGCACTCTTTAACTATGGTCATTCAACCTGCTGTGAGTCCATGTAACATCTATTTATCACATTATTAAGAACAACATCATAAGACAATTTGTCAATGTCTTTGCTGAGGTCCTGGTACGAGACCTTAAGGGAAAACTGGAGGACAGTCAGAAAAGTTAATTCAAACTAGGCTGAGATAGATGGGAAAAAGTCTTTCAAACTTTCAAACTTTCCACAATAAAATCTGATAAATTACTCATTGTTTTCAAGATCCTGTATTTATAGAAGACTAGCATTAAAGGACCTTCCTAAAATCAGTTTTCTTTTTACTTCCTTTGTATTGCCAACTTTATAGGGCTTGGCAGTGGTTTTATCAAAGAAGAAAATGAGGTTAGTCTGGTATGATAAAAGTTTATCAAGGCATTTGACAAAGTAGACCGCAATCTATTTTTGGGTAAGATAGAAAAATGTGGGATAGGCAGCATCAGCTCTAGATGGGTCTGTGACTGGCTTGCTAACCAAACCATGTATAGTCCTCAATTGAAATACATCTACATGGAGCAAAGCATGCAGTGGGATGCCTCAAAGTTCTGTCTTTGTACTCTTCACCTCTTCATAAATGATTTAACTGAGTGGGGTAGAAGGAGGACTCATCAAATTTTCAGATGACACGGAGCTAAGAGGAATAGACCACACTTTAGAAGATAGGCTCAAGATCCAGAAAGATTTTGACATAAAAAAGATGCAATTCAGTGGCAAGAAAAGTAAAGTTTTACACTTAGGCAAGAAAGACCAAATGCACAGATATATAACAGGTGGTACCTGGCTCAACAGTAGTAATTGTGAGAGGGATCAAAAAATCCTAGTAGATAAGCACTTAAGTATGAGCAAATAGGAACGAATATGTCTAGTCTAGTGAAAAGAAGCACTAGGTGTGACATTATAGCAGTCTTCCAATATCTGAGAGATGGGACACAACCCTCCAAAGCACTGGAGGGCTGTGCCCCACTTTTTTGTAACAGCCTCTCCATTGAATTTTATTTTGTTAAATAGGGCCCAGTGTTCAAAATCTGTCAAGCTCCTTCTGGATCTTGAGCCTATCTTCTAGGGTATTAACTATTCCTGCCAGCTTAGTATCATCTGCAAATTTGGTAAGTTCCCCTTCTATTCCCTCATCTAAGTTATTTATGAAGATATCAAAGAACACTGGCCATAAGATAGAACCTTATGGTAACCCACTGCTTACTTCCCTCCATCAAGGTTAATTGCACCAAACTTGATTGCAGGAAATACGACTTCAGCAACAGAGTGGTCAATGTCTGGAATACTCTACCTGACTCTGTGGTTTCTTCCCCAAACCCCAAAAACTTTAACCTTAGACTGTCTACTATTGTCCTCACCCCTTTCCTAAGAGGTGTGTAGGGGGCGTGCATAAGCGCACCAACGTGCCTACAGTCCCTGTCCTATTGTTTCTTTTATTTTTCTTATATGTATCCATGTATTCATAGCTATGTTTTTACTTATACCTATTATCTTGTAAGCAATTGACAAACCAAATAAAATCAATAGAAATAAAATGTAGACCCAATTAAATACTCGTTCAAGTATGATTGCTGGTTTCTTTTTGGATTTCTTTTTTTCCCCAGTGGTATTGTGCTGGTCTGGGCTTTTACTATCATATTTTTCAGTTCCCCAAGATTCTTGATTTGTTTTCCTCTTTAGGATTTTCATCCAAGGAATCTTTCCCAAATTCTTTCTTTATTAAAATAGCTTTTAAAAATATTATTATTATTATCATTATCATTATTATTAATTAATTTATTTTAAAACAAATCCATCTTTCAATTATACAGTGTGTCGACTTGATACATATATTTTGTATATATTTCTTAGTAAGATTACATTCATCTTGCCTTATATATCTTATCAGTTATAACAATATAATTTAACTTCTTACTTTATTTTTCAACCATTTATAAAATAAATCCCATATCATATAGTATTCCGCTTCTTCTTGCTCTTTAATTGCCAATGTTAATCTACTTATTTCTCCACATTCCAATATTCTCATAATCACCACTTCTATCAGAATCTTTTCATTTTTCCAATTTTGAGCAAATACAATTCTAGCTGCTGTTAATATATGTATGATTAAATATGCTTTTTCTTTATTGTTATTTTTGAGTAATATCCCCAATAAAAATATCTCAGGTTTTAAGTCTATATGTTGTTTTGTCATCTTTCCCAACCATGTGTGTATTTTTGTCTAATATCTTCTAGCTTCTGTACATGTCCACCACATATGGAAATATGTTCCGGATGTCTGGTAACATTTCCAGCATTTCACTGATATGTCTTTAAACATCTTTGCCAGTCTTGCCAGTACAAAAATGCCATCTGTAAAGCATCTTATACAAATTTTCTTTATATGCTATTGATATTGTTAATTAATAATTTCTATCCCACAATTTTTGCCATTTATCTAATTCTATTCCATAACCAAAATTTACCCCCAAACTATCATCATCTCCTTCACTTGTTCGTCTAATTTCACTTCTAGTAAGTAACCATACTAATTCATCTTCTGACTTCCGACTACTGACCTATTAATTCATCTTCTAACCATTCTTAATCATCCTCTGTTCCTGTTAAAATTTTATCTAACTCATTATATCATTATAAAAACCTTCTGCTTTGACATCTTTTTCATATCAAGAATATGTTTTGCATTGGTA
This sequence comes from Pseudonaja textilis, assembly GCF_049901715.1. Lineage (NCBI taxonomy): Eukaryota > Metazoa > Chordata > Lepidosauria > Squamata > Elapidae > Pseudonaja > Pseudonaja textilis. Next base: position 62,237,995 of record NC_141995.1, on the reverse strand, counting down.
TTTGCATACCAATTCATACCAATCCTTTGTTCATTCAGTTCTTGTTTTGTTTTGAGTTCATCCCTTTCATTTAAAACATCTTTATATCTAACAATATGTCCTGTTTTGAAAAAATTTAAAAATAAAAATGCCTCCATTGTTGATAACCAGACTGGTATTTTCAAGTAATGTTGTTCCCTTATTTTCTTGCTTTTCTCCCTTGCCATATATATTTTAATATTATTTTAATTGTCACTATTCTGTTTACTAGTGATAATTGTAGGTTTTTCCATTTTTCCAGGTCTATTTTAATCTGTGGTTTTAATTTATAATAATTATCTTCTTTAATCGTCCCACATCTTGCTGTTAATTGAATCCCCAGATATTTCACTTTTTCTGTGATCTGGCTATCTAGTCTATCTTTCATTTCTCTTTTTTGCTTTTCTGTAATATTCTTCACTAATATTTTTTCTTTATTTATTTTCAGTCCTACAACTTCTCCATATTCTTCTATCTTTTCTATCAATTTAGGTCCTGTTTCTAACAGTTCTTCTAGTATAAAAACCAAATCGTCTGCAAATGCCTGCAATTTGTACTCCTTTTTTATTTCCATGCCTTTTATTTCCTTGTTTTTTCATTAGAGGTGTTAAATATTTCTATTTAACACTTCTAATACAGGGGTGGGATTCAAATTTCTTAACAACTGGTTTTGTGGGTATGGCCTAATTTGTGGGTGTGGCTTGGTGGTCATATAACTGGGTGGGCATGGCTTGCTGATTGGGCATGGCTTGGTGGTCAAGTATCTTTTGGACTATAAATTAAAAGAAGAAACAGTCAAGGAATGTATGATAATTTGGGCTAAAAACATGGGCCACAGCATCGAATTAGACAAGTGGGAATGTATTTGGGAAATAAATTACAGACTAACTATGTCAGTCTCGTACAAAGAGAATTTGTATAAAATGGTTTGTCGCTGGCATCTGCCACCTGCGAGACTGGAAACGATGTTTTCAAATATCTCGCCAAATTGTTGGAAGTGTAACTGCATCCAGGGAACACACTTTCGTTTGTGGTGGATGTGTCCATGTGCGCAGAAATTTTGGAGAAACATTAGAAATTGGATACTAAACATAACTAAACAAAATGTAAAACTTGAACCCAAAACCTTTCTGCTAGGTATGATAGATTCAAAAATAGGGGGAAAAAATCAATATTTAATCTTGCACATTGTAACGGCAGCCGGAATAAGCTATGCACAAAATTGGAGATTGTCTACCATCCCTTCAGAGGAGACGGTCATCAAAAATATTCACGAGTGCGCAGAGACGGATAGCCTAACTAAATTAATAAAAAATAATCAAGATAGCGGTTACTATAAAACATGGCATTGCTGGTATGAATGTTTAAAGAAAAGGCAATATTTGACAACTGGAAAAGTTATGAAATTATCGAAGACATGCATTTAATTATAAAATATCCTGTGAAATTAAAACATTAAAAGAACGAGGAAGGTACTGTAACAAGGTAGATCACATCAATGTTAGGAGGATAAAAAAAATGTGTGTAATCATCACTCAATACCTGCTGTAAAATGTATATATGTACATATATTTGTTGATATGTTTGTATGTTTTTAAATGTTTTAAATGTATGAATCTTAAATAAACTTTATTTTATGCTAAAAAATTAAAAAAGAAATGCTGTATTTGGTGGTGGTGGGAACCCTGTGCTGTTTCTTATTAGGAATCCATGGATACCTGACCAATACATGCCAGTCAGAAGCTAGATTTCATTCCCTTTTCAGTCTAAAACATGCTCCTTCTTGACCTAAGGGTCCAGTTCAAGGCGATGGCTGTCAGGTCCTCTTGACAGAAGTTTCTTCAGTTCTGAGTTAGAATGGATGAGAAGCAAAATGTTTTCAAAAGAGAGGAAAAAAAAGCGCCTTCGGGACTAGTCCTGAAATGTACACTCACAAGCATTTTTTAATTGATACACCTGTTTTACTCATTTTGAAAGGAAAAAAAATAGGTCTGGTAAAATACAATATAGTAGATACCAACTGGATCTAGATAGATGTGCAAATAGATATTTATTCCTAAACCTCTTGGTATTCTTAAATGGTATTCAAGGGGCACATTTATTAAAAAGATGAGTGGAGCTAACATTTTCTTATCTTTTTAATAGTTCTCTATTTTATTTCTTGCTTATGTATGCGTGCGTTTTGAGAAGTTAGTATACACAGATATCTTCCTTTCCATAGGAAAAAAAAGTGTTTTTGGCTGTTAATAGTCAAACCACAAGCTTTGGAAGGCCGCGGCTTCTGAGAGGTTCTTCCACAGAGACAACTTCAGGATCCCAGCCTTGTTCTAGACAGTCTGAGAGCAACATTTCTAATGGAAACGCTGACAGAAGCTTAATTGCACAGTGCCTAGCCAAGCAGCTTTATATTTTGGCTTAAAACATAATAGCTTCATTATTTTTAGCACATCAAAACTTTAATGGTAATTTTTTAAATGTGGGTTTTTCTTGGCCAGGTTTGAGCTCTTAAGAGAAGTCCTGGGCTATGAGGGGGAGGGGATGGCTATGTTAAAAGAATGGGTCCTTGAACCTCCAGCATGTTACAACTATGTGTGTGGAACTATTTTGAAAAACTGAAGTGAACCAGAGACTGAAATTCAGAGTCCAGCTTTTTTTAGATGGCTGTTGTCAGATTTGTTTGAACGAAATGTTTGTTCACTCTTAAAGGTTTTTTTTTCCTAGTGATATTTACAGTGTATGCCCTTGTGTTAGATGCTATCATTCCATCTGCTTTTGGGGGGAGCAGAAGGCTTTCTTAGCTAAACCACCACCAGCAACTAAACAGAAGAGGAAGAGACCAGCACGAGGGAAGTCTACATGATTAAAACAAGAAAAACTTCAGAAAGAACGAGGTACAAGAAATACTTTAACGGAAAGGATGTGGAATGCTGAAGCTCCGTTGCTATTCGAAGAACAGGGCTGCATAAAGCATCATTATCACCTCCATAAGCATCAAATAGAATCAAAGGCGGATACTCCTAATGAATGACCTTTTCTTCTTTTTCATCCCATTGCACGTTTTTTTTCCTTAGGCTTACAAAGTTTAGGTATTTGTCAAAAATTACTTCATTCAACATAAAGTATGACTCTGGGGAAGGAGTAATCTAAACCCTGGTGCTGGGGGGAAGAAAAATGGGCATATCCAATTCCTGTGTACCGCTTCTTCCCAAGTGCCAAATAAGCACCACCCACGAAGAGTTTTGTTATTTACTGTTGCTCTTTTCCTTGTGGTGATTTTTTTTCTCAGAATCATAAAGTCAGTCAAAATGGATACTGCTCTGATCAGGACATTGAAGTGATTTGTAGTGAACCCCTTTGCATATGTACATTGACTTGTGGTGCTCTCTATATTATTTCAGATCTAGCAGGAAACAGTTATAGTCATCTTAATTCGTGAGAAAACAGTGCACAGCCCCAACAGGAGAATAAACTTATTAGGCTACCAAAAACCTCTTCATCAAGCGAAATTCAATGAAGGGGAGAAGCGAGAAAATCCAAGGAGCAGGTGAGGGACATCAACCGTAAAGTCTGTTGCTCAAAGCTGGTCTCAAGATGAAGATGACAGAATGAATGCCTGAATGATGTTATATGTTATTAGTGTCAGCTTGATCTAGCATGCAGAAACAAAGAATAATGAATGACCACCCAAGTTGAAATCTGGAGACAGACCTGACTTTATTGTTAATGTTGGCATGGTTGTTAAAAAATCCCCCAAGACAAGAAGTCTAGATTAGTCAGCAGAGATCACAATAGCTACCGCAGATAGCATGCTAAGAGCATCCCTAAACCCTCCCAGGCAGACATAGCTGCAGAAATTCAACGTTGGTAGACCATCCGATGGAGTTCTCCTTGCCATTCTCTCTGCATATTTGGCAATGCCTGAAACAGAACAACCAGTTGACAGCTAATGTAGGTCTCTCTTCTGCCCAGGATTCTAATGCAGGATTAAATCCTGGATAATATATATTTTACCAACAATTGACTGGCATTAGAAAACAAGACCATCAGAGACCTTGATTAGACTGCAACCTGAAAGAACTAACTAATCAATCTGACTTCCTTTCCTCCAGTGACTAGGCAGCTGCCCATCTCTTATTGGTCTTATTTACTCTTAAATCAGGCACTATCCTTCCTCCTCCCTTCTCTCAATAAAAAAATCAGTCAGCCAGTTACAACCTCCCAACGTTGGCATATAAAGGCAAGCAGAGTCATTCACCTGCATCAAGGACTCCACTTTTCCTGGGCAGACCATGATGTGGTGTCATTTCATGACAGGATCTACCCAGAGCCTGTGACTTGAGGCAGCATATACATTAGTTATATACAGTATAAACATAAATATGATTTTTATTAAGAATTTTTATTATAATAGTAAAATCTAATACAAACTAAAGAAAGGAGAATAGAAAGAAGTAAAAAATGCAAGAAAAAGAAAAGAGAAAAATAAGAATAAAGAGAAAAGAAATATATAAAATACTGTCTTCCAACCTTTATCACAAGTATAAATTTAGTGACTCTTCACCCTTCTAAGGCTACAAACATTTCTCCTCATCCCATATCCGTCTATAAACAAATTCATAAAGCATCATTTTTCATGTCATCATCTTAATCCTTCTCTTTGTTAGACTAGACCAGTTTTTCAAAAGTTTCGTTCCATATTTTATTTTTATAATATTTTGCAATATTTTACGGGCATGTAAATCTTTCCTTTATCTGAAAACGTAGGTCCAACCTAAGTTTTTGAAATAATGAAATTGCTTATCTTTGTTATGTCTTGAAAAATCAAAACAGAATCTATTTCCATAAGAAGCTGTTCATTTATCATAATTAATTGCAAAATCTTATTGAAAAGTTTCGATATTCCAATTTTATCTGGACTAAGCCCATTTATAACTTACTAATATCACAGGCTTATTTCTTTTTTGCTGGTTATTTCAGGTTGTTTAAATTCTTTATTTTAGGATTAATTTTTATTTTGTTCAGGATTGAAGGCAGATTCACCTAGTTTTTTTAAGCTTGTCATTCATAAGGTCTCTAACGGCGTAAAAGTAGTTAATGAGCAATTTCTAAAAATGATTAGAAAGTAAAGTTTGTAAACTTGGTGTTCTTTAAAAGTATGGATTGTGATGATGAGCAAAATGGTTAACTCTGTCATCTGCCAATGCTCAAACCCACAGAAGATCAGTCCTGCTGTCTCCTCTCAAGAAGCAGTTGTCTGGAGCACACATAGGCAATCTCTTGCCGTCTCAGGACCTGGAAAGATTCCACGGAGCTAATCATCATTTCCTGCCTTTTGCTGCAGTTGCAATTGTCTCTGCTTTCACAGAGTTGTGTTTAATTTGCCACACAGCCCCAGGGAGTTCCCAGGCAACATCTACATTCTGTGAAATAGATAAATATTAATAATGATTAGGGTATGGTTGAAAACGGAGGTGTCACTGTGGGCTAGGTTGTTTCCCCCAATACAGAAAGTAAAATACTGGAGGGAGGGGGATTGTAGAAATATAGGGATAAATCATGAGATTTTGGCAGGGCAACACGGTCCGATTCGGCTTGTTTTGGACATTGATCTTAGCTTGCAAAACTCGCTACTTCTAGTAAGGGCTGAACTCTTGCCACAGATACCGGCAGCTGTAAATATCCCCAATATAAAAGATCTTCAGAGAGCCAGTTTGATGTAGGAAAGACATCAGGCTAGAAATTAGGAGATTATGAGTTCTAGTCCTGCCTCAGGCACAAAGTCAGCTGTGTGACTTTGGACCAGTCATTTTCTCTTAGCTCTAGGAAGGAGGCAATAGCATACCACAGGGACTAGAAAATTGCAAGAGCTAGTCCAGACAGTTGCCAGGAGTTAAAAACAGACTTGAAGGCAAAAAAAGAAAAATAAAAGATGTGACATTCCAAGTAGTTGAAAAGTTCCAGGAATTCAAGTAGAATCTTAATGTGTTGTGACTGGTCCTCTGGAAGGAACCACCACAATCTACTCTGTGGTTCCAAAAATTGGCCCAAAACTGTGACTCTCTTTCTGAGAAGTCCAAGAAACATCCCAACAAAGAGGAATAGTATAAAGCAGGAATATATAAAGCAGGATGGAACCCACTAAATGGCTCATGTGATCTGCTGTCGCTGGGGTAGGAGGTAATTTTATATTATATTGTATTAATTTCTTTTTATTAGTTTTGTTGTTTTAAATGAGGTTTTATATTCTCTAAGCCGCCTTGAGTCGCCATGGGCGAATAGGTGGCAATATAAATTCATTAAATAAATAAATAAATTTCAGTTACAACTGACAAAGTAAAAATATAGGGACCACACTTGGTGGGAAGGTAACAGCATTCCGTGCAACTTTGGTGTTTAGTCGTGACAGCCACATGAACAAAGAATAATCAGGCAGTGCTGGCTCTTCAGCTTAGAAACGGAGATGAGCACTGCCCTCCAGAGTCAGGAGCGACTAACACATATGTGCGAGGGGAACCTTTACCTTTAAGATACCACAACACATATCTTTAGGGTTAAAAATTCTCTGGGGAAAGAAGAAAAATAGATTTTCCCCAAAGTGTTCTTTTCATACAGTCTCCTCAAATGTGTGCATTTTGAGGAAATTTTTGACTAGAGAATAATGAACTCTGGTGGATTCTACTGACTGAAGTTGCCGTTCATTGTACTCCATTTTGAAATTTTTATATCTTCTTAGTCCAATTCACTCAAATGTTTTCCTTCAAATTATTAATCAGTTTCATAAACCTTAAATTAAATCCCTGTCATCTATAAGACTGTCATCCATAAGGCTGTTTAATTGAACATTTTGGATGTGCCAAATAATAAGTGCTTAGGAAATTTTGTCAGCCTTACGAGTTAGAAAATATATAAAATCCTTCTGGAAACAGTGATCTCACAGAGCAAGTCACTATGTTGAGCCTTTGTGGAGGCTTTGATAGACAGAAGACATACCTTATGAGCTCAAAGACAACAAAGCCATCCAGGAAGTATGGTTCATAGCCATCCAAGGCAACATATGTGCCCCAGATGTTATGGGAAATTACAGATTCCATGAGAGACACATTTGTTTATTTTAAAAATATTCTTGCCTTTTAACTGGATGTCTGTGGAATTGATTTTTGCATTAATAAGTGGAGGAAAGAGTTTTTCATTCATAGTCCTGTGGAAAGGATGAAATGGCTGCTGCAAATATATCAAAGTCAGCTTGGAAGTAGAGGATAGATGTAATGCATTTACTTCTGCTCTATGCTGGTTTTCTATTATTTGGCAACAGGTAATTTTACTAAATGCAACAGAAATAGGCAGGCCTAATTTCCTGATGATTGACAATGACTAAAAGTAATGGCAGGAGGGAAGTGCTGATGGGAAAGAAGATTGCAGAATACCATGGTCAGAAATCCTTGGAATTTGAAACTTGACCTTGCAATGACCAGGCTGAAATGTTGGGCAGGGGACTGATCTATGAAGACGGATCTATGACTGTAGGAATAGGTGAAAAGCGTGTGCTTGAGTTTCAGCCCCATGCCAGGGATAAAAGTAGATTTGGTGGGTGGAATTAATAATTATCAACTCAACATTGCTGCTGTAAAGTTCAGAGAAATGACACAGAATGAGAGTGTAATCATTTCCCTTTGCCATTTCTCTGATCAAAATCCCACATGGACTCAAATGTACATTCAGAAGTGGTTTGCAAGGAAAAACAAGTACTTGGGGCTTTTAGGGTTTATATCAGGGAAGCGGAAAAGGCTATTAGATTTCCTTTTCCCATGGTGTATTTTCTTTTCATATAGTGGGGATTGTTCATAATTTTAAAAAGCATAGGCACACTTAGGAAAGATCTTGCTAACCGTTTGTGCTATGCTGTGCTGTGCTATGCTGGCTGTGCTGTGCTGTGCTAATATTTGCATAATGTACCAGATTTACATCCAATATTTGAATATTGCTACTCCATATGTTTATCTGTTTCAGATCTGTAGGAAGCAGGGCGGGATCGGCTTATTAATAAAGTTTTCAGATTGCATGACACTTGAAGTATCGATTATCGTTTATAAAATATTTCAAAAATAAAAAAAAATGTATGCACACAACCGAGCACGGAGGTGTTAGTAATTCTCTCTTTGTTATTGGAATTCCACAAAGGCGACAATCTCGTGTCCCTTCCATACCTGAGTTCTACAAAGAGCCATGTCCGCAAACGTGAGGCGCTCTTAGAGGAAGGCAAAAGGATTTAATTTACATGACTTCTTTATTAAAGAGACCAGAGCTGTGGGATTAGTTCTGAGGGCTGGCCAGTAGTTACAGAAGAAAACACTGTAATGCAATTCTGAGCCAATTGCATAAAAGATCTTCCGGTGCTGGAGCAGATCCCTACCCGGTACAGCTGACAAAACTAGTAAGTGGCTTTGCCTGCCAGAATTTATGCTAGGGCTGTTTAGGCCCAGAGCACGTTGCTAACAATCCAATTCCTTAGTCAAGTAAACTGCCATCCACTCCCGAGGAAGAAATCATCAAATAAAGGACAAATGATTAATTTGGCCTCCCTCTCCTCCCCAATTTACAGTTCACAAGTCAGAGACGACCAGCACATGGTTCTCCTGTGAGCTACCCATATGGCAGAATTCTCAGTACTATAGCTAACCCTGTTCCAAGTACAAACACCTGTGAAAACAAAATTATCTTGCCAATATATCTCCTTAGCAATGTCTTCCAGTAGGTTACAGATACGGTATAATATTCAAGTCTTTAAGGGGAATCCAAACAAAACACAAAGAACATTATTAGATCAAGAGGATATTAAAAATAATAGATTATATAGGAGAGTTTATCAAAGAGGAAGGGGGACACGTTATCCGTTGTTTTGCTATAAAATGAGAGTTAATCAAACGGGGGGCAGGTTAGAGGTCAGATGTTGTATTTGTACTATTATTTTTAAATCATTGAGGTTTCTATGAATGGCAAATGAAATGATCCTGAACAGAGAAAAACAAGAGATTTCTCAGCAGGAACTCCAAGATGAGCTAAAAGAATTTGTTGCATAAACTTGCTTCATTATTGTTATGCTCTCATAACTTTTTCCTAAACAGTGAAACTTTGTGCTTATTTTTAAGCTTTTATAAGACACATTTATGGGTATCCCTTTCAAATATGGTATCAGCTCACAAAATCAGCTGGTTCTAGCTTCACCGAACTTCAATTTTCTCCCTAACACATATTGTAGCTTTCACAAAACTTGTTCATGAATCCCATCTCAGCTTGACTTTCCAATGGGAATCCAAAAACTGTTTTAGGGGAACTTTATTTGGAGTGAAGAAACGGCCACACTAAAATGGAAGAATTGAATCAAGACTGTTGACATGTTTGTAAGTCACAAAACTGCTAGATATTGAGTCCGTTGTCATTGGGGTTACGTATTTTTATCCACATAGTCCTTGATTTGTGACCATAGAGCACAAAATTTATATTGCTACATGAAACATTTGTTAAGTGAGTTTTGCTCCATTTACAGCCTTTCTTGCCACAGTTGTTAAGTGAATTAAGCACCTTAAGTTAGTAAGCCAGTTGTTATGTGAATCTGACTTCCCCGTTTATTTTGCTTGTCAAAAGACACAAAAGGTAACCACATGACCCTGCAACTGTCATAAACGTGAGCCTGCCAAGCATCTGAATTTTGATCGTGACCATTGGGAATGGTCATAAGTATGAAAAATAGTCATGTCCCTTTTTTCATGCAGTTGTAACTTTGAACTAACTAATCTAAGGTAAGGACTATTATTTCTTATTACATTTATACATTTTTACCACCAATATATGTCCAACCATACTTTGGGCTAACTCCTCAATAAAGCTCTGATCTCAAAATCAAGTTTTATTTCAGTTTTCCAGAGCCAAGGGAACATGAATATTTGTTTCTTTCCTAATTGAGTTCTACCAAACTGAGATTTCAACTGTGCTAACACCTCACGGAAAACTCTGGGTCCAAAAATGAAGTGGTTCTTCAAGGTTCCGGACCCAAGGGAATGTGAATATGTGTTTCCAAATTTGAGTTATCTGTCAAAAGTGAAGTTTTCTGGCTGAATTGAGTCCTACTACCCATGGTGAGACATGCCTTGTGCTTACTCCTCAGGGAAACTTTGGCTCCCAGAAGGTAGTGGTATTTCAGTCTTTGAGACGCTTACTCCACAAGGAAACCTCGTATTTCAAACCTCGTATTTTCAGCCTTCCAGACCCAGGGGAACATGAATATGGGCCTTTCCAAATTTGAGCTCTCAGTCAAAAGGGAAGTTTTCTAGCTCAATTGAGTTCCACCACCAATAGTGACATATGCCTTGTGCTTCAGCCTCACAGAAACCTCGGATCTCAAAATGAAGTTGTATTTCAGCTTTCCAGACTAACGGGAAAAAGAAATGTGATAATTTTTCAAATGTGTGTCAAAAGTGAAGTTTTCTTTCTGAATTGAGTTCTACCATCAATTGGGAGTTGTGCACTGTGTTTCCTAAGGGAAACCTCAGATCTAGCTGAATTGAGTCAATGCCAATAGTGAGATAACTCCTCAGGAAAAGCTCTGATCCAAAAATGAAGTGGATTTTTACCATTTTCCACCCAGGAGAACATGATTATGGGCTTCTTTTCAAAATCTGAGCTCTCTGTGGGAGAGTGGAGAGAACCTGGATCAAACAAGCAGAGGAAGGATGATCAGCAACAGCTGTCCAAAGAAACTGACAGCTGGTCATATTATCAGTGAAATAGCAAAATGAAGGTGCATATGAAACTGACAACCTCGATAATTCTAAAGTGAGTAAAACGGAAAGGGATGCCAAAAGCGGACAATAGAGAAAACCCAGTATTTGAAACTAGCCCTAGCTAAGAGCGAATGGAGCGGCAAATTTAATGGCGGGCAAAAAGATTGGTGGAAGATAGGGAAGCCAAGAAAGAGGGAAGATCTGGCAGCTAGAATGGGGAGAAGACGTGTATATGGCGGAGAAGAAAGGTGACTGGATCGATGTTTGGAGTTGATGCAGGAAATAAACCCTGCATTTAGTTTGGATAACGGAGACATTTGAAAGTGTTAAGGAGCTGTTTAGGTGTGAGTCCTGTGGTGATTACGAAGAAGAGTCAAATGGATTTGAATTAAAAGCCTTAGAGAACTGATAACTATGATTAAACAAATGTTGAGATGAGACCGGATCTTCTTAACTTTTGTTTTATTCTCCCTTTTGATCTGATTTGAAACTTTTGAATAAAGAAACTTTGAACTAACTAAAATGGACAATACAGTGAGACAACAGTTTTGAAGAAGACAAAGAGACATTGTAGCGGTTTGTGAGAGACACCTGCTGGCCACTGAACTGAAATTGAACAGTAACAAGTTTTTAAAAAAAGGGATACTTGGTTTCTTTTCTTTTCATGTTAAAGCTTTTGTTTCTCTGACTTCTAAACCTCTGAATATACTGTATAAGATAATATAATATTATATTATATGTAGTTATATAGTATGTATAACACCTGTTTTGGGATTTAGATATTTATACATATCTGATACCAAGATTTTATATATTTAACTTAAAAATATTAACTGATATAACTATACAAATATAAATTACATATATATTTAGTAGTTAAGTTAATATAATTATAAAAGTAATTCTTTAATATTTTACACTTTAATACATTGTCATATAATATTATAGATTATTTAGCTATACAAATATTGTCTTTAAGGATTGATTAATTGAGACTATTTTAAGTAATATATTTATTAAAATTAATAAGTATGCATTGATTGTTAATATAGCTTAATATAGTACTGAATATTTAATGCTAGACTGATATTATCACTTATATTTGATAGCTGACATAGAATTGATATAATAAAAAGAAGCCATATATTGTGTTGTGCTAAAAGTTAGAATGTATAGAAGTGGAGGGTTTTGAAAGGGAAGAGAAGAATTGGAAGAGGTGGTTGGAAAATAACATTATAGTAAAGCTATTTAATATGACAAGTAACACAAATTTGCCTAAGTTAGGTTAGCTGGGGGAAAAGTACCCACACAAACATTGACAATGTTAACAATGGCAAGCCCTTTCATGCAGAAATCTATTGATAAAATGCTTCCAAGGGAGAGATCAAATTTGATAAAAGATTTACAAGGACTAATGTTGAGCATGCAGGAAAAAATCATGAAAAAAAATCATGAAGATTTGAAAACTGAGATTGGATCAGTAAGATCTGAATTAAAAGAAAAGATTCAAATTATAGATGAAAAATTGGAATGTTATCAATAAGAGGTGAGGAAATTTTTTTAAAAATAGCAGAAATAGAGACTAAAATGGAAAAAGAGGGGGGGGAAAGGCTGGATGATCTGACTGGTAAGCTGATGCAAGCAAATAAGGATTTGGAATCCACAGTAATTTTCTTGGAAGCAGAAAAGGCAGTCCATTGCCTGAGATTCCAAAATGTGAATCCTGCAGATCTGGATATGATGGTGGGCATAATTGCAAACATACTAGGGACAGAAAAAGAAGAGATTGTCATGGAAATGGATGAAATGTATAGAGTGCAGATGAACTATGCAAGGAGGCACAATCTTCCTAGAGAAGTTCATGTCCAATTGATCAAGAAATCGACTCGTGACCAAATACTGCACAGAACGAGAGATGAGCCAACAGAGTATAGTGGAAAGTAGATAATTGTCCTTAAACAGGTGCTGAGAAGAGTAAGGGATCTAGGGAGACCCTATCATTTTTTGACAGCAAAACTTATAAAATATAATGTTAGTTTTAGATGGTTGATGCCGGAGGGAATTATGGTCAACTGGAAGGAGAAAAGATATCGATTAGACACACTTGATAAAGCAGAATAGTTTTACGACCAACAATTTGTCAATGAAGAGGAGGCAGCAGTGAAAAGCAGCAGAAGTGGTGGAAGGAAAAGACTTGACAGAGGAAAGAGGAACAGAGGCAACAAATATGGAAGAGAGTTCACATTCATTGTTTTTAAATGTTCTTCCCTTTTGTTTGACTAATAAAATTTAATTTAAAAAAAAGAAATCTGAGCTCTGCGTCTTTTCAAAATCTGAGCTTGCGTCAAAAGTTGTTGTTTTGGGCTGAATTGAGTTCTACCCATGATTTTGAGATATGCCTGGAGATAATTCCTCAGGGAAAGCTCAGATCCGAAAATGAAGTAGATTTTCAATGTTTTCCACCCTGGGGAACATGAATGTGGTTTTTTTTCTTGAAATCCAAGCTATGCATCAAAAGTTGCATTTTCTGGCAGAATTGAGTTCTACCACCAATTGGAAGCTGTGCATTGCATTTCCAAAAGGAAACCACAGATCTCAAAATAAAATGTTTTTTCAGCTTTCCTGACCAAGAGAAAATGAATATGTGTTTTGTTCCAAATTTAAGTTCTCTGTCAAAAAAGAAATTTTCTTCCTGAATTAAGCCATAATATACCAATAGTGAGTACCAATATGCCTTGGAATAACTTCTTTAGGGAAATCTCAGATCCGAAAATGAAGTGGTTTTTCAACGTTTTCCACCCTGGGGAACATGAATATGTGCTTGTTATAGAAACACAAGCTCTGCTTCAAAAGTTGCGTTTTTGGCAAAATTTTCTTCAGGGAATGCTTGGATCCAACAATGAAGTGGTTTTTCTGTCACAAACTGTCATTTTCAAGCTGAATTGACTTCTATTGAGATATACCCTGGGATAATTCCTCAGGGAAAGCTAGGATCCAAAAATGGTGATTTTCCACCCTGCAGAACATGAAAATGAGCTTATTTTCAAAATCCGAGCTCTACGTCAGAAGTTATTTTTCTGGCTGAATTGAGTTCTACCCAACGTTTTGAAATATGCCTTGGGCTAACTCCTCAGGGAAAGCTCAGATCTGAAAATGATGTTGATTTTCAGCGTTTTCCACCCTGCAGAACATGAAAATGAGCTTATTTTTGAAATATGAGCTCTGCATCAAAAGTTATGTTTTCCTGCTAGATTGAGTTCTACCTACCATTTTGAGATATGCCTTGGGATAACTCCTCAGGGAAATCTCGGATCCCAAAATGATGCGGATTTTCAACATTTTCCACCCTGGAGAACATGAAAATGAAGTGTTTTTTGAAATCCTAGCCCTGCATCAAAAGATATGTTTTCCTGCTAGATTGAGTTCTACCTACTGTCGATCTCTGCCAAGAACTGGAGACTTCAATCAATAAACCATGTTAGTCACACTTGTAGAGTTGAAGTTGAAGAGTTTATTGCTGTGTTCACAATCATGGCAAGAGCGATAACAACGGATGTCCATGTAAAGTCAGCGCTGAAAACAGTTAACTCCCAACATTGTTTTATCCATCCCTGCCCCACCTGAATCCACCCATTATCTAATTATCCACACCACCACCCCCGTGCCTAATTACACCACGCCTAAGCTAATATTACGTTCCTCCCTTCACCCTACCTCCCATCCTAAATAACAGTGATCACTTTGTTTTAAACCCAGCACTGTGTTAAAGCCAAACATTGCAAAAAATATATAAATCTATCTGTATTATCTGAGTTCCAAGGCTACACAGCCCTCCCACATTCCGAAGTTGACTTCTAAGACTGCGAAATGTCACCCATAGCCTTCCTTTCCTTCTCTGCTGGTCTGGTTTGGCTGCCTGCCAAGTTGCAATGCTGGACTCGAAGTACAGATCAGGGATTCACAGCTATCAGGGATTCACAGCTCAAAGGCACAGCTGTAATGTTGGGCTTCAGGACGCTGGTAATATGTAAAGCCCGATACGCCACCCCCTCTACCATGGATCCTCCTGGAAAAGATTTAATAAAATTCTTTTGATAGATTTCTTCCCTCCCCCCCGCTTTGGTAGGGTGTTGCCGATGAAATAGTCTTTGTAATTTTGGGCTGACATATCTGCAGATGTTACCCAAGAAGTGTCTGCCATTGGATATCCTTTCCATTTCAGTAAGTATTGTAGGACCCCTCGTCATTGTCAGAAATCAAGGATGTCTGCTACTTCATAATATGCACACCTAATGGGCCCTGGGCACTTTAAGCGAGGTTCAAGCCATGTCATGTCAGCAGGCTTCAGCAAGCTACTATAGAAAATGGGATGAATCCTTTTAAACCGTGATGGTAATTGTAAATGGATTGTAACTGGGTTAATAACTTGAGGTATTTGAAATGGACCAATATATTTTGGGCCCAATTTTTTACATGGTAAACCCAAAATAATATATTTTGTGGATAGGTATACCTATTTTCCTACTTCTAATGATTTCTGTTCAGATCGTTTCTTGTATGCATATTTTTTATATATTTCAGTGGATTTGAACAACACGTTTTTTACTGCGTTCCAATGAGCTTGTATATCTTCAATCCATTTAGTGGTGATGATTGGTTCGTTAGGCACATGGGGCCATTCTGGTATAGGAATAAAATCCACCCCGTTCACTATTTGAACGGGAGTATATCCAGTACTGTTATGAATGGTATTATTATAAGCCACTTCAGCGAACAATAATGTATCAACCCAGTTGGTTCGCTGATAATTTATATAGCATCATGAATATTGCTCAATAGCTGCATTAGCTCTTTCGACCGCTCCATTAGTACATGGATGGTATGCTGTACTTAGCACTTGTGATGAGCCAATAAGTTGAATAAACTCCTTCCAGAAATGAGCTGTGAACTGGACTCCTCTATCTGAGATTATTCGTTTTGGTTATTAAGAAAGTTATTCAGAAAGTTATTAAGAAAATATTGGAATGTGCTGAAATGAGTAGATTGACATTTGAAACCAGAGAACAAGAAGATAAACAATTTTATAAGATCTGGGATCTATTATATCAATGGTTAGACAATAAAACATGGTAATGAAATATGTAGATTTTTAGAATACAGTGAATATATAAAGATGTATTATTTTTATTATATCTACAAAATGATTATAGGATAGATTTGAGATGATAACATGAACTGCTATAAAACGAATTAAGTAAAATATGGATTACCTTGTAAAACATGAATAATAGTATAGTCAAATGATTAACAATGATATTAACGTATTTAGGAATATTTGATTGACAATACAAGAACATATACAATGTAATTTTAAGTGAAGACAATATCTGTCAATGAATACTTCAGCTTCAACCATAACAACACAAGAGCAAACAATAGATACAAACTCAAGGTTAATCGCACCAAACTTGATTGCAGGAAATATGACTTCAGCAACAGAGTGGTCAATGTCTGGAATACTCTACTTCAGTGGCCCCCAACCTTTTTTGTGCCATGGCCCGGTACCGGAATCACAAAATGATCCGCGGCCCAGTACCGGCATCAGCACGCATGGCAAGGCGAGCCGAACGACCGGCCAGCCAGCCGTCCCCCGCTTCTCCCCGCCACCTTCAACTCCTCCTTTGTAACTTTGTCGATGGGCTTCGGGACGGCTTCGGGACAGTCGCTCGGCTCGCCTTGCCTTGGGTGCTGAAAGAATCCTCGCGCCTTCGTTTTGTTCGAAGCCGCCCCCCCCCTTCAATGAAACTAAGGCACGGGGATTCCTTCAGGACCCAAACGCCGCTTTCCAACCGGAAAAGCTCACCGGAAGCACTTTCTCATCAAAACAAGATGGCGGCGCCCAGCAAACCGGCGGCCCGGTAGAAAATGTTCCACGGACCGGTACCGGTCCGGGGCCCGGTGGTTGGGGACCCCTGCTCTACTTGACTCTGTGGTTTCTTCCCCAAACCCGAAAAACTTTAACCTTAGACCGTCTACTTTTGACCTCACCCCTTTCCTAAGAGGTCTGTAGGCGGCGTGCATACGCGCACCAATGTGCCTACCGTGTCTGTCCTCGTTTGTTTTTTATTTTTCTTATATGTGTCCATGTATCCATAACTATGTTTATACTTATACCGTCCCTGTCCTATTGTTTCTTTTATTTTTTTTATTTGTCTTATATGTATCCATGTATTCATAACTACGTACCTACTTATACCTATTATCTTGTAAGCGATTGACAAATCAAATCAATAAAAAGCGGAAGCACAAAAACATTTGTAAACCAACCGACACACTGTATGTATATATCTGGAAGATGGCTTGACGTTTTTTATGTTGTGTTTGTCTACGTTGGTCTTAAAAAATAATAAAACCTTTTAATTTTTTTTAAAGAAAGAGTGCTAAATTGAAGCTAAATGCCATGCCTGTACATGAATACGAATATAGTCCTGAAACGCCTGTTGCCACGTAAGTCCGCGACTCGGGAAGAAGGACCAGGAGGGCACTTTTAAGTCGGCATCTCTCCTGAAAAAAGGGCTGACTGTCGGCGTGTGGAGCTCCCTCCCGCCCGGATCCTCCTTCCTCGGGCGAGAATCAGCGCTGCACAAAACCTCCACTCGGCTTTTACAGAACGGCCGAAACGGGGGAGGGGGAGCGGGGGGGGGGAGGGAGAGTGGGGCAGATGCGGGAGAGCGCCGGAGGGCAGTGAGGGGCATCCGGATGGTTGCCAGTTCGAATCCAGGCAGACCCGCCGCGGGCAGCGGAGGGGGGGTCATTCGCCGGCTCCGCCCTTTGTTGCCCCCCTTGGGGGAGCCGCCGCGGGTCCAAGGCTGGAAGGGCGCCCCGGTCGAGGTTGGGAACCGCCTCCCGCGGAGGGGGACGCAAGGGCGGGCCGGGATCCCAGCCCCTTCTCCCTCCGGGCGCCCCCCATCACAGCCCCGCCGCCGCCCCGACCGCCGCTCCTTCTCCGCCCGTCCGCCGCGCCAGCGCGAGTTGACTATATATGGTCAAAGCCGGGGAGGAAGCGAGCGCTGGGCGAGCCGCGCTTCCTGCTTTGCGCAGCCGGGAGTTGACGTCGCTCCCCGCCCGCCGGAGGAGCTGGAAGAGAGAGAGAGACGAGGCCGGCTGAGCCCCGCCGCTGCCTTCGCCTTCGCCTTGGCCCGGGACCCCGAAGCCCCCGAAGCCGCCGCCGCCGCCGCCGCCGCGCGTGGCAGCCACCATGCCCTACCAGCTGAGTGAGTCGGGCGCGGGCGGGCGGGGGGGGCTGCCCGGCAGGCCGCGGGGGGAGGTCGGGGTGGCGGCGGTGGGGACGTGGAGTCTGGCTCCCTCCGGGACCGGCGGGGCGAGGAGGCGGAGGACCGAGAGCGGCGTCCCCGTCGCGCCCCCCCCCAGGCTCTCCCCGCGCTGCTGCTGCTGCTTCTCCCTTCGACAGAACGAGATGGCGGACCGATCTTCTTGGGAGGGGCCCGGAGAGCCGAGGGGAGAGATGGCGGGCGGGTGGGGTGGGGTCCCGGGCTGGCCGGAGCCGCTTTGGCCGTTTCTCGGCTGAGCCGGGGCCCACCGGTTGCCTTGGGGGCTAACGCCGCGCCTCCCCGGGGCTGACGCCGCGCCTGTCCCGCTTCTCTCCTCCCTCGCAGAGACGGTGTTCGCCAGCCTCCCGCAGGTCGAGCGGGGCGTCTCCAAAATCATCGGCGGAGACCCGAAAGGGAACCACTTCTTATACACCAATGGGAAATCCGTCGTCATCCGAAACATCGATGTAACGTATATTCTAGTTTTTGTCTTGTAAAAGCTCCCGTGTGCGTGTAAAGCCGCCTGATCGGTGCTTTCTGTGGGGCTGAGGGCCGGGAAGGTCTGGGGAGAAGCCGCTGGAGCGGATGCAAAGTCCGAAGGGCTAAGAATATCCCAGGTTGCCTGCAGGGCGTGAAATCCAGAGTTGGGAATGGTGGAGGGCAGCTGTTTTAAAATAGCTCGAAAATCCCCAAAAACAAAGCCCAGTTCAAGGGCTATAATTACTGTGAGATATAGTTAGGTTGGGTGTGTGCACAGTTAATAAAAGATCCAGAGTAAGTGCCTTGAATTGCAAGCACAAGCCCTCCCTCCACAAGCCCCTCTTGTTCCCCCCATCCAGGTCACTTTAAAGTGGATTTTATTCCTTCTTCCTCCTACTCATGTGGAAGCCAGGGAAAAGAGGGTGTGTCTTAATGACTAACAGAGAAGGGCTGCGATTGTACTTGCATAAAGTCCAAAGCAATGGATCAGAATAATTTTTAAATTATACATAACCTTAATTTATATATAAACATGCAAAGCACTAGATACTTGAATAAAACACCAATTAAACAATTAAATATTAAGACCTTTCATGTTGTATTTTCCTTAATATTGATGTAACCAACGGGGCAGAACTCCTGTATTAGTGTCGTGAGTTATGAGATTGCATGTTCGGATTGTATAAAATTATTTATTTTACCAAAAGGGAAAAGAGAGCTCGTGTAGGAGCATCCTTCAAGGGCCAGGTCCTCTGGCAAGCAGACGCCCTGGCTATGCTATCTTGGACTCAGAAAGGAAGGAAACGGGAAAGGAAGAAATTGGCCCAGCCAATAAACAAACAAACAAACATAAATTATCCTTTTTTCATGATCTGATGCAAGTGGGATTGGAATTGCTGTCATAAACTGCAATATCGTGCCGTTGTGCTGCTTAGCAACGGCAGTTCTGACATTCCTGATCACATGACTGTAGGGATGCTGCGATGGCTGGAACTTTGAGGACCAGTCATAAGTTCAGCCCTAATGCAAATTTGAATGGTTGCTGAACAAGTAAGCTTTAAGCAAGGACCATCCATATAAGTCCCCAAATTCTCAGCCAAATCCAACCCATCTAGATTGCATTGGATAGATTTATCCTATAATACATTTGCTTGTTTTCTTGGCTGTCCGTAGTATTTCAACTTTCTCCATCTTCAACGTTCAAAAGCGTCAATTCTCTTTCTTTCCCTCTTCTGTATTTTCATTGTTAATCTAAAGCTGCTTGCAATACCGTACCTGTTGTCATTAGTTTGGTCTTTACTTTAAATCTTAGTCACAAGTTTTCACCGTGTTCCTTAACTTTGAGCTTGCAAATGTAGATTTTTTTTCAGCTATCAGAGTAGTGTCATCAGCTTCATTCAGGTTCTTGGTGTTCTTGGTCCAGTTTTAAAACCACATTTGGTGGCCATGACCAACTTGACCTGGCCTGCGATGTTGAGGGGTACCTATGACGGGCTAGACAAGACTGGGAGGGGTGATCCAGAGTGAGTGCCGAAGCCTGCGGGAGGAGGTCAGCTAAGCATCGGGGCTTGCACACAGCTAGGGGTGTCAAACAGTGCTGAGGTGCAGTGGCGGGGGGGGGGGGCAGCTGAACTGCCCATTCAGTTTTAGGCTGGAGTCCAGGTGCAGAGGCAACGGCAGTGGGGAGCGGTCAAAATGGGAAGCTCCTGCCTATTGCCTGCGGCAGCTTCCCATTTTCAGCCACCTTTCCCGTTGCAGTTTCTGCAATATTGTTCGACACCCCCTCAGGCACCCTCCTCAGCTGCGCCCAAGCATTGGTGCCCCGCAGTTTGTGCAGTATTGTAGTGCAAGATCACAGGAGATTAGTAGTGTGAGATCTTGCTCTACTGATCTCGCACTACTGGAGTTTAGGTCTCTGTTCTTTGTGAACTGAGATCTTGTACAAGATCTGGCCAAAGAGTGCAAGATGATGAGGTTTGAGGGCAGTTGAAATAGCCTTTCACGAATCTTCCCATCGACTTGAAAATGCCTTTTTGCACCATTCCAGTCTCAGTCCGAAGAGGGTTTACAAGCCAATGGGAGGCTTGAAGCAAGGCGATTTCACCGCCCCAAAGTTTGGTCGGCTTGCAAATGCTCTTTGCGCCAAGACTGTGCAAAAGACAGTGCAAAAGGCGTTTGCAAGCCGATGGGAGACTTGAAGCAAGGGATTTTATCAGAGTATATTCATGAACTGGAATAGAGTTTAGTAACAAAGTCAGCCAATGAATAGGCATGGCAACAGACCAGCCAATGGGAGCTGAGTTGGAAAGTGAAACTGGAAGCAGCCTGGGTGTGGCTCTAGTCGCCGCTCAGAACTTTGAAGCTGCTGCTTGTGTTTTGGTTGTGTTACATTGGAAGAATCTACTATTGGTACTGTACATTTTTCTCATTATGTATATAAAGAAGTTCATGAATCCTGCTGAATCAGTCATCGGTGTGTGCTTTCTGCATTTGAATTTCTGCTGGAAAATCTAACAGATTTTGCCTGCCCCAAAGTGCCCCAAATCTTCCTCCGCGTTCAGGAAAGGACTAGGGCAGGGGGAGAGAGACTGGCAGTGCTGCCGCCGGCTGTGACTTTCCCATGCGGGGGCAGGGTGGTCCCTTTGAAAGGGCTGTGAGAGGCCAGGCTGACGAGCAGGACATGGAGGTGCTGGTGCAGGCGCGGTGCTGATCTATAACTTGGTGCGGCCATTCGGGCTGGAACATGGTAAGTCTTAGATCTGAACCCAGCAAGAGACCACCCCGCCACAGGAGACGGCGAGCGCGTGCATCCTGGATGAAAGGGGGCGGGGCAGCAGGGCAGCCTCTTGAGTCAGATCTAAGGCTGACCACCTTCAGACCCAGATGGCCACCACCAGGTTGTAGAATAGATCAGAGCCCGCATGCCCCACTCATTGGCCCGAGAGGCTTCACTTTCACCGGGACCCAACCTTCCCCGGTTGGAAAGCCAAGGCTGGGCTTTTCTGCTGCAAACCCTGACTCAGGCGAAGGAAGCGAGGGGCGCTCTCTGCACGTGCCCAGAGGCTACCTCATTAGACCCCCCCTCCCAGGCAGTCTCTCTCCCGATCTACCCACCCAAGCGCCAGGCCAGGGCACAGCCCCTTCAGCTCATCCCAAACTCATATTGCACCCTCCAGATGTGATTTCTCGCTGCCTCACCCACGGACGCCCCTGGCTAAGCCCCGTCCGCAGGTGCCACCTTAAGAGTGGGGCGAGGCTGTACCCCCAGATTGGGAAACCCAGACCAGTTTTGCCGGTGGAACTCTAGCGGGTTCAAAGGACATGGGAGCCCACGGGTGCCGGGGGGGAGCACAAACTTTCCAACAGGGGGGCGGGGGCTGTCCTAGTGAAAGGGAAGCGCTGCCTGTCTCTCCCTTTCTCAGCCTGGCCTCGTAGCCTGTGAGGCTTCCCTTTCACTGGGATCACCCCAGCCCCCCCCTCCCCCCGTATTGGAAAGCCAGACCCCAGGGACACCAGGCCCTGCACGCTTGCTGCCTAGTGTGTGCGAGGCTAGGAGGCGGGGGTGGCTCCCTGCCAGCTCCCGTCCCGCTGATCTAAGGTTGACCGCTTTCTGCCCCTGGTGGCCGCTTCCAGGTTGTAGATCAGCGCCAGGTTCGTTTTGGCCCCTGGGGCCATGTAATCTCCGTATTTTCAACTTTGTCATCCCTGTTTCCAACCGCATCTTGCTTTCACGTTCTGTCAGTTGTAGATGTAATTTGATTATAAAACTCACCAGCCTCATCTTCTATAGCCTAAGCAATCGAGGCATAAACTCAGATAATCATTATAATAAAAGGTTATCTGCAAAGTTGAATTGATACTAATCAGTCATTGACTGTATAGTATTCAGGTACTGTCCTTGCACATCTTAGGTTATGAAAGGTTCCATTTTCATATAAAACAGGATCACCTTCTCTCTGCAAGCATCCAGTTCCAGTCCTCCCTGGGTTGTCTGTTTCATCTTTCACTTGTGTTGAGCATGTTCATTCGACAGTCCCACTGTAATCTTGTCTTTGCAGCTTTTTCCATCCAAGAAATTGGATGGCCTCATTGGAAACTAGGTGACCTGAATTTAACCTAGCCATAAACATAAATATCACCCGTATTCCAAAAGGTCTTCGCATCTTTTCAGTAGCATACTATTCAGTGCCCTCTATTTTGAGACATTCATCATTCAGCACTATATTCAGTGATTCAGTGATTTTATCTTGCCTTTCCATGTGGTTTTCTTGGTTAAATTTAGCAATATTTTACTATTGCCTTCTCCTACGCACTATTGAAGCTTTGCCATTATTGCTCAAGTGATCGAATGGGCAGTACACATGTGGGTACTGCCCGTTAGAGGTACCTGCTTGGTGGCCACACTGGGATTCTATACTCTGGGCATGCATCCCTGCCTTCGTCATTCCCAAGAGCGCCCTATCACATCAGTAAGGCAGTAGCCACATTTGGGCTTATTTTGATATATAGTGTGCAAAGTCAGATAGATCTCCGTATGCTAAATACAGAAATGTTCAGATTGCATTTTGTCTCAGGATGTAATTTAAGACAAAATGTAATCTGAAAATTTGCTAAAATCTAAATTTCAATAAGGAAAAGTACTTCTCTTTTGGCTTTTAATGCTCTGTGCAAACTGACAATTTATGTTTAGAAATAGTTTTATTAGAATGGTAGGATTACTTTGAAGATATCTTAATTCAGTAAATCACATCTATTTTATGTTACTTATTTATCTTATTTAATGGATTACAGAACTGCTCAACTCATACATTGGTGTATAATTAAAAAAAATAAATATGAAATATAAAATGGTGACCAAAAAGAATAGTTATATAACCATTATGGGACTCTATTCAGCTTCCTTCCTTTGGAAAGTTATATTTTGAAATTCTATTTTTCTTACAGAACCCAGCAATTGCTGACATCTATACTGAACATGCCCATCAAGTTGTGGTGGCCAAGTATGCACCGAGTGGCTTCTATATTGCATCTGGAGGTAGAGTGTAAAAGTGTAAATATGCATTTCTTGGTAATCCAGTGCAGGTTCATGTTAACTTACGCCCATCACAAAGCGTGTTTCTCTGCTTCCTTATGGTTTTCTATGACCTTCAGTGTTGCACACTTAGCAACAGCAAATTGTTTACGGCGGTACCTTCTGGTCCAGTGACAGACCCAGATTGGATCCTGCAATGAAAGAATCATTCAAAAGATTCACACGGCAGCCCAAGAAAATAATATTGATACAGGATTATATCAGTAACAGCAAATTAAAACAGCCCTGGCAGTTCATGTTCAGCATATGTTATAATTTATAAAGCTATCTTGAATACTCTTTTTGAGCAGAAAGACTTCATAAGCATAAATAAAAGCAAAACCAATGTTTGTTCAATGTAGTCATATGAGTACTTTAGAGCTGGTATGTCTTAAATTTTGTAAGTTAGAATCTGATAGAGTAGTTTAATCTTGCTTGACAAATTATTTTTCTATGTGTTTGTGCTTTGACAGATGTCTCTGGAAAGCTTAGAATTTGGGACACCACACAGAAAGAACATTTATTAAAATATGAGTATCAGCCATTTGCAGGAAAGATAAAAGATATTGCATGGACTGAAGATAGTAAGAGAATTGCTGTTGTCGGAGAAGGAAGGGAAAAGTGAGTACGCCCAAATTCTATTAAATCCCTTATTTTCTTTATTCTTGGCTCTTTGGGGTTTTTAGTTTCCGGATGAAATCTACTTGTTTAAGACCTGAATCTTTCTTAAGAATGCATCTCCTTGGACCCCATAAGCAAAACACTCTCTTTTGATGGCATTAATGACAAAAATTTGTTGTATTAAATCCTCACTATCGTGGGATTCATCCTGTTGGAATTCAAAATATAAAAACTTAACCCTGTTTAAAATGAGGTGGGATAACACAGGAAAATGGTTGGTGCAAGAATTATTTCTTAGATCACTAAATTCTAGCTTTTGTTTTTAAATTTCCACATCCAAAGCTGAAGTGGCGTTTTAAAGAATTCTAAATTCGAAGAAATCTCCCATGTACAACATAATCTATTCCTTTGTTGTTGTATGTACATTTATCTTTTCACTGTAGTTCAGCATCAACCATTTTTATCTTACTATGATTATAAAGCTCTTACATGTCAAAAGGTGGAGAAAATCTAGGAAAAAGGAGAACTAATTTCAGCTTTGCTATAATGAGTTCTGTTGCCTTTATGTCCGGAAATATTGGCACCATATTTTCTTCTCTAGTTTTGAATGCTGTCAACATCTTTTTTTCTTTATATGGCGCTTCTGCTATGAAATATTGTCTATTTTTCCTTCCAGCTTCCTTATATAAATACATAGGATATTTCTTTTCAGGAATTATGTATTTGTAAATAAAGCAGTAATTTAAGACGTTATTATGTCAATAAGTAACTCATGCTTTGCTTTGCTGGTATTTACCAAGCAAAGAAGGTTTATTTAAAATTATTATTTGCTTATAGATAAAATTCTTTTTTGTGTGTGTTCTTGAAGTGTAGAATTAATCTTCAGCAGTTGTTACAAAAAAAATCAGTTAGTATTGCAGCCTATTTTTGTTCATCTTTGAGAACCTTTTTTTCTTTTATTCTTAAATTACACTAAATAACATGATAAAAACATTAAGTGGGAAGAAAAAAATGAAGAGAAACAAATAGAAACTTATTTTTTTAGCCTTTGATTCCATTATTTTTTTTTAAATGATCCAATAAGGAGTAATGTTGAAGTTGCATGAGCATAACCAGTTACTTTAAGGTGTATTAAAAAGAATTAAGTCTTTGTTTTGCATAAATAGATTTGGAGCAGTCTTCTTGTGGGATACTGGTTCTTCCGTGGGCGAGCTTGCGGGTCACAACAAAATAATCAATACAGTGGACATTAAACAGACGAGGCCTTATCGCTTAGCAACTGGCAGCGATGACAACTGTGCTGCTTTCTTTGAAGGACCACCATTCAAGTTCAAGTTCACCATTAGTGTGAGTTTATTTTCTTTCCTAAGCAGAGTCTAGCTTTGGGGTCAGAATCGCCTCTCACCCCCCTGTGGTAGCTGAAAGCAGTTTCCACATCTTGAGAAATAGGCAACTTTACTTATGGAGGATTGTTGTAAAGCAGGAGTGTCAAACTCACACCGTCATGGCGGTGTCACGGGACGTATTGGGACTTTTTCTCCCTTCACTAAACTGGGTGTGTGCGTGTGGCCAGAACATGGTGCATCCGGCCCATGGGCCAGGAATCTGACAGCCCTGTTGTAGAGGTTCTGCAGTATGTCAATGAGGTATTGCTTCTGGAGACCTGAAAGCTCCTTTGTACAAACAAGATGAAAAGCATTTGTAGGAAATACGTTAAAAGTCTCGGAGAAGCCTGTATAGATAGGGACCCATGTGTGTTGATTTTTCCACATGTGGAAATCTACACTGGTGTTAAGGATCGAGAAAGCCATATATGCTTTCTCTACTCTTAACACCTCTATCCGTACACTCTATCCTGAACACTCTTACAATGACCTTCTCTGAATGCCTGTCCAGAAGGTTCGGGGAAGTATGTAGTAACTCTTGACAATGAGATAATTCTGCCCATCTCTTTGCTCCCTCTCTTGGTTCATTGAAGCTAAACTGCATAGATATTCCCTTGCTCGCGCATAGGTATATCTTTTTGACTTCTTTATGTTGTATTAGTACGGTTACTAGCGTGCGGTTCATGTATAAAGGAGAATCAAGATTGCAGCTCCATGTCCACGCCGTCATTTCGTAAAAGTTTCTTGATAGCATCATGCATGAAACCGACATAACAGGCTATCTAGATTGGGTTGTACTAGAAATCAGTGGTTCTCAACCTTCCCAATGCCGCGACCCTTTAATACAGTTCCTCATGTTGTGGTGACCCCCACCATAAAATTATTTTCGTTGCTACTTCATCACTGTAATTTTGCTACTGTTATGAATCGTAATGTAAATATCTGATATGCAGGATGTATTTTCATTGTTACAAATTGAACATAATTAAAGCATATGGATAAGAAACAAACAATATCTATTTGTTACACAAACTTTCGAATCTCACTTGTTTGTAATTTTATGTATTCTTTCTAGTTTCGTTACCATTCATATAACAAAGTACCTGCTATTTTATTATGAGAAACTGAGCAGAATGTTAAAAAAAATGTGTGTTTAAAAATATTTACTTAAATCCTCTATGAAAATTATTGAAATTGTGTTTATTTTTATTTAGTTTACTTAGGATGTTCTACTTGAATAATATTTACTATCACTCTTTCAGAATTATTTCTGAAAGCAAATACATTTGTAAGATTATGTATATTTGCTTGGTTATCACAACCACATGTTATTAGCATGATAATTGTTATCACTGATCTGTATTAAATAAAAGTTTATCTGTGGTTGTCAGATTACCTTTTGCTAAAGATTTAACAACTATTTGTAATAAGTAGAGACTTTTAAAGTATATTCCACAGAAAAGGGAACTATGAGAAGCCCCACTCGCCTCCTTCATCCCTTGGGGGGATTCTGCCTTTCGGGCGTCCCGCCGGTGGCACTGAGCGAGATCTCCCCACACCCACAGCCGCCCTTCCCAGGCTGCTCTCAGGAAGTGCCTCTGGGCCCCCAGGAGGATCCGCGCGGCCGGCGGGGCTTGCAGACACCATGCGCCAGCCTGCTGCGAGGCTCCACCTGCAATCCAGCCTGGATGGGTGCCGGCCTCAGAGAAGGTTAGGCGACCCCTGTGAAAGGGGTTGCGACCCACAGGTTGAGAACCGCTGTACTAGATGAAGCTGCCTGATTCCCATGTTTTGTATAAGCACAAAGCATATCTCAAGCACATGCAATAGTTTAATATAACCAGCATTTGCATAGTTTTGAACTTAGACCTTTTCAACATTCTCAAGGTATTCCTATTTCACTATTTCCCATGCTTAGGAAATAAGGTAGATTAACATGCAAGTTTCAGACCTTGCCATCTTTGAAGGGGGCTCCTGACTTTATTGCAGTTAAAAATGGGTACTATGCTTTGTCTGGAAACCAGCTGGCCACAAACTAGCCTTCTGTTTCAGCCTGTGAAGTACTAAATAAGATTTAACACAGACTGCTTGTATCTCCACCAATATGTGCCTGGTACACAGAGATAATCATACTCTGTACTTTTATTAAATATGAATTTCCTCAGAAAACATAGTTTGTATATTCCTATCCTCTTTTAATGATCTCTTAGTGTCCCTCCTGTGAATTGCCAGTAATAATTCTCAGCAGTTTGATGGACAAGACTGAAATATCAGATACCTTGTGCATCTGGAAGATGCTGTTTTTATGAGCTTCGGAAGCAGGATACTGTGCTGTACATTTATTTATTAGACATATTGGCTGCCCATCTCACCTAGTATAATGTTCATACTGTCTATTTCTTGTTCTTTAGGACCACAGCCGCTTTGTTAACTGTGTGAGGTTCTCTCCTGATGGAAATAGATTTGCTACAGCCAGTGCAGATGGGCAGGTAAATATATATATATATATTAAAATGCAAGGGATGCTTTGAATGGAACAGGTGTCAGTAGTCCCTAATAAGTTATTGGACCTATTTTCAAGAGCATATGACTCACCTTGGTCTGGGTTCTAATTCACATGCATTAAAATCGAACATTTAATATTTGCAGGTGGATATACCTGAGGCCTCTTGTATAGTTTCCTTGTACAGTAGTTTCCTTCTAGGTATTCAGCACCAACAAAAGAAGCAGAGTTTTAGAAGCATTTCACGTGGGAACAGAACCGTCCCCATTAATATATTTGCCTGAATTTACAGGAGAGCAGTTATTCTCTCTGAAGTACTTGGGTTGAGAATCAGACTGCTAGGGGATGGATGGCCATAAACGTTCTAGTAGTAGAGAAAATGAGAACAGTGGACAGAAGGGGAAAAAAATAATACCAAGAAAGATGGATGCCTTGTACCGATGGTGAAAAGAATAGCGTTAAGGAGAGATCGAGAAAGAAGAAGTACAGGTAGTCTTCGGTTTACCACAGTTTGTTTAGTGACTGTTAAGAACTACAGTAGCACTGAAAAATGTGGCTTATGACAGTTTTTCACAGTTACAACTTTTGCAACATCCCCATGATCATGTGATCAAAATTCAGATGATGGGTAACTTGCTTGTATTGATAACTTGCTGCGTCCTACGGTCACGTGATCATCTTTTGCAATCTTCTGACAAGCGAAGTCAGGTGCACTTAACCGTGTTGCTAACTTACCAACTGCAGTGATTCACTTAACAACAGTGGCAAGAAAGGTCATAAAATGGGGCATAACTCACTTAACAGATGTCTCAGCAATAGAAATTTTTGGCTCAGTGGTCATGGATTATCTACAGACAAAAGCCTCCTGCCACCCTTGAGTGCATCATCTTGGGACTCAGTTCTCAACCAAAGTTTACATCTAGTAGCGGTGTCGCTATTTGGAGAAGGTCTTCCTCATGCAGACCTACTTTCCATATGTGCTTTGGGAGGTGCTCTGTGTCCCTCTGAGATAATCAAGCGATAACTAGTAACCGCTATTGATGGTACAGTGGTTGAAATCAGACTTTTTAGAAGCGGCAGTCAGAGTCGGATGCCTACGGTTCCAGTGCTGACCCATTTCTAATGCCTACTGCTTCTCCAAGTAGAAATATGGCGGTGACCACATGAAAAAGAAATATATGTAGCTGAAGTAAAGGGATTCTTTTTGTTTTTAGCAAGGCCTGCACGCTTCTTAGCTCTTGTGTTACAAAGAAATAAGTTTTTTTTTACTCACTGATTTGAGCCGCAGTGGTGCAGTGGTTAGAATGCAGTATTTCAGGCTACTTCTGCTGACTGCTGGCTGCCTGCAATTTGGTAGTTCAAATCCCACCAGGCTCAAGGTTGACTCAGCCTTCCATCCCTCCGAGGTTGGTAAAATGACGACCCAGATTGTTGGGGTCAATGTGCTGACTCTGTAAATGCTTAAAGAGGACTGTGAAGCACCGTGAAACAGTATATAAGAGCGCTATTGCTATTGCCATACTAAAAATGTTTTTTTTTCTTGAAATATTAGTGTTTTACTTTAATGCAATTCATAAATGAACTCTTCCAAGATAGTTGTCTCTTTTTAAACTTCTGAACAGATCATTATTTATGATGGCAAAACTGGAGAAAAAATTGATGGTCTTGGTGGAAACAAAGCGCATGATGGAGGTATTTATGCAGTAAGTATATTCCAATTACGCTCTATGGATTTATATCAGTTTAAATGACTTATTAAGCTGCAGAACTAGTACTGATACTTTGTAATGGCTAAAACAGCATCATAATAGTATGGTTGGGCAGCTATACCAGAATTCAATATATCCCATGTTAGGCACAGACAAATAAGTTTCTGGATCCACCAAGCTCAGAACTGTCCCAAGATTACATTATTTGAGGGATCAAGCCTGAGCTGTGTTAAGGATGATGATTCTGTTAGAACAGTATTGTATGGAAGTGCCTGGATTTTAGAGGAAAGCTGAAGAAAATCCAGTCCAGGACATGCAGATAGATGGTGCTCGACTTACGACCATGGTTGAGACTGCGCGAAAGGTGTCACGGTTCAGAGAGGATTCATGGGGGTGTGGCATGAGTTGGAGAGGATAGGTGGAGGTAAACAGAGATGCGAGGGAGGCTCTAAAACATACAGGAAGAGTGTTTGGGGGGTAAGTAAGTTAAGTAAGAAATTATCCCTGAAACAATCACCCAACAAGTCATAGGTTGTCTCCTGCCCCCCCTCCTCCCACAAGGAATTTGTCTCCGGTACATAAGTTCTCAGTGTACATACAAGCAATAAGTGATCAATTATTATAGACATCTAAAAATACAATCATCATAAAAGAAGAGACAACACTTAATGATAATCATAGGATTCTAAATAAGCAATCAATACAAATCACACTAGGATACTAAATAAATAATATAAATCATAAGATACAAGCAACAAGGTTACAATTAAAAGAAGAGAAGGAGATAGGTAATAGGAAAGATGAGAAGAATAATAGAATATAGCCTTACTGAGAGTTTGACAGTGTTGTGGGAATTATTTGTTTAGTAGATTGATGGTGTAGGGGGAAAAACTGGCTTTGTGTCTAGTTGTTCTGGTGAGCCATGCCCTGTAGCAGTGGTGTCAAACTCAATTTCATTGAGGGCCACACCAGTGTGTTGTGTTTGGCCTTGGAGGGCCGGGGATGTGCGCGTGTGGCCAGGGTGGGCGTGACAGCACTCCTGCCTCCTGCAGCACTCTGCCAGCCCAAATGGAGCACGGGGGTTAATTACAAAATGTGAGCTTTGCTTTGTGACATCCAGATCCAGCGAGCAAGGGGTGTGAGCTGCACAGAAAGTACACTTTTGTTTAGTTATGAAGATATATCCCCAAGTCACATATAGACTAAATGTAGACTGACTTTTAGCTACACACCTTTCCAGCAAACAGCAAATTTTGAAGCTCCAGGTAAAGAGGATTCATTTTAGGATGAGCAACCACAGTTTACATATTGGAGGTTCCTAAAAGAATGCTGGCAAACTGTATTTTAAAGAACATTTTTTAAAAATATTTTTTTCTTATTTTTTACAAACATATCATTGTGTGAACAGTGTGGCACTAGAGTGACTTACATTTTGGAATAAATATGACAATATTCTTGATATTTAATACAGTTGACAATCTTAATATTGATACACAGATTTTGTTAAATTGTAATCTTTCATTATTTGATTATTCACCATTTCAATATCTTATTTTTGTGTCAATCTCCATATTCTGAATTTCTCTCTCTTAACTACAAATAAAATATTAATCATACTTGTGGTGTTTAACAGACTTACATAATTCTAATAAAAATTCACCAATTTATATTGGGTTACAATCTTCCATTAGTTATCCCCTTTCTGATTTTTAACTATGCCACTATTATATTTAAAAAATATCCCCTTTCTAATCACATTTTACAACTTATTTATTACAAGTAAAATTGTATTCATCGTATTCATTTGTATTCATTGTATTCATTTGACAAGTTATATAATTCTAATAATAGTACAGTTTTATTGTTATGGTATTTCATTATTATCTTATTTCAGTGTTATTTTTGTTATTTTTACATCAACCAAATTCTAGATGTCATTCCTTTTCCTTCAAGTAAAATGTTAATATTCATATTTATTACAATATTATATAAATTGGTTAATCATACACATGTTTATGTTAGATTGTATTTTTCAGTTATTTAATTATTCCATATAACATGTTCAATATTACTCTCATTGAAATTCTAAATTCCCTTGTTATTAATTCACCTTATAATATAAAAATTCTATTCCCTTAATTCCCCTTTCTCTAATTCCTAGCCATTTTTTGTTATCCCATCATCTCGCTCGCAATAAAGCTTGGATTATTTGTTTCTTACCTTGCCTCCCATATTCCTCTCTTGGATCTTTAAATGCTACCATTTTTTGGCCCATCCTCTGAGACATTTCTCCCTTCTCTACCCAGTTAAATTGTCTCATTTTCAACTTACTCTACTTTTACCCCTGTCTCTCTCCCAAAGGAAGCTCCCTGCAATTCCAGTTCCTTTTTAACTTCACTTAAAATATTCTCCCCTTGGTTTATATCGTCAGTCGTTATTGATTTTATTTTTATCTCCATCTTATTTATTTTATTTGTTGTTTTGTCTGTTGCATTTTTCCAACTGCTCTTTCAGTCAACTCCTCCTCTTCCTGGACATCCTGTTTTCTCTTTATCATTTGTGTCCTAATTTCCAAGTCTACATCCATGCTCTTCTGTATTTTATTCAAGATCTCTTCACATCTTCTTGTCAAAGTAATTCTTCATATCCTGTATTTCTAACGCGATTTCTTCCCAAATTCCACTCATATTTGTTTTGTTTCTTTTTTTTCTTTTTGTCCAATAATCCAACAATCCTTTATTCAAACCGAAGTCCCTTCTCAAACAAAGAGCTCAATGTCAGTGTCCAGGAATCTTGGTTAAGTTAGTCAATCTGTTCTTCTAGATAATGCAGAAAAATAAAATCAGTCTATATTAAAACTTTCAGGGGTCTTTTTAATGGTAGTTTTCCTTATTCTCCCCTTTGAGTCTTCCAAAACCAGGCCTTTATTAGAGTTTTGGGAATATGTTGTGCCTTCCTTTGCCAGCAGGTGGCAGTCTTGCATCAGTTTTCACTTTATCTTTCTAATTTCTTATTCGATTTTACTCATTTTCTCCAAAATGCAAATGTAATATCAACTTTTTATATAGGTGGTTCCAGCAATTTACAATGCCTAGCCACAGCCAACGTTTGTCCAATTAAAAAGTCCAGTTTTCTGTATTTTTAGCACATTTTCTTTTTTCCTCCTTTTCCTTCCATTTTAAAAATATAGAAATTTTACTCACTGTGCTGAGATGCTGCCACTTTAAAGATAGTTCTGAGTCATTCTTTTTCTGAATCTTCTTTTTCTCGGGTTGCACTTTAAATATAAAGGATTCTTCTCACCCAGTTCCAAACACTGTTCACTGGCTCCGCTCCAGCACTTTTCTTAGGTTGAAGCTGCCTCCAATTTGGCTGCCTCTTCCTGGCGTGGCACAGAGGGCAAAGAAAGCCCTGGGTAGTGCGTTCTCCCCTGGAACCTCACAGGACACCCCTCTTTTGCTTCACCGCCCCTCCAAGGCATTTTTTGCCTTTTCCGGAGCCCACAAGCAAGAAGAAGCCAGTGCAATGGAGAGCTCCATTCCCTTGTGACTGGTATCTCCACAACCTCACTTCCGGTTCCGTATTCCAGTTTATATGTTGGAGGTTCCTAAAAGAATGCTGGCAAACTCTGTATTTTAAAGAACATTTGAAGAAGGGGTGCAGAATAGCCCTTCTCTGCCTGAGGCTGTAAAGACTCAGCACGAATCAAAACACTTTTTGCGAAGCAACTGATCAACACTGACAGGGTAAGCCGCTAGTACATGAAAATAAGACTGGGCACAGGCTCCTCAGGGGCCTCTTCATCACTGCTGCCAGCCTCCACAATCTCCAAAGGCAGCATTCCACTCCCTGATGGTCCTGGCCCCATCCCTGCATCACACGCAGGCCCCTCATCTGAATCCTCGCTCTCTGAGACCTCAGCCATCCGCACCTGCTACTGGCGAACCACAACAAATGCCTTGCTGAAGTCTAGTTTCCAAGTGATGAAATTCCTTTAAAAAAGAAATGAGCGAAGTCTATCTTCCAAAACAATTTTCTTTTATTTAGGTAAACATCAAATTGGCAAAGTCTATTGTAATTCCGGATCTGACACAAACCAGAATTACACCACATAATATTGGGAATTAGAAATAGCCCCCAAAAGTCACATTCCCCAATAGGAATAAATTAACGTTGCCTGGTGTCATCAATCTCCACCTCCAGGTGTTGGCAGAGACAGCTTCTGTTCCCACAGGAAAGAAAGTCACCTAGCCAAAACAATCCACACTATCTAACCACTCCTCCCACCTTAGAAATGTGGTGAGGCCGGAAACCCTCCCCTTCCCCCCCCCCCGGTTACCAGCAAAGAGAAAGAAAGAAAAGGAATAAATGATTAGAATATAGGGTTAAATAACATGGCTGTTAGGGATACAACCTAGCAGAATCTGCATGGCAGGCAAAATATGTGAGATAAACGTTTTTGTAGCTTACACTCAGTAAAACAGATACACTGTGCTAGTTAAATAGTTTATTCCAGTAAGATTTTTTAGCATAGTCAAACAGTCCATATATCATACACTAGTTCAGTCCGTCCGGGGATTATTCAGTTGCAAATTCCAGTGTCGAAAAAGAGGTCAGTAAACTTACAAATATCAGTCCAGTAATATATCTCCTCGCAGTAGAGATATGAAGAAGTCAAACCTCCTTTCTTCCTTCAGAGTTCAGCAACTCAGCAGTAGGGAAACACGCAGTTAGCAAAACATCAATTCATCAAACCAGCAATCATCAGGAATCGTCAGGTTCTCTTGCTCCCTCTTATGGCGGTTTCACACCACACCCAAAATTACATGCTTTGCAGTTTAAAGTGACACACACTTAAACTTACTATCATAGTTTATATATATTATTTTACCCAAACTACATTAGGTAACCTTGTTATTCCTAACATTCTCCCCTTTTGGGTAATATAATAATATATATATCTATTTACAACCTTAACCCATAGTCATCACAACTTTCTTTGTGTTTCACTGCACCTTGGGCTTTTGTAAATTGATCAGCAATATTTTGTACAGTCATACAATATTCCAGTCTAATTAAACCATTTTTTACAGATTGCCTTACATTCAGATATCTAAGATCTGTATGTTTTCTCATTTATTTTATTTCACTTATTTTATTCACAAACATTTCACTAAATTACACTAATTATTTTATCCCTCATTTTAATCATACATTGTTTCCAATTTTCTAAAGTTATTTCTATTACTAATATAACAATACAATCTTATGTACCTTTACAGAATCCCTTTTTCAGTTAGATTTTCACCCATTATCTCTAAATAGGTCCTATTTCTCTATATCTTGCTCCGGTCCTTTGTAACTTTGATGATTTGGCTTTTACAACAAATCTGTTGATACAGTTTTAATGACTCTACGGACTTGCAGCCATTGTTAGAACATTATCAGACACTCTTAATTCTTCAGTACATGTTTGATATATTCCAGCAGTGTCTTCTTAAAAATATTCTTAGGCTTTTGATCTAAAGTGGTTGTGAGTTTAATTTCTGCGATGGATTCCATCAAACGGGCAAGTATCCCAGGCGCCTTTGGAGCAATAAGCATCTGGTGCATAATTGAGGTGTTTTTCCAGAATTTAAATTTACTTTTGTTTGATACGACCCTCAAGAAAGGAATCATTTATTTCTTAAATAGTTTCTTTTTCCTGTTGGTAAATTATTTTCTGTTCTTTTAACAGATTAGTTGGAGTCCCGATGGCCATCACCTTCTTTCTGCTTCTGGGGACAAAACGGCTAAGATCTGGGATGTTGGTGCTCAGAGCGTGGTGACTACGTTTAAAATGGGATCAGATGTTCTGGATCAGCAATTGGGCTGTTTGTGGCAAAAAGATCATTTATTGACATTATCTCTTTCTGGCTATATCAACTATCTGGATAAGAACAATCCTAATAAGCCTCTTCGCATCATAAAGGTTTGTGGAATAATTAAGGCAATGAATTCTAGTTTTCAACCTCTGGTTAGCAATAATAATCATGACTGAAAAATAATTCAACCAAAGGCTGGTTTGAATCACAGTGATTATATTATTCTGTTGACTATTATTGAGTTAGTTTAAGCACAGTGGTTTTAATAAAAGTAAATCAACTCTACATTTTAGGTGAATATTGTTTATACCATTATGGGAAATGCAATTTAAAAAAATTGTATTGGAGCATGTTGATATCTCTAGAGCAGGGGTCTTAAAGAACCATTTGGACCAGTTTCCAACAGAAAAGAAAACACCGGGAGCCACAAAGTCCTTTTAACATCTAAAGAGAAGAAAGCACTGCATATATCATTTTTTACCTTTATGCTATGTATAAAAAAATAGTTTCTGTATTAGTCTCTCTTTCTCTCTTTCTCTCTGTCTTTGTCTCTCTCTTTTTGTCTCTGTCTTTCTGTCTCTTTTTGTGTGTCTCTTTGCCTCTTTTTCTGTCTTTCTGTCTCTTTCTCTCTGTCTCTCTCTCTGTCTGTCTGTCTGTCTCTCTCTCTCTCTGTGTCTTTTTTTTTTCTCTCTTTCTCTGATTCTGATTCTCTGGCACCTCATCTCTAGCTGAGTCTCACTGCCCAACAAACTGAAGCAGGAAATAGCGGGCAGCTGCTTCCGGCCCTTATTGGTGCTGGATGTGCCTTGGTTGCTCAGGGAGATGCATAACCTGCTCTCTGCCCCAAGGCACTGGCCCGACCCACACCACAGCCGAAGCTGCTATTGTTGCCAGGGATGAGTGGGACAGGGTTGCATTGCGGCTCTGTGTTGTAATGGACTCTACTCCCCCCTTTGTGAAGCATGGTAAATTTCACTGTGAAGTGCGC
Source organism: Pseudonaja textilis (assembly GCF_049901715.1). NCBI lineage: Eukaryota > Metazoa > Chordata > Lepidosauria > Squamata > Elapidae > Pseudonaja > Pseudonaja textilis. The sequence goes on along the minus strand of NC_141995.1, from coordinate 62,201,247 downwards.
CCAGCACCAACAAGGACCAGAAGAAGCATCTGTGAGATCCAGCAAGAGATGAGAGATGCTGGAGAATCAGCCTGGCTGCTTCTCTCCACCACTGCTTCCCGGACGTGGCTTAGAACTCCACCTTCCCTAGAGCAGATGACTCAAATGTGTTTTACACATTTGAGAGAAAACTACCGCCACCCATCTCCACAGTCCCCATGTCAGACACACCAACAACAGCCAAGCCTCCTACAACCTACTCCATCGCATTGGGCCCACCACCTGGTGATTAGAGATAATGAGGTGCAAGGACTATTTCACAGACAAATTGTCTATTTCACAAACAAAAGCCAGGAAAAGCACCAGGCCCAGACAACATAACTCCTTCTTGCTTAAAAGCTCGTGCTGACCAACTGGCCCCCGTCTTCACCCGCAACTTTAATAAATCACTAGAGATGTGCTATGTTCCTTCTTGCTTCAAATGCTCTACTGTCATCCCAGTGCTGAAGAGACCTTTCATCAAGGAACTGAATGACTTCAGACCGGTTGCTCTGACATCTGTAGTTATGAAGACCTTTGCAAGGCTAGTGCTGGCCCACCTGAAAACCATCATGGATCTGCTGTTAGATTCCTTGCAGTTTGCCTCCCAAGAAAATAGATCAACAGATGATGCTGTTAATATGATTCTACACTACATCCTACAACTTCTTGAATCTCCAAAGACCTATGCAAGGGTCCTCTTTGTAGGCTTCAGCTCAGCATTTAATACTATCATTCCAGATATTCTTCTAATTAAACTAAATCAGCTAGCTGTACCTGAACACACTTGTAAGTGGATCATAAGCTTCCTAACAGACAGGAAGCAGCAGGTGAAGCTAGACAAAATCACATTAGATACCTGTACGATTAGCACAGGAGCCCCCTAGGGCTGTGTGCTCTCTCCACTTCTCTATATACCAATGACTGCATCTCAAAAGCTCCCTCTGTTAAAGTACTGAAGTTTGCAGTTGATACAACAGTGATTGGTCTCATTTGAGACAGCGATGAGGTTGAACTAGTCTTGTGGTGCAACCAGAACAATCTTGAACTAAATACACTCAAAACTGTACAAATGGTGGTAGATTATCCCCAGATTATGCCCCAGATTATCCAGAACCCAACTAATAATAGTGGTCACAATCCTGATTTGGTGTTCTTGTTGGAGCAGTGTCTATGTGACCTGGAATTGGTGGATCTGTCCTTGGGGTCCCCTTGTCATGGTGGCAATGAGTTTCTCAAAAGCTGCACCACCATCCCGCAGGGAGGCAGGACCTAATAGATTGGTCCACCCCTGTCGACTAATGAACCCAGATAGCTTCCAGAAGGAGCTGGGGATCTATTATGTAGTCCAGCTGAGCTATTAGTCGCTGTTTGAAATAGGAAATTCCAAACAATGACTAAGAGCTTGGCTGGACTGCATAATAGTGGCTGAGGCTCGGGATAGGATTGCACCCTTGCGACACCTCCTCACCCATAGACCTCTCTGAATCCCATAGTATACAGAGGAACTGAGAGGGATGAAACGCATGAAGAGAGGTCTAGAGTGCTGCTAGCGGAAGACAGGAGATGAACTTGATCGAACACTGGTAAGAGCTGCTACAGCCTACCTTGTGGCGATTCGTGCGGTGAAGTGTAAATACTTCTTCACGCTAACTGCATCTGCAGATAATCGCCCAGCAACCCTCTTTAAGGTGAGCCGTCTCCTCCTGGGGAAGGAGGAAATTGAGGTCCACCTGAAGGGGCACGCTGAGGAACTTGTGGATTTTCTGGAAGAGAAAATCGCTTTACTTTGTTCCGAGGTAGATGCCGGCATGTTTGCTGGTCTGGTAGAAGCTCCTGAGGAAGGTTCTTGCCCTGTTATCAGGGAACGGTTTGACCCTGTTTATCCTGAGGAAGTGGACAGGATCCTAGGGAGTATGTGCACAAGCACCTGTGTTTTAGACCCATATCCCTCCTGGCTTGTGAAAGCTTCCCAGGAGGTGACAGGCGGGTGGACTCTGGTGGTGATTAATGCTTCTCTACAGGAGGGGATGATGCTCCAGCACTTTAAGGAGGCTGTCGTCCACCCTCTTCTTAAAAAGCCATTGCTGGATTCCACCCGGTTGGATAATTTCCGACCTGTCTCCAATCTTCCCTTTTTTAGGGAAGGTTGTTGAGAAGCTGGTCGCGCAGCAGCTCCAGAGGTTTCTGGATGAAACTGATTATCTTGATCCCTACTAGTCAGGATTCAGGCCTGGATTTGGGACAAAAACGGCATTGGTCACACTTTTGGATGATCTCTGGCGGGAGCAGGATGCGGATAGTGCATCCATTCTTGCTCGACTTGCCCTCTCAGCGGCTTTTGATACCATTGACCATGGGATTCTCCTGGGATGGCTTTGGGGGGTGGGAGTGGGAGGCCTTGGGCTGTCCCGGTTCACTTCCTTCCTCTGCGGCCGCTTTCAGTCAGTGTTGATAGGAGGGGAGAGATCCAGCCCTCGTCCACTGCTTTACGGGGTTCCACAGAGCTCGGTACTCTCTCCGCTCCTGTTGAAGCTGCTGGGGTGAGATCATCCATCACCATGGACTGAGCTCAGCTGTATGTTTCGGCCCATGGTGAGTTAAGTGAGTTAAGATATGGAAGTGAGAATTTATTATGAGAATATTAATTGATAATTAGTGATGTATAAAATTATGAGAAACAGAATGGAAAGATTAATATCAGTTTCTATAATTTTGACTAGATTAATATTGTTGCAATATATAGATGATTTATAAGGTGATTGAGAAAAGAATACCATGCGGAATCTGACATAAAATATATGTATATCTGATATTTAGTAGATAGGAAAATATTGTTATTAACGTAGAATGAAGGTGGTAAGGTCGAATTGACAACTAAAGGGGACAATTTCTAGAAATTAATAGAACAAGGATTGATAAAATTTCAAATGTGACAGATAAAAGTAATACGTGCAATGAATATAGAAATGAAATAAGAATCTTAGATAATATTGTAAAGTAAGATATGAGAATATCCCAAGAAAAATGAAATAAGTTAAAATAAGAATTGAAATTGGATAAAATAAGTTTAATGAATTTAATATTAATAATTAATAATGTGATGTGAAATTGAATAAGAAAGATGAATATGTAACTATGGTCACGTTTGTACTGAAATGTAAAAACCTGGTACCCACACTGCTTGCCAAAAGAGAGTGTTTTTTTTAAATTAAAAATAAAAGAAGGAATTGAATAATGAAATTATCATGTATATTTAAATAATATGGTGATTGGCATTAGAAGAATGTATTGGAGTATTAAATAATTAAATAAAGGTTATAATTTACAAATATGTGTATTAACATTAGAGATATGATTAATGTTATTTTTGTTTGCACCAAAATGTATGGCGCTTAGGTGCCACACTGTTTATGTATATGTAGAATAAAATAAAAAACTTGCCAAAAAAGAAGATAGTAAGATAAGTGATAATCCTACAGGTATACTTCATGGGTAAATATCTGTAAACACAAGACAGCATTATGGGGATTATGTGTTCAGCAGATTGAATGAAGGCACGAAGGTTGCTGTGTCTGCTTGTTTTGGCATGCAATTCCCTATAGCATTGCCAAGGAAAGGAGTTGAAACAGTTTATATTCAGGATGTGACAGGTCTTTTCGATATCATAATCCTCATGATCATAATTGAAAGTGTTTTGATCTGAAATGTCTGAAAGGGGGATTTTTCATAAGAAGTGTAGGCTGTTGAGGGAATCCTGTAAACCTTTTAATGTTTGAGAAGGTTACAATGGCAAAACAGTCTTTGGTATATATTAACATATAGTTACCTTATTTTTTCAGTTGTCACTTTCAAGTGAAAGAAAGTTGGGCAGACAGTTTTTCCGATAGTCTATAAACTTCACTTTGGCTGTCACTAAAGTATCTGAAGCTTGGTAGTTTTGTTGGGAATCTGGGAACTATTCCTGCTCCATTCAATCTAAACCTCTAGTTTTTGATGTGAAGAAGTTTAAGTAAATTGTTTTGTTTTTAAAAAAATATAAATGCGGCTTTTGTAGTAATTATATCTATTCCTTGCAGGGTCACAGTAAATCAATACAGTGTCTTACAGTGCATAAAAATGGAGGGAAATCCTATATATACTCTGGAAGCCACGATGGACATATTAATATCCTTTAAACGATTAACAGTTTTCGTGCTAATCTGAGGTGGCTAAATAGCTATTTTTTCATTATTATTTTTCTGTCATCTCTGCTGCCCCTGAAATATTATTAACAAACAGGATATACTAGAGCTGTTCATGCTGATTTCAATTGCTGAATAAAAATCTTAAAGTTGTCTAATCCTTTTTTGAGATTGCCACATTCAGTATAATTGGAAATTATTCTATTTGAGTTGAATAAAAGTTAGCATAGAATCTCCTCCATGCAGCATTTCTAGCGTCTCTAATTTCAAGTGACTTTCTCTTCCAAGATCCAAATATATTTTCATCAACACCGTAACAACCATCATCGTATTTCTTTGTAAGTTTATTTTATTTTAATTGTTTGTTTGTCAAACATGTACAAGATAACAAGTATGAACATAAACATGAACAAAGGAAGTAAATACAGATAAATGGGGACAATAAGACAGGGACGGTAGGCATGCTGGAGCGCTTTAAGAACCTCTTAAGAATGAGGTGAGATCCATGGTAGACAGTTTGAGGTTGAAGCTGTGAGGGGTTGAGGCTGTAACAACGGAGTTGGGTAGGGTGTTCCAGGCGTTGATCACTCGGTTGCTGAAGTCGTGTTTTCTGCAATTGAATTTGGAGCGGTTTACCTTGAGTTTTTATCAGTTGTTTACCCGTGTATTGTGATTGAAGCTAAAGAAGATGTTGACAGGCAAGATGTTATAGCAGACAATTTTATGAACTATGCTTAGTTTGGACCGCAAGGCGGCACAGTTCCAGATTGTCCAAGCCCAAAATTTCAAGCCTGGAGGCATAGGGAATTCTATTGTGAGTAGAGGAATGAAGTACTCTTCTTGAGAAATACCTCTGAACCCGCTCAATCATGTTAATGTCTGATATGCAGTGTGGGTTCCAGGCGGACAAGCTGTATTCTAGAATTGGTCTGGCAAAGGTTTTGCATGTCCTAGTTAGCAATTCAATGTTACCGGAGAAGAAGCTTTGCAAAATAAGGTTAATAACTCTTAATGCCTTTTTGGCAATGCTGTTACAGTGAGCTCTGGGGCTTAGATCATTTGAGATGAATACTCCTTGGTCCTTGACAGAGTGAGGATTATCTACTACGAGATCATTTCTGCCCAACTTGTATTTGGTGTTCTGATTTTTATTGCCAATGTGAAGGACAGAGCATTTATTAGTCGAAATTTGGAGTTGCCAATTATGCGACCATACTGACATATAGTTAAGGTCACTTTGTAGGGCAGCAGCATTGTCAGTGGTGTTAAATAATTTTATGTCATTGGTGAAGAGGAGGCAGCTGCTTTTAATATTATCGCACAGGTTGTTGATGTAAAGCAGAAAAGGTGTGGGTCCTAAAACGCTGCCTTGGGGGACACCATTGTTAACTGGTGCCGGATTTGATAGGACCCTCCCTATTTTGACTTATTTGTTGCCTGTTTGACAGAATGTGGCTATCCACTTGTGCAGGGATCCGGAGATGCCGTAAGAACTTAGTTTCAACAGGAGTTTGTCATGTACCATTGAATCAAAGGCTTTGCAGAAGTCTATGTAAATTGCATCTATTGCTTTACTCTGGTCAAGATGCGTGGTCCAAATATTTCTACAGTGTAGGAGTTGCACATTACAGGGCAAATTTTTCCTGAAACCAAACTGATTGTTAGAAAGCAGGTTGTTTGTTTCTAAGTGAGGGTGATGGATTGGTTAATAATTGATTCCATGACTTTACAGGTGACGCAACACAGTGAGATTGGTCTTTAATTTTCTACTAGACTAAGGTCTCCCTTTTTAAAAATAGGTGTGACTGTGGCTAATGACCATAAGTCTTGCAAGGAGCTGGTTCTGAAAGATACCTCATAGATGGTGCGTAGAGGTTCGGCTACGGCAGTGGCAAGCTTTTTCAAGAAGTAGGCACATAATCCATCCGGGCCAATAGTTAAATATGACTTTAGGTTATGTAGTGCCATTTCAATGTTATCTACTGTAAAATCAATATACAGTAAATTGTTGCAATTTGTTATGGTACGACTAGGAAATGGAGGGCAGCAGCCATTGCTGTCAGCAAAGACTGAGCTGAAAAACATATTGAAGAGGTTGGCCTTATCAGCTTCATCGTTACAGTCCTCCCTGTTAGGCCCTTTTAGGGGTGGGATAGATTTCAAGGCTTTTAAGTTTGGCATTTACGAAATTATAGAACGCTCGAGTGGATTTCGAGTTTAACAACTCTTCCGCCTGTTTGCAATGGTAATTGGTGCCTTTATCTGGCGACATAAGGCTTTGTAGCGGTTCTTAAAGTTAGCTACGGAGCCAGTTTTGTTTTCTCGCCAAAGAGATTGGGGGGGGGATTGTAACTTATTGTTATGGGTAATTTTTTGGGGGGGGGGTTGTCAATAGACTTCAAGAAAAAAAGTTATAATGGTCTTCTGCAGTATTACAACCTGTGAACAAATGGTGCCAATCAAGAGATGCGAGGGCAGTAGCTATGAGATCACAGTTGGCTTTTTAAAAATTATAATTTGGAGTCACATCATTATAAGACCCTCTTTGCAAGGATAAAGTAATTTGAATTAATGAAAGGCTTATAGTCCTTCTTACCAAAAAATGCCTGACTTGACACGCTGCATTAGGGTTTACAGTGCTGATATCAGCATTGATTTCTTAAAACTTTGGGAGAAAAATCATCATTTAGTTTAGGTGTTCATTGTTGATTATCTAAATGTATGTGGCAGAACTTTTGATATAGCTTGTTACATGGATTAGGTTTTGGATTTTCTTTTCCTCATCCTGAAGAGAATTTCCTTAAAAAATTTTTTGCACATTATTGGGATTCTGAAACAGGAGAAAATGATGGATTTGGTGGAAAAGGACATACAAACTTAGTTTCCCGAATGGCTGTGGATGACTTTGAGCAGTTGGTCAGCTGTAGTATGGATGATACTGTGCGTTATACCAGTCTTAACACAAAGGAATACAGGTATTTATATTTCATCATAATTTTTTTCATCATCCTATTAATATATTTATTTCAGTTTTTAGGCAACTTAGTACCATATATGAAAATCTGTATCTGATAAGCCGTTTTCACAAGCAACAATACCACCCAGGGGTGGAATTCAAATTTCTGTGAGTGTGACCTAATTTGAGGGCATGGCTTGCTGGTCACGTGACTGGGTGGGCGTGGCCAGGTAACTGGCAAACCAAATACAAGTGGTCCTCACTAAATGGCTGGTTGTCTAGCAAGTGTTCTAATTTATGACTGGCCTCCCCAGTGCTACTTGACCTGTTTTTGGAGTTTTGACAGCCATACACACACACACACACACACACACACACACACTCCTAATCCTGCTAGAGCAGGTCATTGGACTAGAGTTGGGAAAGCATCTCTGATTAGGTCCGAGTAGTAAATAGAATCTAATCAGAGATGCTTTGCCGATTCTTGTTGATTTGTTTTATTTGTATTTATTTTATGTTGCTGAATTACATTGACATGTGTGTCCCTTCTTGTGCACATCCCAGAAGCTTATGTGATTCTTTGCAGCAAAAATTACTGTCCTCTGGCTTTGCTTTATTTTTCAAACATGCTGCCACTGCCACGTTCTGTGTGCCAGCCCCGCAGGTCCACCCCATTGAGCCCGCTGCACCGGAGGGACCTGCCCAAGCAAATCTGAGCAAATCAGTGCACCAAGTCAACGGGGTGAGCCTGAGAGAGGGAAGAGAGAGAGAGAAAAGAAAGAGAGAGAGAAAGAGAGAAGGAAGAAAAGAAAGAGAAAAGGGAAAGAACAATAAAGGGACAGATAAAGGGAGGGATGGAACGAAGGGACTGAAAGAAAAAGAAAGAAAGAAGGAGGGAGGGAGGAGAAAGATGTTATTTTAAGCTGTATCAGTAAATTTAAAAAGGATAAACAGCAATGATTCACACTAATACAAAAATAATCCAAAATCCCCAGCCAACTCTTCTTCCCACTTCTAAAATATTACCAAGAGAAATTCACCAAACGGTCCTTCCACCCCCTCAGTTGTCAGCCAGCTTCCCAGTTCTTTACAATTATAATTCACAAAGTCTGTCTATAAATTAGTCCAGAAAGTTTCTTCGAGAACAGCTGTTATTTCTTCTTTTCTTAGCAAATAATATTTGCAATCCACAAGGGCCCATCAAATCATCAATGTTTCATAAACCACAGTGTCTTGCAGATCAAAAAGCCATCAACTTAGTCTCAGGATAAATCCATGCTATTTCCCAACTTCAAACTGCTCAGCATATTTATAATCCACAGGTTCAGAGAGCTACAGTGTTCAAAAAGTGTCAGTGTTTTCACTGTTTCCAAATATCCAGTGTAAACTATTTGCAGATGTTACTTGTAACAAACACAATCTTATCAGCAATAGACAGTTAAGGTCCTTTCACTTTCCCGTCGTCCGTCCCCATCAATAGGTGTCGCCTTTGCTCTATTTCTCTACTTTTGCTTCTGAGTTTCTGAAATGTCCCAAATCCTTTTTTTTTAAGTTTCAAAAGTCAAAGTTTCGTTCTAAATACATTCTAGCATTTTTAACTCAATTGGGGTTGCTATAGCAACCAGTCCATTTTCCTAAAGCTTTAAAATATATAAAATTCATTTCTTTCAAAAAGTTATCTTCTACCTTTTCCAGATCTGTCGCCGCTATTCTTGAGGAGTGGGAGAAAAGTCCACCTCTTCCTCTCTTGAGTCCTACTTTCAATAAAAGAGTGTTAAAGGGGCAAATTCCTCAACAGAAGTAGGAAAAAAATCTTATCCAGATCAGCCACACTGTTGTCAGATCATTTCTTCATTGCTTCTTTAGTCAGGCCGTCATAGCCTTGGTCTGGCCATAGTGGTTGTCTTTTTCTCCCACCAGTTTGAGAAGTTTCTCCAGATCAAACAAGGAGATTGCGGTCTCCTTGTGATCGACAGAATGTCCCTTCTGTCTTTGTCACCCCTCAACGGGGACTTTGGGCCCATAGGACCTCCTGGCAGGCAGAATTTGGCAGGATTTCATGGAACCCCATGAATCCAAACCGTTTTGCCATGTCGTCAGCTCCGCCTCCGCAACTTAGTTATATCTTGTCTAGTTTGACTGTGTGAACTCTGAGGAAGTGGTGCCTTGGTTCTACCAAGGAATCTCGATCCCTGCCCTTCCTGGTTGATGAAAGGTGAAAGGGCCTGGTTTAGGAGGCTGGTAAATCCTTGAATTAGGGTTGTGCTACTATCCTCCTTAAAGAAGACCGTGATTTGATAACTATAACAGGATATGTGGGCAGTTATTAAGCAAGCAAATCTTTCTTTTGGGGAAAAGGTTGAGAAAATGATGGGGCTGCAGCAGAAGAGAACCGTGGAGAAAACCAGTTATCTGGATCTATTTTAGTCAGGTTTCAAGTCAAGACGCAACGTAAAGGGGACAATGACCCTGTGTTGTGGTTCGCCGGTAGCAGGTGCGGACAGCTGAGGTCTCGAAGAGTGAGGACTCAGATGAGGGGCCTGTGTGTGATGCAGAGATGGGGCCAGGACTGTCAGAGAGTGGAGTGCTACCTTCAGAGCTTATGGAGTCTGACAGCAGTGATACAGAGAACCCCGAGGAGCCTGTCGGCCTTCAAGATTTTCTCCCTTTGCTTTGCATCTTCCCGCTGTCATAAGTAACAGGGGGGGAGGAGGGGGGATATGATTATGGGAAGTGAGCTGGAGGTGTTACAAAACAGAACTGTATAAGCTGGGGGGTGCGGGGGGAAGAGTCTTGCTTAGGCTTCTATCCTATGCTATGCGCAGCCGCAACTCTTTATCAAAATATGTCAAGGTCAACGGACAGAGGCCTCATCGCCACCTGGAGATGCCCACGTGACGCTATACACAACTTTTTATTGGATGAGCCAACTGAACTACTGTGGGTGGGACCGTTGCCATCACGTTGTCCATGTGGGGTGCTGCAGGTGGAGGGCTTGATGATCTCCCAAGTCTCATTCAACACTCGCATACAATCACTAGAGGAGAATATCCATCAGTGTAGGATACCAAATACTCTACCTCAGTCCTGACCTGCAGAGTGATCTGAGGTGGCTTGAGTCTGGATAGGGGGAAACCGGTGGATGTTCAATCCCAGCGAGGCAGACTGGCTCTGGATTATATGTGCTATTGAATCTGAGAAAGATTCCCTATTTAGTTTTGGCTTTGGTCATATTTTTCTCCTGCCAAACTGGCTTGTGACGGAGGTGTTCTCCACGATCCATAGCTCTAGGATCCGCAACTAGAAGGTGGCAATTACGTCCTGGGAAGTTATTGCCCCATCTTCATCGCCGCTTGCATCCTTGTTTGGAGTGGGAGGCTTGATTCATGCATCTCGATTGAGTTATTGTAGTATATTCTACATGAGACTGTTCTTGAAAAGTATTTGGAAACTACAAGTAATTGTGGGGTTCTTTGTTGTGCTGTGTAGCACTTCTGGAGAAAAAAAACAGATTAACCATTTGAATTCCAGGGGCTAGTTGTCACCTTGAAACCCATGTACAGTTCCATGTATCTGCACGTCCTCCTTCTCCCAGTGGTATCTGCCTGGATGAGGTGGTCCATCTACTTGCTCAAGAGGCCACAGAAACGTGGCCTTTTCTATTGCCGCCCCCCCCACCCTTTTGGAAAAGCACCCCTCAGACAATTGAAGTCTCTCTTCATTTGACCTTTAGAAAATCTATAAAATGAAACAACCCTGGGAATTTGAATGAGATGTCTGTCCACTACCAATGGAAAGAATTCTAATGACAGAGGGATAGATCACAACCCTTTTTATGGTCTTCGGGTTTAGTTTAAAAGCTCTGATTGGTGGATTGTATTTAGCTTGTTTTAATCCAGACAATACTTAACAGAACAAGTCCAGGTCAGTCAGTAGTGCTTGGGGTGGGCCGTGAACTTGTAAAATATATTCAGCTATGATAATGTCTGCAGACCGGTGCCATTGTTGTTCTGGCTGTTTTTGTAAGCAGCTTGAATACTTCACGGTATGCACCTACTTGTGTTTCTTCAGTTGGGAAAATTTGCTCTTTTTTTAAGCAACCAAGATGTTATCAAAATGGATGTTCAACCAAAATGTGTAGCAGTTGGACCTGGAGGATATGCAGTGGTCATATGCATTGGAGAAGTGAGTAAACAAATCCTAGTTCATTCTTTTATTCAGTTATTTTAATCCTGTTGCTTTGGGAAAGTGGCTTTGTGCTTTTAGTACGTTTTATAAATCCAACTGCTGTGGGCAGTTGACATTTCGTTGTATTGTGTAAACTGTAAAAACATAATTCAGTAACTAAGCTAATATTAGAATGTTGTTAGGTGCTGTTAGATGCTGTTAGAATGTAGCAATGGGGATTTTGGGGGTTCCTCCCCACAAATTAATTACAGATTAGGGAAAGAGGTATGAATATGCAATGAGCATGTGGAGGAAAAGGGTTGTGGCAATTGATTTGAACTCATAGAAGGGAGAAATCCTGTTGCAGAAATCCCCGACTGGAACATTGCGCTCTAGGCGAAAGAGCAAGAGCCAGTTTGGTCTAGCGGTTAAGGCAGGGGTCCCTCAACCTCCAGGCCTAGCTCACCACCGAGCCTTGATCCCTTTGGAATGAGCTGCAGAAGTGGCGGATAAGCACACATGCACACATCCCCACTTGCGCGAGCAGCAGGCCAGCCTGGGCAGGTGTGCTCCATTTGTGTGAGTGATACGCGCACTTCACGCCGTGTGCATTAAACCATCCCTCTCCCTCCCTGGCCGGTCCGCAAAGCCGGAAAGGTTGGGGAACTTTGGGTTAAACCACCAGGCTAGTAATCCGGGAGACAACGAGTTCTAGTTACAGGACACAGGTATGAAAGCTTGTTGAGTGACCTTGAGCCAGTCCCCCTCTCGGACCATGAGATCAGGCCTGACAACTGGTCAGTCAATTCCTGCTGCACTCAATTGATTGGAAATAATGTGGACCCCGCCTTTGCAGGGGGGAAATGGTAGAAAGAAAAAAATATAGACAAAAGTTCATGCCTACTTTTCTTCAATTACAGATTATTTTGATGAAAGATAAGAAGAAGTGTCTTACAATTGATAACCCTGATTTTGAACCAGAAGCAGTGGCAGTTCACCCTGCAGGTGGAACCGCAGCAGTCGGAGGAACAGTAAGAATATTTTCATGAAATCATACATACATACATACAGATATGCAGTAAAATCTTTTTCTTTTCTTTTTTTTGTAACAGAATTTTCTTAAAATCTTCTAATTTTTAATTTTTTGGGGGGGGGGTCATTGAATATGCTCCTTTTATTATACAATTATAACTGAACTTCATAAGCCGTGTTATATTATTTTCTGGCCAGAGTGTCATATTTCCGCCTCTCTCTTCAGATTTGAAAGCAGCCACCGCTTCCTTGGGTGCGCGCTTAAACTGACTGTGTTTGTATCTCCAGGATGGGAAAGTGCATTTATATGCGATTCATGGAGCTTCTCTAAAAAGTGAAGAGAAGGTCCTGGAAGCCAAAGGACCGGTAACTGACCTGGCGTATTCTCCCGATGGTGCTTTCCTAGCTGTGACCGATGCAAACAAAGTAGTCACGGTGTTCAGCGTTGCTGATGATTACGGGGTAAGAACGACGTTAATCATCTCCAATTGAGTTTTTAGTTTCAGGTCTTAAATAGAAAGCATAATAATAGTTCTGCCACATGTCTCTATTCTAATCAGTTTGCAGTGGCATCTGGTAGGTTTATGGTCGATCCTCGTAAGCAGATTTATTAGTAATATAAAGGCTGCTGGCCTATAGTTTTGGCAATTAAGAGGTACTTTGGAAGAACTATGTTGCCTAATGAAAGTATTGATGGGTTGAAATGATCAAAGTTTATTGTTGGAACCTGTTCCTCCATTTTTTTAAAAAAAGTATGCATAACCATTTAAATGTAGCTATCAAATGTAATCTTGCATTGTTTACTCACCTGTATTGATTTTGCTTGTGCCTTTGGTGTAATTAGAGGATGAAAGTACATAAATGGTTGAATAATTATTAGAATAATAAATAATTAATCATCACTAGTAAGTTGCAAAAGGCAGCTTTACTCAGAACAGCTTTCATTCTGCAATATACCTTTAATACCACCAAATATCCACATATGCTTATCCCACATCCTTGGAAAGGACTCTATAGGTAGACAAAAATGCCAGATAAAGTATGAACACCTGGCTGATTGTGTGACAAACTACAATAATAAAAATAATTAATTTAATTTGGGCATTAAAATATTGTATTTTTTTTCTCTCAAAAGGAACATAATGTATTCTATGGCCATCACGCAAAAATAGTTTGTGTTGCCTGGTCCCCTGATAACGAGCACTTTGCTACTGGTGGCATGGACATGCTGGTGAATGTGTGGACTCTAAACGACCCAGAAACCCGAGTCAAAATACCAGGTGATTCAGGCTTTTTTTTTTCTTTCTTTGAAAGAATGAATGCTGAAATTGACTGAAAAAGGTAGTGTGACGTCTGCATTACTTATCTAGGCTGCATTCTGTTTGATAGACAGAATTGAAGTTTTCAAGAAGAACTTTAGAATTTGAAAATAAAATTTTCCACAGTTAGTTGGAAATTCTACAATCCGTTGTTTCTACAAGGCTTAATTAACGAAGAGCGTCCAGTCTGTGCATGTTTATCTCCCCTGTTTCTCCCCCCGTAAGAATTGTAGAGTTTTGAGAGACCAGGGAGACCATTCATTCATTCTTTCTTTCATTTTACTTAGTTGACGCATTTGTTCATTCAGTTTCTGTAGCCGTTTCTCCGCATAGAAATCCATAATAGATTCCATTTAGTTTCAGCTTTGAAATGTCCAAGGAAGGAGTTCCTACCATCTTTACGAGCCATTGGTCCTGCTATTAAATAGCAGCTCCTGTAAACAATTTTTCCCCCCTTTTTGATTTGGAAGCTGCTTTCTGGCAAATTAAAGTCCCGCTCTTTTCATGAGACTTATTTTTTAAGGAAAGCCTGCAAAAGTGTTTTAATGTTAAAAGAGAAGAACCGTAAGAGCCTCAGAAAAGGAATTAAGATCCAACTTTCTGTAGCAGAGAAGTGCAAGGTAAGCAAACAGTATTAGCCAAGAAAGCAATTATAGGGGCTAGCAGACTAAAAGTCACATTAGCGCTAAGCTTTTTTTCAGAATGTATCTAAACAATTGGACAAGATTGTAACTTGCTCACGTTTCTTTTTCATCTTCTCTTTGCTAGATGCACACAGGTTACATCACATTAGCGGTTTAGCATGGCTGGATGAAAATACCTTGGTAACAACATCACATGATGCCTCAGTCAAAGAGTGGTCTATTTCCTACAAGTAAAATGCCTTCAGTCAGAATAACTTCATCAGGAGAGACTACTAGAGCGACACAAAGCATTTCTTTTTCTGAAAATTTAGCAAATGTATAATGGGATTCTATAGCATATTCTACTATCTTTGCAGACAGTGTTTATATCTGTAATTACATAACTGTTGAAAAGCTTTAGTCAGTAACGGTTTGCACATGAAAAGCACTTAAATTATATTTGGAGTTTAAAAAAATCTTTTGTGTGCTGAACATTCCAGAGATTGCAACTTTAGCTGGGTGATAGACCTGATTTGGTTCCTTATTTTTAATACTATATCTGAAACACATATCCATCTGATCTTGAACAGCGTGAGAAAACTCTCATTTTTTTCTACTTGCAGAACATTTCTGTACTAAGTCATACGAATGCTTGTTGTGATCCACAAAAATGAATTGTGATGTGCAGCTACTGTATATGGGCTTATCTGTAATCCCCCGAACTGTGGTCTCAGATTTCCTGCAAATGAAAACAGTGGGGTGCACCCATAATAAAGTTTTTGGTATTTCCTGTGCAGATTTGTAGTTATTTTTAAGATAAAGGCTTTTTTTTTCAGATTGACACTTGTTACTGTTTTGCACAAATGAGAATATTTGATCATGATTTGTTTGGAAAAGGAATGCTTCAAGATCAGCTTTAAATATACATTTTTCATGTGGAGAAAGATGTTGATGTAACAAAACGTGGATTTATCATAAAAAGATTCATTGTTAATTATTAAAATAAACCAAATCATTATTTTGTTTCGAACTTTTCTTTGCAAAGATCAATCTAAACCCAGTGAAATAGAATAATTTTAGGAAATTCATGTTCTAAATTCAGATCTGTATAGCTTTAGAACATAGCTGAAGGGTCAAGGAGTCCAATCTGCTGCCAAATAACTACCCATAACCCCCTTAATAGCTCCAATGAAAAGGAACTTGGTTCCATGTTTCAATTGTTCTGACCATGAGGATTTTTTTCCCTAAGATTTAATAAGCACCTGTCTTTCGGTGCCTTAAGTCCACAATTGCTTGTCCTGAATTGTGAAAGGAGAGGAAGCAGGTTTTGATTTTCTGTAGGACCTCTTTTTCTTAAAAGTCGGAACTCCTCACCTAACAAATGTTGGGCGCTTCTGCACGAAATCTGTCAAGTCTGTATGTTGTAGCAGAGTTAGCATCTGAAAGCAACAAGGTGATTTCAAATTGTCCCGTATGTTATTTATCTTGTAGCAACAGTAAGATGAGCCTCGTGAGTACAGGCGCTAGAGAAGCACACGTCGTTTCTGCCTATCCAAAGACATTCCAAGTAGATTGTCTCTGGAGGTTCTCAGTCCTCCAGGTCATGGTTGTTCCAAAGGTGCTTTTTTCAAGGGGCAACTGGACTTTCTATTTTTTCTTTGAAGACGTTTCGCTTCTCATCCAAGAAGCTTCTTCAGCTCTGACTAGATGGTGGGGAATGGAAGGATTGCAGACAGCTGGTCATTTGCATTCTTTTAGCGGGTCATGAAGGTCACCTGGAGGTTTATCTGTGTCCTTAGGGTCACCTGAGTGGTGCAAATTGGTGTGGACCAGGGGTATCAAACTAGCAGCCCACGGGCCAGAGATGTCACGCATAGGCCACACCTATCCCAGTTCTGCAAATGGAAAAAATGTCACAAAATGTGATGGCAACATGACATGGCGAGTTTGACACCTGGAGCCTTCTTGGAGCTGTTGAAAGGACTGTGTTGTAGATTGAAGATACATGATATTATATCCCCCCTCCCCTCTGTTGAGAGAGGACTATTCAGTTTTGACATAAATGGCCTCTTTAAACTCCTCTTTCAAACCAGCGATCCTTTCTGTCCAAATTATGGACTTTGCTGTCCTCAAAAGAGTGACCTGACCTAAATGCAGATGGACTGCTGAATCTAGTCCTGATGTGTTTGTTCTCCTATGTTGTGCCACATGTTTATGAAGCGGTTGTTTTGTTTCTCCAGTGTACAGATCTGCATATGACTCGATGCATTGTACTGCCTGTACATCAAATTCACAGGGAAACGTGTTAAGGAAAATAGTGTAGCCTTCCTGGACTTTGCAATACACATTAAGGAAGACAGAAGCCTTAACACTGAAGTTTACAGAAAACCCACCCACACATACCAATATTTACATGTTGATTCCCACCATCCACTGGAACACAAAATAGGAGTTATATCCGAACCTTACATTACCGAGCTGAAGTCCTGCCTACCAGCAAAGATGGGGGAAAAATGTTAACACATCAAGGAAGCTCAAACAGACTCTGGGGGATTGTAGAGGACAGGAAGACCTGGAGGAATGTTGTCCATGGGGCTGCGATGGGTCGGACATGACTTCACGACCAACAACAAGAAGTTTAATGAAAAGGAGGACGAGGGGGTGACATGATAGCAGTGTTCTGACATCTCAGCAGTTGCCACAAAGAAGAGGGAGTCAAGCTATTCCCGAATGCACCTGAGGGCAGGACAAGAAGCAAATTGGTGTGGACCAGGGGTATCAAACTAGCAGCCCACGGGCCAGAGATGTCACGCATAGGCCACACCTATCCCAGTTCTGCAAATGGCAAATAACGTCACGAAATGTGATGGCAACATGACATGGCGAGTTTGACACCTGGGGCCTTCTTGGAACTGCTGAAAGGACTGTGTTGTAGATTGAAGATAGATGATATTATATCCCTCCCCTCTGTTGAGAGAGGACTATTCAGTTTTGACATAAATGGCCTCTTTAACCCCTCTTTCAAACCAGCGATCCTTTCTGTCCAAATTATGGACTTTGCTGTCCTCAAAAGAGTGACCTGACCTAAACCCAGATGGACTGCTGAATCTAGTCCTGATGTGTTTGTTCTCCTATGTTGTGCCACATGTTTATGAAGTGTTTGTTTTGTTTCTCCAATGTACAGATCTGCATATGACTCGATGCATTGTACTGCCTATACATCAAATTCACATCCAATGCACCTTTCCCTACTTCCCTAGAACAACCCTCTTCCTCAGATTACATGTCTTTCATTTAGGTGGAAAGGATCCATCCTGGACTTGGTGATCAATCATCATAAAGTGCGGCAGATAGGGGAGGCCAGAGGGACCAGGACCATTTGAGGGAAAAACCAGGAGTTAAGATTTTGTATTCTTATAAAGGCTTAGCCTGTCAGGAAAGGCATTGGTCGGCCACTTCATTCATCTCTCTCTCTCTCTCCTATAATCTTATTTATATCTTTGTTTTAAATTTTTAAATCGTTGTATTATACTGTTGGTTTATACAGGTAGTCCTCACCTTACAACCACCATTCAGACCAGAATCCCAGCCATTGAGTGAAATGATGTTTAAACAACGCTCATCTGGCCTGCTTCACCCTATGACTATAGTCCTGGCACTCCTGGTTGTGATAGTTAAGCGATCTCCTGGGTCACTAAGCGAACGAAGCGAAACAGCTGTTTGCTGAATTTAGCTCCCTCCATATGAAGGAGGGAACTCCTCAAAGACCCGTCAGGACAGAGCTCAGATCTTCGGGATCTGACCTACGTTTCTGCAGCCTGCTAGAATTCCCTTCTCCTTGGCAGAGAGCTCTTTCAATCTAACAAGGCTCTCTGAAGAGGGAAATCACACTGAACTGAGGTTCCCTCCAGCTAAGATTCATTACCAGCAGGCAGGGGGTTTTTTTGCTCCCAAAGAGCTGCCTGCTTGGAGGGAATCTCAATTCCACAGCAGACGGCAGCAGCTTGCAATCTTCTCATTGATTTTCTGGAGAAACCAACAGAAACGATTGCAAAAGATGACCACATGATCGGAGGCCATTTGGCAACCAGTCATAATTATAGATTGACAAACACTTAGATTGTGGTCGTGTGACTGTGGGGTAGGGGGACAATGTTTTTGGCAGCAGGAAATATTTTATGGACCATCCAGTCGGTCATCATAATTCTGGACTATCATTAAATGAACAGTCATATTTGGAATAATACAACAGACCTTGGTATTAAATATGTAGCATTGAGCTCTATGATCTAAACTTTCTTCATGTTACAAAATAATTCAATGAATGTTGTTATTTTCATCAATGCCATTAATCACACAACAATCTATTTTTCCATTGTATTTTATGGAGAGAAGGAAATGCTATTTTACATTTTCAAATTATATCCTAATATGTCATTCCTTTGGAATGTAACAAAACAAAGTTTAGCAGCATCTTTAGTATTTCATAAAAATGTAATCAAGTGAGTTAATTATTACATTTCTTCCAAGCATTTCATTACTGATTTTGATCTACTTATATTCTGAGAAGCTTTGAAGTACTTTACACACTTAGGAAATGGCTTCGTGAATATCTTAGGACTGAATTCCTTCACCAGATGTCTATGACTCAGCGCATACTAATACTACCCACCGCAATGGTACTTTATTATATAGCCTCCGCTTCTCATGCCAAGTGTGAGTGACACTGTGGGAAAACACCTATGGAGTTATTTTATTTATTATATATTTTTCTTTGGTTTCAACATTTAAATTTATCTTACACATCACATTGTTAACAGTTTCTAGGTTATTATATAAATATCACCGCATGCTGTATTTTTTAAATGTTATTTGTATTTTACAATGCATTACACAACTTGGACCAAAAAAGCAAGCTACATGATGTAATAGCAAGAAGTAGTTGTTTGTTTATTAAGTTTATATAGCTGTCCATTTCACATATTTACCTCTATGCAATACAATAATGCAAGCAAGTAATCAATTAAAAGATAGTCCTCAAGATATGACTGTTCATTTAATAACAGTCCAGAATTATGGTGGCCACCGACTGGATGCTTTTATGGTCCATAAAATACTTCCTGCTGTCAAAAACATTGTCCCTCTACCCCACAGTCACATGATCACAATCTTCAGTGTTTGTCAATCTGTAATTATGACTGGTTGCCAAATAGCGTCCAATCTTGTGACCAACATTTGCAATCTTTTCTGTTACTATACTAGAGCTATATCATAGATGGGAGAAAAACCAAATATTAAAAAACCAGAAGGAAGTTACTAAGTTATTTATTTAAGAAAACACCAGCAATCATTTTGGAAGAAGCTGGAAAGGAAGAACAGCATCGGCCTGTGATCCACCAAATTCTTTCCTCAGGTAGTGCTACGTAGTATGGTTCCCATGCTCATGTTACGCTCGTAGATGCGGAGAAAGCATTTGATAATCTACATTGGCACTTTTTAATACAAAAAATCTATAACATGAGTCTGGGCACTAAATTCGAGAACATTATCACAACAATTTACAACACCCAACAGGCCAATATACTAATTAATGGTGAACAAACAGGCCCATTAAACATTGAAAAGGGCGTCAGGGTTGCCCCCTCTCACCCCTCCTATTTATACTTGCTTTAGAATCACTGTTAACGCGGATAAGACAAAACTCTGAAATCCAAGGAGTAAGGGTCAAAGCAGAGTAAAATAAACTACAGGCGTTTGCAGACGATATGGTTTTCTTCCTAGAGGAACCCATGGAAAAAGGACATAACCTAATAAAAGAACTAGAACAATTTGGCTCAGTAGCAGGATTAAAGATCAATAGAAATAAGACAAAATTACTGACTAAAAATCTAACAGAGAATCAGAGGAAAGAATTAGAAAAAACCATGGGGATACAGGCAACAAAAAAGGTCAAATATTTAGGCATATGGTTAACACCACATAGTAAATCGCTCAAAGAGAATAATTATGATAAACTATTACAGCAAATTAAGAAAGACCTAGAATCTTGGAATAAGCTGCAGCTTTCTCTACTGGGCAGGATTGCCACGATCAAAATGAACATCTTACCAAAATTCCTTTACTTATTCCAGACAATCCCAATTAAATTACCCCAAATTTTTTTTGAAGATATAAATAAGGTAACACTTAAATTTATTTGGCAAGGGAAAAAAGCTAGAATCAATATTAAGGCTTTACAGGAAGTATTTTCCAAGGCTCCTAACTGGGAAGCCTCTCCCCAAGGAGGAAAAAAACAAAGCAGCACAAACATTGAACTGTTAATTAAGGTTTATTTTTATTGTTAGGCTTTCTAGTTCAGTTGTTCTAGCTAACTTTTTTATAAATTATAATTTAATGGCATACTTTTCTTCAGAGTATTAAAATATTATTCTATTCCTGAACGCCACCTGATTCCAGTCAACTCTGGGCAGAATGCATTCAAAGTGTTCTCCTGACCCTCCGGCGGTTCTCACCCGCAACGCTCCATGCTCCTCCAGGCCTGGCTTGTTAAGTGGGGGGAGCAGCCCTGACATTTCTGGGCACCCCCCTGCCCCAGCCATCGCTGCCCGAGGAAGGCACAGGAAAAGAAAGACAGCAGAAACGTAGCTCTTGTGGCACTTTTCAGATAACAGATAATCAGAGTTGGAAGGGACCTTGTAGGTCGTCTAGTCCAACCCCCCACCCAAGCGGGAGACCCTACACTATTTCTGACAATTGGTAGTCCAATCTCTTCCTGAAAGTCTCAAGTGATGACGCTCCCACAACTTCCGAGCGCAACTTCTGTTCCATGGGTTGATTGTTCTCACTGTCAGAAAATTCCTCCTTATTTCCAGGTTGAATCTCTCCTGGATCAGTTTCCATCCATTATTCCTTGTCTGACCTACAGGCGCTTTGGAAAATAGCTTGACTCCCTCCTGTCTGTGGCAGCCCCTCAAATATTGGAAGACCGCTATCTTTTCAAAGGCGGCAACTTGCGTCTTCTGTTCCCTGGGCCTTCCTCGATCTCAGCTCTTTCACCACAGCAAGAGCTGTGTTTCTGCTTGCTTTTCCTGTGCCTTCCTTGGGCAGCGATAGCTGGGGCGATGGAGGGGGCAGCAGAGCAGAACGCCGAGAGGGACGAGGAAACTGACACTGATGCCCCATTCCGGACCTCTGAACTGGACGGTGAGAGCAGACTTGCTTACTCCGTCCCCTCCCACCAACACCAGCTGGTGTTTCCCTGTCCCGGGCCGTCCCTACAGCCTACAGCCATCGAGGAAGAGCCCAGGCCAGGAGAGGCAAGCTGGAAGATGCGGGAATGCCACGCAAACACAAGTAGCAGGTGCTCCTGCACCTTCCAGGCATCTCTATCGCGGCTTCAGCCCCCCTGTGCCGCCAGCCCCCGCTTGCTGCAACAGCACCATTACCTCATCCTGGCCGGCGAGGGCTGCGCTGATTTTTGAAGGTTTGCATTCGGCTGAAGGGTGGGGGCCAGTGGGTGGGTGGGCCATGTGGGTGGCGCAGCCTTGTGTTCCCGCACAGCCTGGATTAATTGCTTTGGGGGGGCATTTCTCTGCGGACCACCAAAATTTTCTCAGGGACCACCAGTGAGCCATAGCCCACTGTTTGGAGACACTGCTCTAAAGCACCCTTATTGCTGCTCCAGCCTGGGAAGTATAAGGTCAGGTCTGTTGCACAATTGTAGCCACCGTTTTCTTTGAGTAATGCTTTACAAATTAATATTCATCTCCCAACTCTGGCTATTGATGCTGGAGTTAGCTTTTCCCATTTATTAGCAGATACTTGCAATCACACTGTAGGTCTTGGTTTTGGTTGTGTTGTTTTTTCAAGGTTCCTAAATTGTCCACGTGTTCTTAGGCCACTTTGGTCCCATTAAAAGTTTGATACAAAGTTTCTCTCCTTCCTTTCTATGGAAAGTCCTCACTCAATGTAATTTCCCAACTCTCACCATCCAAACATTCAGTATTTACACCAGTCTCAAGACAATTATAAGATCAGCACATCAGGTAGATTTAGCAGTGAGATTTGTTGTGTGGTGGTTATTTTATGTTGGGGAAATAACATCGGCAACCACTCAGTCCTAAGTAGAAAAGGAATGTACAGTTTCTTCCTTCCAGGATTTTACCAAAACCCACTGTCCTGCTTTAAATTTATGGACAACAAAGTCCAAGGCAGTGTTTGTGCAAGTATCCCTTTTTGTCTTAAAAGAGAGACTGGGACAATTCAAGAATATATTTTCTCACAATTTTGTCTGTTAATGTCAACTTTCAAGATCTTCTTCCTTCTTTCTGGCTGTCATGAGTAACGGGGGTGGAAGGGGAAAAGTGTGGGAAGTGAGCTGGAGGTATTACTCACTAATATTGTATAAACTGAGGAGGGTTTCTATGTCTTGCTTAGCTTTCTCTTCTCTGCACAACTGCAGACCTTTATCTGAGTAAGCCAAGGTCAACTAATCATCACCACCTGGACATGTCCGCATGATGAGGTTCACAACTTTTAATTGGAAGAACCGTTTGAACTATTGGGGGTGGGAACATTTCAATCCCTTGATAGATGTGACGTACGTGCCTATTTCCTCAGATTCAGAATTTTCTTGTTGCTACCACTTCACTTCCAGTACAAGATATCTTTTCTCTAATTACAAGAGTCTTAAGTATTTCTTTCTTGGATTTTGAACGGAGCACCAGCTGACAGTTAACTCAGTTCTAGGCAAACCCTCCTCCCCACAGTATGGGATCCCCAACAACATCTCATCTCTCCTTCCGCTACTTTGGCACTTCCACCTATAAAGTAGTGCTACACAATCACGTCGGTCTCCTTTGCTTATTCCCTCTCTCATCAATAATTGAGCAAGGTTCACATGATTGCTTGTGGAGAGTACCAAATTAAAGTCTCCAATGAGGATTCCCTCATACTTTAGGATATGAGAATTGGCTAACCATCTAGGAGCTTGTTGAGGCAGGATGTTCCTGATCTTATGTTGGGTTGTAACCACCAACGCCCCCTCCCCAAATGCGGGGTTTCTTCTTTCTTGTACTAAGAGAGCTGTGGCAGCAATAGCTTGAATGCACACTGGCCTCGCCCATTAATTTGGATAGGAAGGCTACTGGTTTTAAGAGATTTCCCCATATTTTTTTGAGCTAAGAACCGTTTTTGTTACTCCATCACAGACTGTTACAAATAAGTGGAAAGGTTTTTTTTTTTTCATCAGGTAGTGAGAGAACTGGAGCTGTTTTAAATGCTGTTTTTAATTTTTCCATAGCTTCTAGGTCAGCTGAAGTTGATTGTGGTTTCCATGGTTCATTATCAAGCAATTTAGTATAAAGGGGCTCCACTATTTCAGTAAAGTCCATTATCTAGTGTTGACCATTGCCTAACAGCCCCCAAAAAACTTTCTCAAGTCTCTCTTAGTTCCTCAATTTTAGAAGGAGTTATTTTTCTACTCCCTTCACTAATCAAGTTGTCCAATATATTTGATCTCTCTCTCTCCATACTATAATTTTAAATTTGATGTGGCATGGGTTGATTTTTATTTCTTGATTTTGAAATTCAAATTCTGGCTAATGTGGCATCCCAGAGGGATTATGCTTCAAGATGTCCAGGATGCCCCAGTATCCACTAAAAATTCAATTTCGCAATTTCTTGGTCCCACTTGCAATTTTATCCAGTGTTCTTGGTGGAATCTCAGACACAATGACTCCTGACATATTTTATTTTTCTATCATCTAATTTTCTCTGTTCCTCCCTCTCTCTCTTGCTTTGGTAAATCACTCACATTTCTCCCTGAGAGCTTTCTCATTTCCTCGTACATGCAATTTCTTTATATGAAAGTACTCTCCTTTTAATCTGGGATGGCGGTCAACACACAGACATTTACACCAATGTTCATTTTTTCTTCATCGTTAACATACTCACACATTTATACTGTAATCAGACTGCTTGCATAAGCAATTTCTCACACAAAAATTTCATTTCATTTTTTCATTCTTTCTCCAAGCAAATCAATCATTACTTACAATTCTTTTCTGAGAGCTTTTTCTCACAAGCCAATGAGCTCCATTATTTATTTTATTTTACTGTTGTTAGAGGGTCTCATCCTCCAGGTTTGGAAATGATTACGCACAGACACATTCACACACACAACATTTCCAGACCTGGGGAGGTTTTGTCCCTTTCAATCTCCGCTTTTTCTTTCTTTAGCAATGGGTTGTTGACACTTCCCTTTTTCTTGAGTCAGGACTCCAAGAACCATATTATTCTTTGAGTCCACATACAAATTGAAAGATTTCTCAAGGCTGGGAAGTCCCATAACAGGAGCTTGAGATGCCAATTTTTAAAATCTCAAAAAGCTGTTTTTGTTCACACATTCAAACAAAGGGTTCCCTTTCTCCCTGGACTCATAGAGCGATTTGGCTAGCAGAGCAAAACTTCTACAATAGCCTGCTGCTTAAAACTCCTGTCAGTTGGTTCTGTAATTCAGCACACAACTTGCTTTTTCTCATGTCCGATAGCTCTGTGGCCCTGACTTATAGTATAACCTAAGTATTTAACTTGGGGTTTCACTAATTGGGCTTTCTTTCTTATTGCTTTAGTGAACTTCTCAGTTTTACTTGAAGTTACACTCATTGTTAAGCACTAGATTTGTACTACCTGTCTCTGTCCTGGGTGTTCTGTCCCTTATCTTTCTAGTTTGGATCGCTCAGACGATGCTGGCTTATTTTTAAAAATCCAGATTGTTCTCTATCTATCTTAGAATCTCCCAGACGATGCTGGCTTATTTTTAAAGATCAAGATCTATAGAGACCTTCTTTCACACCTCATTTGCACCTGGCCAGGGCTCTCATGAGCATGTTTGCACTCCACTTTTCTTTTTAAAGACAACGTTTACTGTTTAACGTGTCCCCATGGGCTCCATGGAGAACACGGCCCTAATCTTACCAGTTCCAGATAAACACTCCTATGCCTGTTTCCAAATATAACACCAACCTTACCTATTTCTCAGTCCTTAAGGAGTTTCGCGTTTCTTCTTCTTTAGCCAAAAGCATTTTACTATCCGCTGGGGGCTCAGGTATTTCCCAATTTACGAAATAGCAGGGTTTAAGATACGGTATTTAAATTTCTTTTTAAAGGTAGGTCTCTTGATTAAGTATTGTTCTAATTTACCCAACCAACATTTGCTTGTTTCCCCCAGATGATCCTACCTGTATTGTGGTTCCTCGATTATGTATTTTGCCATTTTTCAATGCACAAATTTATCATTCTGTTTTTACTTAAACTTTTAGTCCAGGGGAGCAGGTGTTCCTCACTCCACTGGCTGCTCTAAAGGGTATTTTCACGCCCTTACGTGTTAGAGTCACCCCTAAGGGTTCGCTCTACCTCCTGCAGCAAGAAAGTTAGCTGCAACAACTACAAGAATTCCCCATCCTTGTCGAGATTCCCTAACCTGTGTAACTGTTCCTCTTCTTTGTCTTGAATTGCTTGTGCAATGAGGCGAGGGTAACTTCTCTGCCGGAGACGAACAGGTACTGTCAGAGGCTTTGCTTGAATGACTAGTGGTATATGGTGCACTGCATATCCTGGCGGATTACCTTTTGCCCATTATTGATGCACGTCAAACTCCTGCCAAGTATCGAGGACTCAAACCTCTTGGGCCACCATTACTTGCCACATCTCATTGGGAGAACGCCTGATGACTAGTGCCATTTTATCTTCCTCAAATGACAAATTTTCCCCCATTTTGCATAACATGTCCCAGCCCAATAAGGGAATGGGACACTCGGGCATGTATCGGAATTGATGTTCAACGTCCCTTCTATTCAGGGAACATCTCAGGGGCTTTAGAAAAGGGTGGCAATTTACAGAGCTATCAACCTCTGGTATATTTATAACATCAACAGAAAAGGGGAGCCAACAACTTAGTAACTAAAAATCTAGATGCCCCCTAGCTTCATTCAGGCCAAGGGTTCAGAGGAGGCTGAAGAGGTTCCTTAGGCCTAACCCCGTGATCTGTTTTTGGCATTTCCTTCTGTATTCCCTGCGCTCCTACCCTGGAAACTTGATTATTGCCATCATCAACACTGGGGGAGTGGGGGGGGGATTATCTTCTTCATAGGGTTCAGTTTTCAAGACTTTTAATCTGACTTGCCTTGATCTGAGATTTCTATTCATTTGGGCCACGCAGACCCTCATGAGTTTGACTCAGCATTTGAGAAACCATTCAGGATTCTGTTTTACTACTACTTGCCACTGGTCAATATACTGGTATTGATCTGGGTGACCATTATCTGGGTCAGGAACAATCTGGTGGACTTTTGAAATGATGTCTAGATTAAAACTGCCTTCGGGCTTCCTTTCTTAAAATTCCTCAGCATACATTGAAGAGGTATCCAGGGGACACTTCCTCCACCACCCATTTCTAGACACTGCCACTGACCTGTGGTGCCAGATGTTCCAGTGGTCACCAATAGGAACTGAAATGGCTTAACCACCCACACAACTCTTGGGCCTCGTTAGGATTCACTGATCCTGGGCCCAGGGAGGTGATCAGGCCCCCTCTTCCACTCTCAAATGAGTGGGTCTACAATTCCCCAATACTTATACTTGCCTGCAGGCGTCTTCTTTCCAGCTGGTGTTATTTCGTGACTTATTTTTGATTCCATTTAGGTTCTTGGATCGGTTGGTTGTCCACCAGATACCCCTACGGTGCCATCTGCCCCTTCCGGATAAATCATCCGTGCCGGCTGAAGGGTCAGCAAGACAGCCCCAGCTGGGCACCAGTCGGTCCGTGCCGTCCTCAGCAAAATATCGCTCTGAGGCCCGGCAGAGTCGCCATAAATGTTGCAGGAAATTATGAGACTCAGACCTTGGAATCCAAAAATAAGTTGGTTTTATTTGCGCAAACAGGTTCAGAGTATTTTAGCGAGAGTCACTTCTGAACAACTTTCTTATTGAACAGCACATGCCTATGTGCTTCTTCAGAAGGGGCAAAACACAGAAATATAACTTGTCAGTCATTCCTTGGTTACGTTAAACACAACTTTCCCCATCCCTTGTTGCTAGGCTAGGATGGCTGGATGTCACAAACCTATCTTGCTAAACTCCCTAGCTTGTGGTTTTGTTACAAGCGAGACAAGGTATCTTGGCAAATATGACTTTGTGACCAGTAGACTATCCTTGTGGTTTGGAATTTCACCGTTCATTGTTCTTTCTCTTGCTAGTATCACATATTTCACTATCTATAAAACTTGTATCATTATTTCTCTAAAATTAATATATTTTTATGTCCTGCCTTAGTCTGGCCTACAGGCACTGATTTTAGAATATTATCATCCTGCATATAAGGAAGTAATGGCTTTTTAAACAAAAGATTAAGTAAAATAAATAGCTGTGTTATTTAAGCAAATATTCTGCACTATGTTTGTCCAGAATACCTGAATCAGATAACAGAAAATAATTTGGAGAGACGCCATTTCCTGTTACATTGGTAATGGGAATTTACAAAATATTGAAATATCTTACTCATGATAAAATTGTGATTCATTACCCGTAAAACTGAAAGTTGCTGATGGAATAAGTGGGCTTATACATTGGTTATTTTTAATTCCCTTTTCCTCCTGTCTCTGTGCCTTATATAAGTTACTGTACTTGCAGGTGCTTGTGAAGTAGAGATCCTTTCCGAAAGTGTAAGTACCCTGCAATGGTTTTTTTATTATTATTTATGTTTCGCATTATTTCTATGCAGGTCAGTGATTTTACCCAGTGATGGGTAAATATTCGTTTAGATCTTTAAATATGTCTCTGTGTTTATCACAGTTCTGTTCCATTGTAATTACATGTAATTTTCTCCCTTCAGTTAAATCACACTTATAGATTGCATTCTAAGGAGAAAATGTTAACTAGGAGTTAGCTGCCTACTTTTAAACTTAGTGATTTCAGCGTCTGATATTAAAAATGTTTCACCAAAGGATTTCATTTTTCATCTTTCACAAATATACAGCAGAAGCAAATACATTTATGAATATAATTACTGCCAAATTGCAATTTCTGGTGTTTTATAATATAGTATGATACAATATGATGTGTTAAAACACAATAATCATCTGAAAAATTGACGAGACAGAATTGCCTGTTTTAGCTTTTCCTTGAAGGTGGGTTTTCAAGTTGGAAAATTCTAAAGGAATGCATCTGATAATCTCGTAGATTAGATCCCAGACACACTTATGATGGAATTGTAACACAAGAAAAAAATGTTGGAAAATTTGAGATGTAAATTAAAAGTCCTGTTGCTTCTAGAACAAATGGGACTTTTTGATCATTTGGAGAAGGGTTGTCAAACTTGCGGCCTGCGGGCCAGATGAGTCACGCACTGGCGATGGCTCTTTAGCAAAGTCATGATACGTCATGTGATGACACTGTGATGACGTGAGTTTGACACCCCTGATTTAGGCTTATAAATTGCTTTCAACAAACTAAATAATTTCTGCAAAACAATCTTAAAGAAAAATTAACTGATCTCTGTTAGTTTTCTACATACAGTAAATGTAGCAAAAGCAATAGCGCTTAGACTTATATACCGCTTCACAGTGCTTTACAGCCCTCTCTAAGTGGTTTACAGAGTCAGCATATTGCCCCCAACAATCTGGGTCTCAAATGTAAAAGTTTTCTTTAATAATGTAATTCATATTGAATGTATACATTAATTCTTTGTGATAGCGATTTTATACACACACACAAACACACACACAAACAATTTTAATTAATCAATTTTGTTTTAGTTTATTTAAGCTATATGGCTCCTCAACCAACAATCTGTGACTTTCAATTGCATTTATATCCAATAACCATAACTAATTGTGCCACAACATTCTTGATCAGTTACAGCTTCTTTGTAGTCTTCAAGGGCTTCCCCATGCTATACATAAAATGAGGTGACCAAGGCAGGAGTAACCCTGATCAGGGCATCCCGATCTAGGAACAGGGCAATTAGAACTCATATGGATTTGTACAAAGATTATGGCTGCCATCTGCTGCTGTGTCCATCTTCTAATTGCACACCAGTTCCGCCTGGAGTTTACCCATCCAGATCTAAAGATGTAAGCATGTCTGGAATAGAATAACAGAGTTGGAAGGGACCTTGGAGGTCTTCTAGTCCAACCCCTTGCTCAGGCAGGAAACCCTGTAGCATTTCAGACCAATGGTTATCCAAACTCTTCTTTAAAATTTCCAGTGTTGGAGCATTCACAACTCCTGAAGGCAATTTGTGCCACCGATTAATTGTTCTGTCAGGAAATTTCTCCTTAGTGCAAGGTTGCTTCTCTCCTTGATCACATTCCATCCATTGCTTCTTGTCCTGCCCTCAGGTGCATTCGGGAATAGCTTGACTCCCTCTTCTTTGTGGCAACTGCGGAGATATCAGAACACTGCTATCATGTCACCCCCTCGTCCTCCTTTTCATTAAACTTCTTGTTGTTGGTCGTGAAGTCATGTCCGACCCATCGCAGCCCCATGGACAACATTCCTCCAGGTCTTCCTGTCCTCTACAATCCCCCAGAGTCTGTTTGAGCTTCCTTGATGTGTTTACATTTTTCCCCCATCTTTGCTGGTAGGCAGGACTTCAGCTCGGTAATGTAAGGTTCGGATATAACTCCTATTTTGTGTTCCAGTGGATGGTGGGAATCAACATATAAATATTGGTATGTGTGAGTGGGTTTTCTGTAAACTTCAGTGTTAAGGCTTCTGTCTTCCTTGATGTGTACTGCAAAGTCCAGGAAGGCTACACTATTTTCCTTAACACGTTTCCCTGTGAATTTGATGTATATGCAGTACAATGCATCGAGTCATATGCAGATCTGTACATTGGAGAAACAAAACAACCACTTCATAAACATGTGGCGCAACATAGGAGAACAAACACATCAGGACTAGATTCAGCAGTCCATCTGGGTTTAGATCAGGTCACTCTTTTGAGGACAGCAAAGTCCATAATTTGGACAGAAAGGATCGCTGGTTTGAAAGAGGAGTTAAAGAGACCATTTATGTCAAAACTGAATAGTCCTCTCTCAACAGAGGGGAGGGGGGATATAATATCATGTATCTTCAATCTACAACACAGTCCTTTCAACAGTTCCAAGAAGGCTCCAGGTGTCAAACTCGCCATGTCATGTTGCCATCACATTTCGTGACGTTTTTTCCATTTGCAGAACTGGGATAGGTGTGGCCTATGCGTGACATCTCTGGCCCGTGGACTGCTAGTTTGATACCCCTGGTCCACACCAATTTGCACCACTCAGGTGACCCTAAGGACACAGATAAACCTCCAGGTGACCTTCATGACCCGCTAAAAGAATGCAAATGACCAGCTGTCTGCAATCCTTCCATCCCCCACCATCTAGTCAGAGCTGAAGAAGCTTCTTGGATGAGAAGTGAAACGTCTTCAAAGAAAAAATAGAAAGTCCAGTTGCCCCTTTAAAAAAGCACCTTTGGAACAACCATGACCTGGAGGACTGAGAACCTCCATAGACAATCTACTCGGAATGTCTTTGGATAGGCAGAAACGACGTGTGCTTCTCTAGCGCCTGTACTCACGAGATTCATCTCACTGTTGCTACAAGATAAATAACATACAGGACAATTTGAAATCACCTTGTTGCTTTCAGACGTAATCCCCTTCTTTTGCCCTCAATCAACTTCTTCATTAAACTATGTTGTAAATGACCCCAAATATCAAAAACTTGGATCGGTGAAAACACAAAGATTTTATTTGTAAGCTTAAATCAAAGCAAACAAAAGGAAAAACTATCAAAAGCTGTTTGTAAAGAGCAGTTAGATCTTAGCTTAACTTCACATGAAGTTCGAGCCAAGACCCCCACCTCAAGACTTCAAAACATTACATTTTATAGTTTTTCTATCCCAACGCCCCCCATGCCCCTCCTACATCGACCTAGTGACTGAACACAACTAATCCAAAACACCTTATGGAGACATCATCATCTCCTTCAATACCTCCCAATGACCGCCCATCACATATTTGGCCAACATGGCTTTTTCTTATCTTACTTGGCATTAAGGAATGTCCCTTCAGGAGGGCCCCTTTCTAATGGTCTGAGAACAAAGAAATATCTATTTTCTAACACCACACTATTACATATTGGTGTTACATTCAGCACATCTTCTCTCCAGCCATCTTAGAACAACATCATGATTATATGCATCTCTAACACATTCACCTATGCAAAGTAAAAGTCTGGCTATAACTTAAAATCACAATGTGCCAAGATTAAACTTAGCTTTGATTAAAGATTAAACTAAGCTTTGAAAAACAAAATCTAACTTCAATTGATCAAGGAAGTTAGGGTAATGTTTATCTTTTATTATCTCTTCTCCTATTGTCCTTCTAATTGATCACTTTGGTCTTTTCTTATGTCGAACGTGTGTGTGAATTGCCTTGACAGTTTGAGATACGTACCAATTCCTGGAGGAAATAGCGGTGGCATAACTTGATATGGGAGGATGTAATTGATTGCAGATGCATGTTTAACAATGAGTAAATGCATTAGAAAATATATTTACAGCAGGATTACATCAAGATAGCAAATAGCTATAGAGCAACTGTCTTCTTAATGCTATAATATACTATTCTCTTCACATACATTTTATTTTTGATTTTTTTTTTATTTCTTACATACCCAATTCCAGCAACCGTTCTTTATATGTTTTAGCCTCCAATCCCCTAATCATTTTTGTTGCTCTTCTCTGCACTCTTTGGAGGGCGGCGAGTAAACCTCTCTGCAACTTGGGTTAAGCTGAAGCTTGTTCTTTCAGGGCACTATATAGTGCCCTTTCAGGCACTATGGCCTCCAGACACTGGGAAAAGAAACTTGATTACATCACTGTTTTTGCCTGTAATTGAGAGGTGTTGTCAGTATACTGCTGTTACCCAACTGATAGAAATTAAATAGAAAAAGAGGTAGTGTGGAACCTGGAGAATCTGTTAAAGCAGGACTTTGAAGTTGTCCCACTGTCTAGCACTGACACAGAAGAAAAGAAGACTGTGCCACATTGCCCCAATCCCAGACCCACCAATTATAATCAATTTCAGACTCTCTGTACTGTATAACATTCATACAAGAGGCGGCTCAGGCCTCACAACGTAGTGACTTCAGGTTCTCTTGAAGTGCCCGGTTTTCTTCTTTTCCTTCAACCTCGTCTGTAGATGTGTTTTCCTATTCCTCTGAATTGCTGTTTCTGGTTCTTTTCTATACTGGTTCTTTTCTTATGCACACAATGGCCTGGTGTTGTGCGAGAGGCACTGGGAAGGTACAACTATTCAGAGAGGGTCATTTTTGCTAATATAACAGTTTATTTTAATAAAATATTTTATGTAATGGATGTCTTTGTTAAAATAAAGACTCATAAAGTGCATAGGATCACAGAATTTCTTATTTATTTTCCTAAGGAGGGAATGGCTACTGCCTTGCACTTCTATGGGTAAAATGCAGGACAGGAGATGCAATTAGGAATAAAGAGAAGATTACCCACTAAGCCAAGATAAATAAGCCCAATTTATTTCCACAAGGGAGATGAAACTAGGAATATCACACTGGATTGTGGTAATAAAAAACAGCCGAGGTGAAATGAGAACCAGTTTGATTTAGTGGTTAAGGTCTGAGATTAGAAAATGAGAAACCGTGACTTCAAATCCCGCATTAGCCATGAAAGCCAGCTGAATTATTTTGGGCCACTCTTTCTCAACCCAGCTCACCTCACAGGGTTGTTCTACGGAAATAGAGGAAGGTGTATTGGATGTTAGCCCCCTTGAAATATTTTTAAAAATAAGAAAGGTGGGATAAGAAAGAAAGAGAAAAAGAAAGAAAGAAGTCAATGACTTATAGGGATGACTTACTTTTCCCTCCCTTTTTCTTAAGGGATGCTGTTTCAGTCTGTCTCATAACAGACAAGGTCAAAATCTCTTTTGAATGCAATTTCTTTAAGTGAGAAGAAACTGTTATCTTTTTTCCCTGTTAAAGCATTGAGCAATACTGCTATTTTTTTCAGAAAAACTTCTAATTTCTGAACTCCTGCTTGAGAAGTTCAACCTGTAAGTCTTTAGCAATTCTTTTTGGTTTAAAAAAACATTTTTAATAAAGCATCAATCAACATTAATAAAGTCGATGAGGCTTAGACGTTACAGCGAGATCAGATGTGAGGAACGGGTCTCTGCATTCCCACACTGAATTCTCCCTGTTGGAGGGCTCTGAAAGGAGCTAAAGTCACCCTGTAGGGGTGGTGAAGAAAAGAGGGGTGCCCTGCAGGTTGTGGAGAGCAGCTACTTTCCTGCCTGACCCAGGGCTGCTTCTCTCTCATCCACAGTGAGGAGAAGAGGCAGCCATCATGGCTGCCACAAAGCTGGGACAGCCAAGGCAAAAATGAAATGTGCAGGAGCAATGTAGATGAACAGTGATTGGAGCTGGGTGAGAAGATTCCTTTTTATTAGACCCTAACTTTGAAGAAAAAAAAGGAAGGAAAACCCAGGAAAAGAGATTCTTAGAACTATTTCTTAAAGTGGCAAACAACAATAGAAAGAAAAATCCTAGACCCAAAAGAAAGGAACTAAGGGGAGAAAAGCTAAAGACCTTTTAAACATAGAAAATTAGATTTTTAAATTGGTCAGGTGTTGTTTTGGGAAGGCATTACAAAATGCTGGAACTATCTATTTGAATCTACTTGAATAACCACTTTGCTTCCATAAATAGAACTAAATTTGGATTAATCAAATCTATAAGACTTGAAACAATGCTGAAACCTAAGCTGAGGGCATCATCTACTGGTGAATGGAATATACCAGACCCCTACAAGTTTAGAAAAATTTCTAGTAAATAACATTAACAAGTAATAACAAGTAAATAACATTCATCTGGAGGGCTGTGGTAACACTTTCGGTTCTATAACTATCTACTTTATGATTACTAGAGACTGTATAGTGAGAATAAATGACCTTTTTTATTTGCGGAAGCTTGCCTGAACTACTTAAATGGAATTGATTAATAATCCTGAGATGTAAAAAAAAAACCCTATGATTATTGAACTTTCTGAGGAACAACATTGGACTGGAATATATTGTTTTTGGATCTGAGTAAGAGTGGGACATTAAATTAAGACAAGATGCTCCATCAGGGAGAAAAGAGTGAGATTGCAAGAAAAATTGTGTTGTTTCAAAGCATTAGGGGTATATGACAAAAAATCACAGAGAGATAAAGAACCTAATGCAAGGCATAAATGGGAAAATAGAAAATATGCTACAACTGATAATGATCAAAGAGTCCAGGAAAGAGAGGAGACAGAAGAAAGAACAGAAGAAAAGATAGAACAGACAAACCAGCAAACAAAGCAAGAAGGTGAGAAGGAGAAGATGATAAAGACAATAATGTCTGCTGACATAAACCAAGCGAAAAGTACTTTAAGAGATTTAAAATTGAATCGGATAACCTGGAAGATACTTTTGAAAGGGAGATAGGGTTTGGGTGGATACACTGGAGACCTGGCAGCTTAGGAGGATAGAGATGGGAGAAATATTCAGTCTGAATGGTGAAGACACACAGATTTTGATAGAGACAAAGATTCAAGAGAGGAGTATGGGAGGCAAGCCAAAAACAAATAAGAATTGAAGTATTAAAATGACCAACAGATGATGGATAGAAAGGAATTACATGTGCGCGTGCACACACACACACACACACACACACATTTTTTAATATAATGATGGCCTGATTAGAAATTAGAATAGAGGTAGAAATAAGAATACACACCTTTATATGAAGCAATAGATAGATGTAAAGTTTGGAGGTTGAAAGATGGTATTATTAGGTATGTTTAAATAATAGGATGACTGGTACTTGAATGGTGTATTGTGACTTTGAACAACCAAATACTGAATGACTATGTCTTAATATAAACATGTGTATTAATACTAGGATTAGCAATGGTGACCTGACTAGAAGCTAGAATAGAGGTAGAAATAAGAAATGGGGGAATATTAGCAGATATATTTTTATATAACTGAATATAAGTAATAATTAGATGGAAAAGATCAGTGGTTGAAAGATGGTATTATCATGTATGCTTATAATATCATTGGCATTAAAACGGAATATTGAAATACTCAATAACTACTCTAAAACAATCATGTATATTAATACTAGGATTATATAAGTTTGATTAATATAACAATTATTATTATTATAATTATAATTATTGCTGTTTGTATCAAAATCAATAATACCCAGAGGCCACATTGTACATGTACTGATATTGATGTATATTTAAAAATAAAAATTGGAAAAAAATAAAATCAATGAGGCTTTAATTTGTATTCCTTTAATCAGCATTCCAGATTCACTTAACAACTGTGTTACTAATTTAACAACTTCAGTGATTCATTTAACAAATGTGGCAAGCAAAATCGTAAAATGAGGCAAAACTGACCACCAATTTCTCACTTGTGACATAAATTTTAGGCTCAGCTGTGATTGTAAGTTGAAGACTACCTATACTTCACATGATCTTGATTCCATCCCTCTGTTAAGTCAGCCTGGGTTTGCACTGGCTTTTTTGGCTGCTGCCACACAGTGCTGGCTCATATTTAACAGAGAACAGAGTAGAGAACCAATTGTTAAATTATTTGAATCCCACCACTGAGCAGAACTACAAAAAACTGCTACTCAGAACACTGTACATTTTAAGAAGATACTTGGTTGATACCTAGGATGCTGGCAGCAACCTTTATCAACCATCAGCACCAGTCAATGATATTTGTGATACATTTTTTAAATGTTTAGTTGACTGAGTTTCATGTTTAATGAATAAATGAGATAATAATAACAACAACAACAATACAGTTGTTGAAACCTGAAATGTACAATTTATTGATATGTACAATTTATTGATATTGCTATAACAAGAGACTCCAGAGTTGAGGAAAAAGAACTGGAATTATGAAATATCGTGGCCTGGCCATCGAAACAATGCAATTATAGGTGAAACATGCAACAGTGATGCCCACTGTCATCTGGGCACTTGGTATCACGTCCAAGAATTTTGCAAAATACATCAAGAAGTTGCAGCTTCCTGCTGTAGCGCCAGCAGAGCTTCAAAAGAACAATATACATTTTAAGAAGATACTTGGTTGATACCTAGGATGCTGGCAGAAATTCGTATCAACCATCAGAGCCAGTCAATGCTATTTATGATACATTTTTAAATGTTCAGTTGACTGAGTTTCATGTTTAATGAATAAATGTTTGTAGTAGTAGTAGTAGTAGTAGTAGTAGTAGTAGTAGTAGTAGTAATGCAGGCTAATGCAGGTATTTCTTGCAGATTTTCCAATGTATTATTGTTGCTACGGCCCACATCAAGTTTAGGTTTGACCTTGGGGGCCCGGGATGAGCATAGCTGGAGTAGGTGTGGCCAGGGTAGGCATTGCCAGCTCAACTTCACTCGTCTCTTGGCCACACCAACCTGGTCACACCTACCCTGGCCTTGCCCACCCTGGCCCCTCCAAGGTCAAACACAACCCTGATGCATTGAAACCTCATTGAAACTGAGTTTGAGATCCCTGGGATAGCAATATTCCAATATTTGAGGGGCTGCCACAAAGAGGGGGGCAAATTATTCTCCAAAGCACCAGAGGGCAGGACAAGAAACAATGGTTGGAAACTAATCAAAGAGAGAAGCAACCTGGAATTAAGGAGAAAATTCCTAACAGTGAGGACAATTAACCAGTGGAACAGAAGTTGCCTCCAGAAATCGTGGGTGCTCCATCACTGGAGGTTTTTAAGAAGAGAGACAGACATTTATCTAAAATGGTAGAGGTTCTCTTGTTTGAGCAGCAGGCTGGACTAGAAGACATTCCAGGTCCCTTCCAGCTCATTCTGTTCTGCTCTGTTCTGTTCTGTTCTGTTCTGTTCTGTTCTTCTATTGTATGTGGTTACACTTTGTTTATGCCAATTATTTAATTCTGCTTCAATATGCATTGGAATAATTTGAAAAGAAAGTTAAATCTTGATAAAGTATTCCTTTTAATGATTATAGATTTATTTCTTTATCAGGAGATGTTTGCTGTTATACTTATCCATCACAATATGGAATTATTTTAGAATAAATTCCTGTGATGTGAATTTCTAAGTATTCAACCTTTTGGACAATAATGTTGAATCCCAATACTAAATTCAGACACTTGTTTACTTCAGTTGCCATGTCAACAATTGAACAGAGTTTTATTTATCTGATAACCCAATGCTAAACTGTATTTTTGCAAAACATAATTGACAGGACTAGGAGGTCTTTCTGCTTAGGAATTGTAAGTACAATATCACCAACATATAATTCCAGTTAATGCTTTTGAGTTGCAAATTCAACTCCTGAAATTTTGTTTCCTTGGTGTGTTTTCATTGCTAATGGAATCCAGTGTAAATAAAAATAAAGAAGAAAAATAGGGAAATCTTCTCTTGTCCTCTTCCATATAGTTCATTGTACTGATAAAACTGTATTATCTTGTCTTTTTCTTTTTTCTAAAAATGGTGAGCAGCGTGGTAGCCTAGTGGTGAAAACACTCCCCTCCCGTTCGGAAAGTTGAGAGTTCAAGGATAGGTAGCAGCAGATGTTTCTCTTCTAAACATCTCTCCTAAATATCTGCGGTGAACTCTGCAGAGGCGTCAGGAAGGGCAATAAACACTCAGCTCCATCTAGATATCCAACTCTACCCAGAACAGGGACAACAGGTTTGTTAAAAAGGGAGGGGTTTTTTTCTTTCTAAATATGATGCACCCCAAGGGGGGGTGGGAATGGAACCACAACTGTGGTGGCCCAGAACTCAGACTGTCGGGTCGCCTTCTGGGGTGCCATTCTGATGGAGGAGGGGGGAAAGAGTATGGGGGTTGCAATTCTTTGCCTGCTTTCGCTTTCGCTATAACCTCGTGGGATTTAGGGAGGGGACTCTCTTGAAGACAGAGGGACTTCCTCCCAGCCAGTTCTAGCATGACACCAATGTTGCTGCTCTCTGCGGGTGAACTACTATCAAGCTAACACCTTGGAGTTCTCAAAACACCTCTGCAACATTGCGTTGGTGGATTGGTGCAGGGGGTGGGTTCGAATTGGGAAGAATTAACTTAACGCTTCGCATGGGAACTTCAGATTTTGCCTGACTTCTTTCAGTAAAAGTTCCTTTTGATACTCGTTTCAAGAGTCATGCTTTCCTGAGGGAGGAACTGAGGCAGGTCCTTACATTAGGTGGAATCTACAAAATGGCCAACCCAGAGAGGCATACCATGGGGACCAGGCAAAGGATGTCCACACAAGGTAGTGACCTTGTGACAAGAGTGACAAGTGACAAGAGGAACCTAAGTGCTGGGATGAAGCCTCCGCCAAGGCTTACCTGGGACCAGGCTCCCTGGATGGATGGAGGAAGCTGCGAGCCTGGGAGATTCATTGAAACCTAGGTGGTCCATCGGTGTCAGGAAGAAGGATGACTGGAAGGGGAAGACCAAAGGAATCACTCTCACCTGAGGCTGTTACTAGCCTGGATGGAAGGAAGAGCTGAAAGCACTCAAAGATGAGTGAAGAAGAAGGGGGCAAGCCCGACCATGCCGATCTCATGAAACAAGCCATGCATTTCATGATGGATGCATTCCAGAAATTGAAATGCAGGATGCCCGGGCCAGAATGTCCAGTGAAGACAGCCAGCAAGCCCAATTTGAAAATGAAGACAAGAAACCTTCATGGCTTGACACCACAGTGGCAGTATCTGCCACCCCAGCAGGGGCTACTAAAGTTGTGGGACCCCCCACTGAAAGACACAGCCAGAGCCAAGATTATGAGACAGGGCAGTGCTGTGGTGTCCCAAATGAGGAAGGCCACTACCCCATCATGAAATTCAATGGGACCCCCAACAACTGGGGTCCTTCCTGGCCCATATCCTCATCTACATGGCCATGAGATCCCTATTGAAGGAGCTAAATTAACACTGGCATTAGAGGAGGCCACATCCTTTTTGACAGCGGCCAGATTAGCTTTGGCCCAATGTTGGAAGCAGCCTCAGGTTCCATCAGAGGAAACGATCATTCAAAAAATCTCAAGCTGTGCAGAAATGGAC
This sequence comes from Pseudonaja textilis, assembly GCF_049901715.1. NCBI lineage: Eukaryota > Metazoa > Chordata > Lepidosauria > Squamata > Elapidae > Pseudonaja > Pseudonaja textilis. Next base: position 62,161,765 of record NC_141995.1, on the reverse strand, counting down.
AAATTAACCTTGGCACTAAAAAATAAAGACACCTCAATATACTACAATAGCTGGAACTGCTGGTACAAATGGTTAGGCCAAAGATAGATTTTACACTACAAGGCAAAAGAGGATAGAATAAACCCATAGCAGTGATATACAAATACATGTAAAGATCAGGTGTGTGTATATGGCATAAATCAAGATTTTTAAAAAAAGGAGATCTTACAAACTGTTGAAGATGAGAATGTTTTTAATTGCTTTCTATTTTTTCTTTCTATTTTCTTCTCCTTCTTTTCTTTTCTTTCATTTGTGTATGTGTTGTAGGTTTGTTTTAATTGTAAAGTTAATAAAATTTATTTATATATATAAAAAAAGAAGAGGCCACATCCCGATGCCCCCACAACACGAATGCCCCTGAATTAAGGAACTTCAACAGCAGAATTAAGGAACGGCACTTTGAAGGTGGTTTGAAGACCCACCAGCCAATTGGTAGGTGAGAGATTGCAGAAAGGCTGTGTGGCAACGGGGCAGGACAACGGCAGAATACACAGAGGAATTCCCTGTCCTGGTGTGCTGCCAGAGGACATCATCACGAGCTGCTTCAAAGATGGGCTGAATGGCGACCTGTAAACTGCCTGCCTCACAAGGAAGGCTCCGGCCTGCCTTCATGGCTGGTGCATTCTGGCCAAGGAAGTGGAGAGCGACCAAACCCAAAACAAGCACTCCAGAAAGGGAGAAAGAGACTGCCAAAACTCAGGCCCTGCATGTGCAATCCACCACCTGCTTCAAATGTGATATAGAAGGCCACCGGGCTGCAGAGTGCAGAACCAATGGTCCAGCCAAGAAAATGGATGAAATCCCTGGGGGAAACCCACCAAGTCACCATCTTGCAGAGTGAGACAGCATTGAAAGGAGTGGCGGTCGTGGAGTTCGCTTCCTCACCAAGAAAGATGGAGGGAACTCCGACCCCACCAGACAACAGGGGGAGTTGGCCTGGATTTGGGGCAGAAACGGCATTGGTTGCACTTTTGGATGATCTTTGGTGGGAGCTGGATGGGGGTGGTGCATCCATCCTTGCTCTACTTGACTTCTCAGCAGCTTTTGATACCACTGACCATGGGCTTCTCCTGGGGGGGCTTCAGGGGATGGGAGTGGGAGGCCCTGGGCTGTCCTGGTTCACTTCCTTCCTCTCTGGCTGCTCTCAGTCGGTGTTGATAGGAGGGGAGAGACCCAGCCCTTGCCCACTGCTTTACGGGGTTCCGCAGGGCTTGGTGCTCCCTCCGCTACTGTTCCACATTTCTATGAAGCTGCTGGGTGAGATCATCCATCCCCAAGGACTGACGGAGCACGAATATGCTGATGATACTCAGCTGTACGTCTCGGCCCCATAGTGAGTTAAGTATTGCTGTGTCCTCCCTCTCACAGTGCCTGGAGGCTGTTAGGGGTTGGATGGGCAGCATCAGGTTGGAACTAAACTCTTGCAAGACCGAGTAGCTCTGGGTTTGGGGTTTGTTGGCTCAGGGAGAATTGCCACCTTTGTTCTTGGATGGGGTGGCACTATCGCAAACGAACCCTGTGTGTAATCTAGGGGTGTTCCTGGACTCACAAGTCCTACTTGAAGAGCAGGTGGCGGTCGTGGCCAGGAGGCCCTTTGCGCAACTGCGGGTTCTGCGCCAGTTACACCCTTTCCTGGATCAATGGTGCCTACTCACAGGTCGCTCATGCCCTAGTCATTTCCCGTCTTGATTATTGCAACACTCTCTACATGGGGCTGCCCTTGAAGAACATCCGGAAGCTCCAGTTGGTGCAAAATGCAGCAGCCCACATGGTTTTGTGCAGTTACTGTTGTTAGAAATATTAAAAGAAACGGAGTACTATGAGATTTGGAATTTATGGTACAATTAGTTGGAAGGTAGACGCAAAGCTAATAGATGAAGGGTATGTAGGAGCTATAGTAAGATGAGATAAATATTGTTTGTAATCTTGTAAATATTTGGTTTAAGTTGAATGCAGAAATAACTATGTAACATATAGTAGCAACCTACATAGTTAGAAATTATTGTCAATGTGAGTGAATACTGATACTGGAATGCTATAATGAGTGGAAATGTGTTTTTATGATGGAAATATGATTAATAAAATTTATTTAATTGAAACTACAAAAAACACTGATTTTTCTGAATTTACAAGACAAAAGGGTGCATAATTTGTCCATGTTACTTTACACTAATAAAAATTCTTTGCGAAAGCCCTTGTAGAATTACTGATAGCCAGAATGAGTGGAATCATCCTAGTTTCAAAACTGCAGTGATCTTTGTGAATATAACAAATTATTTTTATTTCCTCTGAGTTGAAAGCCAAGAGCTACAAACTTTCCAAAATTGGTCATCCCCGATACTAAACACCCCCAAAGTATTAGTGCTAATACTTTGGGGGTGGGGTGTTGGCTGTATACGAGCAGACTCAAAGAATAAACTTACATTGCTACTTAATTTTCAGGAAATTCAATTAAAATATTTTCCATCTCATCAACAGATAACATAGACTAAAGCACTGATGCAATGAAGACTAAACAGAAGACAACAGAAGGGAACGACGGTGGTGCAATAACGATGAAAGTGGCAAGTGTACTTTTTCTTTATTTCGAAATATTTGAATAGATTTGATACGAAAACAGAGAATTGCCTCAGTTGAGAATAACTCAAAGATTTATACTCAAAGATTTTGCAAGACAGCAATTTGAACTTTTAAATAGTGCTTACAATAGCATAGTAGGTGACGTAACTCTATCCTGTAAAAAGTTAACAAAGTTAGCTAAGATTGGAAATCAGGAGACCTTGGAAATACCCCCCCAAATACCCCCGCCAATTTTTTTTTTACAGCTACTGCAATTATAATTGATTGGATCAATCCAAGCCAGAACCTGCAAATCCTGAATCCCACAACTGAGCGTAGGGTTCACAAAATGTGTTTTAAAAGACGGAATTTCACCGTAAGATTGTGTTGTTTAGTGGACAGTGTTTAACCCTGTCCTCCTTAATTCTGAGCCCAGGGAGTGTGTATTTTATGAGGAACTGCTGTTGAAGGAGACCCTTGGAATCTTAGAGGGTGAAAGCTACGGATACAGAATCGGGCTGTTGTTCCGCGTAGTTAAGACGGCCTCTGCCAACTATCAGTAGCTTTCCCAAATGCCGTTTTTTGCGATCCAGAATCAAATAATCTCTTGTATGTTAGCCTTAACGGCCACTATGGTCTCTAAATCTCTATTTTACTGCAGTTTCATAAGCAATGGAAGTATAATTGGTGGCCCACATTTTTTTTCTTGACATCAATAGCAAATGGAAATTTGATGGTTGTCATAGTTTCACTCCAGGGGCTCGTCCTCGACTCTGTTCCTTTGAAGTGTTCTTTATTAGTCTATAAAGACATGCAATGCATGTAAACAATGAAAAATATCTGGGCAAAAGAAAGGCAGTAAAATCACTGTAAGTGTAGGGACAGTGTAAAAATATTAATATATGGAACAAGTAAAAATAATAGCACAGCGTTCTCCCTCCCTATTTCTTTTTCTTCCTTTCTTCCTTCTTATTTTTTTCTCTCTCTCTCCCTTCCTCTTTCTTTCTTGCTATCTCTCTCCCTTCCTTCCTTTCTTTCTTTCTTTCTCTCTCCCTTCCTCTTTCTTTCTTTCTTTCTTTCTTTCTTTTTCTTTGTCTTCCTCCCTCCTTTCTTTCTTTTTCTTTCTTTCTTTCTTTCTTTCTTTCTTTCTTTCTTTCTTTCTTTCTTTTCTCTTTCTTTCTTTTTCTTTATCTTCCTCCCTCCTTTCTTTTTCTTTCTTTCTTTCTTTCTTTCTTTCTTTCTTTCTTTCTTTCTTTCTTTCTTTCTTTCTTTCTTTTTCTTTCTTTCTTTTTCTTTGTCTTCCTCCCTCCTTTCTTTCTTTTTCTTTCTTTCTTTCTTTCTTTCTTTCTTTCTTTCTTTCTTTCTTTCTTTCTTTCTTTCTTTCTTTCTTGTCTCTCTCTCTCTCACACACACACACACTCATCACACTCTCTCTCGTCACACACACACACACACACACACACACACACACACACACACCTGGTCTGGGACAAACTGATCCAGTAAGCTCCAGAGCAGCGGGAAGCAGGAGAACGAGGAAAGCAAGCAGCCCCGGGACATCCACCCACCCTCCCTTTCGGAGCACCTCCGCTGCCGCTCGCTTCTCCTGGGTGATGAAAAAAAGGGAACAGCCGCAGCAGCGGTATTCCGGGAGGGCGGGGTGGGCGGATGTACCCGGGCTGCTGCAGATGGGCACCTCTGCCGCCCCAGCACAGCAGAGGTGCCCCCCAAGTTTTGCCCACCCACCCGCTGGCCAGGCCGGGCTAGAAATGGCGCGTCCCCTGGGAGAAGGAAGAAAGTGAGTGGTGCTGATGCTACAGGGACCGGGAGGGTGGGTAGATGTCCCGGGCTGCACATGCGCTGCTTTCTTCCTGCTCCCAGGGGACAAAAGGAAGAAAGCCAGCGGCTGCCGCACTACTGCTCTAGAAGCCATGTCCCGGTACTGCTGCAAATTGCGCATAGCATGTGCAGCCCTGCGACATCTGCCCTGTTGATCCTGCCAGACGAGGCCGGGGATGGGGTGGATGTGGGGGAGGCCCGGCAAGCTCTGGGGATGGTGAGGGAGGGGCTAGCATGACTTACCTGTGAGCAGGCAGATCAGGGATGCTCAGCTGGGGCGCAGGCAACACCTGGGAAGGCAGGTTAGAAAGGCAAGCCACAAGGACCCAGCGTGTCACATAGGAGGGGAGGAGTGACTACGTGGGGCGAGTGGGCGGCGAGTGGGCGGGGCAAGCGAGCATTGGGCAGGTGGGTCAAGACCGTGAGCGGCAACCAGATGACCGGGTTGAGGGCGTGGCCAGCCAGAAGTCACTGCCGGTTCAGCAACCCACGCCAAATCACTGCAAACTGGTTGAATACCACCTCTGGTATACTCATTCCCCATTTAACAACTACCTCAGTTCACAATCATTCACAAATACGACAGAAATAAAAATGTCACTTTTTGTCCAACATGCACATATATGATCAGATTTCATGTGCCTGACAACAGTGCACATTCGAGTGAGAATAACATCGGGTATCTGTACAAAAGCACTTTGTCTGAATGAGATGGCAGCAACCAGAGACCTCCACAGTATTCTTATCACCTGTCTCTACACTATCCAAAATAAGATAAACTTCCCTTATTGCATCCTTAATATTTATTTCTTCTAGGGGAAAATCCCTTTGAGACATATTTGAAGGGAAATTGGGGCACCCCCCCCCCAGATCATTTCAACGACTCCTTTCTTCATCTTTCCTTTAACATGCTTTATAGTCATAATGAAAGTTTTGTTGCCATTTTTTTCAGAGATAAAGGACAATTTATTAGATACAATGTTTCTGGATTTTTCATGGGAGTAACTAAAAATCCATAGATAAAAAGATTAATTAAGGGTCCCAGGCATGAGTAAAGTGGGAATTCCTTTTAGTTTTTATCTTTTAATTACAAGCACAATTACTGATAGTGTCAGCCTTCAAGATTTTCTCCCTATGCTTGGCATCTTTCGGCTGTCATAAGTAAGGGCGGGGGGAGGAGGGGGGAATAATTATGGGAAGTGAGCTGGAGGTGTTACAAACCAGAACTGTATAAACTGGGGGGGTGGGGTACATTCTTGCTTAGGTTTCTATCTTATGCTATGCGCAGCTGCAACCCTTTATCAAACTATGTCAAGGTCAACGGACAGAAGCCTCATCACCACCTGGAGATGCCCACATGATGCTATACACACCTTTTAATTGGATGAGCCAATTAAACTATTGGGGGTGGGAACGTTGCCATTGCTTTGTATATGTGATTTACTCGCCCATTTTCTCAGATTCAGAATAATGTCAGCTGGTGCTCCATTCAAAATCCAAGAAAGAAATACTTAAGACTCCTTTAATCAGAGAAAAGGTATCTTTTACTGGAAATCAAGTGGTAGCAACAAAAGAATTCTGAATACTGAATACTTCCTTTAAGTCCCAATATTCCTCCGGAATTTTCTCCTCCCCCTTCAGGTTCTCGGTGCCAGTGGAGGCCAGTTCAGTGGGATTCTTGAGTTTCGGTTGAGATTGCACCTCCCCTTCTGGGTGCTGGTCAGTACGTATGCGCAATGACCCTCTCCAATCAATGTGGGGGTTCCATTTCCGGAGCCAGGGCAACCCCAGTATTAGGGGCCGCTCCATCCCAGGAGCCACAATAAAACACAAAGTCTCTCTATGCCTCCCCATCGTCATTTCTATTGGTTCCGTTATGAAATGTGCAGGGCCGCCCCCAGCTACCGGTCCATCCAATTGGCAAAAGGCTATGGGCATTTTTAAAGTCTTTACCCTTAAGCCCATTTTCTCCAGTACCTCCGAGCTGACTACACACCTTGCGCGCCCAGAGTCTAAGAAGGCCAGCATTTCCCCTTTGGCTCCCAACGTGGGTACCCTTAATCTCACTGGAATGGTCATAGGGCCCTTGTTTGGATTTACCAGTGCGTAATCTTCCGATTCAGATTCACTCTCTTCAGAAGAGGTTGGAGTTCCCAGCTCCTCTCCTTTCGGAGGGGCGACCTCTACAACCTCCTCTGCTTTTAAGCGCCGCTTCGCGCGGCTTTGCTGGGGTTTTTCCAGGTTTTCTTCCTCCTCCTGGCGCCCCCTTTGGCTCTAGCTTGGCATGGCAATCTGCAGCCCAGTGACCTTCCTTCCCACATCGGAAGCAAGCAGTGGTCTCGGGCTTTGCCACCATTCCTCCCTTTTGAGGTTTTAAGGCTTCTCGGGGGCTGGCAGCTGCCAGATAGTCAAAATAGAAGCCATATTTAATTTTAACCAGTTACAGTTACATTTCACTCCTTCCTCACCGGTTTCTTTTGATTTTATGGAAGCTCTGATTTTTGGAGAGGTTAAGATTTGTTTCCCTTAACATGTCAATATTGAATTTAACTCTTCTTATGACTTTTACCTTTTCCTCTGGCTCTTAATTTCTTTGATAATAGTCAAGAAAGGGGAAATTGGCACATCAGCCAAAAGTGACCAGTCTGAACTTTAAGATTCTTATCATTGATTGAAGCTTTATATAAATTTAAAATTAAAAACTACCAGGAAATTAAGAGCCAATGTTAAATTTGTGTAAAGCTTTGATCAATCATCACAAGAAACTTAAAGTTCAAGTTGGTCACTTTTGGCTGATGTGCCAAGTTCCTGTTTTTTGACTAAGCCTTCCCTATTTCTTTGTCTCAATTTTCTGAAAGGGAAATTATCAGCAAAACCATTTCCAAGAAGTGTAGTGTTTAGCTTCTTAGCTCTAGCATTTTAAGGCCACTGCCATCACCCATATCCTCTTCAAACTGTTACTCTCTTCCACTGGCCATGCTGCTTTGGAAGGTTGCTTCTAACCAAGTTCCTGCTCCTTCAATTCCTATAAATTTAATTCTCTGGAATCAGGCAGTGATCCACTTGCTACTCCAATCTGACTACTTCCTGAAGCACCACTACAAGCCGGCACTTGTTTCAAGTTCATAGTTTATTAACAAGAGTCCCCTTTCCGTGTTTAAGATACTATCAATCAAAAGCTTTTGTTTCTTCCTGTTCTTTTCTTTGCTTACAAGGTGCTGTTGACTTAAAGAATGAGAATTCCTATGCTTTCACTTGATCAGTCTGTGGAATTTGTGTGCCTTACATTTCTTCTACGTTCTCCACTTACTCATCAGGAAGCAGTAATTTAATAACTCTATACAATATTGCCAATAAATATTTGCCAGGAGATGAAGAATGCAATCCCTTAGCACCTACAGCTTTTCTGGTTCCTCCTCTCTTCTTTCCTCCTGTTGAGTTCCTCTAACAAGTCCTAGTCCAGGGGCTGCCAACCTTTTGGATCTCAGGGACCACCGAACTCGTAATTTTAAATTCCAGGGACCACTAATCAGTTCTGTGGACATGGCCTAGTTTGTGGGTGTGGCTTGGTGGTCATGTAACTGGCTGAGCATGGCTTGTATGTAAATATTATATTTATATAAATATTGATTTTTTTATAAAAAGAGCAACTTTTACCCCAAATCAGGCAAAGCAGGCAAGCAGATTGAGTTGCTCACAGAATCACTGGTTCATTCAGAGATCTATCTGCCATTGGCTAACTCAGTCTGTCACATAAAATTTGCTTGCAAGCAAATTCATAAAATTTGCTAGCAAGCACTCACAAAATTAACTCACAACACATCATGTATGTAAATATTGAATTTTTTTATTTAAAAAAGAGCAACTTTTACCCAAAATCATTCAAAGCAGGCAGGCAGATTGGGTTGCTCACAGAATCACAGATTCATTCGGTGATCTATCTATCTGCCATCGGCTAGCTCAGTCTCTCAAATTTGCTTGCTGTGAGTCTGCACTGAATAATACAACCTTCAGTCCTAAGGGAGGTTCGGCTGTGCTTAAAAGCAGAGCCGAAGATCTAAAGACTAGCTAGAAAGCAAAAAATCCAAGCGTTTCCTGCTTCCTAGCTAATCTAAATCTCCTGGCAGAACAGATGATGGTTGGAAAAAGTCAAAATAGCAATTTAGCAGGCAAGTTTGCCTGGTAAGGAGCGAGTGGGTGGCTCATTCTCTTTATTCAAGCACGGTTGGAGACGTTCTTCTTGAAATATTCAGTGCCTCAATTTGAACCTCCCCAAATAATTTGGTTTTGTCAGCAAACCTGTCTACCTTACAGTCCACTTCCGATGTAAGTTTTTTTTTAATGTGGCACAACTCCTTATTTCCCCACCACCACACACACACAAAAAAAGGCCCACAAGAGGCCATTTGCCTAAATTTTAAATTGGAGGTGAAATCTGAGGGGAACACTTTCCTTCATAAAGATGCACCTCCCATCACTTAGATAACATAAGTAATGATTTGATCTTATATTTAAGACTTTTGGGATTTGAAGAACAAGTGGCAGTTGGAATGCAACTTTTTGGTCTCTCTTTCAAGCCGCAAATTTTAGATGAAGGAACCGGGATGTAGAAGCCAGGCGCAAAGTCGGTCTGACAGTCTCTCGCAAAGGTGGGAGAATCCCGACCCTCTGGAGAAAACTCCTCACGACCGGTGTCCCCCCCCAGCAGGACAAGGCGGCCGCCACCCCCAAGCCTGCCTTTCTCAGCCCCGACATCCCAGCCACCCGGGAACGGAGAGGCCTGCGATCTCTCGGCCGGGGCTCCGAGCCGCGCTTTTTTTCTCGTAGCTGGCGGCAATTGGCTCCGCGCTGCACCTTTTCGGCGCCCCGCCCGTCCGCCCGCCCGCCCGCCCGCCGGCCGGGGGGCGCAGGTAGAGGAGCCTGGCAGCGGCGGGAAGGCCAGAGGAGCCGTCGAACATGGCCAGCCTGGTGCCCCTCGTCGCGGCGCGGGGCCCACGAAGGAGATCCGTGAGTAAGCCAAGCGCGAGCTCCCCGAGGAGAAGGCGAGGGAGAGGGAGGAGAGCCATCTTGCTCCAGCGATCCACGTGGCTCAGCCGCGCGGGTCGTGTGTGCGCGGCCCCTTCCTCGGAAGTGACCCGTCCGGGACTCGCTCCCGAGGAAGCGGCGCCCTCACGGCGTTGGCCTTTTTCCCCTCAGAAAGGAGCCGAGGGTCCCTCCCGGCTTTGGAGGCACCCCAGAGGAGGCTCCGGTGACAGGTGCCTCTTCCTCGTGACCCGCCGACTTTCCTCTGCCAGAAGGCCGGGGGTGGGGGGGTCTCCCTCCAAGGGCCAAGGAAGGGAGGAGAGCGGGCTCGGCGTCCCGCTCACGAAGACGCTTTCCCGGCCTTTCGGAATCGCGGGGACGGATCCCCGGGGAAACTGGGAGGCCCTTGCGGAGCACCCCTCGGGCACCCGGGAGCGGGGGTCTCACGGCTGACGGGCGCTCCGAGGGAATTGGGCTTCTCCCCTCCACACAGAAGCCGGGGTCGGGGCGGGGAAGGAGGAGTTAGAAAGGGAGCAGACCGAGGTTAAAGTGGGGTTGGGGGGGGAGCCGCAAAGTTGAAGAGAACTTTGGTGCTGCAGCTGTTGGTTTCATAGCTAAAAATACTACAGATTGGAGGTCTCGAGGGAGATGATGCGGGTTATTATTAGGTGTTGGGAAGGAGGACAATGCAGCCCCACAGAATACCGTAGGTCCTCGACTTACAGCAGATCCTTTAGTGACCATTCCAAGTTACAATGGCGCTGAAGAAAGTGACTTACGACCCCTTTTTCACGTTTATGGCGGGTTGCAGCCTCTCCAAGGTCACGTGGTCAAAATTCAGAGGGTTGGCCACTAGTTTACATTTAGGATGACTGCCGTGTGATGCGGTCATGTAGTAATAAGCTTTTGTGAACTTGAAACAAGCAAAGTCAAGGAGGGATCCAGGTTCACTTAATAACAACATTAGTACCTTAAGACAGTGGCCCCCAACCTTTTTTGTGCCACGGCCCGGTACCGGCATCACAAAATGATCCGCGGCACGGTACCGGCATCAGCACGCATGGCAAGGCAAGCCGAGCGACCGGCCAGCCAGCCGTCCCCGGCTTCTCCCCACCACCTTTGTCGATGGGCTTTGCTTCAGGATGGCTTCGGGACAGTTGCTCGGCTCGCCTTGCCTTGGGTGCTGAAAGAATCCTTGCGCCTTAGTTTCGTTCGAAGCCGCCCCCCCTTTGATGAAACTAAGGCACGGGGATTCCTTCAGGACCCAAATGCCGCTTTCCAACTGGAAAAGCTCACCTGGAAGCACTTTCTCGTCAAACAAGATGGCGGCACCCAGCAAACCAGCAGCCCGGTAGGAAATGTTCCACTGACTGGTACCGGTCCGCGGCCCGGTGGTTGGGGACCCCTGCCTTAAGAAATGCAATGAATCACTTAACAACGGTGGCCAGGGAAGTTATAAAGTTGGGCAAACTCACTTTACAAATGTTTCTACTTAGCCACATAAATTTTGGGCTCAGTTGTGGTCGTAACTCGAGGATGCCCTGTGCACGTATTATGTCTGCATTTCTCAGGACACCAACCAGTAGGACCCCGTGGCTCGCATCCCAGCCTGAATGTCATTCCACCCCGGCCCTTCACGCGAATGACAATGGTACACCGCACCCGCCCATTCATTCTACAGCCTGGCAGCCTCTTTTGCCTTCCAGCTTCACTTTCCGCCATCCTGGCTCCCTCCCAGGTCCCATCCAAGGGTCATTGGTGAAGGAGGGATCTGGCTAGGCCTAACATTCTTTTTTATTATTATTATTATTAATCATATTTCCACCATAACACCACATTTCCATTCATTACGGCATTCCTGTATCGGCATTCACTCATATTAACATAGTTTCTAATTATATAGGTTACTGTTCTATATGTTACATAATTATTTCTACATTTAACTTGTAACAGTATTTACAGAATACTGTAACAGTATACAGTATAAACAGTATTTCCCCATTTTATTATAGCTCCTACATACTCTTCATGTAACAATTTTACGTCTGTTTTTTAACCAATTATACCATATATTCCAGATCTTATAGTATTCCATTTCTTCTCTATCTTTTAATTCCATAGTTAACCTGTCCATCTCTGCACACTCAAGAACCCTTTTTGTTAGCATTACATCAGAAGGAATGTCTTGTTTCCAATTTTGAACAAAAGCAATTCTGGCTGCGCTTATTATATGGAGTATAACGTATTGAAGTTTTTTTTACAGGTATTTTGTCTTTATATGCCCAATAAAAATAGTTCTGGTTTCATCTCAATTTTTTGTTTGGTAATTTCTTCTAGCCAATTCTTTACTTTAAGCCAATATTTCCTAGCTTTTGGGCAGGACTACCACATATGAAATAAAGTTCATTCTTTATAGTTACATCTCCAGATTTTCTCTGTAGGCTGTTGACATTGTTAATTTGTAATTTTTCCCCTACAATTTTTCCCAGTGTTCCAATTCTATACTATAACCCAAAATTTTGACTCAGATTATCACAGTCTCTTTAACTGTTTCTTCCTCCATTTTGAATCTTAAAAGATAACTATATGTTTTAGTAATCATTCCCCCCTATCCCCTGTAATATTTTGACCAGTTCCTGTTGGTCTTTATAAAAACCGTATTGTTCTAGGTCTTTTTTGTACCTTTGCATCTTTCTATCTTGTTTAAATCTAGCACATTGGGATGTATCATGGCCTCTCAAGTCGATAACCAGTTTGGGATTTTCATATAATGATTCTTCCTGATTTTCTTCCAGACATCTAGCAGGGCATCCCTCACTTGATGTCTCTGGAAATAGAAGTGTAATTTGTTTTTCCCCCTCCCATAAGTCTTCCCATAAGCTGACATATGATGTTACAGTATCGGTGAACAGAAGCCACTTTAAAAACATTCCAATCAGCAGAGGCATCTTCAAAAACATTCCAGTCAGTACAATCAAGGCAAGCCGGGAGCTTCAGCTTTGCCTCATCTGACCAAGTCCTCACTGATTTAATTGTTGGTTTTATGGTTTGTCTGTAGGCAGGTACAAAGTGAATCATGCAGGGATCAGAGTGTCCCACAACTGCTTGTGGTAAAGACCGACATGCATCTTTTACTGCTGGGTAGCAGTGGTCGAAAGCAGTGGTCACCAACCAGCAGGCCACGGGCCACTGGTGGGCCACGAGAAAATTTTGGTGGGCCGCAGAGAAATCTCACCCCCAGGGCACCCACCCCCAAAGCAATCAATCCAGGCTGCGCAGAAACACAAGGCTGCACCGCCCACATGGCCTGTGGGAACCCTTCCTGCCCACTCACTCCTTACCCGGTAAACTTGCCTGCTAAATTGCTATTTTTCCTTTTTCCAACCATCATCTGTTCTGCTGTGCCGGGAGATTTAGATTAGCTAGAAAGCAGGAAATGGTTGGATTTCTTGCTTTCTAGCTAGTCTTTAGATCTTTGGCTTTGCTTTTAAAGTACAGCCAAACCTCCCTTAGGACTGAAGGTTTGCTTGCAAGCAAATTCAGTGCAGACTCACAGCAAAATCAGAATTGCATCTATTTAAAAAGAGTATTCCATCCATCTTTTTAGCAAGTGAGCATAAATTAGTCAGAAAGATTGAAGGAAGAGGGGTTTTTTTTACATAAAGATTTTTTATATTCTGTTTTTCCAACATGCAATCTTTGCCAAATTCACATTCAATAGTCTTTATTAAAGATAAGAATTTTTGCCTGGGCTTGTTGACTAAAAGATGGAATAATCTTAAGGAAACTGGGGTGGAATCCAAATTACTGGGATTCATATCCAAAAGAGAAGTGCGTACGAGATGACAAAGATAAATTTTGTATCTACATACTTACCTAAATTTCTCTTTGTCATCTCTTTGGAGACTGAACAGGAAATCTGTGATTCAAATTTTTGCTACAAGGATCTGTGTTTCAAGAAAGCAGTGTACTTTTCCTTCATTATTGTTAGAAAATACTCTATCTTCTGTTTATCTGAATATCCAATGGGTAACAATCAAATAATCATCTGATGTAAAGGATGGCTTCAGGCTTAGTGTAGAATATGTCAATTCATTATTTTTGGTAATTGTAAATAGATAATTTACCTCTGGCCATTTTTAGAAGTTAATTCCATTCTGTTTTTGTTTTAATGGGACCCATTACTGTACAAAAAGTTCTATAACTGCTCTAGATTTTGATTATACTAGGAGAGAGTGACACTGTCTAGAAGTGAGGGGGTTTGTACATCTGGGCATTAGGTTGTGTGGAGGCTAGTCAAAATTATTTTTTTTAAAAAAGGATTGTTACAAATTGGTGCTCTTGCTGAAAACAGAATCTTTTTTCCTTAAGAAGTAAAAAAATAAGAAAATAGTTTCTCTGGAAATGATTAAGAAAAACGTTATAGAGAAGTCACTCCTGAAGTGAATCAACATCATATTTCAGGATTTCTGATTCTGACCAATATCTCAACTTTTCCCATATCTTGTCCCTCAAGCACAACTCCAAGAATTTCAAGCAGCCCATCATGGACAACATCTGAATTGATTTTTTTTTGGGGGGGGAATTGTAGACTTAGACCACGGGTGTCAAACTCACTACATTATGTTGCTGTCAGATGATGTTTCATGATATTTTCCCCATTTGCGGAGCTGGTGTGTGTGTGTGTGTGTGTGTGTGTGTGTGTGTGTGGCCTGCATGTGACGCATCCAGCCCACAGGCTGCCAGTTTGAAACCCCTGACTTACACCATCAGCGGTTCTTCAAGCTGGAGTAGGCTTGCATAAGCAGATTTGAATAGACAGGTTGCTCGATTTTTTTTAGGTAGCTCCTAAGTAATTTCTGTCGTTTCTAATAAAAAGAATTCTCTTTTTATTTCAGGACTGGTCCATTAGCCTTATAACAGCGTCTTTGGCTGGAGCCTTTGGGTCCTCCTTCCTCTATGGTTACAATCTCTCTGTGGTGAATGCTCCGACAGTGGTGAGAAAATGATTCTTTAAAGTCTAAAATCAGTTTGGCAGCAATGGGATGCAGTAAGATAAAATTTTTGTAGCATTGGTCTACACTTGTCCTGTATTCCTCGTTTCCTTGTCCAGCTCTTAAACTGGCTCTTTCTCAGCAGAAGAGCAACGAAGATGTTTCAATTCTCTGGAATTATTATGATTGCATAGTTTCAAAAGGACTTTTTATTAATTGTTCATTTTTATCTACACTTAATATATTAATTGGCAGCCATTATCTTTTTAAGTGAGTTCATACTACAATAGTGGCCAAAATTGTGGAAACCTTTGGGGAAAAGTGTATTTTTGAAGTTTGATGGCTAATAAGGCGCCTCGGTAGCACAGCGGTTAGTGTGCAGTACTACAAGCTTCTCCTACTGCAATTTGGCAGGTCGAATCCCACCTGGTTCAAGGTCGACTCAGCCTTCCATCCTTCTGAGGTGGGTAAAATGAGGACCCAGATTGTTGGGGGCAAGAGGCTGACTCTGTAAACTGCTTTGAGAGGGCTGTAAAGCACTATTAAAGCGGTATATAAGTCTAAGTGCTATTGCTAATAACACCACTTTTGGGGGAGTAGTAGTACCATAAAATTATATATCAATGGAAAGATAAGAGGGAAAAAAATCTGCCTCTGCCTACCAACATCCATCGGTATTCGTCTGGCTAGTGTCCTGTCAGTGTGTGAGAGAGTTGAGGGCTGTTTGGAAACTG
Source organism: Pseudonaja textilis (assembly GCF_049901715.1). NCBI lineage: Eukaryota > Metazoa > Chordata > Lepidosauria > Squamata > Elapidae > Pseudonaja > Pseudonaja textilis. The sequence goes on along the minus strand of NC_141995.1, from coordinate 62,146,578 downwards.
AAGCAGTATTTGCTGCATGAGCAAGGAGACAGCAAGGAGCCTGGGCGTGGCTTAGATCAACTGTTCTGTGCTTCACAGCTTGGTGCTGTGAAACCAAAACTGAAACGCCTCTCCTCTGCTTGTGTTTTGCATTTGGAAGAGATTTCTTTTCAGGTGGGGATGGGGAGTAGAACATCTGAGCATCAGAATGTGTTACTAATATATGAAATACTAATGCCCTGATGGTCATTTCAAAAAGTCCTTTCTTAGTGAGTACCTAAAAGCCATACAGGCCAAATTTCAAGTTTGTAGGCTTTATGGTTCTGGAGATTTTGTGATGATGCATGAGTGGTATTTCATTTATATATATATATATATAGATGAATCACACAAATTCTACCCACGCCTTTTGATGTCATACAACCCCAGATCGTAACACTGGGTGTTTCATGGTCCATGTAATGCAATCAGGATGCAAATCTTCTCCGATTCTTCTCCTTCCGTATTTTATGCCATTACTACCAGACAGGAAGATCTTGACCTCATCGCTCCACATAACGCTGTCCCATTGTTCCTCTGTCCAGGTAACAGGGGCTGTAGCCCAGTTTAGTCTTTTCAACCTTTGTTGAACCTTTCAACCTTTTCAACCTTTGTCCAAAAAAAGTGGTATTAGCCATCAAACTTCAAAAATGCACTGTTCCCAAAAGGTTTCCACAATTTTGGCCACTACTGTATCTTGAAGTAATTAATATATCTCAAAGTGGATATTTATTTATTTTCCTGATTAAATTTAATAAACAACAAGAGGGAATCTATTCCCTTCAGTGGAAGCAATATTCTTCTACTTCTGATTTTATTTTTCCTTGCTTGCTTAGTTTGCGTAAGACTGCATATTAACATCCAGATATGGTTATCCTTATTGTTTTTTATGCAGGTAGTCCTCAATTGTGATAGTTCACTTAGTGACATTTCAAAGTTGCAACCCCCTCCCCCCCAAAGTACTTATGACACAGATCCGAAGTTATGAACGTTGCAGCATCAGTGCGGTCATTCACCCTTACGAATGACCACAGAGACATTGCAACATCCCCCCTGACTATTATTCCCACCCCTCACAGGGACCTAACAGACAAGGGTCATGCTGTGCTAGTCCGCTGGCTCTTTCCCGCCTCATTGCCGATTGATTGTTCACTTACCTTTTGAAGATCCAGATTTTCAGAACAGGCCGACGGCTCCTCCTCTCTCCTCAAGCGAGCTGTCTCTTCTCCAGCCTCTCTGCTGTGGGGTTTGTATGGCAGCATGGTTTCTTGGCCTGCTCCCGGCGCCCCAAAAATGGAGCAGTGAGAGTAGAAGCAGAACAGGACAGTCAACTTGGCTGACTTAACTGAGGCTGCTTGTGCAGTACACCCGATGCACTTCTCTTTTTTTGCAAAAAGATGGAAGGCTTCAAGCAGCGTGAGATTGCTACCCCCGAAAACTTCCATCCCTTTGCAAAAGCTTTTGGTGCAGAGAAGAGAAACCTTTGGGGCACAGTCTCGGGGCCCTTCAAGCTTCTATTTTCCACGCCAAAAGCTTTTGCAGAGGGGCGGAAGGTCTCAAGCCGTGTAAGATCGCTCCCTCCATCCTTTTGCAAAAGCCTTGGGCATGAAGAAAATTAGCCTTTGGGGGTTTGGTCTTGTACTCCTGCAGACCCACCGAGGCCGCCTGGCACTCCAAAAGTGGTTCAGGTGTCCTGCTTAGGTAGCTTAAAAAGTACAAAGAAGAGGCACAAGAAGGGAAGGGTTCCTTTGGCTTGGTTTTTCAATTCTTAGAAATGGAGATTTGGAACTATGAGAAACAACAAGAAAAGACTGCAAAACAAGAAGAGTGGGACAAAGAGGAAGCCATTTTTAAAGAACAAGTATCTCTATGTGGGGGAGAAAAAGGAAAGGGGAGAAAGAGAATGGAGAATTTAAGATTTAAAAAAACAACCAAAGAAAAGAAAAATAATTCGAAAAATAAGTATAATACTGGAAAACAGCAGAAAAGAGGAATACAGAAGAGGGAAGTAGACAAAGGGGTAAAAAGGGGAGGGAGAAGAAGAGAGGGAAGAAGGAAAGGAAAAGAAGTTACAAAGGTCTGGAGCAAGATATAAAGAAACAGGAGCTATTTAGAGATAATGGGTAAAAATTTAACTGAAAGGGGGATTCTGTAAAGGTACATGAGATTGTGTTGTTATATTTGAAATAGAAATAACTTTAGAAAATTGGAAACAACGTATGATTAGAATGAGGGATAGAATGGTTAGTGTAACTTAGTGAAATGTTTGTGAATAAAATAAATGAAATAAATGAGAAAATTGAATTAGGAAGGAATGAGAACACTTTAATTAGTCAATGTTTTATAAAATATAAGTGAAGAGGGCAGGAATTGATTATGGAAAGCTAATAATTGTTCCCATAGAGGTATGATATTTAATTGAAAAGTAATGTGAAAAATCTTAAGACTTTAATGAATTTTAATATTAATGATAGAATTGAATTGGAATGGAATGTTGTTTTAATTATATACATTTATAATTTTTTCTTTTTTATAAGAATATTGTGTGTAGTTTAAGAATGTACCAAACAGAATCCGTATGGAAGCTATGTATTATATTGAGTGTTATAGTTTTAGGGAAAGATATAAAGGCGTCATACTCCAATCAGTAACTACAGGAGAAATTTTGTTTAATGAGAAAAGATAATAGACAATTGAAACAGGACAGACAAAAAATATAAATATAATGATTTGAATTGAGATGAAATAAATATAATAAAATTGAGGAAACTAAAAGAGGGGAGAAGCCATGTATAAAATGTAAAATTGTAATAAGATATGGAATAGAATATAAAAATGAGCATGAACCTGAAATTGTGTCTGCACGAAGAAATGTAACCTGGGATTATGCTGCTTTCAAAAAAGATGTTTTAATTGTGTTTCTTTCCTTTTTGTGAAAACTCAAATAAAATTTACAAAAAAAAAAAAAGGAGAAAAGAGCATTTGTTACATAGTTACTTCGGTAGAGTTCCAGTATTATTGATGGTCATTCATGATGGTCATACAAAGTGCAGATTGTTATTTTTCACTAGAACGCTAAATTAGTCACGGTGAAATTGTGTTTATCTTGTACCTTTGATCCCATTACTTGCACTTTGGTCATTGATGAAATCCATTACTTGCTTCAGCAATTGATCTAGTAAACACTGACAGGACATTTTATTCAAATGCGACTTCTGAAATGACTTCTTCATATTTACAGCTGAATGTAAACCAGTACCTAAATGGTATCAATTATTTTCCCCCTCAAATAACAAAGAAGTGGTTAAGTTATTTAATTTGGAAAGGGACTATGCAAAATATAGTCTTCAACTTATGACTACAGCTGAGCCCTACATTCCCAATTTTCCTTCCTAAGTAAGACAGTTGTTAAGTGAGTTTGGCCCCATTTAATAAACTTGTCACAGTTGTTGAGTAAATCACCGCAGTTGTTATCTTAGTAGCACAGTTGTTAGGTGAATTTGGCTTCCCTTTATTATTTATTTCACATATGGCACGTGTTAGCCAGGGATCTCCGAGGTGCCTGACTGCCTCTGTGAAAGGAATTTTTTTGGGCAGTGTTATCTTTACTTGTGGGATGCCTGAATGTTGGTAGGCCACTGAGGGAGTCTCCTTTCTTATCCCTCTGAAGATTATTTGCTCACGGGAAGCGAGCCGCCAAGCTGTCAACCTCAGCGGTATGCAGGCCCAGCGTCTTACCACTCGAGCCACCGTGGCCCCTGGCTTCCCTTGGACTTTGGCGGTCAGAAAGTCACCCCAGGAAACTGCAACCATCATAAATAGTTGCCAAAGTCTGAATTTTGATCACATGACCATGGGGATGCTGCAAGAGATTTAAGTGCAAAAAACGCTCATGTCACTTTTTTCAGTGCTGTTGTAACTTCAAATAGTCACTAAACAAATAGTTGTAAGTCGAGAACTACTTACACAATCATTGCAAATGAAAAAAGAACATCTAAAAATTTAACACTTCCAAGGCAAGTTAAATGCTGAGTTTTTCAGTGACATAATAAATAAATATTAAAAGGAGGAGAAAAACAGGTTTTTCTTTTTATGTTCCAAGTAGTTTAGTCTTTCTCAATCTGGGTATTTCTGGAAATGTTAGAATTTCCTCTGAAGTGTGAAAAAATAATTGAGATGCCAACTATTTTTTTTAAAGTCTGTAATGCAGGTACCACCTGTTCAAATTGCAGGATTCATGGGTGAATCTCAGAATCTCGGTGACTTTAAAGGGGCGTCTGTGAATCAAGAGCACATTGAAAAAGGAAAGTAGGGATGGGAATGAGAACGTTGAAAGGACCCTCGCACAACCTTTCTTAGTTTCTTAGAAATGCTGTTTTTCTGGAACTAAAGGAGGAATTGGCATCTTTTTTCCCTCAGAACTTTTGGAGCAACATAATTTATCCCACTTTTTTATATTAAAAGCATTCGAAGTGGATTTACTAGTTTAGAAAATATTTTTAAAAGCACCTTTAAGGAGCGTAAAGGGATTTTCCATTTCTGAAACCAACCTTAGTGCCTAGTTGTGATATTTGCATCCAGTTTGATCTTCCAGGTGGACCAAGTAAATAAATTGCAGGGGAGCTGCTGAAGGCAGAAAAATACATCACTTCCACTCTAGTCTAAAACTACTGCATTGCTCATTGACTTCTGTCTTTGAGGTGTTTCCTTGTCTTCAGTGAACCAACTAATTATCTCTGTCTCTTACCTCAATATTCTGCACAACATAATCTAATATGTGGAGGGAGCTTGTGGCAAATTCCGTTCCTTTCTTTCTTTATAGCATTCAACATTTATGGCACTTCTTTGGCTCTGGGATTTAGGAAGCACTGAACATGACTATGCCTGCTTATCTCTCACTCTGGCTGGTTGGATGTGCTCCAGTGATGGAAATCTTAAGTTGTTTGGGCAGTTCCTTACTGATAGAAGCCTCTCTGGAAACCCTCTTGGGAGAATTGAATTCCCAAAAGTAGAACTCCTGGTTTGACCATATTGTCCAATTATGAGACCGTTTGTTGTTATCAGAACAGTCCATCTCTTTCTCAAGCACCTGCAGTGGGGACCTTGCTGGCTCCAGGCTCTCACGATCCCTGCATACATTCTCCACATTCCATTTCCCTCCCGCAGTTCATTGGCAAGTTGAAAAGCATTAGGTTTGAAAGAAGCAAAGTGGTTCAATCTTGACAGTCTGAAAATTATGTAGCAGTAAACAATTTTGTGGTTGGATTTTCATAAGCATGTTTTTCGTAATGATAGATTCACTCCATTCCAGCTGGAATCTGAGTACAATCGTATCTTGGCACTCGACTAGTTCAAAACACCTTGAATTCGGTATTCTATGTCAGAAATCTTGTCCCGGTGCTCATTTTTCTCCTGGTAGTCAGGAAGAACCTGCTGATGTCAGCTGCCTCGTGACTTGCTATTTCTTCCAGCTCGGTACCTGTCAGTTTTGGTATTCGATGTGTTTTTCGGAATGGATTACCGATGAGGACTGTATAATTAATGATAAAAGAGTTTGCATGCTTACCTGCGTTATTTCTGGAGCCCTTTTAGAGAGCAGTTGATGTTGTCCATGAGAAGGATTGTAGTTGAGGACATATTGTATGACCAACTCTCAGACTCAGTATTCCAGGAACTATTCCAGATCCTTGGAATTAGAGAGTCGTAGGAAAACCTACAGCACTGAAGAGATCCTATTGGTCCGGTAGAATAGGAGCACTTCACCTTTATCATCACCCCATCTTTATTTTGTTCAACTCAAGGTGGTGTACATAATGTTTTTCTGCTGCTATTTTCTCTGCAATAATGACCATGAGAAAATTGGGAAGGAGGGTGCAAGCACTACTCAGGAATGTTTGAAGACCTTTTGGTCTGTAGCCTCTACAAATATTGTAATCATCCTACAGAGGTGAATGACGGAGCCTACCGCCCCTCTGCCCTCTCTCCTGATGACTAATGGAGTGGGGGCAGGCTTGCTCCTCTACACAAATACAGGAAGCCATTAGCAACCTTTAAACTTTCAAAATAGGACCTAGGGGGATTTCCCATTTCACATGTTGCATAAAGCTCTGTGTCAGTAGTCAAGTTGGTGTAAAATGCACATTCCATTTAAAAATAAGACTCCTTATAGCGGAATTTTTAAGTATTGAATTTTTTTTTAAAAAATGTTTATTTGTAATTATATTTGTCTGCACTGATAAGTATTTATTTATTTGTTTGTTTGTTTATTTATTTATTGCAATTGCTTGTAGTATATTAAGAAGTTTTACAATGAAACCTGGGAACGAAGATACAACCAGTCAATCACTGAACAGTCACTTACCTTGCTGTGGACTTTATCTGTCTCCATTTTTGCTATTGGTGGACTTGTGGGTGCATTAATTGTTACTCCAGCTGTCAAGTATTTTGGTCGGTAAGTATTACACTGAAAACAATACTGTGCATTTTTTTTTCTTTTAATACATGATATAACAAAAAAAAATGCTCTTCTACCTGATATTTTGGCATCTGCATTTAAAATGTTGACTAAGATACTTCCCATAATAAAGCAGTTGTGATTATTAGCAACTAATAATGTATGCAATGCAATTTTGTATAAATTGGGGTGTTTTTTTTTTAAAGTTCTTGTACTTTTAAAAATATTGTTTAGAAGTCTAAAGTAGCAATCAGTCTCTGGACTGAGCTATCAGTTTTTGTATCTCTTTGCTGCCATCTAGTGATACGAGTTCTATTTGCATCAAAATTGATTATTTCTCAATAAATCCAACAAGAATATCCTGATATATGAACCCATAATTCTCCTCAAACCAAGTGCAGGAGGATTGGTTTATATCCTATACCAAGAGTAGACAGTTTCTCTCACATTTTCTTCACCAACTAAAATAATTTTGGAGAGGAAACATCATCAATAAGTTGCTATTTAGAATGACGTTGTATGCTAAGTTTGTTCCTTTAAACATGGACTGCCTAGGCCAGGGGTGTCAAACTCAATTTCATTGAGGGCCGCATCAGGGTCGTGTTTGACCTCAGAGGGCCCAGGTGGTGGTGTTTGGAGTGGGCGTGGCTGGGGTGGGTGTGGCCATTGTGGGCGTGGCTGGGGTGGGCGTGGCTGGGGTGGGCGTGGCCATTTTGGGCGTGATATACAGGACTCTACAGACTGGGTCTGCTTTGCTAGCAAACCATTTTTATATCCTACAACTGTTTACGTATGTGACATGCAAGTGTGGCAGTTGCAGGAATGCAATCTTGTAGAACGCTGCAATTTCTGCAACTGTTGTCATAAAACTAAACCTAACCCATTGGTTTTACTTCCAAAACAACCCCCAAAACACATCAAAGGGACCATCAGCCACCAGTCAGTTTTGCTTTACTCTTCCTATGGGTTTGTTTCGTTTTCTTGTATTTGGGATTCGTACTATTTGCTTGAATTTTTATTCAGTCTTGCATTTATGATGTGAAGTATTATAAGCTGACTAACAGTGGCCTGCTTCCTTTGGTTCTCAAGATATTCTGAACCTGCAATGCTCCTGAGTACTTTTTGACTATAGAATTGGCTTCTTCAAATAGACCTTCTGGTGTGAAGTAATAATCATAGTATTATAGGGCTAGAAGGGACCTTGAAGATCTTCTAGTCCAGGGGTGTCAAACTTGCATTGTCACAGTGTTGTCATGTGATGTATCAAAAAACTTTTTCCCCCTTTGCTAAACCGGGCATGGGCGTGGCCAGTGTGTGATGCATCCAGCCCACGGGCCGTAAGTTTGACAGCCTTGTTCTAGTCCAACCCCTCCCAAGGCAGCAGTCCTTATTCTACCCCAGACAAATGGTTGACCATATATTTCTTCAAAACCACCAGTGATGGAACATACACAATTCTGGGGGGCAAGCTATTCTATTGATTAATAGTTTTCACTGTCAGGAAATTCCATTTTAGTTCCATGTTGAATTTCCCTCTAATTAGCTTCTTGTCATTGCTTCTTGTCTTGCCCTCAGGTGCCCTGTAAGAGCCTTTCAAGTATTGGAAGACTGCTATCATGTCACCTGTAGGGCCACACAGGATGGACTTTGTAATTCTTGAAACATGGTTTTGGTAGTATTGTTGCACTGGCTGCCTAACATGGTTTTTCTTGTATTTTAAATTTGCCTTTTCAAATGTTAATAATTTGCCATAAGTCTTAATCTTCAAGAAAATCCTCTCTTTTAGGAACCAGGACTGGCAGGAGAGCATTTGATAAGTTTCTAGTATTTCTAGTCTGTCTTTTACAGTTATGTTTTTGGTAGGTTAGATTATAGTTTCTTTTTGTGTGAAGACTGATGCAAAGAATGGGTTAAGCAGTTCTGCTTCCTCTCTGGTGCCTGTTACTTCCTTGCCCTCTTCTCCGTTTCCTTGATTTTTTTTCTTGTTATTTATACATTGAAAGAAACTTTTGACTTTTGTTGCAATTCTTTGTTCGTTCTGAGCCGTTGCTTTCCTGACTTCATCTTTGCAGATTCTGGCTATTTGCTGATATTCAGCCTTAGTTGTGTGTCCCTCTTTCCATTTTTTGTACTTGTTCTTTTTGTCTTTCAATTTGTCAGATCTTTGTGCAACCATGCTGGCTTCTTCTTGGATTTCTTGTTTTTCTTTCTCATTGGTTTTGTGCTGGTCTGGGCTTTTGGAAAATAATTGGAAGAGACCTTGGAGGTCTTCTAGTCCAACTCCATGCTGAAGCAGGAGACCCTATAGCCTACACCATTTCAGACAAGTTCAGTCTCACTGGCATTATGGACATACCTTTGACTCACTCTATCTGTTGAGGCAACTTTTAATTATATTATTTTATGAAAAACTGTTTATCTGGCAATATAAGGATGTAATAAGTAATTTGTTTTTGTTTTTTCTTCAGAAAGCGAACGCTCCTGCTGAATAACACGTTTGCCATTGTGGCTGCATTACTTATGGCCTTCTCACAGCTGGCAGGAGTCTTGGAAATGATTATTTTGGGCCGATTCATAATGGGCATTGATGGAGGTACGATTTAATTTGTGCAAGATACTCATGTTTCGTGAATATTCTGCAGTCACTGCACTCCAGCCTTTTAACATCTTAACTGAACTAGTTGAAAATAGCCGAATCAAGGAACTACCGAGACCGCTCCGGACAACACTCTCGGGATAAGCCACTAGTACCGTGATGGCGAACCTTTGGCACACATGCCAGAAGTGGCGCACAGAGCCATCTGTCCGGGCACACCAGCCGTTGCCCATTGCTCTTCCGGTTTCTGGCGCTGTCCCCCACCCACACGTGCTCTCCCGTTTCGGCACTCAGTGCTGAAAAGGTTCACCCACACTGCACTAGTATATATACTGACGGCAAACCTCACTCCCTCTAACATTGATGATGTTACCTAGTTTGGTAATGAAACGTCTGCAAAAAAACCCCCAATCAAGATCAAGAGCGCCAAAACTCCCACAGTTCGACCCTGAGCTGCAAATATTTTCTTCCGTAGGCATCAGCCTGCCTTCCTGCCTACAGTTTTTCCTTTTTATTTAAGTTATGTTCTTTACCATTTGTTTTTCTTTTTCACAGGAATATCTCTGAGTGCGCTCCCAATGTATTTGAGTGAAATTTCTCCCAAGCAGATCCGTGGGTCACTAGGACAAATCACAGCAATTTTCATCTGTATTGGTGTTTTCAGTGGACAGGTTTTGGGGCTACCTGAGTTATTTGGACAGGTCTGTAATAATTCTGAATCATTTATTCATTTTTGCACTCTTGTGTAAATTGAGATTGAAAGCCCATTAATTATAAACAAATAAATGATGTCCAGATATTCTTTGCTATAATATCAATATCAGTCTTGTGTAAATAAGTAGAAGCTGAACAACTTCATTTTTTGCTGGATAGTTTTTGATAAGACATGAGTTTAAAAAATTTTAAAAACTCCTTTTTACTGTCAATTTTTAAGAGAGACTGTAAGGATAGAAACTACACTCATCTGCACTCCTAACTTTACACTTATTGATGGTGTTGACATTCACAATTGAAAATATTTATTGTCAGGTTACATAATTGGCATTCTGCCTATAGAGCATCTGTTCTGTTATTGAACTGTGAATTTTGCCCATGTTTTAGTATTATATGTTTACATGAAATGCAGCAATATCAATAGTAACTTTATTGACTAATTACAGGAGTTCCTGTGGCCTTATCTGTTTGCAATGATTATTGTTCCATCAATTCTCCAAATTGGAGTCCTGCCTTTTCTTCCAGAAAGTCCTCGCTTCCTCTTACTTGAAAAAAATGACACCAAAGCAGCAGAAAAAGGTATTGTCACATTCATATTTTATCTCAATGGATCCTATTATTCACCTGGTTTAAAATCAAAGATCATAAGCACAAACGCACTATTGTTGTTGGTGGCAGTCTTCAGGTGCCACTACAAGCTGATAACTGGCCTGTAGGGTGGTTCTCCAATCTTTTTGGTTTGATAACAATATCAACAACACAGCAGTGCCGTGCTTAAAAATTACTCTTGCTCTGCCAAAAGGAAAAGGAGGTGATCATTGCATCGTTGTGTTTTGGATATTCTCTTCTGCTGGAACCAGTCCTTTATCTTTGTCTATAGAAATTATACGATAGATAGATAGATAGATAGATAGATAGATAGATAGATAGATAGATAATAGATAGATAGATAGATATAAATAGAGATAGAGATAGAGATGATAGATAGATATAAATATAGATATAGATAGATGATAGATAGATAGATAGATAGATAGATAGATAGATAGATAGATATAAATATAGATATCGATAGATAGATGATAGATAGATAGATAGGTAGATATAAGATAGATAGATAGATGATAGATAGATAGATAGATAGATAGATGATAGATAGATAGATATAAATATAGATAGATAGATGATAGATAGATTGATAGATAGATAGATGATAGATAGATGATAGATAGATAGATGGATAGACAGACAGACAGACAGACAAAGATAGAGATAGAGAGACTATACTTTCAGGGATCATTTCTATAGTATCCAACTAGAGGAATGCACTCGAAAGTGATCGGCTGAGATTCTCAGGCATCCAGGTTATGGTCTCCCCAAAGGCAGAATGAGACATTTCGGCATGGACCCTTGGCTGCGCCTCCTTTGCCTCCAGCCACCCACCTCAGCCCATTCACAGCCAGCTTTCCTCCTCCGTTGGCTATTCTCTGATCATTCTTCATAGCCAATGGGGCTGGGTGTCCCTTTGCCCCTTGCCCTTTGCCCTGGCCCATTCACCCAGGCACCGTAAAAGAAGCTTAAAGCAAGGAAAAAACAATTTAAATAATTTAACTATATCTATAAACTAGCTTGGATAGAAAAGACTGGGAAAAAGGAAGATAGGTTCATTTGCTATAATGAGAATACATTGTCATTGTCTTCCATACTTCGGAATAAATATAAATAAATAAATAAATTCTTACTACATGTGTGACCATAGAACGCTACATCCATCTTGTTTGAAGGCTTCCACCATTGTTCCGCTGCCAAAGAAGTTCCCTATCAATAACCTCAACGTTTACAGACCAGTGGCACTCACTCCTATCATCATGAATTGCTTTGAGAAATTGGTCTGCCGGCACATTATTTCTGGTCTTCTACATACGAGGGCTATCCACAAAATAGATTACGTTTTGCGATAAAAAAAAAATAAAGTGTAGGACATTTTTTTTATTATATACACTTGAAAGTGACACTTAAATACTACTTTTCAACACATTCACTGAACAAATTGACGCACTTATCATAGTGGTGTACAAGCTTTGTAATTCCATTGTCATAAAATTCAGCCGCCTGAGATTTGAGCCAGTCAGTCAAAGCGCTGTGTTCCAAGCCAGGTCTTCATCCTCGGAAACAAGTGGTAGTGCAAGTGCTTGGTGCAAGATCGGGGCTGATGAGGAAAAATCTCCCACTTGAAAGCATTCAGGACTTCTCGAGTGCCGTAGTTCAGCCATTTTTAAACTTAATGCACCATTGGCGCACGCCACCTTCAGCGATGATGTTGTCCCCGTACACTTCACACAGTTGCCGAAAAATTTCAATCGGTTTATGGTTTTTTGCCAACAAAAACCTTATCACTGATCGCACCTCACATTTATCTTTTTATCTTTCAAGAGATTTTTATCTTCAGCAAAATATGTAAGCTTCATCAGTAATGTTTAGGTTTATTCAAATAAATAGCACCCTTTTTTTGAACTATTACCATCTGGCAGACAGTACAGAATAATAAAAACAAGGACAAACAGGCTGAAAAACAGCTTCTATCCCAGGACAGAAGCTCTTTTGAATTCTGCTGTATAGTGCAGTGTTGGTGTGGTGTCAGAATTTTCAATTCAATCTGTGAAGTGTGAGGGATGTGTGTTTGTGTTTATTTTCATGATCATGATGTGCACTGAAGATGGTGTTTGATTTTGTTCTATGAGGTGCAATGACAATAAATTAAACTAATCCAAACTACACTACACCAAACATAAATCCAGTCAGAAATAAATGTCTTTAATTTCACTCCAGGAGAAGTAAATATAAAATTGCAGTTTAGATTTCATTGTGCCTCTAAATTTCTATTTACAAGGGACCATCTTAGCTATTATATTACCTGATTTTGCCAACAAGTAATCATATAAAATCATGTTATATTGTTGCATAATAATAAAAAGAGATGTGAATGAGATGTGTACAATTAGAAATATTCATAAATATGTTGGAAATAGGATATGTAACGTAATATACATATGTATAGCATACAATACAGTATGCTATTATTTTAAATGCATGAACAAAAGGTAGCAGGTTTAGAATTTACAAAATTGCAGTATGTTGGACCCCAAATGAAACTTATAAATATTTGTGTAATTATTGTTGAATAATGTAGAATCACTATTTGCTATTTATTTGAATAAACCCAAACATTACTGATGAAGCTTACATATTTTGCTGAAGATAAAAATCTTTTGAAAGATAAAAAGATAAATGTTTGGTGTAAATTATAATTTGATGTGTGAAATGTGTAATTGATGTACAGTTTGGTGTAAAATACAGTTTCATGTGAATAATACTAATTGTGTCTGCATTGTGGGCTTGCAGCATTTCAGAAATTCCTTAGAAAATCTGACGTGTCACATGAAATAGAAGAAGTTCTGGAAGAGCGTCAAGTGCAGAGAAACATTCAAGTAGCATCTGTATTTCAACTTTTGTGTGACAACACTAAGCGATGGCAAATTCTCAATGTAGTTGTAACCATGGCTTGCTATCAACTTTGTGGCCTTAATGCTGTAAGTCATTATATAAAATATATCTTTGATTATTGCTTTCACAGCCCCACTTTTTTTGTTAGAGTCTCGGGTCATTTAAAATAGCTCTCAACATCAACATCTGAGAGATCAGTTGGGCAAGAGATACAAATCCTCAATAGTTTCTGTTTGCGTTTTTCCTCTTTCCCCCTCCCATTTTTGAAAAAAATATGAACTGCAAATCTGCAGTTAACAGAATAACGAAGTTGGAAGGGACCTTGGACATCTTCCAGTCCAGCCTCCCTGCTCAAGCAGGAAACTCTATAGTCTTTCAGACAAATGGTTGTCCAATCTCTTCTTAAATATCTCCATTGTTGGAGCAGCACCCACAATTCCCAGAGGCAAGTTGTCCCACTGATGAATTGTTCTAACTGTCAGGAAATTTCTCCTTAGTTCTAAGTTTGCTTCTCTCCTTGATTAGTTTCTATCCATTGCTTCTTGTCCTGCCATCAGGTGCTTTGGAAGATAGGTTGACTCTGTCTTCTTTTTGGCAGATCCTTGGATATTGAAATTCTGCTATCGTATCAATCCTAGTCCTTCTTTTCATTAAACTAGACATTGCAAATCCCTGCAACCATTCTTCCTACAGTATGTTTTGTCCTCCAGTTCCCTAATCATCTTTGTTGCTCTTCTCTGCACTATTTCTAGAGTCTCAACATCTTTTTTACATCATCCCAACCCAAACTGCCTTTCCTGACTTCACAGGTATTCCCCCTTTTGATTGCCTTCTTAAATCTCAACTTTTTAGCCTTCCTTCTTTCCCCACTTCTTTGTAGTGTTTCTTGTGTTGTCTATTTAAGATGCCTTCTCCTTGAGTCGACTCATCCTCCTCTGAAGCTCTTTCTTGTTCTTCAATCACCATTTCCATTTTTTCTAACATAGAGCAAAGTGATTCGCCTCTTTCCTGTAGTAATTCTCTCATATTTTTAAGTTCCATTTTTAATTCCTGAAGAGATATCATCATTACACACTCAATATAAAAATTTTTATCGTTAAAGTCCACAAAAAAAAGCACTTTTACTTTCCTTCTTTCTTCTTTCAATTTTCTAAAGTTCTCAGTTATTCCAGCCCAGGGTCTATACCAAAAACATCAATCAATCCCACAGTCAGTCTTTCCTTGCTTTTTTCTTTATTCTGGTTCTGCTTTCACTTTCTCAGATTCTTACTTTGTTTCAATATTTCTTTAATGTTATATCCACACAAGTTCATTCAGAAACAGGATGCTTTCCCTTTTATTTGAGCTCAAGTTTTTGTCAAAAGGTGGCACTCTCCATTACACAAAGTCTTCACCTTTTCCCCCTATTTTTTTTATTTAGGGTTTTTCGAACCTCAATATTCCAGCACAGTCCGGCTCTTTGATTCCAGTAATAGTTCCAGGTGAACCACTCTATACTTAGCAATCTTCAAAAGGCTCAGCAATTTTCTCTCCTTAGTCGTGAACAAATAGGTATCAAACAGTATACAGCAAAACAAAAAACAAACAAACCAGTCTTTCAGATGTGCTTACCTCCACTCAATGTTAAAGATTATTCCAAGGTCTTTTCCAGTCTTGTAAAAATATAGTGTATTTCCTTTCTTTCACCAGTCGATGGCATCATCACCTAAAATTTCAATGTGACACCCAATGAAATAGCATTCTGATTTCAAATAATTTTCTTTCACTTTTCCCCAACAATCAGCCCAATATTTCCAGTATTTTTAAAATGCCTTTTCAAGATGTTGCCAATAAAATTGTTCAAATCCAGTCATTCTATATTTTGAAAATTATATCCTCTCTTAGGTTTCATTTTCTTCTGGGTCTGTAGTCTTCTTCTAAGTAATTATTAGCAGCTTTAAACCTTTTGGATAATTGTCTTTTCAGAGTTTATTTTCTATATGGGGCTTAATCCCGAGTAAAGAAGTTGAAGATCATCTCAGCCAGCTTCAGTCCACGGTTCAAACACTGCTCCAGCACATTTCTTTCTTTGGTTGTCCCAGCTTCCCAGTGACCATAATGGCCGCTTCTCCTTCCTTGTGGTTGGATAGGGGAGTGCGCCTTGGATCAAGCGGGAGAGTTGCCACTGTCTGTTATCTGAAAAGCACCCCTCCTTTCTTTGTCAACCCTACGAGGGGACTTTAGCACTTTCAGCCCCCGCCCCAGAGAGGACAATTCAGCCTAGTTTTGGGGACCCCTGCTCCCCACAACTGTATCACAGCAACGCCAAACCGGAAGTCCAGAAAGGGTTTTTGTCCTGGCATCAAGGAACTGAAAGCTGAGGTACCAAAGAACCTCACAACTTAGCCCTATATTATCTTTTTTTCTCTTTTTTGTTTGGTTGTTGGTTGTTCAGCTAAAAAATATAAAGGCTGATGGACTCTTCCCTCACATCCCACAAAAAATGTCCTTTATCGTGTATAAGAAGAGCACTCACCACTTTCTATTCTGATCCTTTTCTGTCTTTTGGGGGGTGGGATTCGCGGGAAACATTAATGTGCAGACACTGGAAAACGGACAAAAACAAAAAATCGAGCCTAGAGTGAATAGCATTGCTTCTATTCGTTTTACTGGTGTTTTGAAGCCACCTGGTAAATATTTCACATCATCTTCAATATACCCAGATACAAATGTTTTCAATGTTGTGATGCCCCTAGGCTGGAGGTTATGGAGAACTATTTTGACAGTTTCCAAACCGTCATTAAATGTATGTATATGTGTAGAACTTAGACTTTGATAGGGCCAAATGATTTTTTTTTTTTGAAACCCGATAACTGGAAGGTGGCTTCTCTTTCAGATTTGGTTCTACACGAATGACATTTTCAAGGGAGCTGGCCTAAGTCCTCAAATGATACCATATGTTACCTTAAGCACGGGAGCTGTGGAGATCTTGGCTGCTCTTTTTTCAGTAAGTCTGTGGTGGATTGGAAAATGTATAGAAATGCATAAGGGGGTCTATAATTTAGAATGAAACCTTTTTCAGTTTCTGTCTTAGTTTTGAACTGGCAATATGGAAATAAAGGAAATAAAAGGACTGAATCTTATAAAAAATCTTCACTAGAAGCCAGGGGCCTGTGAGTTCTGATCCTGCCTTAGGTGTAAAAGCTGCCTGAGTGACTTTGGACCAGTCACTCTCTCTCAGCCCAACTCACCACACGGGATTGCCACTGTAAGGAAAAATAGGAGGAGGAAGGAGTATTATATATGTTTTTCTGCCTTGAGTTACTTGTAAAGTAATAAAGGCAGGATAAAAATCAAATCAAATCAATCAATAAAAAATAAATTAAATGTTCACAACACTTTAGAGTGAATGTTCACCATCACAAAGACTTTACTTTTGAAAATCTGAGGGGAAAACAATCAGGTAAGCAATTGAAATTGTATCTAATGTTTTGTAACAAACTAGATGTTCTTTTTTTTTAATAGATCAATATTTATTTATTTATTTTGGAATCATGAGTGACATGAAGAAATGTACTCCATATTAATGAAAAAAATAGATGGGAAGTTACTAATGACATTTAATTTATATTTAAAATATAGAGAGCTAATGTTAAGGGTGCAAGAACTCCTGGCTTTAATAGAAATGTACATTTTAATCTCGCCTCTTGTTGAAATAATTGGAATGGCTCTTTGAAGAATATTGGGACTTCCCAAAAAACATGTCTGGGATTACACTTGAACTTTGGGTAAGATAAAACTGTTACCTGTACCAGAGGTCCCCAACCTGATTCTCAGAACCAGTACTGGTCTGCAGCACATTAGGAACTGGGCCGGTCCAGTGGCAGGGGATCAGTTGAGCTTCCATTTGCACAGGTGGTGGTCGCACATCCAAAACCATCCCCACCCGCTCTCCGCTACCACTGCTGGTCAGTGGAGCCGGAAAGGTTGGGAAAAGAGAAATAAATATGCATAATACTTCATATGAAACTGCCATTTGTAGAAGAATGCCATTTACTTCTTTGCATGTAGAGAGGTTGCCATTGACAACTCAGGCCCTTAGCATTCTGACAGAACACCATGAGAGACTGAAATCTACTTAAGTGCATACCTTACAAAATATATTGATATGTTGCTACTAATACATTGTTATTCTAATCATACATTGTAATAATGAATATGGAATGTGAGGTCATGAGTATAGGAGCAAAAGGAAATTTTAAAAATGCCATCTATTTTTAGAGTATAGAAATTACAATAATTGATGTTGATTCAGGTCTGCACTGCAAGCATGCAAAAGTTACCAAGATTTAATAAAATTTTGATCCGATTTAGTACATTTGAATCTGAGCTTTGCTGGACTGAATTCAAATAATCCATCAGTTTTATTCACAAATTTGATTCATTTTGATGAAACATGAAGAGTGTAATTTACTGAATAATGTATCCAGTTAGATTTGATGCATCACATTGATTGAGTTATTCAGATTTGATTCAAAGAGATGTGATCAAATTGATCCTAAATCAAGCTTTGCACAATCTTATTAGCCATTATTAATCCCTATTTTGTCCCACCCACTTTGTAGTATGCAATTAGTGATATGTTCTGCATTATAGAATAATAGAGGTTGGAATATGGAAATGTATTATACAAAGCATTTAGAATTCTAATACATTGAATTGAAATGATTAGAAGCTCAAAGAAAATTCTAATTTTGAACCAAGTGCATAATAAACCTACTAGCTTTATGAGTCAGATTCTGCTAAAGGAGGAATAAAAGGGCAGAATAGGACATTGAGGTAAGAACATAAAGTGTCCTATAAAGTCAGAAGACCAAAATTCATAGCAGTCTGTTTATACATTGATTTAAGAGCAGTTAAGTTTTCAGTTTGTATGGCAGTTACTCTTGATTTGCCTTGTAAAAAGCTTAGTACTGTGAATTGAATGAATTGCTTAAGGATGCTTGTGTTCTATTAGGGTCTTAGGGTGAATCCATCCACAATTCTGTAATATAAGTAGCCATCTTTTTCTTTTTTCAGGGCTTACTGATTGAAAGAATTGGACGCAGACCTCTTTTGATTGGGGGATTTGGTTCGATGTTTTTCTTCTTCATCATACTTACTTTGTGTATGAGTCTACAGGTCTGTAAATGTTAATTGATCTATTTTCTTTTAAATATGTGAAATCATCAAGCGTCCTTTTTAATCATTCTTATATGCAACAAATAGTAGATCTTCTCTGTGCAACCTTGAATTATAATAAGGACAAATACTAATTTTCTTTTGTGAACTATATTTAAGAAGCAAATTCAAACTTTACATTAAAATACAGTATTACTGTAGTTTACTAGGATTTGTAGTGTAATAAACTGAGGCATAATAATGAAGTGCTCCGCTGTTATCTATCTGCATTATATTTTTTGCAATAATACCTTCCCAGTTTTATTTGTAGCAAACTGAAAAGTATGGAAACGTTTCAGAACCATTATGACAAACCATGGTTTTAAATTATGAAATTATGTTCTAATTTCCAGTTTTAAATAAAATCTCCTTTTACAAGGTTTAAAGCATACTTCTCAGGATCACAGCTATGGAGGTACTGAAAATTGCTTTGAGGCATATATGTTTGTTTCACTTTTCCAAAGATCTGGGACTGCTCTGCTAGCTGTCTGCCCAAGAGCCCTTTGGCCTGATCATACAGATCTTGACAAACATGTAAAGGTTCTGTGTTAGTAAATTGCCCTTCTTGCTTATGAATATTGACTGATTTTTTTTTCATATTCTTATGACATTTGAATGTCAGAGCACTTCCATCAGTCTTGAATAACAAGTGGGGGGGAAGTAGAATTAAAACTTTGAGTTCAGCCGAATCCATTTCTGATGGAAATACTAAGCAATCCACAGTTTTATTTCTGGGTAATCGGAGATTATGATTAGATATGACCTTGGCTGATTTTGACAGGAAGAGAGAGCTTGTATGACCCTAAACCAGAAAACTGCCCCACACAGAGCAAGGGCCTGCCCCCTCTCTTGTCAGATGTCTTCCACTGATTAATCTCAGCCCGTAGAGAGTGTTTCTGTTATGGTTCCCTTAAACTGAGTAATAAAGCTGGGATTTATTTGCTACCCATGATATATAAATGACTAGAGTATATTATTCTAAGCAGGTATTAGCTGGCATATAGACTTCCAAGATAGAGTATTAGCAAACCGGCCTTCATATCACTCTGCAAATGTTTTTGCTTTCTACAAGCCGTCTGGGGATCTCTTTGATTTGTGATTTTTTTAAAAAAACTGTCCAATACCTATTCTGGCTGGTTTAAAATCAAGCATAATAAAAAAGATACAATTTGAATAAAACACAAACAGTAAAACATAAAATAAAAACACCATATAAATTGCTATAGGTTTACTAACAAAAATCATTTTTAATGTTATCGTGTATTTTTCAGGATCAAGCAGTCTGGCTTCGATATCTCAGTGTAGTCTGCATTCTTGCAATCATCGCCTCATTTTGCATCGGACCAGGTAATGACTCTCTTTTCTAAGATGCTCTGACAGAAAGAGCTGTGATGGTTTTTCTAATATAAAAAAATCGCTCACACTACGGACTGTAAAGTGGATTAGGGTGGGGTGAGGAGTAAAAGAGTATAAAGCATTAAGTTCTTCAGGTAATAATAGATTGGGGCAGTTGAGAAAGATAAACTTATTAGGTTACATGTATCTAAGAATAATAATATACTATATAACATTATTATATGTAAATGCTATATATTTTTAATGATTAGTCTATTATATACTTTTGAGAACATCAGCTTGTAGTGATCACATAGATCTTCTCTAGGATGATTGGTCATCCACTTGGTCCTTCAGATCTTGTAATGATGCACCCATTGCCCTTGTAATCATATATTATATGATCATAAATCTAAATATATAAATTAAAATCTATGACATTATTTACAGAATACAGAATAACAGAGAATATAAAACATGATGCACATATACAATACCCATGCAGCTCTTGCAACGTGGTAGAAGAAGAAGTAGCAAGTATAAGGACAAGAAGTAGAAGCAAGGACTAAAACTAGAAGCAAAGAGTAAGGACAAACGAACTCTTATATACACAGAACAAGCTAAGCCACGCCCAAGCTCCGAGCTATCTGACCTGGCTCACAAACAATCTTGTGTCTCAGTCACCAAACCAGTGTAGTATTCATCCAGTTCGCACCGGATTGGGTGAACCGGTAGGAAGAATTTGGCGTGGGCCACCGAAGCAGTAGTAACTTCTGGCTGGCCACGCCCCCGACCGCGTCGCCCAGTTGCCACTTGATCCAGGTGTCTGATCGCATTTCCAGCATTTAGGTGATTTGTCTTTAAACATCTTTGCCAATTTTGCTGGTGCAATGTGCCATCTATGAAACATCTTATACAAGTTTTCTTTATATTCTGTCAATATTGTTAATTTATAATTTGTTTCCCGTAGCTTCTGCCATTTATCTAATTGGTGGTGCTCCATTTAAAATCCAAGAAAGAAACACTTAGACTCCGTTCATTAGAGAAAAGATATCTTTTACTGGAAACTACATGGTAGCATCAGGGGTGGGATTCTACCAATTCTGTCCAGTTCTATAGAACCCTATAGAACCTTGGCAACTGTAAGACTTGTGGACTTCAACTTTGGGAGTTGAAGTCCACAAGTCTTTAAGTTGCCAAGGTTGGAGACCCCTACTCTGAAGAACAAGCTAATTAATTTACATTTGATGGCTTCTCTGACATTACAATACTTAATGTCCACATACTTGCTTCTATTCTTTACTCTGTCACCTATTGCCATTTTAATGCAAGCAGGATTATTCTCATAGATTGTCACAGCGTCATTTACCTTTACACTTAAATCCTGTAACAGCTGTACATACCAAGTTACCTCTGAACAAAGTTCAGATAGTGCTATAAATTCTGCCTGCCCAGTAGAAATGGCTACAGTTGTTTGTTTTCTGGACTTCAACCAATTAAAGGCCCTTCAAACAATACCACAATCTGAGAATTGGACTTTCTGGTTTTTACATCATTGGCATAATTGCTGTCATCATAACATTTCAATTTCAATTCTTCAGAGACCTGTATTTGAAGACCCAAGTTCACAGTTCCCTTCAAATACCCGAGAATCCTTTTTATACTGTAGAAAGTTAGCACCTACCCCTCTCCTAGAAGAATAAAATAGTCTAGGAAATATTAAAAAGGCAGAATATTGTATTTCCCTCAATTTTTCTTCTTTGATGTTTTTTCTCTGTGAAAAACCTTGTGCCACTAATCTTGCTTTATATTGCACCTGATTGTTGGGTAGTACATTCTTTTTGTATACCCATTTACATCCTACGCCTTTGCAACCCTGTGGCAAAGTCATAGATGTGAACACTTTGTTCACTCATGGGTTTGATTTCTTTATCCATGGCTTCTTTCCACCTTACTTGTTCAATTTGGGGTAGTGCCAATACTTCCTTATAGTTCCTTGGCTCCTACCACACATCACATACCTTTACTTTACGAGCAGAATACCTGTTAAGTGGAATCCCCTTGTTCTATCATTCTGACTTGCGTGGCATTGAGTGCTCTTGTGTTTCAACCCTCTCTGGCTTCATATCTGAGTCATCATTTCCTTCTGACACCTTTTCTAGTTCTTTTTCAGTTTCTCCTCTCTGAACCCTGACGCCATCACCAAGTGAGTTGCCATCACTAAGTGGGTCACCGTCACTAAGTGGATCATTCCAAAAATTGGCCTCAATTCTGTTCCAATTTTGCTCTGCAAAACTAGCAGACCTTGAAATCACTATTCTTTTGCTCCCATCGCTAAAGCCATAGCTCTTTGAGCCAGGCTCATAGCCCGTAAACCTGAGCTTTCTAGCCTTTGACTGACCTTTTCTCCTGATTGCTTTTGGAATATGCACCCATGCATTGCTTCCAAACACCCTTAAATGTGCCAAATAAGGCATTCTCTCATATAGCACTGTACGTGGAGTATCATTAATTGAGGAACTCTGCAGCCTATTGATTGAATAATTAGCAGTCAACATGTATGCTGTATATAATGATCAACAGTGATGATTGCTATGTGTACAAATTATATATTTCATAACACTCATCTTTTCTAACAAAGTATCAAATATGTCTAATCAGTTTTGATCTTATTTACAAGAGGATGAAAGGCCTCATGGCAGCCCACTCCTCAGTATACTTTAGCAATAGGCTCCTGGCCTGAAGAGATCTCAAGCCTCTCTTTTTCTTACTAGGAATGGGTTTATGAAACATCTATTTATTTATTTTTTGTCTCTTCCTTGCAGGTGGAATTCCATTTATCCTCACTGCAGAGTTATTTCCACAGTCTCAAAAGCCAGCAGCGTTTATGATTGCTGGAATAATCAACTGGCTCTGCAATTTCATAGTTGGACTCCTTTTCCCTTTCATTCAGGTATGGACTCCGAATCAGAGAAGGCATCAGAACGTTTTAAAAAGGGTGAAGTATGATTGGCCATGAAATCAACATGTAGCCCTCTTGATCTATTTATAGTATCTTTTTTCAGTGTTTTAAAACTTCTGATTTAGTTATTTTATTTAAAAAAAGAATAGCGTTAAGTCCTTACATGCAAAACATCATGGGTCGGGGACATAAAAATAAAAACATAGGGCAATTTAAATAAAAATTAACAGAAGAATTAGTTGAAAAATACACAGGAAAAGAGGCTCTGAAAAGATATAAAGCATATTGATCTGTTCCTATTTATGAGGCAACTTAATGTAAAGAAGTGCCAGTTTGCATAAAACACACAAAGACTGAACCTCTTTAAAACATCCAAAAATGAGAAACTACAAGCTGCCTTGGTAACTTATATAAACCTTACTTTAGGAAGTTTTTCTTTACATTTAAATAAAGCTTAGGTTACTACAGCTTATACCCCCTTTTCACCCTAATTTTTGTGACCATGGAAAATTGTTCTGATCAGCTTTCCTGCATAGTTTTGTATGCAATTAAACAGCACGGTTTTAATATGACCAGAGCTAGTGGTTCAGAATATGTGGGGATAGTCCAAAATAACTCGGGCTGGATGATTTTCTATAGGTTTTATTGTTTGTGAACCTAGAGAGACCAAAATGTGGTGCTCAGTTTCAAAGCGTATTATGAAATGCTGGTAATAGAAAGCGTGCATTTAGTCAGAGGAAGATAAGCAGCGGTCCTGATAATCCAGGTTTCATTTTGCTTTGTGTTTTCAGAAAGGGTTGCAAACATACTGTTTCCTGGTTTTTGCTGCTGTCTGTCTTGTGGGAGCCACTTTCCTTTTTTGTGCTTTACCCGAAACAAAAAAGAAAACACTTGCTGAAATCAACCAGGCGTTTGCCAGGAAGAAAATGCCTCTGGAAATCCAGGAAATGGGTCATTTTGATCCCAAGGGGAAATCCACTAAGTGAAGCACAAGCATCCAATTTTTGTCATTCAACCGGAAAATGAAAACAACAAACAAATGGCCTAAATTCAATTTTTCATGGTATTTTTTTTTGCATTTTAACAAAGCTATTTATTAATTTTCTTGTGGTTGGAGACTAGTTGTGACTAGAGTTGATAAAGAGTCAAAAATGAGGAACTAGATTATTTGAGCAACATCATTGCTTAATTTAACTATGCAAATGAAACTTCCTTGGTTAATTGTAGGAGTGCAGTGACTTTTACCACTGGTTCGGGTTCATGGCAGCTATCTCTCTTAATGCATGATTCACATTCTCAGGCATATGTTTTGCAAATTCTATTTTTTTAAACTTTAATTAAAATTCAGATTTTTTTATAATAAATATTGAATTTATGGAGGGCTTTTAACCTTTTGAGTTTAATGCTAAAATAATTCGTCTCGTACAGATAATTTCTTATACTCAGGGCAATTCTATCTATGAGGACATACTTAAATCTCAGATCTTCAGTATCTTTTTCTCTTTAAATAAAATCAGGGCTTTACGTTTTTGGGGTCCATTTTTACTTTTTGTCTTTGAGTGGCGGTTACTTTGTAAATAAAATTTGAATGTGTATTTGAACATTGTAGCTCAAACAATATCATCTAGACCAGTGGTGGTCAACCTGGTCCCTACCGGCCACTAGTGGGCATTCCAGCTCTCATGGCGGGGAGGGGGGGGAGGGGTTTTGTCCCCTAGTTTATAAATCACCATTACTGTGGAACTGGTGGGTGGTTAGGGAAAATATTTACTAACAGAGATACAAAAGTGGGCGGTAGGTATAAAAAGGTTGACTGCCCCTGATTTAGAGCTTTCAGTATTTTTACTCCAAGTCAGCCCAATGATGGAAACATATTTTGCTTTGTGGTTCATCTTTATCAGATTACAGATATAGTTTTAGTTACATAATGCTGGACGCAGGAATGGTGTGTTACAAACTATGAAAGATGCAGGAATGGGTAAGTTGTTTTGGGGTGGGGCAATTTTAACTGCCAATTATTTGGTCAATAGACTATGGAATTCAGCAATTAGTGAAACTTCATATTACATGTTAGAAAAAGACAACTATCTTCGGCACATTTAAGAATCTTTGGCAGCAGTGAATGGGTGCACATTCCCAAAACAATTAGGAGGACAACCAAAGGCAAGGAAATATAGATTATTAGTCAAGATCAAATTTTGCTTACCTAAATGCAGAATTAAAAGAAAATATATATATGGCACTAGCTCCTCGTTATGAGAGTGATCAACCAGGAACAGTATATAAATTAAAGAAAGCACATAAATCCTAAAACAATCAGCAAGAAAATTGGAACAAATGTTTAGATACTATTTTGAAAAAAATCAGGTTTCAGAAGCAGTAAAGCTGACCCATGCTTGTATACTCAAAAGTGTGAAGGCAAAATATCTGTATTATTAGCATTTGTGGATGATATTTGTTACATAACTAAAGAACAATCACAAATTTATTCATTTGCAAAACAGCTTGAAAAGAACTTTCAGTTAAAGAGTCTAGGAGAAATAAAGAACCATTTAGGAGTAGAAATAAAATACAAGAAGGGTGGTATGTTTTAAGTCAAAAGAATAAAATAGAACCATTGTTAAAAATATAATATGGACAGTTGTAAAAGTGTGCATATTCCCATGATACCAGATTTTCAAACCCTCAAAAATGTTTATTTTTACAGAAACCTTATCAGGCAGTCATAGTAAGTCTGTTGTACTTATCACAAGGCCAGATATTGGCAATTCAGTCAACACTTTAAGCTGTTATACATCAAAGCCTACACAACAACACTGGTTAGGAATTAAAAGAATACTATGTTATTTAAAGGGAACCATTAATTTAGGATTGCATTTGCAACCATCAAGTGAATTGACTTTGAAATGTTTTGTAGACAGTGATTGGGCTAATGATGTACAAGATAGAAAATCAGTCAGGATTTGTTATAATGTTTGCAAACACATTAGTGGATTGGAAATCTAGAAAACAAACTTCAGTTGTCATTTCTACAGCTGAAGCAGAATTCATAGTATTAATCAGGATTGTGTTCAAAGATAACATGGTATATACAATTATTAAAGGATTTGTTTGGATAGTGAAATGAAAGGAGCTATAGCAATATTTGAACATAACACAACGTGTGTACAAATGGCAACAGGTGAAAGAATAAAAACCAGAAGCAAGCATGTTGACATAAAGTATTGTAATGTCAGAGAAGCAGTGAAAAAAATTGTAATAGGCCTAATTTATTGTCCACGAGAAATTTAGGTGACCTCATGACAAATACATTAAGAATACAAAAACACAAGGATCTAGTAAAATGACCTGGTTTAAATGCTGTACATCTATAAATTGGAGGAGTATTAGTAGCTGGAACAGTAAAGTGTATAATAGGCTAAAACACACAGTTGTAATTGATTAGTTCGAGTGTGTTGACTCATGAATGTCGCAATGTACTCTATGATTGATTGTGAAGGGGTTTTTCCCTCTTTTCCTGTCTTTTTCTTCTGTGTGTTCTACATGTATACTGTTTAATTTACCTCATGATATTCCTGTATTCCTGACTATCTTGTATATAACAAACTATTCTAAAAATACGAGTTCCTGGTATACTTGTAAAAAAAGAAACAGACATCCTGCGATCTCCGGAATTTAAAATTACATTTATTGTACTTACTAAGCTTTCATCAGTAAACTACTTGGAGAAATGGCAGGCTTAAAAATAAAGCTAAAAATGACATTATTGACTAAGAATTTAAATGTGGCATATCAGAAGAAATGGGAACTTAAAACTGGTTTTTAATAGATTTAACAGATTAGGAGTTGGAAGGGACCTTGTAGGTCATCTAGTCCAACCTCCTGGCCAAGCAGGAGACCGTACACCAGTGGTAGGGAACCTATGGCAGGTGTGCCAGAGGGGGCACTCAGAGTCCTCTCTGTGGGCATGCGCACCATTGTCGCGCCAAGTGCTGACAACAGCACCAGAGTGGCAGCAGTGCAATGAGCCAGCCGGCCAAGAAAAAGCTGCCTCCAGTGTGAGAGCTCCAGCTCTGAAAGTAGCGGGAAGTCACGCCACCCACTGTCTCCAGCTTGGCTTCCTCTTCTTCATCCAGCCCCAATTCTTTGGGTCCGTTGCCAGGCAAAGTAGCCTTGAGCCACCCATCGGGCACGTGGTGGGGACAGCGTCAGGGTCAGGCCTCATCAGCTGCCTCTCTAAGTAGTGCGCCCTTGGCCCTGGCAGCCTCATCCATTTCGAGCCCCACGTCCATCATGACAGTACCGGGCCGGAGCCCCTGGAATCCAGCAGGGCCTCCTGTATGCAGTGCTCCATCTCCAGTGATCCTTTTTAATGAAAGAGCTGAAGGCGAACACTGGAGACTGCAGGTCGGAAGTGGAAGGAAGGCCACCTCTTCGCCCCGAATCTATTGTTAAATTATTTGAATCCCACCACAGCCTTCATATAAGTAATGTGGGCCGTGGCCTAAGAATTCTTAGAAGTTCTATTGATGCCACCATCCTTTAAGCCAGTGGTTTATTTCTAAAATTCTGTTCCTCTTTGGAAGTAAGATGCAAACACTATATGTACTCCTAACTCTTTAGCTTTCATGCCAAGTTACTCATAGCACCTTGATAGGGTTTTTGGTTCATTGTTGTATTGTTCATCCCCACATGAAAGAGAAGGATTGATTACATTAGTAAGGCTCTCAGTCACATCTTTGATGTTTTTTTTTTCTTGGAAAGAATATACAGTGTTTCTCCAAAAATAAGACCCGGTCTTATTTTCTTTTGGGCCCAAAATAAGCACCGGGTCTTATTCTTGTGGGATGTCTTACCCACTTACCTTAGGACCACTGCAGCCAGGCCTCCCATGCCCTGACACCTGTCGCACCACTCGCTGACTTCTTCTGCAGCTTCTTCTGCAGCTGCCCATGTCCACTTGTGGCCAGATGCCATGTGGCGCACCACAAGTGTGCCGCTGCTTGTAGCACAAGGCTACATGGCTTGTCAGGATGGTGCCACAGCTCGCAGTCGGCCACATGGCATGTTGTGCCGTTGAACCTATGTGAGAAGCAGCACCGGAGTCACATAGCACAACTTCCTGTATTTGGTGTTATTTCTCTCCTTTTACAAGCAGAGGCTTAAGTTTTATAATTCTGAATTTCCTCACCTTTGCGGATGAATGAAATCAATGACACTGCTGAATATTTATTAGCAATCATTACTGTAATTATTACTAGTAATATTAATATAGGTGTACAGTATTTTGGTGGGGATACTGCTTTTGCATTTCATTTTTCATTATATGTTAAAAATTCCTCAGAACTCATGAAAACTGTAAGTTCAATTTCTACAGGGAACCTTTTTTTTGTTGTTGTTCAAATAGTGGCCTTCATGCTATTAGCTGAAGAAAGATTTTGCAGTGTTGTCCTTGATAGAGTCTACAGTCTCAAACATCTCCTTTGAGGTCAGCGTTGCAGAGACATTACAAGGACATCCTTCCTCTTCTGCACCACACTTTGGAAGTACCAAAGTGGGGGAGGGGTATAACATCCATGCCCATTTAAGTGCCAAATCACCTCTTTTTCTTAAAATCTGCAACCCTGCAGCTGTGTATTGGCCAAGTGCTTTTACAGACGTATTCATGTTTGCCTAAGTTTCCTCACAATGGAGTGAAGAGGCGGCAGAAGAATTCATTTAAATGATCTTGGATCTTCCCAGCCTTTCATCCTTCCTTCTTGATGAAATTGTACGGTTTACATTTTGCAGCTGACCTCAAAGAGGGAGGCTGCTGAATGCATCCGGTAGAAAATGGAAAAGGGCATTGCAAGATTCACCACAATGATCCAAGGTTCAAATCCAAAAACCATTTCTTCCAGGCCATTGTCATATTCAGGGCGGCAACCAAAAGCTTGTGGAATCCAAAGCTGTAAAAAAAAGAATATTAATAGATGATATTATCCATGAGATTATGCTGGGAACAATATTTTTCAGCTCAATTCATATAATTTAATTAAAAATTCACTTGCAGAATTCTCAATTTTATTTCGTATTGTGTATTTGTTCACATGATCATGTAATCTTTATCCAGGTTTCAAAATCTTTTTCTTAGGTTTAAAATTATACATTTGAAAAATACTAGAACTTAATATTAATTGGACAAAATAAAATTTAAAAAAACTATGAGAACCAAGGGAATAATCCATTGTAGGACATAACTGACCTTGTCAGGTACAGCACCTGGTTTCTGATTGCAACTGATGCTATGGTACATTATTTTTTTCCTGGACCAATCACTTTCTCCTAAGACATTCTAAGATATTTCATTATTAAATGCATTTACTCACTATGCCACTTTTAATACTATATTGTCAGAGTATATTCATTAATTGGAATAGAGCATGGTAACAAGGTCAGCCATTGAATAGGTATAGCAACTGAGTCAGCCAATGAGGACTGTTTTGAAAACTGAAACTAGAAGTATCCTAGGGGTGGCTCTATATTAAACTCTGCAACTCTGCAGTTATGTTAAGCTCTGAGTCTGTCTATTGAAGACAGTCTATTGCCTGCTGAACTAAAGTGAAACTGATGTGTGCTTCTGTTGGAGTTTGCTCCATGTTGGAGAAATCTACAACTGGTATTGTAAAATTTACTTCATGTATTTATAAAGAAGTTAAATGAAGCCTCAGCCATCTGTGTTTTCTGGCCCTGAATTTGCGCTGCAATACTCTGAACAGGTTATGTGCCCAGAAGCCCAGAAAAAGACCGAATTGTAATTAAAGTTGAGAGACTGCCTGTTTTAAAAAGTAAGAAACAAGGCAAGAGGTTTTGCAGGATGGTTGAAAACATTAAAAAGAGCTCTCTACCCCATTTGCAAATTCCATATTTGGAAACAAGGTTTAATAATGTTTTGTGTGTGCCAGAAATGGTGATTTCCAGTTCTTCTAGCTTCACAGAGCAAAATTGGAACAGAATTGATGCAAATTTCTGGAATGATCCACTTAGTGATGATGATCCACTTAGTGATGGTAATTCACATAGTGATGTTAGCATTCAGGGAGGAGAAGCTGAACAAGATGTGAAGCAAGAGAGGGATGAAACGCAGGAGCAGTCAAGGCAGAAGTGGTATTCAGCTGATTCGCACTGGTTCGGGAGAGCCGGTAGCAATGATTTGGCCTGAGTCACCGAATCGGTAGAGATTTCTGGCTGGCCATGCCCCCGACCCATTCACTTGCTTGCCGCTCGCCCCTTCCGGCTGCTCGCTGCTCACTCTCCTTTTCCGGGTGCTCGATGCTCGCTCCGCCCACCTCCGCCCTATATATGTTGTCTTCACCACGTGGCCCAGCTAATCGCCTTGCCAGTTGCCTTGCCGATGCCCGGTCAGCTCAGCTCACCAAAGGTAAGCAATGCATGCTGCCCACTCACCCTTTTCCTTGGGTCAGGGGCTGGGGTCCCAGGGACGTGCTATTCCCCGAGGCCCTGGAGTCTCCGCCCACCTTGGCTGGGTCTGGGAACACGTGATTCCCCGGCTCCAGCCTTGACCCAGAGCCGCCACCCGCTTGCCACCCACTCTCCCTTAAGTGCGATAAGTCACTCCGTTTCCCTTCCTTCAGAGGCCCCAGAACATAATCTCCTTGCTTCCTCCCCTACAACTGCCTTTCGTCTTCTGTGGCAGCAACCTTACCTTCCTTTTGCAGCTGGTTGCCAGGGAAGGCCAGCCAGGGCTGAAAGCCACTGGACTCCCCACCTGCTTTGACCCAACCCTGTTACCAGCAAGAAAATCTCCAACAGACTCAGTAACTCAAACCTTCTCAGCTTTAATCTACAGATAACTTCTTTGTAGATAAAAGATGGCTTGCAGCCAATGAGTCCAACCAGAAAAGCTTGACAGAATTCTTCAGATAAGCCAGAGTCTCTACATACAATGCTGAGTCCGTAGAAGGTTTTTGCTTTCTGCAAAAGCAAAAAACTTTTGAAACCAGGCTTATATTCCCTGGAGGGAGGGGCCATTACATTGCATCCTTACTCCCGAGTCGCCTGTGCTGCTCCAGCTGTTCTACGAATCATCCTGTGTTCATGCACACTTGGCACAGGCTCCTCGGGAACCTCCTCATCACTGCTGCCAGCCCCCACATTCCCTGAAGACAGCAGTCCACTCCCTGATGGTCCTGGCCCCTCATCAGAGTCATCACTCTCCTTAGCCATCTGCGCCTGCTGCCGGCTAACCACAATAGCACCAGCCCACATCTCACCCCCTTGTCGTGAGATGCCTGCAGCCGCTGCCTCATTTTTTCGATGCAAGAAGCCTCCCAGCTCATGCCTCTTTGCCAGCCAGAAGCAAGCTGGCTGGCTGGAGGCTTCTTGTACTGAAAAAGGACACAGCGGCTGTAGGCTTTTTGCGCCAAAAACTACCAGCCTCAACTTTTCGAACGCGCCAAAAAAGAGCTTCAGTCCCGCCATCACCGCCCTGTTCTTCGCAATTAGAGCTGAGCCGGTAGCCCACGCGCCATCTGGGGGTGTGGCTTGGTGGAGGAGGTCATGTGACTGAGTGGCCATGGGCATGAGTGATATCAAGTTGGATACGCCCACTCAGTCACATGACCCTCCCCCATCAAGCCACACCCGCAGAACCGGTAGGAGAAAAAATTGAATACCATCATTGAGTCAATGCCACGCAGGTCAGAGCGATGGAACAAAGAGATTCCACCTGACAGGTATTCTGCTAGTAAAGTTAAAGTGTGTAATGTATAGTATAAGCCAATAAACTATAAGCAAATATTGACATTACCTAAAAGTGGAAAGAAGCCATGAATAAGAAAATGAAATCCATGGATGAACATGTAGTGCTCACATCTATGACTTTGCCACAGGGTAGTAAAGCTGTAGGATGCAAGTGGATACACCAGACGAAAGTACTGCCCAATAATGAGGTACGGTACAACATAAAGCAAGGTTAGTGGCGTAAGAGTTTTCACAGATGAAAAATGCGCACTGTGATGAGGTATTTGTGCCAACTGTAAAGAGTGAAAGCATCAGGCTGGCGCTAGCGTTGGCAGCATCTCATGGCCATAACATTTGGCATTTTGACATCACCACTGCATTCCTCAATACAGAATTAGAGGAGGAAATTTACATGGTTGAAGCACCAGGGTGTGAAAGTAAAAAGCCTAACACGGTGTATAAATTGAACAAGGCCATTTATGGGCTCAAGCGGTCAGCCAGGAATTGGAATATATGTTTAGATAAGGCATTGAAAGGTCTTGGGTTCAAGAGTTGCAAGGCTGATGATTGCATATACGCTGGAAAGGTACAACTATTAGCACTTGTGGATGATCTTTGCTTCATTGCAAAGGATGTATCACAGGTAAATTAATTTGCTAATAAGCTGGAGAAAAAAAGTAAATGTTAAAGGCAAAACACACTGAGGACAATTGTTCTGCTACATAAATAAATTGAATTGTTTTAAATACTTACTGAGAGGTTACACAAGAACAAAAATACAGCGACATTCTTCAAGATACTTCTTTTGCTGTTGACAGAGAACTTTCTCCAAGTGAATGAAAAATCTGGAGAGGATGGAGGGACTGGAATCCTGCTTTGATTGATGTTTTCACGGAGAGCACAACTGGAACTGTCCTCAGATGGATAACTATTTCCATAAAATGTGGGGGACAACTTTCCATTTGTTCCATTATAGATTTCTTTGTAAGAAGCTGTAGGGGAGAGATTGCTTCCGCTGGACACTGTTAATATTCGCAGAGTCTTAATGTCATAATTATTCTTTCCATGCTCACGGTGTATAGATTCAATTATGAAGAGATTCTGAATATATTTCTCAATGATAACAAGCACAGAGTAGGGCAAACTGAACCAAGTATATGCTGGGTGGGACTGAGCATAAATAATTGCAAGAATAGAACCCCAAGAAAGAAGCCAGGAGCCTGAGGCTGTCCCCACCAAGAGGTCCGCATCAAGTTTTCTAGCTGGGTTTTTAGAAATATCCAGTGAATTATCTTCAAGTCTATAGATTAGAATCGCCACAAGGCCTGCTGCACACATGAGTGCCAGTACTGTGATGGCATACAAGTAAAACATAATAAGTGCTAGTTCACTCTTCAGTTTTGAACGGCCAATCTGAATAAGATAAACAACTACAACGGCTATGGTTGTAATAAATACGACGAGACCTAAGGTGCTGCCTATTGCTGTGCCCTGAAATTTGAATGGCCTCTTATGTGGCTGTAGGTATTCAACTTTACGCCCAATGTTTTTCCAGACCACGTACAGCATTGTGGAGGCCAAAATGTGATACTCAGTATTGAAGGGGTATAAATAATATATTCCTTGGGAAAATATGGAACAGAGGGTGGCGGAGGTACAGTTGCAAAGTGGTGTGTGGTCATCCAGTTCTATGCGGAAAGAAAACAAAGAATTAAATCATTCCTTAATCAGAGCGCCTAAAATTCCCATCTAAAGGAATTCCTATCTAAAACATTCCTAAAACAGGATACAAAAACGGTTATATTTTAGCATAATATATTATGAACTTATACAGATAGTCCTCAACTTACAGCAGTTCATTTAATGACTGTTTGAAGTTACAACTCAATTGTGGAGTTACAACTCCATTGAAAAAAGTGACTTTTGATCATTTTTCCACACTTATGACCATTGCAACGTCCCCAGGTTACATGATCAAACTTCAGATTCATGGCAACTGACTCATAGTTACAGTGTCCTGGGATCATGTGATCCCCTTTGTGACCTTCTAACAATCAAAGTCAATGGAGAAGTCAGATTCACTTAATTAATCAAGCGGTTAACTTAATAACTGCAGTTATTCACACAATAATTCTGGCAAGAAAGGTCATAAAATAAGAGTAAAACTCACTTAACAACTCAACAAAATTCAATTCAGCAACAGAAATTTGGGGCTAAATTGTGGTCGTAAGTTGAGGACCATCTTTAAGTATTGTATAGTCAAGGACAAATAATATTCATATTTTAAATAAGATATGATAAGTCTCTTAAAGTGATATTTTTTCCAAATTTGCATGCTAAGTTGTGACAAAAAGTTAACAGAATAACAGAATTGCCAGGGGCCTCATAAGTCTTCCAGTGTCGGGATTTCCATTGTTGGCCTGGTGCCTTGCTGGCATCCTGCCATCGAAGAGGAAGGGAGGGAGGAGGAATTTGGGGCAACGGATGGGAAATGGGGAGGGGGAACTGACTTGTGAAGAAGACCCGAGACCTTTGTACTGGTTACGCTGGGCATCTTCAAGGCTGTCTGCCCTGGGTGTGAAATTCCAGCAGCCTAAACAACCCAGTTTCCCACAAAATTGTGCCGATCCTGGATTGTATGGCAGCGGACCAGACATCGGGGGAGGGGAGGGATGGGGGAATGTTGGGTTTGGCTTTTTATATCAGTGAGCAGGAACTTCAGATTCTGCCACACCTTCCTGGAACCAATATTTTTAGTCAAAGTTATTTTCACTTCAATCAATTGGAGTTTCCTAAATGATTGTTTTGGGGCAGGTCTGACATTAAGCAGAACCTGCAA
This sequence comes from Pseudonaja textilis, assembly GCF_049901715.1. Classification (NCBI taxonomy): domain Eukaryota; kingdom Metazoa; phylum Chordata; class Lepidosauria; order Squamata; family Elapidae; genus Pseudonaja; species Pseudonaja textilis. The sequence goes on along the minus strand of NC_141995.1, from coordinate 62,112,215 downwards.
TTTTGGTCTACCCAGAGAAGATATTACCTCTACCGTACATACAGTGTCGACCATACATACAATGTCGACTAAAGGGAGCGACCAGGAAAAAATTGAAACCTAGGGAGAGGGGTTGATGAGGACCCCTCTTGGAGTACTGGATCTTTCTGAGTGGCTAGAGGAGATGAGGCCCTGATAGTCCCTAGGGCTCGGAAGAAAAGAGAAGTGGATAGGGAAACCCTGGGAGGTGGCATTTACCTGTGGGGACAGGGGAAGGCACCAACATGGAAAGTAAGCTGAGCTGGAGGGACTGGACGAAGAAGAAGATGATGAGTGTGGAGAAAGTGATCGAGCGAACTGGATGATGAACCAGGCCATAAAATTCATGCAGAGGACCTCAAAGCATGCAAAAACCTAGCTCAAATGGGGCAACCTGAGGCGCATTCCCCCACCACCGTCAGGGACAGAACATCCACTCCCGCTGCAGTGATTCAGCACCTGAGCCAGACCAACAGTAGCGGCTGCCATCACCCCAGTGTTGGGAGCGGCTGCCCAGCAGGGAGTACCTGCAGGACCAGACCCAGGTAGGAGGGACTCTAGGGCACACTCACACACACACACACCGGTTGGTGAAGTTTAACAGAGGCTCCCAGCAACTGGGATTCTTCCTGGTCCAGGTCTAGACATGGCGGATTATGGCCCAGAAATCCCCACCAAAGGAGCCATAGGTTACTCTGGCTCTGGAGGGGCTAGTTGCCCAGTGGATAGTGACTCTCTACAATGACAACATTCCATAGTTGAGAAAAACTGCTTCATGGATGCCTTCTGACCATTCTGATACATAGTCGAGGTCTTTTTGAAGGGTAGCAGTATTGTCTGTGGTGTTGAATAGCTTTACATCATCAGCGAAAAGAATGCAGTTGCTCTTAATATGATCACAGAGGTCATTTATGTAGAGTATAAAAAGAGTTGTCCTAGAACACTGCCTTGGGGGACACCACTGTTGACAGGTACAGAATTTGATAGGACGCTCCCAGTTTTGACCATGCAGTGGAAACCACCCACGATCCAAGTGCAGATTCCTAGACACCATCTGTCATTTTTGTGAAAAACGAGGACATATTGCTAAGGTATGCAGAAATAAAAGAGGCTCCAGCCCCAGACGGAGACGGAACAGCCCAAAAAGAACCGATGGCAACCCCACCTTACAGAGGGACCGCCCAAGCAACCAGTGGAACTAGTACAAAAGACCCCGAAGGTTAACTGGCGTACCCAGATGAGAAGAAGCACATCAGACCATCACCATTGGCCACGCTTCATCACAAGATACAAAGAAAATCCGTGTAGAAGTCACCATCGAAAATCAACCATGCATCATGGAAGTAGACTCCAGGTCTTCCCTATCTATGGTATCCTGGAAAACCCTCAAACAACTGATTCCCAGCACCCGCCACTGAGATCTCAGCAGTCAGAGACTCATATTAAAAGATTACCAAGGCAACCGGATTCCAGTTGCGGGCACCAGCCATTTCCAGGTCTCTTTCAAGGGACATACTGCAATACTACCACTCACCATTGTTGATAGAGACCGACCAAGCCTACTGGGCCTTCAGTGGTTCGTGCGATTAGGAATCGGAATGGCTGGCGTCCACCATACTGAAGACGATGACTGGGAAGCGGCCCTCATCCAAGATTTCCGGGAAGTTTTCAGTGAAAATTTAGGTAAGTACAAAGGGTCCCCTATTTCATTTAATCTCCGCCCCGACATTGCGCCCATTCGCCTAAAACCATGCCGAGTTCCCTTTGCTCTCAAACCCCAAATTGATGAGCAACTGGACAAATTAACTGCACAAGGCGTGCTAGAACCCATTGATCACGCCCGATGGGAGACAGCAATTATCACCCCCATAAAGCCTGACGGATCCTTGAGAATCTGTGGAGACTACAAGGCCACCCTCAATCATGCACTGCAGCAGACCGCCTATCTGGTACCAGTCGTTCAGCATCTCCTACATTCACTTGGGGGTGGCAGAATATTTGCAAAACTTGATCTGGCCCAAGCTTATCAACAGCTGCCAGTCAATGCCGAAACCGCCGAAGCCCAAACTATAGTCACACATCGAGGTGCGTTCAAATGTAACAGGCTCCAGTTTGGAGTCAGTGTAGCACCAGGCATTTTTCAAAGCCTGATGGAGAGACTATTGCATCACACTTGGCCAATAAAGTATTCTATTCTATTCTATTCTATTCTATTCTATTCTATTCTATTCTATTCTATTCTATTCTATTCTATTCACCTGCATAACTGGATAGAAGCATTCCTGTCAAATAGACAACAAATGGTCAAAATTGGGAGTGTCCTATCAAATTCTGTACCTGTCAACAGTGGTGTCTCCCAAGGCAGTGTTCTAGGACCAACTCTTTTTATACTCTATATAAATTACCTCTGTGATCATATCAAGAGCAACTGTGTTCTCTTCGCTGATGATGTAAAGCTATTCAACACCACAGACTGCTACCCTTCAAAAAGACCTTGACTATGTATCAGAATGGTCAAACAAATTGCAACTTCAAATCTCAACAAATAAATGCTCTGTCTTACATATTGGGGAAAAAAAATCAGAAAATAAAATACAGGCTGAATAGTCAAGACCTTGTTGAGGATCCAAACTCTGTCAAGGATCTTGGAGTACTCATCTCTAATGATCTAAGTGCTAGAACCCACTGTAACAACATAGCCAAAAAGGCATTAAGAGTTGTTAACCTAATCTTACATAGCTTTTTCTCTGGTAATACTACACTAATAACTAGAGCATGCAGAACATTTGCTAGACCAATACTTGAATACAGCTCATCAGTCTGGAACCCACATTATGTATCTGGTATTAGCACAGTTGAGAAAGTCCAGAAATATTTCACAAGAAGAGTTCTCCACTCCTCTACTCATTGTAGAATACCTTATGCCACCAGACTTGAAATTCTAGAACTAGAAAACCTAGAACTATGCCATCTTCGGTCCAATCTTAGTATAGTATATAAAATCATACATTGCAATGTCAAATATCAATGAATACTTCAGCTTCAACCATAACAACACAAGAGCAAACAATAGATACAAACTCAAGGTTAATCGCACCAAACTTGATTACAGGAAATACGACTTCAGCAACAGAGTGGTCAATGTCTGGAATGCTCTACTTGACTCTCTGGTTTCTTCCCCAAACCCCAAAAACTTTAACCTTAGACTGTCTACTATTGACCTCACCCCTTTCCTAAGAGGTCTGTAGGGGGCGTGCATAAGTGCACCAATCATCCCTGTCCTATTGTTTCTTTTATTTATTTATTTTTTCTTATATGTATCCATGTTTTTTTACTTATACCTATTATCTTGTAAGCAATTGATATAAATAAATAAATAAAAAGTATGGGGATTTGTGAAAACGTTTCACTCCGGCTATGGCAACGAGGGCTTCTTTGTCTATTTGGCCATAGTTTCTCTTGGCTTTTGACAAGGTCTTAGAAGAATAGGCTACGGGGGCTTCCTTCCCATTCGCTAGTCGATGGCTAAGTATTGCCCCGATGCCGTATGGAGGCACGTCGCAGGTGAGCTGTAGGAGCAAGGTCTCACTATATTGCATCAATACTGTGGTCAGATGTTATAATGTCTTTTATTTTGGAAAACACGGTGTCCTCGGGGGTTCCTCACTTCCAGGGTGTATTCTTATCCAACAGTCTATGGAGTGGCTCCGCTAAGGTCGCCTTCTGTGATAAGAGTATGTTATAGAAGTTTAATAAGCCCAAGAATGCTTGGAGTACACTTTTATTCTGTGGGGTGGGGGCTTCCTTAATTGCTTTCAGCTTGTTGTTTGTGGGTCAGATACCTGACCCATCAATTTTGAACCCCAAGAATTCTACGCTCGGTACGGCAATGTAGTATTTGTCCCTTTCTAACTTGAGCCCCGCTTCTTGGAATCTTTCTAATACCGTTCAAACCCTTTCCATTAGTTGGAGCTTGTCTTTGGCCGAGACTATTATGTCGTCGAAGTAAGGAACTACTCCTGGCAGACCTTGTACAAGCCTTTCCATAATGCTCTGGAAAAGGCCAGGGGCTATGCTAACCCCAAATTGCAGCCGGTTGCACTTGAATGTTACTATCATTTTGGCATATTTGGTTCTTCTCCTGTTCCCATTTATACTCTTCAACACCATGCAAAATATGACCCCCAAATTATTCAACCCTGTTTCTTTGTCTTCTGCGGAGTTGGCTGTTCTATAGTTCTAGGAAACACTAAGAAAAAAAGGACACAATTAAGATATTGAATGCAATGATCCAACTTCAGCCTACTTTCTAAAATTCCTAGTTATGGGTCAATTAAGATACTGGATAGAACCACTTTCCCAAATGTACTAAGACCATTTCTCACCTATTGATATGTTTCCAAATCCAAGAGTAATTAACCTTTCCTTGTGTTCATTAAGTTGGTGCTTTGATTCAGCTAATATACCATTTGTCCACAAAAGCAAATTTGTAAACACTGAATGAATTACTCCAAACCTAAAAAAATAAACAATGCAAACACATTATATTATGTACACATAACTTTCCGGTATGAAATATTGATGATGCAACAATATTAGATGTTTGTATGTACTTAAGTAAACACACTATGCCAACATAGCTCTACCCCAAAGATGCCTTCTATTAAAAGAACAGGCCTGGGAAACCATGCAGAACTGGTATCTAGACTCCAATACCTTCATCAGTTGTGAGGGAACATCTTTTGTCATTCTGAGGCAGCCGCCACACGTCTTGCTTCTAGAATAGGAGAAGCCCGAGATCGCCCTCTCTTCCAACAGAGAGAAGAGCCAGCAAATGAATGAGGAGCCACAAAGGCCTTTTCTCGGTCCTGCAAATTCATATTTCTTGCAGAACTTGTTTCCCCATAAGCCAGATCTTTCAGATTCATCGGTAAAATGGAACATGAAATATACTAAAGCTTTCCAAACTCACTCACCAAACAATGTGTGCTCCAATTCTATTTTTCAGTCTACCTTTGTCCTATATCATTAAATTAACAGTAGGCCGCAGTGATCTTCTGTATGCCAAAGTTAAATTTTCCTGAGGAAAAGATGGTTACAGGGGAGTATCTACTTAGAAAAAGGTAGAGGAGGAAGAGTTGTAACCAGGGCAAAACACTCAGATAAGAGTATTATCCTGGCACAAACCAGGAGTGTAAGTTGAGAAAACACCTCAGGTTTCACCCTCCGCAGTTTCCTTTAGGATAAAGAGGAAGCCATTCAGAGTTGCATGATTCTGTTACAATAACCCTATAGTAAAAAATAGTTTCAGTATTCATGACTTTGTGTTCACCTTTGGTCTACCTTGAAGGGCTGACATCCGCTCCCTTTGGCAACAGCATTGAACACATTTTAATATTGTATAGAGAAGGTCTATATTCATCCTCCAAAGCAACAAACGATCTTTTAAAATAACTTCTGCCATGTATATACAAGTATATATTTGCTTTATTTTATTTAGTTTTATTTAGTTTCACGATTATCTGGCTACCTATCTCATGCAATAACTCGAAGTGGCTGACAACTGTCCATAAATCATAGTTAAAAACAAAGGTACCTCCTTCTCCAATATGGCACCAGAACAGACATCCTCACAGCTCAACTCCCATCCTAGCTGTATGTTTGGGGGGAGAAGCTCTTTCTTCACAGCCCTCCAGAAGGCTAAAAGGGGTGGGATCTCCCTGATTTCAAGTGAGGTGGGCTGTTTCAAAGGGCGGGGGCAGCCACTAGAAAGGTGCTCCACCAAGATCCTACCAGATTATAACAATTAAGGAAGGGGACCCAGAGCACATCTACCCTGTCTAGCCTAGTAGGGTGGGCAGGTATCCTCAGGGAGTGGTGAACCCACAAGGGTTCTAGGCAGGGTTTTAAAGGTGATATGCACCTGGTTAGCGGAAGGAAGCCAGCGCAGCTCACATGGGGCAGTAGCATTACTCAGGGCACCCAAAACGATCAGTTGTAGCTCCTAGATGCCTTCAAGCCCCATTCACAGCATTGCAGTAATCCAAGCAATAGGCAACAGGTGACTGTGTACAAGGCCTTGTGATCCAGGAACGATGAGCTCAGTTGTCACACATTTGTGCAAAGACTCTCTTGGCCACAGCCACCACCTGCTCTTAATAGCAGGACCACCAAACTGTGCACCGGATCTCTCAGGGAAAGTGTTATCTGCCATTGTCAGCTTAACACTTTGGTGGCATCTGCCATAAACTGTTAAGGGAGGCGGGGAGGAAACAGGCAATTGGCATGTAGTCAGTAGAGATGAGCCAAGGGGGAGGAAGCGACAGATTTGACAGAAGCCAGAGGTTTGAAATCCAGCCTGTTCTATTCTTCAAAGCCACAGAGCCTGGGAAAGGAATGCAAACTGCACTAAGTGGCACCAAACATCCAAGCAGTTCCCAAAACACCTAGGCAGCACACCACTGGATGAAGACAAACTGGCCCAAGGTGGGAGGGCCAGGGAGAAGGGGAAATTTTGTAACTATTTGCATGGGAATTTTTGTTCCAGCCTGCTTTAATTGCAACCCATTAATCCTTAATAAAAGAACCTATCACTTATATTAGCTGGAGTTGAGGATCTTTCTTTCCTAGGGACCCACAGTAGCTGGAGCAAGCCTGAAAGTTACCCCATCCAGAGTTAGAGATATCAATTCTCCTGATGCTGGAGGTGGGGGCAGAGGCAGGGGTGGGATTCTACCAGTTCACACCTCTTCACTAGAACCGGTTGTTAACATTCTAAGCAGTTCGGAGAACCGGTTGTTAGAAGAAACTACTGGGCTAATCCTGTAAGGAAGGCAGGAAGGAAACATTCTGGTGTTGCTTACAGAAACTGCCTCTCCTTTAACCCTTATTACATTCTTGGCAGGACTAGACTTCCTGTCTCAGGAACTTCTCTGGAGTTTTTTCCCCTCCTTTGCTGGTACTTTGCTTGTGTGGAGTGACCTTTCAAAGTTACAATGCCACTGAAAAAAGTGACTTATGACCATTTTTCACACTTAACAACCGTTGCAGCATCCTCACAGTCATGAGAGGCCAGGCGAGGAGATGCATGCCTCGATGTGAGTGATATTGAGTTGGCCACGCTCAGCCAATTACATGACCACCAAGCCATGTCCACCACTCACATGACCACCAAGCCACGCCCACCAACTAAGCCATGCCCACAGAACCGGTTGTTAAAAAAAATTGAATCCCACCCCTGGGCAGAGGGAACTAAGTTGCAGCTGGTTTCTCCCCATCCAGATTCCCACATCCTCCAGACGTTGAACCAGGACCTGAACGGCAGCATCTGCCCACAAAGGGTACTGATATATAGTTATCATTAGCATATTGAAGATGGTGAACCACTTGCCAACAGATAATCTCTCCCAGCGGCTTCATATAGATATTAAATAAGAGGAGAGGCAAACTTAAGTTCTGAGGAACCCCAGAAACAGGGGCCTAGAGAGATGGACCTCTCCTCCCCCACCCAACGTTGACTACAGCTGAGAAGAGTCCTCCCATGCCAGTCCTCAAGGCTGCTCCAGCAAAATGGTTGATATCAAAATCAGCTGAGAGATCCAGAAGAGCCAGTGAACACCTCAAGCTCTCCAAAGATGCAGTCAAGATGCTGCCTCGGTACTCAGCCTGAATCCTGACTGAAAGGGGAGCGCATTGGGGCGTATGGGTGGGGAAAAATACCTTAGGACTAAGCAGTAAACTAGAACTAGAAGACATGACACTTTTTGCAATCATACTTATGAAAAATGATTTCAATTAATTTTGAGGTCAAACCATCATTTCTACTGCTTGGTTGCAATAAATGGCTACACTCATAATTTCTTAGGTTTATTGATATATTTTAATTAAACTTTAAAACACTGTATTATCTCCCTCCCTGAACAGTATTCACCTTACCTCTCCAGTGTTTTGAAGGACTGGATAACATCCTTTGCGTGGCACCATAAAAAATATACCTGAAAACAAACATGAATAAATTATAATGGGTCCCATGGAAAAAGTAGCATTCAATTAATCGTGTATAAAAACAATTAAAAGAATCTAGAAAAATGTGCCCAGACATTTTCTTCCTTGTCTCAATTCAGACAGTATCTGAGGGCCCTGCCTTCCCAATAGGGACCAAGTCGCTCTAGAAAGGGCTGTTGGATAGCTATCAGCAAACGCAATAGCGGTGGAGATATACTGATGTTTCACAATCCTTTCTGGATGGCCAGCAGGATTGGGGCCTTTCTCAGGTATGGGGATGTGAAGATAGCCTTGTAACTGGACATGAAACATTTTGATAAAGTACTTTTTTACAGTAACTGCAATTTGTTCTTCTTAAGTGAGCCCTGTTTACGCTTTTATTATTTGCCACCCAGAATTCCAATGGTAGATGGCTGCTACATATATCTGTTAAATAAACACGTAATTGTTTCCTTTAATTGACTGCCTTTCCATATAATACCCCAAAAAGGCTATAGATAAAAGTTGAAAAAGGGGTGTGTCAATGGTAAATCTAGACAAGAACACGAAGGACAAGACTATTTCTATGATAATAAAAAGCCAAATTAGCTAAAGCAGATGTCTTTCCAGAAGTAAAGGCTAGAGCAGAGAAAGAGAGAACGGAAATAGAAAATTATTGATTAATACACATTTTTATAAGAATATCACAGACTGCAAGAAAAACAACATCGAAGTCCTTGTCCGGTTGCCCTCCCCATCACTTGCTGCCTACCACCATCCTGAGGGGGAGGAGACTGTCGGGGAGGCAGAGAGAGGGAGGAGAAAGGGAGGCTGTTCTAAGGGAGGAAAAATGAGGGAGATCACCCCGGACAGGAAGTCTGGGATACTTTTCTTCCTATCACAAAGAATGCCGGCTTGTGCCTCTTTTTTAGAAACTATTTTTATTATCCAACATTTTTATTAAGTTATATATCAAACATTTTCACTGAATTATATATCAAACATTTTTATTAAGTTATAAAGTGTTAGAAAATACAAAAATAGATAAAAGAGCAGTGGCAGCAATTCTGGTGGCATCGGGGCTTCCAGGACCAGCTCCCCATCCCACCATCCATCAGCTGTTTGGGTGGGCAAGGAGGGGCGAGGCCAGCCAAGGGAGTGATTTGCCAGTTCTCCGAACTGTGCAGAATCATAACATCCAGTTCTATATTTTAGGCTCTTACACAACAATAATACAATCCTAAAGGAGTTGTATACATCTGGAATAATAAGTGAGCAAATGGCTTTACCTGCAATACTGTATGAACTGCATGTGCAACTGGAAAAATGCCTTCTGTAATTGATAAGCAACTTGAAAATCCAATGAAGTATCCAATTTTGAAAGAATCCATAATTAAAGTAATGATTGCAAATAAAGTAATTCCACCTGGAACAAATGTTAAACAAAAGAGTTATGCTAAAAGTAAGAACTTTAACATAGCTCAATTGGTAGCCTTTTTCAACTTCATTCACAGAAGCTATTCCAGATCTAACAGGTTAGCAGCAATATTTCAAATTGTGGGTTGTATATATAAAAGAATAGAATTAGAAAAGAATACCGGTAGTTCTTTATTGGCCAAGTATGATTGAACACACAAGAATAAAGAATATTCTATGTCTCCCATTTCTATTCACTTGACATAAAATTTGTGCACCAGGTTATCAGGCTGTATAGATCGATTTAACTTCTCCCTACTGTTCTATACTCCAATTCCTTCAAAACATGTTATGTTGCCAAGATGTGTTGCAACATTCCAAATCTGGCAGGTGGGAGGTAGATGAATTATTTTTGCTATTTGGTAAGCTGTAACTTATCATACGGACAAAGTCTTTCATTTTTTTCTGTACTGATTCAATTTATAGTCTACATTTCTAATTATATTGCACTCAAAATAACTGTCTAAAATTAAGCACAAAAAGCCCAGCAAATTACACAAAAACAGATAGCAATTTGCAGTAATGTTATTTTTCATCCTTCCCCCCCAAAAAATGGAACACTAAAATTAACAAGGAATATTCTCAAGAACAGGAAACGTTCTGCTGCGCGATTTCCCTTTCTCCACACAGTAGAGATCAAGATATGCAAGAAAAGTGGCTTTTCTTGAGTAACAAAAGGGTCTATCATTAGACCCTTAGACTCTAGTATCAAAAGGATCTACCATTAAACAATGGTGGGGTGGGGTTGCCTGGAATTGTCCTCTTCTCCTATGCCCAAGATATTAACTCCCCTCAGTTATTTTGAGGTTCTGTATGACAGATCATGTTAAGACCTTCTGCACGTGCACAACTACTGAGAAACAGATCAAGTTCAGAAGACATGAATTCGATTTGGTGGTTACCATTTGGTGGAAAGATGTTTGCAAACAGACAGAAAATGATGTTGAATTAATACATTAGCATATATTTCTAGCAACTGTAGAAAATATATGAAGAAAACAATTATTTAATAGCTTCCCTGTGGATACATCAAAACTGTAATCTGTTATATACATGGCCTTAAAAAGTGAGATAAGCTCCGTAATTTTCATATGCCAGGCATTTCCAGCAACTTAACATTTCTTATACTTAACTTAACATTTCTTTAGAGACGGGTGTGTGTGTGTGTAAAAAGACTAGGATTACAAAAGAGATTCTGCAAAAGTACATAAGATTGTATTCTTGTATCTTTACTTGAAACAATGTTAGAAAATTGGATCTTTATATGATTTAACAAAATACCAAAAATACATAAATGATAAAGTTGAATATACTATGGATTATTGTTTCAATTATATTACAAATTTATTATTTTTCTATCTTAAAATGTAGTAGGTAGTTTTAGAATGTGCTAAGCAGAATCGGAATGAGAATTATATATTATTTTAAGTGTTAAATTTAGGGGAAAGATATAAAGGCGTCATACTTCAATTAGTGACTACAGGAGAAATATTGTGTTAATAAGAAAAGAAAAATAGATGATTACAGAACGGACAAAAGATATCAGTATAACGATTTAAATCGAGATGAAATAAATAAAATAGAATTAGGAGAGTGAAAAGAGGGGAGAAGCCAATATAGAAAATATACAATGGTAAATAAGATATGAAATGGTATATATAAAGTGAGCATGAAGTCCACAAGTCTTAAAGTTGCCAAGGTTGGACACCCCTGGCCTACACGGAGGACATTTGCGCGGCTTTCTGGGCAGCAGCAAAGGTGCGGAGACCTCCAGGGCCTGTTCCCAACTTCCCAAGGGTCGCCCGGCCAAGCGGCCGGCCGCGTTTTCCCAGCCGGAGGCGCCCTCGCCGGGCTCGCCCTCGCCCCGCCGCACTCACACTTGAGCCAGCGGGCCCCGGCCTGGGTGTCCTTGTCCTGGATGAGCCTCTTGTGCGCGCAGCGGCGGCCGAGGTACCAAACCATCCAGAGGAGCTGGAGCGCCATGAGGGAGAGCAGGTAGGCCAGGACGGCGCTCTTGGCCACCCCGACGGCGTGCACCGCCCAGGCGAACATCAACAGCAGCCCGGCCAGCAGGAGATGCAGCCCGTACTGGCTGCTCAGGGTCTCGGCGCTTTTTTGCGGGCAGCTTCGTCCGGCCCCGGGCGGCAGAGGCCACCGGCGGCTTTCAGCCCGTCTGAGCCGCTGGATCGGCGGGAGCCGGGCTTCCTCGGCTGGGCTCTCCCCTTGCCAGCCACCCGCCGTGGAGCTGGTTTGGGGGCCCGTCGAGGCGGCCTCGAAGGGGCTTCTTTGGAGACCCATGGGCGAGAGAGGCTTTGGCCTGGAGATGCCCGCTGTTGGAGGAGGGTGCGGGCCGGCTCAGCCTGGAAGCATCTCCGGAGCGGAGAGCAGAGGCGGGCAGGGGCCCCTGTCGATGCTCCCTCCCAAGGGCCGCGCTTCGCCAGTTGCTGCCCCAGGGAAGCCTCCGCTCTTCGGGCTCCTAAAGGCGGATAATGCGCGGGAAAAGGGCGCTCCGTCCGGGCTCTGCAGCAAGACCTCCCCGTCGCGGCAGCCTTCCTGCTTGCTATCCCTCCTCCGGTCTCCGCGTAGTATTTATGGGATGGAGGAGCCGCAGAGCCCTGGAGCGGGCGGGACGCAGGAAGCATCGGGTTTCAGTCACCGTAGACTCGGGGGGCTGCGACCCCTTTGCCTCGGTTCAAACTGCGCCTCTGAAGTCGGTGGGTGAGAATCCGAGCAGCCAGATGACTGAAGGAGAGAGGGAACGGGGCAGCGCCCAACAGACGAGTGTTTCTCGGAGCATCTCGGAAGGTGAGGGACCCAGGCTATCTTCAGTTTACAATACTTAAATACGAGTCCAATTAAACGTCAAGTCTAACATGGATATTTCTAACTGAAGTACTCCTCAAATTCAAGAAAATAAGGAACACAGAGAACAGCTTCACCTGACAAATACACTTACAAACTAAAGGTCCAAGGAGAGATTAGGCGAAACCTGGCTCAAAAACAATAACTGTGAGTCCTTGGACGATCCCTTAAATATGAACCAGCAGTGTGCGGCAGCAGCAGCTTAAAAAAGCGAATACGTGGGTATATAAACAGGCGTAGAAAGATCCATTTTATAAAGTCTTAGTAAGACCACACCTGGGACGCTGCATCCAGTTTTAGTCATCACGTTACAAAAAAAAAAAGGTTGAGACTTTGGAAAAAGTGCAGAGAAGAGGAAAGCAACGAAGATGCTGGAGACGAAAAGATGAACCTGGTTTGCAGGATTTGGGTTTGGCTAGTGTAGAGGAAATAGCAAAGGACTGGTCCATGGTGCCTCTGCCAGCAAAAACAGAGAGTAGAACCCTCTTTAACATTTTCATTCATGGAATCCTTCCCAAGCTCGCTCTAAGTTTGTTGAAATCGGCTGTTTAAGGTATAAGACGCTACTTTGATTTTGTTCTATTGCTTGTGTCTGCATTATATTGAATTACAATATAACATGGTCACTTTCCCCCAAAGTTCCTGCAATTTCACACACACACACACACACACCATCATTTCATCTTTGTTTGTAAAGTTTTGGTTCAATACAGGTTTTCCTATAGTCCTCTCTACCTTTTGAATGGCAAAAGTTTTCAGTCAGGATCCCAGTGAGCCTATTTGATCTCCCGCTTCATTCAGAATTTATTTCCCAGTTGATGTCAGGGTAGTTTAAATCCCCCAGTATTACTATGGTATGTTTCCTACATATATGTAGTGGTGGTGCAATGGTTAGAATGCAGACCTAACTCACTGTTAGGAGTTCGATTTTGAGCAGCTCAAGGTTGACTCAGCCTTCCGTCTTTCCAAGGTCAGTAAAACGAGGATTCAGATTGTTGGCGGCAATATGCTGACTTTGTAAACCACTTAGAGAGGGCTGTAAAGTGGTATATAAGTCTAGGTGCTATTGTTCTATTAATTAACTGCTTAGCAAAAAGTTAATCTTTTTTTTTTGGCTTGTGTGGCCTAGAATATACGCCTATGGCAATGTCATTCTTTTTTCCTTTTATTTTAACCCCTATGCATCCAAGGAGGCTTTCATCCTTGGTTTTATGCATTTCTGTACAGGTATAATGATTTCTTACATATAATGCAACTTCACCTCCTCTTTTGTTAGGACTGTTTCTTTTGAACAGTTTATATCCTTCCAGCAGTAGATCCTAACTGAGTTTCCTCCCACCAGGTTTTGATAATGGAAACTAGTTATCATACTTGCCTTCCTATAATAGTACCTCAAGGTTATTCCCCCAAACCTAGTACATCTGAGTCCTTTATAGCAGGGGTCCCCAACCACCGGGCCCTGGACCGGTACCGAGCCGTGGAACATTTCCTACCGGGCCGCCGGTTTGCTGGGCACTGCCATCTTGTTTTGATGAGAAAGTGCTTCCGGGTGAGCTTTTCCGGTTGGAAAGCGGCGTTTGGGTCCTGAAGGAATCCTCGCGCCTTAGTTTCATCGAAGGGGAGGACGGCTGATACAAAAAAAACCCCGAATACTTTGTTTTCCTGAAAATAAGACTGCGTCTTATATTACTTTTGCTTCAAAGGATGCATTTGGGATTATTTTCTGGTTAGGTCTTATTTTCGGGAACATACTGTACAAACTGCATCCACCTGGCTGATGATCTTAACTGGGGCTTATTTTGGGGGGCAGGGCATATTTTACGACCATTCTGAAAAATTGTGCTAAGGCTTATTTTCTGGTTGGGTCTTATTTTCAGGGAAACATTATATATATATATATATATATATATATATATATATATATATATATATATATATATATATATATATATATATATATATATGTATGTATGTATGTATATGTATGTCTGTTGAAGATTATGACACACAAACATTTTTATAACTAAAGTAATTACTATAAGTGTTTTTCACATTTAATCTTGACACCTCAAGAGAATGCTGCAGAAGACTTCAGATTGAAAGTGTATTCGTGGGAAACAACTCAGCTCAAAAGAGGACTTTCCTTGGAATAAGGCAACTTCCTAAAGCTTGATCCTGAGTAGCCAGACTCCTCTTCAAGGTGAAGCACAGAATAGTAGAGAGGGCTGATTTTTAAGCACACTAGTTCCCAACAGCTAAAGGCATCATATACTAAATATCCTGTCAAAAGATTACAATGATTTTGTTACATGCTCTTCCAGGTTGGTTTGCTGTTTAATAAAAGAAACTGTATTTGTTGTCTTTCCGTGAAATAAATTACAATAAAAGCACCTCGTTAAACAACAACTCCAATTTTTAGAAAAATTCAGCTAGATCCCAAAGGCATGCAAACCATTTTACTTATAAATTGCTTTTCCTTCCAAGTGGAGGGATACACATATACAATTCTTAGTATAACAGAATAACAGATTTGGAAGAGACCTTGGAGGTAATCTAATTCAACCCTCTGCTCAAGCAAAGGACCCTATACCATTCCGGACAGGTGGCTGTCCCGTCTCTTCTTAAAAGACTCCAGTGATGGAACACCCGTAACTTCTGAAGGTCAGACCGTTCCACTGGTTAATCGTTCTGTCAGGAAATTTCTCTTAGTTCTAGGTTCCGTCTCTCCTTTGTTGGTTTCCACCGTTTCTTCTTTTCTTCTCTGGTGCTTTGGAAAATAGGTTGACTTCCTTGTTTTTTGTGGCAGCCCCTCAAATGTTGGAATACTGCTATCCAAGTCCTACTTTTTCACTAAACTAGACAAACCCAATTCCTGCTCCCTAATGATCTTTGCTGCTCTTTTCTGCACTCCTGCCAATGTCACTACATCTTTTTTATAACATGGTGACCAAAACTAGATGCAGTATGCCAAGCCTGGTCTTACTAAGGCCTTTTTAAAAAGGTAATAATACATAATACATACATACATATATACACACATATACACATACATATAAATCAGCATCATATTGAAAATCACTAAATCTGGGGACACTAAATCTGGAATTGACTTTGACTTCACTAAGGTGATCTAATAAATTTATGGCAGAGAAGGAATCCAAGCATTCTGAGTATCTTAGACCCTGCAAAATATCTTTACCGTTCTGTATAATGCACAGAGATGAAGAATTCACCTTAAATTAAAATGCAATTATGTTGTTTCTTCCCTTTCCCTGAAAATAAGACCTATTGCAAAAATAACCCTTGGCATGTTTTACGTGTTCACCTAATATAAGCCCCACCCTCCAAAATAAGCCCCATCAAAGAGCCTGCGTCACCGGCTGACTGCCCATTCCATCTGGTTGCTTGTAGTGCCACAGCCATGAAGCGAGTCAGGGTGGTGGTAGAGCTGCCCCACACCGGATTAAGTCATGGCCCCCATAGGCCATCCACAGCCCAACGCCTGTCTCGCGGTAGCAGTACTGATAGCCATGTGCAACAGGAGCCCATGTGGTCGCCAGCCCATTTCTGCTTGCTCGTGGTGGCAACAGAACAGGAGGCTGAGCAGTGTGCTGATCCCTCAGCCATGAGGTGAGGCAGGTGTTGGGGTGTGGGTGGCTTGGCTATGGGGGCCCTGAGGTAAGCCAGTGCAAGGCACGTGGGGCAGTTCTACCTCTGCCTCACGGTGGCTGCATTGGCACACTGAGCAGCCTCCTGCCCCGCCACAAGCAAACAGAAGAAGTGGGCCTCCCATACATTGGAAAAATAAGCCCTAGTACTTATTTTAAGGCCCAAAAGAAAGTAAGACCCGGTCTTTTGTGGGGGGGGGAAACATGGGTATGTCAACAATCTATACGATGTAAATATCTTGAAACATTAAAAACAGCTCAGAGAATATGACATGATACTTAATTTCATAACCATATTTTAGTTCAACTGTTTTACTCGATGAAGGTGAGATTTTAGACTGTCCAAACTTTATTACCCGCAGGTTTCATCTTCAAATCCTGCCATCTGGCAGTTCAGCCTACAAACAAACGAATGGCATTTTGTTTAAACACAGCTTTTGGTTATCTTTTTTGGAATGCAATTGGTTCAGTTTTGCTCAACAAGAAATAGTGAAGAATGGCATAAGGAACAAAAATGACGTTTGAAAATGAAGGAGACATGGCCATGGGATTTCTATGTACTTCTGATTAAATCTTTCCTTCCATAGTACTGAAGAAACTTGATGGTGATCTTGCTGACCCTTTGTGTATTCTGAAGTTGAAGTGGCCGAGAATAGGTGTTGCCCCAAACTTCAAAATGGGGAGAATGATTAAATCCAGACCCTTCACTATGACATGAAGAGTAGACAGAACCTAAAACAAAATATGACAAGTTTCAGTCAAGAGATCATAAAAAACAATGCAACAGTGAGAAATCAGCCTGAGTTAGCATATTAACAAAATAACCATATCTTGTTTATTCTCATTAAGTAATTCTTCCACAGATCACTGTACAAATGGACCTTTCAAATCTTCAAATCACCAAGCATTTGATGAAATACTTGAGGACGTTCTGATAAGCAAAGAAGTACTTTCTGGACAACATAACAGTGAGAGAGAAAGTAATTTTGAAGTACTCAGTAAATGAAATGGTAGGAATGACAATTAGATCTGCATATGATATTAAACCGTGGTATGGAAAAGGTAACTAGAAAATAGAAAAAGGGAGACCGTTGCTCAGAAAATAAAAATAGGTATATAGGATATCTCTTTTTTTAAAATCTCTGAGTCAGCACAACATGCCTGGATTTCCTGATGGTGCCCTATTCAAGTAGCAGTAAGACCAAGTTCTGCTTAAGTTTTTCAAGTTCAGCTAAGATCAACCATCTACCAGGAGCTTTGGTGCTGACAGTACTTCAGACTGAGTGATACAACTGCCAAAAAGCACTACACAATTCCACAAAAAACATCTTCCAAACCACAGAAAGTAACAGTTCAATTTTATTTTGCTTTGGTCAGCCTCGCAACATGTTCCAGGTCTATAACTGTATGCCAGTGAAGAGATTTGGTCATTCAGAGAAACAGAGTTAAGCACCCAGACGGTCTTACCTGCGAGGTCTAGCCCAACAGGGACACAAGCATGACTATACCCATAAACTGGATGAAGAGCACTGGAGGCGTCAGAAATGACCACACAGGCCACAAGGAAATGTTAAAACTGGGAATGAAAAAAGAATGATTAATTTTAGTTTAATATTAGCAATTTTACATGTAGTTTATCATACTTATGCTTAACCTATTAACTTAAAAAGTCTCTTTTATTCATCTTGAAACGTCTTTCAGTAATCTATTCATAAATAAATATATGTTCACACACACAGAAACACAAATATCTTTGTTTTTACTCTTGCTAAGTCTCTTACCTTTTTCTCTAGATAGCATTCTAAATTTAAATTAATTCATAATTATAAAAAGAACCATGATAAGTACCAGTTGTCCTCACTAATAGGGACAGGGGAATTCCGTCACTAAAGGTCGTAGTCATCAAGTACATCATGTGACTGATGACTTACAACGTCAGTTGTCAGGATAATTAAATGAATTGTCATGGTTTAGTAAACATATCACAAGACTAAACATATCACATATGTTTAGTAAACATATCACATGGCTTCCCCATTGACTTTGCTTGTGGAAGCATCTCTGAAACTTGCAAATTGTGACCATATTTGATCGCAACTGCAATATGGTTGCCAGATGGCCAAACTGACATTACATGACTGACCAAATGTATGCTACAATGGCTACTATGAAGACCCATTGTAGCTATGAACCGTCACTGAATGAATGGTTGGTAACCAAGGACTATCTGTAATTGATACACATGTGTGTGCACTCTGGAAAAAGCTAGCAATTCATAAACCATGTTCTTGAGATTATATAAATTTGTAGATTAAGATGTTACTTCATAAGATATATATCAAGGAATTAAGCCTGGATCAGATTTCTCTGTCACTGCGTATCAGGAATGTATGGCATCTGTCGTTTGGGGAAGACTGCAGAGGTTTTGCATTTCTATTTCTGAACATGGTAACATTGTGGCTAGGAGATGGTCAAGCGGTAAGGCACAGGACAGGAAGTAGGATCAACCAATCAGCATGCAAGGACATGTGCGTGGTGGGCCTGTCTGCAGCCATCTGCAACCCACACTTACCCATCAGCCCCTTTGTAGTGCAGGTATGTGCTGATGCCTACATACAGCTGCAGACAACTTAATTCAAGCTTTAGGCTACGCTAGTATTTAGGAAATATATGTAATATAAATTAGCACTTAATTTAAACCAGTGATTTAAAACGATCCCTTTTTCCTAGGTTCTTTATAATCAATCTAGTTGAGAGCCAGTTTGGTCTAGGAATTAAGGCACCAGGCTAGAAACCAGGAGAATTCTGAATTCTGTTTGCAAGGCGGCAGCATGAAAGCAAAGCTGGGTGATTGGGGGCCAGTCCTTCCCACTTAGCCCAGGCCTGGGCAGCCTTAGACGTCAAGCTTGGGCAATTCCTGTCACAACCAATGGAGCAGCGATCAGTTGATCTGAAAAAGGTGGACCCTGCATTTGCCAGAAAATACTAGTAAGAAAAAAAATATAATCACTCTTGTCTATTCCACAGCAGCACAAGGGCAAGTGCAATTTAATACCTATCTGTTATCCGATGTGAGTCCTGTTACGGTATGAAATGGCCCGCTTTCAAAACAGTGAACAAAATCTATATTGTTCCCTCACCCGTCTATTTCATGTACAATGAACCAATGCAATATAATTGCAATTGGAGAATGCAAAATCACTTTTTATTTTTAATAAAAAGATTTAATCCAGTACCCCTTTAATTAAATTAAACACTTTGGAAGCAATGCCAATCTGGCAATATGGCATACTTTGAAGTATTTTATTACAGAAAAAAGCTATACGGAATATGGATGAGCTGCCATGAATATCCATGGATGCCTCATGCACCTGTATGGCTTCCAGAGAGCTCCTGGGAAAATGCCCCCAGGTGAATCAGGTGTGGAACAAGACTGCTTCTGAACAGCCTCATTCTGCTGACTAAACCTGGCAGCTTCTGAGGAGCCATGAGAAGTGAAGCAACAGAAATACGTAGAATAGCAGTGAGCATAACTTTGTTTTTGAAATAATTGAATAATTGGGGGAAAAAATTCTATGTTCAACACACTGGAATTAGCTTAACAGTGCAATTTAAAGTGTTGGCTTTAACTCAAACACCTTTATGGGTTTGCCACTGAGGTACCTCTACCAGCACAGAGCTTACCAATCTATTGAGCCATCTAGAGAGAAACTGCTCTTAGTGTTTGATCAGGAGGGGTAGCTTCATAGTAGCAGGAGTGGTTCTGTGCTTAAGTTACATTATTATATTATTATACTGTTTTTATTTTATGCTGATTTTATTCCTATTGGGGATTTTAACTATTTTTTTCCTAAGTTATGTTAACCAGAAAGTGGTTTGACTGCAGTGAGATATAAATGTAATAATAAACTATATTACTTTGCTGAATACTTTTTCTCTATACCAATTTTAATCCCTTTATCTAAGTTAAGAGACCCCAGTTCATTCTTTAACAAATGTGGAATTTCATCAGGACCAAAAGTCTCAACAACATATGGTGAAGCTAAATCAATGGCTCTGAAACACCCTGAACATGTTAAATTTTACACAAGCTTTTAAAATGGCCTCAAGAGAGCTAAAGCTAACATGATAGAACAGCATTACAAAAATTGACCTTATTGTCTCCTCTCACAAATATTTTAACAGTTACCTTTAAGTTAGGTCTCTCCATTAATATCAGTTTATTCTATGACTGGCCAACTTACCAAACTGCTGCAGCAATAAAGCTAGCAGTTGTGATGGGAACGAGAGTGGGATAGCTAGTTTCATAGTCTGCAATTCCATGATACCATTCGAGATATATGATGCAATAAAATGCCACTGACAGACTGACTGCTAATAAACAGCTGCCAAGGACAAACCACCCACTGCAAGACAGAGAAAAGGAGAACTGAGTAAGTGCCACAATAAGCTAGCTATTAAGTATACATCAATGGTATGAACATTGGCTCAATTAGGAGGCTAATCCAGATCAGGACTGTTCTTACATTGGCTGAGAAAGACTTGTGTCTTTATGGTGCTTCAGGTTTCAACTGTTAAAGAGGTCCTCCTCGGGTATGTGTGGGACTTTTTAGCATATGGGCACCTGAGAAACTAAGACTGGAACCACAGGAGAGAGAGAGAAAAGAGGCCTGAGTTTAAGTAAAACATTTGGACAACCTTGTCTGGGCTCAGAAGCCAAACATGGTTAGGTGTGGTTGGTATTTAGAGGATGATTTCTAGGGATTCTGACTCATGAGATTAAATTTAAAAACAAACTAGACTAGAAAATCATGATTAAAAATCATCCTGTAAGAAGGCAAGCCACCACCTCCTCCTCCTCCTCCTGAGCGGACTGAAAGCAGCTGGGGCTGAGGAAACGAAGCCACCTCGGCTCGCGTTGTTTTCTGAGCCTAGAGCCAGGGCGCTTTCATTGCACGGCGGAGCTTCTTGTTTCACTTATTTTCAGGCGGATAGATTTCGTGTCTGAGCATTCTCACATGATTCCCCCCCTAAAAACAGTTAAATAAAGAAAAAACAATATATCCTCATGCAAGAACTTTTCTGCTTCCGATTACCCCCATGCTTACAAGTTGCGAAGGAAACACGGAAGCAGGGAAGCGGCTGCCCAGCTCCGTAGCTCCACACCATTTTCCTTTCAGAGGGAATCTCACTCGAGTATAAGCCTAGGGGTTTTTTTTCAGCACAAAAAATGTGCTGAAAAACTCGGCTTATACTCGAGTCAATAAATTTTCCCAGTTTTTTGTGGCAAAATTAGGTGCCTCGGCTTATATTCGGGTCGACTTATACTTGAGTATATACGGTACATGGATATTTTCAGAGACATTTGGTTAGAAATGCATTACTGTTAGTATGGGGAAAAGTCAAAGAAAGACACTTTATGAAAGTACCAGTCTGGCTCTCCACAATGGAGGCATTGACACATCTGAATGTGATTAATACGGAAAAAATTGTGAGATGAAGGGAGATTTTAGCAATAACAATAGCACTTATATACCGCTTTATAGTGCTTTCCAGTCCTCCCTAACCTGTTGGGGGCATATCGGCCCCCAACAATCTGGGCTGTCATTTTACCCACCTCGGAGGGATGGAAAGCTGAGTCAACTTTGAGCCTGGTGGGATTTGAACTGCCAAATTGCAGGCAGCCAGTAGTCAGCAGAAGTAACCTGCAGTACAGCACTTAGTGCACCACCAAGGCTCTAGACAAAGGGGAACTCAAATCTAAACAGGAATTGATTATTCAAGGGATTGATTTAGCAGGGTGGCCACATGTGCAAATTCAATCAAGATATGAGAAAGACGCAAGAATGTATGGTTTTTATAAAGAACCAACGGAACTATTAGGGACAGATGAAACATTCATTTAAAAATGTGTTACTATTTGTTGAGTATTAAAATGGAAGAAGAGCAAGTGAAAGAAACAATAAAATGGGCGAAAAAATGTGGCTTATTCCATAGAACTAGATAAATGGCAGAAATTATTGAATAAAAACTGCAAACCAACAATGTCAACGGCATATAAGGAAAATGTATACAAAATGCATTTACCACCTGCGAGATTAGTAAAGATGAATGAAAGCTTATCAGCTAAATGTTGGAAGTGTAATCAGATACCAGGTTCATGTTATCAATATTTGTTGTGGTTCACCAGCAGCCGGTGCAGATGGCAGCGGAATCGGACAGTGAGGAAGAAAGGGGACCAGTCAGAGAGTCTGGAGAGGACTTGGACGAGGGTCCTGCGTCCGATGCAGGGATGGGGCCAGGACCATCTGGGAGTGGGATGCTGCCTATGGAGGCTTCGGAGTCTGGCAGCAGCGAAGCAGAAGACCCAGGGAAGCCTGTTCCCAGGGTGCGTATGTGCAAAGCTGCGAGAAGGCGAGAACAGCTGAAACAGAAGGAGCGACTCGGGAGTAAGTCTGGGAGATGATTGGCCCCTCCCATAAGGGATGAAAGTCAGACCTCAATGATGAAACCTTTGCAGGAAGCAAAGTAGTTCGATAGATTCCAAGTCCTCCTTGAAGCTCTGTGTATTCTGGTTGTTTTTTTCTGGTACTTCAATTGGTTTCTGTTATAATTAATTGGATACTTCTGTTTTTGGCAGCATTCCACAGCACTGAAAGGCATGTGCTTATCTTGGGGCAGTGGTCGTCAACCAGTGGGCCGGGGACCACTGGTAGTCCATGAGAAAATTTTGGTGGTCCGCAGAGAAATGTCACCCCCAAAGCACCCCCCTAAAGCAATTAATACAGGCTGCGCGGGAACACAAGGCTCTGCTGCCCACATGGCCCACAGGAACACAAGGCTTGCGTCGCTTGCATTACGAACACGAGGTAGTGAGGGGAGAGGGGGAAGGGCGGAGGGGGGTAATTTGCCCCACATGCCTGGCCTGGCCATCAGGCTGCTTCTTTCCGCTTCTTTCTTTTGCTTTTGGCTGCATGCAAGGAAAGCAGCAAAAGTCTTTCTCTTCCCCAAACTCCGCTAGAAAATGAGTCTTTGGGATCCTGCAAGGCATCCTGCGCCAAGACGTTGAGCCAGCGCGACAAGTCTCATTTCTGGCAGAAGTTGGGGGAGAGAAAGACTTCTGCTGCTTTCCAGTCTCTCTCTCTCTCTCTCTCTCTCTCTCGGCGGTATCCTGCAATCCCAAATAAAGAATGATTGGTAGGAAAACGGGGTGGGGAATTTTCCTGCAGACTTTTTGGGGGATTTTCCCAGGGTCTTAAAATTATGAGTTTGGTGGTCCCTGAGATCCAAAAGGTTGGCAATCCGTCTTGGGGAATTGTTTAAGATTGGTTCTGGATGGGAATGAAAGTAATTCCCAGCATTGCATTAAAATAGGTTTTGCTTTTAAAACAAGCTTGTGTTTAATTATGTTTGACGAAGCTTGGGTCAGAGCAATATTATCCTATGTGGTAGACATGCTCAAAGGCAAAAAAAAATACTGGACTAAAATACATAGATGCGTAGAAAAAAATGATAAAACAACATGTAGATTTGAAACTAAAAATATTTTTGTTGGGAATAGTACTAGATCAGCATATTAAAGAGAAAACATACTTAATTTTACATGTATGAACAGCAGCAAGAATTATGTTTGCACAACAATGGAAAAATGAAAAGATTCCTACAGATGAATGTGTTATAAAAAAAATACTAAAATGTGCAGAGATAGATTCTGTTGTCATTATGATTTAAAAAGGGTAAACACAGTTGATAATAAATGGCTTCAGCCAACCACTAACCATGAGTGACAGAAAAGTTTTTGTTATCATTCATATTCTTTGAAAAATGGCCAAGAAATCATAAATTCTGCCAGGGTATGTAAACTTATGAGCACAACTGTATATCATGTATCTGGAATGGAAGTGTATATACTTAGGATATATTGAAATAGAAATATGTTCTTATATGTTTTTCGTTCTAGCCTTTGCCTAACCACTACAAGATGAAGGCCTCTGCCGTATTTTTCCAACCAATGTGATATTGAGCTTTCTTTTGCTAGTTGGGCCGCAATACTTGATGTCGTCAATCTATCTGTTTTTGGATCTTTTGTGTAGATGTTTTTATTGAATGGAATCTATTCTACGACTGCCTTAGTCTACCTGGCATCAGTTCTTCTGGGTATGTGACTAGTCCATTTCCACTTTTTTTACATGTGCTGGTCTTTCTATCTTGTATTGTGGTGCCAACCATGTCTCTTTCCACGGCTCTTTGCACCACTTTTGTATTGATTGCGAGATTAGTGTCCATGTTTCGCTGGCACATGTTAGAACAGAGAGCACGCACTGATCAAAAACTTTTCTCTTCATGCTTAGGGGAGATTGTTCTTGAAAATAACACTTAGATTGCCAAATGTCTGCCTATCATATTTAACACAACATTCAATTTCTTTTATTGTATCACCTTCTTCTCCAGATATTTTTCTTTCTTTCTTTGGTGAATTTATTAAACATGACCTGGCTCTTTTTCAGGTTTAATTTTAAGCCAAATGATTCTCCTACTTAGTGCAACTGTTATCTTTGTTAACCCTTCTGGGTCTTGTGAGAAGTGAATACATGTTTTTATGTGTTTTGTATAACTATGGTTGTATCTATATAATAAATAAAATCATTTAAACAAGTCTTCTTGGCTAGTTTCCCATCCCAACTACTTCAGTTACTATCCTCTATTAAACCTTTGCAATGAAGGTATAGATAGGAATACTGAGTTATGATTCAAATGATTTTTGAATAAGAAATTTACTTTCTCAAATTGTAACATGCCTAATGTACTGACGGGTGGCAGGACCTACAAATAATTTTAGTAAGTATTTTTTCCAAATTAAAATGTAAGCTGAACATATTGTTCAAATAAAGTAACAACTTTTATTTGTATAGAAACAGATCTTTACCTTTCTTTTTGAATAATTTCCTTAACAGTTTTAAAAAATTCAACATAATATGTAATAGCTATTGATGACAATATCCAAAATGCAGAATGAATGTTAAGCCTAGGGAGAGGCTTATCCTTTTTCTCCATGCTTGTACCTGGAACTGTAAAAATAAAACCACTGTTATACTGTAAAATGCGGTAGCTAATGTTAATAAATAAAACAAAACACTTTGTCATTTCATTCTTAGTTACAATTTGCTAAACCTGAACAGATTCTTCTCAAGGCTCCATGGCTTTCTTATATGCCTGTTAGAAAGCATATCCTGTGAGCACCCAGCAGGATTCCCGAAGATTTAGCATGGCTGTACCAGGAAGCAGTAGAACTTTGTCTGAAGAAAGGATAAAACTACAAAAAGAAATCACTTCCAAAACCCACCCAATAACCCTTTTCTAACCAACTAACCTGTCAAAATGTTTCTATCAAGAAATTGTCGTCATTTCCTGAAAATCAGTAAATATATAAAATGCCAAACTGTATTTTCAATTTACAGTTCCATTCCTCCAGTTAGTTTTTGTGCTACAATGCAGAGTGAAAGAAACCCTAATCAATCCTCTTAGACCTCACTAAATATTAAAGCAGTATATCCATCTGCCTAAAAGCTATGAGAGCCAATTCAAGCCATGAGAACAGCTACTGTATCTTATATTTAATCTACATTCAAGCAGTGCATATTAAAATTATATACACTGGTGGTAAAATTCCCAAGATATTTTTTCTCAATAACAGAATAATAGAGTTGGAAGGGACCTTGGAGATCGTCTAGTCTAACCTCTTCAACAAGACACACTATATATATATGACTATACCATTTCAGACAAGCAGCTGTCCAATCTGAAAAATCTCCAGTGACGGCACACCCACAACATCTAACGGTAAGCTGTTCCACTAATCGTTCTGACAGGAGATGTCTCCTTATTTCTACAGGTCGGTTCTCTCCTTGATTAGTTTTTATTCATTGCTTCTTTTCTTACCTTCAAATGCTTTGGAAAACAGATTGACCCTCTCCACATATTTTAGCCTCCAGTCCCCTAATCATCTTTGTTGCTCTTATCTTCGCTCTTTGTAGAAATATCTTTTTTATATTGTGGTGAACCTGGATGCAATGTTTCAATTTTTAAGGCAATAAGCCTTATAAAGGGGTGCTAACCATTCTTATGGTTTTGGTGCTATCCCTCTGTTAATGCAGCAGCCTAGGACTGCATAGACCTTTTTAGCAGCTGCAGCACCCTGCTAACTTAAGTAATTGTCCACTAGGACTCCTAAGCAATTAGTGCTATTGAGCCAGGTACCACCTGTCCTATTCTATACCAGTGCATTTGGTTTTTCTTGCCTAAAGAAAAACAGAAATAATTTACCTGAATTCTACAGATTAATGTATTGTTCAACCATAATGAAAACAAACCAATACTGTACTATTTTACGGACTGAGGATGGCTTCCTATTTTTACACTCTAACCATTCCCAAGTATAGAAGAGCTTTCTCCCTAGCTCGCTTTAATGTCTTGCCCTCAGCATTACTGGATGGGCCATTTAAGAGGCTCCCGATTAATGAGCGGCTATGTCCCGGTGATACAGCTGAGGTTGTAACTGTGGAGCATGTCCTTTTGTATTGCCCTGTGTATAACGCAGGCAGATCTAAGTTACTGTCTCTCCTTGAAACAGACCCTTCTAGGTGCAATGTTAGTAATTTGTTCTTATATTTAGGGGACGGCTCCTCATATAGCACTTCTTTGGTTCCCAAATGTTTTTTTAAGAGCTGTAACCATCAGAGGAGAACGCTGTAATTCCCCTTAGTCGAGTTTTTGGTGACCAATAATTGTTCATGATTAATTTTCCCATGTTCTTCTTTTGTTGTGCTTGTGTTTTGGTCTGTGACCGCAAATAAAGTATTATTATTACTGTACTATTTGTACAGGAATGGACAATGAAAACATTATAATTTGGCCCAGTCTGGTTGGGTTAGCACGTTTTTTTTGGGTTTCTTCACTCAGGCTGTTAAGTGTGTGTGTGTGTATATGTGAGATCAATGCCCAACTTTTTTTCCCTTGTTTCTGTCTGGATTATCTTTGCCAACGCTGCTCCTTTTGATTAGTGTCATCTTTTATTTTTTATACGTTTGTAAACTGCATAGTTGCTGGGAAATGGGCAATCTATAGATTGAATAAATGCCACTGTTACTTCGATATCAAATTCAGCTGAAAGGAGTTAGTGAAGCGCAGAAGGGATATCGGGAGCCTGCCCTTTCCGGGTTATCCACGCCAGTCACCTCACCAATGGATGACCAACCCACTTCGTGGCTTGACTACCGCCAACTGATCTACCGCCCCGCCCAGAGCCATGAAGAGAGGGTTGGAGTGAGCTGTCCTTCCCTGCCTGACTCGGTCCAGGCACGACAGGGAAGGGATGCCCGGCCTATAGCGCAGGGTCTCCAACCTTGGCCACTTTAAGACTTGTGGACTTCAACTCCCAGAGTTCCTCAGCCAGCAAGCTGGCTGAGGAACTCTGGGAGTTGAAGTCCACAAGTCTTAAAGTGGCCAAGGTTGGAGACCCTGCTATAGCGGAAACCGCCTGCTACCGATCAGTGGTTTCGGGGTCATCCTGAACTTTGGCCCCCGGAAGTATTTATCAGCGCCCGAGTGGGAACTGCTGCTCCCGGGCAAGGAGATGCACCCAACACGAGACCCTCCGAAAACCTCCCCCGCCCCCAAGTCGGGGCACTTCCGAGTTAGACGCCGAGCGGACGCGGCAGCACTCGGCAAGGAGACGGCGAAGTCCCTCGGTTCGTGCACCCGCCCGGTTCCTGGAGTCAGCCAACGCTTACCCGCTGTCCTGCTCTCCTGTCCTGCTGCACGGCCGCTCCCCCGCCCTCGCCGCCGCCGGACCAACAACTCTACTTCTTTGCCGTTCGGCATCTTGGATCCGGCGAACGGAGGGCGGCGGAAGTGACGTTAGCGGAAACCACGACACAGCCTCCCCGCCCGTTCAGTTCTGTGGAACTGGCGTTGCTGCGGGTTATCAATAGGCGGTTCTGAGGCGGCTAGAGGGGCCCGAAGCGCGTCTCTCTAGCCTCGGCTGCTGGCGAGTAGATCCCCCGGGGTCCGCCAACAGGGAGGCGCGTCCTTGGGGAAGAACAGCTGGGGAGCCGAGTGTGTTTCTGTACCGTTGTAGGAATATTTATGTTCATGATATGTTGGTCGTATGTTATGGAATTTACACTGCTCAAAAAAAATAAAGGAAACACAAAAATAAGACACTCTAGATCTGAATGCATGAAATATCCTTATGAAATACTTCGTTCATTACAAAGTTCAATGTGCTGACAACAAAATCACACAAAAATGATCAATGGCAATCAAATTTAGCAACCCATGGAGTCTGGATTTGGAGTGACACTCAAAATTAAAATGGAAAAAAACACCACAGGCTGATCCAACTTTGATGTAATGTCCTGAAAACAAGTCAAAATGAGGCTCAGTAGTGTGTGTGGCCTCCAGGTGCCTCTATGACCTCCCTACAATGCCTGGCCTTGCTCCTGATAAGGTGGCGGATGGTCTCCTGAGGGATCTCCTCCCACACCTGGACTAAAGCATCCCCCAACTCCTGGACAGTCTGTGGTGCAACGTGGCGTTGGTGGATGGAGCGAGACATGATATCCCAGATGTGCTCAATTGGATTCAGGTCTGGGGAACAGGTGGGCCAGTCCATAGCATCAATGCCTTCGTCTTGCAGGAACTGCTGACACACTCCAGCCACATGAGGTCAAGCATTGTCTTGCATTAGGAGGAACCCAGGGCCAACCGCACCAGCATATGGTCTCACAAGGGGTCTGAGGATCTCATCTCGGTACCTAATGACAGTCAGGCTACCTCTGGCGAGCACATGGAGGGCTGTGCGGCCCCCTAAAGAAATGCCACCCCACACCATTACTGACCCACTGCCAAACCGGAGGATGTTGGAGGATGTTGCAGGCAGCAGAACGTTCTCCATGGCGTCTCCAGACCCTGTCATGTCTGTCACATGTGCTCAGTGTGAACCTGCTTTCATCTGTGAAGAGCACAGGGCGCCAGTGGCGAATTTGCCAATCTTGGTGTTCTTAGCAAATGCCAAACGTCCTGCACGGTGTTGGGCTGTAAGCACCACCCCAGCCTGTGGACGTCGGCCCTTCATACCACCCTCACGGAGTCTGTTTCTGACCTTTTGAGTAGCCACATGCACATTTGTGGCCTGCTGGAGGTCATTTTGCAGGGCTCTGGCAGTGCTCCTCCTGTCCCTCCTTGCACAAAGGCGGAGGTAGCGGTCCTGATGCTGGGTTGTTGCCCTCCTACAACGCCTGGGCATGCTCCTGATGAGGTGGCGAATGGTCTCCTGAGAGATCTTCTCCCACACCTGGACTAAAGCATCCCCCAACTCCTGGACAACCTGTGATGCCATGTGGCATTGGTGGATGGAGTGAGACATGATGTCCCAGATGTGCTCATGTGGAAAGGGAACTTCACAAAGACAGTAGTGTCACAAAAACAGGAAAAGCCCAAGGGGAACATCAGGTCAGCCATAAAACAAACTTACATAGGAAAAGGAACCAAATAAAAAAGGTATTAAAGAATCCCTATAGACAAAAGCCTAAGTAATTAAGAAAACTAGACAAATAAGAAAAGGAAACAAAAAGATAATTTAGAAAACCCTTATAAACACAGGACATACCAAATAAGCAAAACAAACAGACAAAAGACACAAAATATAAATTACAAAAGGGACAGACAGGAGATTGCCACAGAACAAATATGCAAAACTATCTTAAAGTTAAAAGAGATTAGAGAAAACCAATAATACAATCTAGCCATCCCACAGAGTTTGCCCTCCAGCGGGAATAAAGACAAACTCAAACAGGATTTGAAACATTAAGCACAAACATTGACACAAAATCAACTTACAAAGGGAGAAAAGGGTATAAAAAAACAGGGACTTACCATAAGAAGCTAGCTAGCCCAGGAACGCAGGCTTCTCGCTGTCCCCCGCCTTCCTGAAAAATAAAAAGATCCAGTTTTCAAGCAGTTGTCTGTATCCTTGTGCCGGAGCTCTCCCAGCGAGAAAATCGAATCCTCGAAAGAAAGGCATTTTGACACCAAACATTGCCCAATTCTTAGCAGATGGTCTTGTATGAAATCTGTAGTGAATTGCAGAGAATAATAACGAATAAAAAAACCATTAGAAAGCATTTCACTGAGGCTGCCGTCGACAGCACCATCTGGGATCCCATATCCAAGATAGAAGTAGCCTGCAGTACTGCATTCTAACCACTGCAGCAACTTGGCTCAAATTGCTGTGGATATAGTACACTTGGATTTCAGTAAGGTGTTTGACAAAGTTATTGGAATCTTGTCACAGCCCTTAATATTTAGGGGGTCACTCTAGATAGGGCCCTAGCATATAGGCAGAACTGTACGAACACTAAACTGAAGATCAGTAGACAAAATAAACATCTTTAGAAAATGAATGAGCTCTGCCTCTGGTGCCAAACCAGGGATTCTTAAGACAACAGCTCCAGCTCTTTGTTTCTTGGCAGGCAAATATGGCTGCCCAGTCTGGTATAAATCAGGATATGCTGGGAAGGTAGATATTGCCCTTAATGAAGCTAGCAGAATTATTACTGAATGCCTTAAACCTATCCCTCTAGATAAGATCTACACCTAGCCGGCATTGCCCCACCTGCTGTTTGCAGAGAAGAAGCAGACTACAGTATTTACAATATTTGAGAGGCTGCCACAAAGAGGATGGGGTTAATTTATTTTCCAAAGCATCAAAGGGGCAGGACAAGAAACAATGGATGTAAACCAATCAAGGAGAGAAGCAATCTGAAATTAAGTAGAAATTTCCTAACGGTGAGGACAATTAACCAGTGGAACAGCTTGTCTTCATAAGTTGTGGGATGGTGCTTCATCAGAGTTTTTAAGAAGAGACTGGACAGTCACTTGTATGAAATGGTATAGAATCTCCTGTTTGATTAGAAGATCTCCAAGGCCCCTTCCAGCTCTATTCTGATTCTGGAGATGTTGCCCAAACACCAGAAGCCAGAAAGGTCCTTCGAAGGACCTGAGGCTTCTGGGGAGACCTGCAGGAAGAAGGAGATTCACTTCAATTCTTTTTTTAAAAAGAAAAAGTTTTATTGATTTTAACAACAAACAAAAACACATAAAACATAAGACATAAAACATAAAAACATCCTCCTCCTTCATAGATTTACAAACATTGTATCGGTTGGTTTACCACCTTTTTTTGTGCATCCATTTCCTAGTCGCCATTATAGTTATATTACATAATAACGAGATTCACTTCAATTCTGTGTGAGCAAAAAAAATCACACTTAAGCAATATACATGGATGTCAGTAATTGTTCCCCATGATAACAAAGAAATGAGCTCTGAGTTAGTAAATACTATATCACTTTAAGACCGGTTGTTTTCATGCATAAGCTTCCAGCAGAGTGACACATTTCCACTCTGGCCCAGATAGAAAATCTTGAAACTGCCAAAAATGTGGAGAAATAAGCCAGGAATGACCAGGTGAAAAGACGCTTTCTCACAGAAGCAGGATCCGGGAGCAGCACTTGTCTAGAAGTGAACACATGCTCAGTTGGCAAGACAATTGGCAGAACTATGGCTGTGTACCCTGGGGGGGAAAGATCCCCGCCTAGCTTAATATCTGCCTGTTCCACATTGGGCTGCTTTGAATTGGGGCTTTCAAAGACGTGGAGACAGTGGTAGGTTTCCACCTGTCATTCACAGACATGGTCCAGTCTAGATTATTTATTTATTTAGAGAATTTATATGGCCGCCCACTCCCTTTCAGTGATTCTAGTCGGCTTACAAACAACGAAAAATCCCAATATAAAAAGAGTAAAAACAATACCCCCTTTCCCCTTTCCCTATGGCAACAATAAGCACTCAAATAAGCACTTGATGAGTTCCAGCCTGCTCTGGGTTGCCCAGGCTGGTTGGAAAAAACAGGTCTTGTAAAAGAGTATCAAAGCGGGGGCCAGCCTAATCTCTATGGGGATCACGTTCCAAAGGGAGGGAGCCATCGTGGTGAAGCCCTCCTCCTGGGTCCCACCGGTTGTATCTCATTAGGAAATGGGACAAAGAACATTCCCTGCCTCCCTGCTATAAGTTAGGTAACCAGGAAGGTTGGTCCTTCAGATAACCTGGTCCCAAGCCGTGTAGAGCTTTAAAGGACAACCAGCACCTTGACTTGCACCCCAGAAGCAAATCAGCAGCCAATGCAACTCCTGCAAGAGAGGTGACACATGTGGACACCTGGGTCTGCACAAAACCATGTGCGCCCCGGCCACTGCATTTTGAACTATTTGAAGTCTCTGGATGCTTTTGAAGGGCAACCCATGCAGAGCATAGTTGGAAGCAACCAAATTGTCTTCCTTGGGTATTTTCAAGCTGCCACACTGAAAAGTCTAAGAGCCAAGGAAGTTTCTCACAGCCATTTCTGGTTTTTTATAATGTTTTTTTTTAAAAAAACTGGTCTCTGGTTCTCTTACAGAGAATTGCACATGTTGCTTGTTGTTTAGTGGATAATCTGATGGTAGCAGCGCATTACCCCTTAGATTGGGTGTTCCTGTATCCTTAGACACTTTCAAGGTAAACAAGTTTCCAAGCAAACAGTGATTCAGTTAGCAATTCAATTGCCAATGCAGAACTATCAGTTTCTTTGGCAAAATAACCAAACCAAATGGCAACAAAGAAAAAGGCGGACTTTGATAATAATTTTTGCTCTGTAGCAAACTCACTCCAGAAATGTGACTCCATGTCTTTGTGTTTAGGATGCATTTAGGTGTAATGTAAAAAAAAAAACGGTGATCCTAACTGGATGATGAAGAGTTAATAATACTTTATCAATAGTACACAATTTACACTGTATTTCTGTGAGCATTCTTCTTCTTTAAATTACCACCAAACTCTTGAACGCTCAGTCAGGAAACATGATCAGCAAACCATCTGTTGAAATGCAACTAGATGCTACAGTCCAATCAAAGTTTGACATTGAGCAACCAGTTGAGTTCAAGGGAGAATTCTCATGTGTATATTAAATTACTCTGCCATCCAAAAATGACCCTTTAAGAAGAGGAGATGGATAATGGTGTGTTTGATGCAAGGAATGCAGTAGCTATAAACAGTCATGCATTTAAACAGGATGAGAAGAGAGGACGGTTAATCAACAAGAAAGCCCAGTGAGGTACCCCTGGGAATCCAAACTAAAAACTGAAAAAGGGGAGATAGTGTGTTATTACATCCTGGACCACACACTTTGTTTACAAATTATACTAAAATAAGAAAAATGTAAAATGGCTAACCAGAAGTCCTGACAAAAGCTATGTTGTCCCAGTAGGAAAAATATAGAGCAAGACCATCAACAAAGAAAATCTGTGTAAATTTCTGCAATGACAGATTTTTTGTTCATGTTGTATTATAATTTTGTTTTAATATGTCCACTCAGTATCACTTCTGACTAAATGAGTGAATTCAGTTATTCTATTTCCGTTTGTTGGTCTTATGATCTCTTGATCGGATTGGTACTGACCTCCATAGCTATTGAGGTGGGACCAGATCCAGTTCAAGATGTATGCCAACTTTCTAGGACTTCCATCAAAAGTAACTCTGAAGTGTGTGTGGAGGGTCAGTGGTGGTGGAACTGGAGCCAGCTGGGGCATGGGTGCTGGCACCCATTGGCATTGGATCCACCCCTGGCCAGGGTAGTATGCCCATCTGGGAGAGATTTGGTCTACCAGTGGCAGCCTGAGAGGTGGCTGGCAAGGCAGGTTGCTTGGCTTTGGTAGGCCCATGGCTCCTTGTCGCAATCCTAGGCTGGCCTGGTCTAGGGGCCCCAATGGCTGGCTGACAGTGATCATGGCTTGAGATGTCAGTCTGGTAGATCGGGACTGGCGAGGGTGGTTAACCGTGATCTCCTCTGTGCTGAGTGGAATGAGGAGGAAATCCAACTCTCGGCAGCCACACTCACTTCGCTGGGGAAGGTGAAGGTCGGTTGAGCCAGGATCAGGCCAGGCTGACCCCCTGGGGGGGTGTTGACCCAGGCTGGTTATACTCAGCTGGCTGAACCTCTCTGGCAAGCCAGACAGGAACTGGCTTCTCGAGGGTGGCTGGATTCACCATTCTCTGGACTCTGTAAGGTCTCTGGCTAAACCAAATGGCAACAAAAAAAGGCAGACTTTAAAAATATATACATAACAAAAACAAAAAATAAAACCATCTTTCAATTTTACAATGTATCGGTTGGGTATCTTGTGCACATGCTAATATTGATATACATTTCTTATTAAGTTATATTCATAGTTTATTCTAATCAACATTCTATATCATATTACATTATTATATTATCATTAAAGTTTAATTTAGTTCTAGGCTATCTTTCAAAAACACATCTCAATACTTACTAAGTTATGTTCATATTATTACTTATTAGAAATAAATTATGATATATTATTACTATTACAATATACTTCAATTTCTTAATCTTCTTTCTAGCCATTCATAAAATAATCCCAAATCTTATAATACTCCTTCTCTTCCTGTTCCCTAATTGCCATTGTTAATCTACTCATTTCTGCACATTCCATTA
This sequence comes from Pseudonaja textilis, assembly GCF_049901715.1. Lineage (NCBI taxonomy): Eukaryota > Metazoa > Chordata > Lepidosauria > Squamata > Elapidae > Pseudonaja > Pseudonaja textilis. The sequence continues at coordinate 62,077,598 of NC_141995.1, read as the reverse complement.
TTTTCTTAATTGTTTCCTCTATCGGAATTTTCTCATGTTTCCAGTTTTGTCCAGGCAGTTTCTTTAACTTGCTCTTCTAATTTCACTCCTAGTAAATAACCATATAATTTTTTAATCATCTTCTCTTCAGTGCCTGTTCAGATTTTATCTAATTCAGTCAATTCTTTATGGAACCCATCTATCTTACTATCTTTTTCATATCTGCAAAAATGTATACCAATTTGTATTCATCCCTTATTCATCTAATTTTTGCTTTGTTTTGAGTTCACCCTTTTCATTTAAAATTTTATTATATCTAGTAATATGTTCCATTTTAAAAACATTTGGGTATGTAAATGTCTCTGTTGTCGATAATCAGACTGATATTTTCATATAATGCTGCTCCCTTATTTTCTCCCATATTACTAATAAAGCATCTCAAATATAATGCCTCTGAAAGTGTCCATGTACCTTACTTTCCTTATACCATAAGAATGCATGCCATCCCAATTGCAAATCATGACCTTCTAATGTCAGCAGTCTAATATTCCTCAAGACAATCCATTCTTTCATCCACTTCAGTATTACTGCCTGGTATATAATTCCCAGTTGGGAATTATAAACCTCCCCTCATTTTAGTGTCCTGTAACAATTTTAACTTAATTCTTGTCTTTTTTCCCTGCCATATAAATTTCAACATGATTTTATTTAAATCCTCAAGGTATTTTTTCTCTAGTTTTATTGGAATTGTCTGGAATAAGTATAGTATTTTTGGCAATATGTTCATTTTAATTGTTGCTATTCTTCCTGTTAAGGATAATTGTAGATTTTTCCATTTTTCCAGGTCTGTTGTAATCTGTTGTTTCAGTCTATAGTAGTTGTCCTCTTTAAGTGTTCCACATCTTGCATATTCTTCACTAAAATTTTAGTTTTTCCTTTGTTTATTTTAAGTCCTACAATCTCCCCATATTCTTTTTTCTTTTCTATCAGCTTAGGACCTGTTTCCAATGGTTCTTCCAATATAAAAACCAGATCATCTGTGAATGCTTGTAATTTATACTCCTCCTTTTTTATTTTCATTCTGTTTATTTCTTTATTTTCCCTAATATTTCTATTCAATACTTCCAAGGTCAATACAAATAACAATGGCGACAGTGGATATCCTTGCCTGGTTCCTTTTTTGATGTTAATATTATCTGTCAAGTCTCCATTTATCATTACTTTGGCTGTTTATAATATATTACCTCAATTGTCTTAATAAATCTCTCTCCAAAGCCCATCTCTTCCATTTGCAACAACATAAATTGCCAATTTACATTATCAAAGGTTTTCTGTGCATCTAGAAAGACCAAAGCCATTTGCTTCTCTGGATGTGCTCCATAGTATTCCAGTGTATTCAATATTATTCTCATGTTGTCTTTTATTTGCCTCTTAGTCAGAAATCCATTTTGATCTGAATGTATAAAGTGATTCAATTATCTTTTAAGTCTTTCTGCCATTATTGAGGCAAATATTTTGTAATCTGCATTTAGCAGGGATATTGGTCTATAATTTTTTATTTGTTGTAGATCAGTGTCTTCTTTTGGTATAAGTGTAATATAAGCCTCTGTCCATGAGTCAGGAACTTTGTTTTTGTCAATACCTCGTTCTTTCTTCAAGCATTATAGTGCTGGTTGATTCCTGTAGTGTCTTAAAAAATTCTGCTGGTAGTCCATCCGTTGGGCCAGGTGCTTTCCCAATGTTTTGTCTATTGCTTCTGTCAATTCCATCATTGTTATTTTCCCTTCTAACATTGTCTTAGTTTCATCAGGTATTTTTGGTAATTTTGCTTTTCGCAGATACTGTTTTACTTTCCCTTCTTCAATATTCTCTTGCTCGTATAGTTTTTCATAATACTTCTGCACTATTTCTTTCTTTTCTTCATTTCCATGACATACCATTCCATTTTCGTCTATCTATTCACTCAGTATCACTTCTGACGAAATGAGTGAATTCAGTTATTCTATTTCTATTTGCAGGCCTTAGGGTTGCAATGTGGTATCCGATCTCCCATAAAATTCCTCTTAAACACAGTTTAAGACTGTGTTTAAATACCATTTACTTGCAAGCAAAAACTGGTGGGACTACAAAATAGACAAAGTGATAGGAAATTAGGAAGCTAAAGTACATTTTTATTGGAGCATGTTCTTTGATTTGAAGATTTGGTGTAGATTTGGTCTTAGACTTGTGGCAGCTACAGGGCTGCAGGGCTGGTTTGGAGCTGGTGTCAAGTAACCACTTAAATGGAGGGTTCATAGTGAAGTCAACTTCCTTGGGGAAGCTTTGGAGTAAGAATGGAGGCATTTTGGTCTGCCCATCAGGATCATTCTAGACCTCCAATTTCTCCTTTCTGACTCTTGTTAGTTGCATGGCAAAATGAATGGGAAATCCCTTTAGGATAGAAATTCATTAAGGTTGAGAATTAGGAAACCTTGAAATCAGTAAAAAAACAACAACCCAACATCACTGTTAGATTCTGAGGATCTATTGAGGAAGGTCGTCTGTCTACTCACAGATTGTCTCATGCCAGGTATTTCTTAGTTTAATTTTTAAACATAGTTTAATTTTTTAAAAGAGGGACTTATAAACTGGAGAACAGAAGCTGTGACTATCTGCAGGAGCAAATTAAAAAAAGATGGAAATTGTAGTGGGAAGAAATGATGTAAAAAACTGTTTTCTTAATGTGATTTTGTTTATATCTGTTAATTTTCCAGTGAAAAGAGGCAGAGCTTGTGATTATAATTAGTAGATTGAAGCTTACCATGAAATCAAGTAACTGAAAAGTTTTATAAATTGCTAATAATTTATTGGATTATATAAGAACTTGTTTTTGATGTACATAAAATTTTCCCATAACAAAAATGCATTCCCTGTAATGAAAATTTTATCTTATATCCTACCCAGCAGACTGAACAATCTAAAATCATCAATTTCTAAGCAGAACATTATGATTTGATGAAACTTTTACTCTGAAATGTTAGTTGTTTCATTTTTAAACTTTAAGGTCTTCTCACTGTTGAAAACCAATGATCTTCAATTTTCTCTTATCAGAACTTCTTTATATTTGAATATTTGAGGATTCAAAGAATAAATCGTGTATTTTTTTTCTTTTAAGATGCAGCAGTATTCTAACAAGAAAACTAGAGAATAAACATTAAACTTATTCATGGTACATTTTAAAAGGCTGTATTGTTCTGAATGCTGAGCTGTCGTCAAAGGTTACCAGATCTCACAATCCATATATTCAGCAATTGTTTCTCCCAATTAAGCTTCCAGGGGAAAAAGACCCTTCCCTCAGAGAAGACAGATCTAACGTTCTTTTCCACTCTGTTGCCCAAAGAAAGCATATTGAATTACTACCTGTGCTTTAAGAGGAAGTGATACTTTATATGAAAGTTAAATTCTGTTGGATCAGAAAACATTTGTTGTGAAGATTTGTTCCTTGCATAAGAAAACCAACTTAAGCTGCTCCAAAAGAAAACGAATTTAATCATCTCTATATTTTACTAAAAAGAAACTCAATGTGTCTTTGAAGTTTCGAATTCAGGCAGATCATTCTTTTACAAAACATACGTTTTTTCTAAATATTTAAAGCCTTATTGTCATGAGAAGTACATTGTTTTAGTGTGACTTTTATATGCTCCTTTAAAGGATATATTTTGTTTCTTTTTATCACAATGAGTACAAGTTCCTGATGAGAATAATCCAAAGAGCCCATGTGGATACAGAACTCCCTAAAATGCTGAAGAAAAAAACAAGGCAGGCACAGGAAGTGGAAGGAACTTAAATTAAGGAGAACACATAAGACTCTCCAGAAACCATAGAAATTATGTCAGAAAAGCTAAAACTCAAGAAGAGTTTGGGAAGATATACAAAAAAGAATAGAGAAGGGTGCTTTGGGGTATTCTAGAAATCAAAAGAAAAGTAAGGAGTTTATAGCCCATTGCAAGTAGAAAGTGGCAAAACAATAATGAGATGACAGGGACATGGCAGACCTACAGGGACAATTGTCCCAGCCAAAGGCAAATGCTGGAGGCGCTGTGAACCAGCTGAAGACCAATGTTCGATGTGGGAATCCCTGTATATCTACTCCATGGGTCTGATGGCAGGAAGATTTCTATACTAAGGTGGCAATGCATAAAAAGGCTGATGAGAGTTACCATTTTTTCTACCGTCAATCCTCAGATACAGATGAATCAATGCGTTGAGGGTCGCAGGACAATCCACCCGTGCCAGCTCATCCTGCAACTCGTCCGTCAGCCCGTCTTGGAATGTGTCCATAAATGCTGCCTCATTCCAGGCCGAAACCTGGCTAAGCAGCCGGAACTCGCTGACATACTCCTGCAAGGATTGCTGTCCCTACTGCAAGTCTTTCAAACAACGAGCAGCAGTCTGGGTCTTAATGGGGTCCTCATACATCAACCGCAGATGGTCACAAAACCCCCAGAAGTCCTTCAGCAGAGCACTATCCTGCACCAGTAACGGTGTGGCCCGGTACGCTGCAGAGCCAGAGAGCAGGCTAATTACAAAGCCCACCTTATTCCGGTCAGTGGGGAAGTCCTCTGCTCTCAAACTAATGAAGAGCTGGCACTGTCCCCAAAATGCTGGAAACATAGCCTGGTTGCCGTGTTGAACTTATTCGGCACAGCAACCAGGCCTTTTCTTCGAGGATGAGGAAGTGGAGCAGCAAGAGCCTGGAGCTGACCTACCTGATTAGCTAACAAGGCCAGCTGTTGTTGCAACAGAGCATTCTCTGCTCGAAGCTGATCCATCTCACGGTAAAAAAAAAACAGGTTTCATTTGGGGCAGAAGGCAAACTGTTCTGACCCATGCCCTTTTCCGACAAATCAAACGCAATTCAAAAAGAACAGAAACCTTGTAATGCTTTTACAAAATAATGAGCTGTGACAAGCACAAGCCTTGCCAAACTGTGCAAGGCTTGCCAAAAGATAACAGACAAGAAATAATTTGCAAAATAAGAATCTTCAAATACAAACCCAGGATATTGGAATGTCCAAGAGGCTGTAATTTCAAAACATCTTTGCCTTCTGCAAAGTACGCTCATTTCACAGCTGGAAAGCTTTTATCTTCTTGAAGGAGGGACCATTACCTTGCAGCCTTACTCCTGAGTCGCCTGGGCTGTTGTAGCTGCTCTTTCCTATGAGCAATCTTGCATGCACGCGCACTTGGCACAGGCTTCTCGGGAACCTCCTCCTCATTGCTGCCAGCCCCCACAATCTCTGAAGGCAGCAGTCCATTCCCTAATGGTCCTGGCCCCTCATCTAAGTCCTCGCTCTCCTCAGCTATCAGTATCTGCTGCCGGCTAACCACAACAGGTTCTCAGCCACATCTTTAATTTTTGCTCTCTAGATTGACTGTCTTGTCTCTAGATGGCTGGTTCTGTTTTCTTGAAAATTGAATTACCAATACTTGCCCTTTTTCCTAGGGAGGTTTGGGGGTATTTTTCTACCTGTCACAGAAGTACTTGATGAAGCTACTTTTTAAGGGACATTTGATGATACTTCTTTTCTAGGTGTCTGCAATGTTTTCTTCCAGGGGGATTCTATGAAATCAATTGGTTAGCTCCAGTGAGGCTGCATCAGAATGGGCTGGGTTGAACAGGAGTTTTGTACTAGGTTCATGGTTTTTTTCCTATGAGAGACATGTTTCCATTTGTTATCTTCTTCTAAAAGTTTATTTACAAGGTCAATTATTTTAGAAGATACTTATCATTATTATGTTCAATTTGGGCATTATCTTCTTGTGAAGAGGTTTCTCATTTTGTAGGTTGAGTTTCAGAGTGGTTAGAGTTATTTTAAACAATTTAGCTTTACTTCTAGTAACTCAAATAGTTACTAGAACATATTTGGTACATATATAGTCTAGGTCTTCTATGGGCATAAGTGTATACATGGAACATGTCTTGCAGATCACAATAGTATCAGGTTTTATTCCCATGAGTGGATTGAAAAAATTAAAAGTGAAAATGTAGGAGGTTTTACTACATATTTTTTAAAAGGAAAAATGAGAAATTTGATATGCTAACAGATCATTTAAAGATTTCAAAATTTAAGAGAAAATGTCTAGTTTAAAAATTTAAAATTCTAGCCACCGTGAAGACAGGAGGCAGTCCGGGAAAATAAGACTGTGCTGGAGCAGAGAAGCTGTGAGTGAAGTGTGAACCAGGTGCAATTTATGGACATTAGGATACTCCGGAATTAAAAATAAGAAATTGTTAGGAAAGATTGTAAAAGCAGCTACTAGAGAAAGAGAGAGAGAAGAAAATTGGAAACAGGTGAAAGTGGCTTAGAACTTTGAAAAGAACTAAATTGAAAGAGTAAGTTAAAAGACTTGGAAATTAAACTGGATAAATATATGATTTGGCACTAAACAGGCATAACTAAATGCTGAAATTGGATGTGTTAAAAAGAAATAATAGCTAAAATAATAGCTAATAATTGGAATTATTGAATAATTGGAATTTAAAAGCCTAAAAAGAGAAAGAAAGAAAATGAAAAGAAAGGGTGGAACTTGGACATAACAGAGACCACCACCTAATGGTAAAGGAAAAATTTCAGTGGCTCTTTGAAAAGTGCTGGGTCCTTTTTAAACTGGAACTTGATATAAAAGAAGAGGAACTTTGTTATAATTATACAGAAACCCTGAAAAATGAAAAAAACACAGAATATTATAAAGGTAAAAAAGAAGTGTGAAGAAATTACCCTGAGATTATTTGGTGACTTTGAAAAAAATTGAAAGAAGAATTAACAGAAAGAACCTGGAAATAAAGATTTATGGACATTGATTGTTCAAAATAAATATCAGAGATGTTGGTTGAAATAAATTATTGGACATTTGGATTGGACTTAAACATTTAAAAAAAGGAAAAATAAAAATTAAAAGAAGTGCACAAAAATGGCAGAACTTTGTATGGAAATAAAATTGGAATTAAGAAGCATAAAGGAATGAAATAATGGAAATGTGCAGTATTGCATTACAAAAATTAGAAATGGCAAAGTTGAAGAACAAAAAAGAACAAAGAGAACTAGAAGGGGAGGAGTTGAACAAAGAAGAAGCCAGCCTTAATGAACAAATGGAACAATGAACATTAAAACAAGGGGAAAAAAGAATGAAAATTAAAATCTGGAGGCTTGAGGGGATAATTAAAGAGGAAATTGTTTGGAAAGTCAAACAAAGAAAAAGGAAACAGCAGAAAAGGGAATTACAAAAGAAAGCTCAAGAGAGGTAGGGGGATAAAAACTGGAGTAAGAAATGGAGGGAAAAAGTAAAGGAAAAAGGGAAAAATAAGAGAAAGGACCAGAAAATAAGGGGATGTAGAAAGCAAACAAAAATGAAAAGAAATTATGCAGTTAGGAGAACTAGAGATAATGGGTAGATAAAGAATAGGAAAGGGGATTCTGCAAGGTAATGTGTTGTGATATGTAAGAGTATAGATTTTAAAATTGAAAAGATTGGAACTGATACTTCTTTTATTTGATTTTTTTAAGGATTACTGTTAAATCATATATAGATATAACTGGAATAAATGTGAAAGTGTGAAATGATAAGAATCATAATCATACTTAATCATACTTAATAATTATACTTAATCATACTTAATAAAAAGAAGAATAAAGTTAAAATGAATTATGAGGATGGTAATAGAAAGGTTAATATCAGTCTCTATAATTAATTGAATAGATTAATACATTTGAAATAATAAATGACTTAGAATGTAATTGAGGGAAAGAATACCATGCAGAATCTGATTATATATATATATGGATCTTTGGTTATTCGGGTTTTCTCCCGCGTAAGATTGGAAGTATCTAGGCAATGTTTCGATGAAGTCTCATTCATTATCTTCAGGCTTGTGTCTTCGGCTGGGCTGGAGTAGTAATGATGTTCCGGCGGCCTTTCTTCCGGTCCCATCTCTGGAGTTGGATCAGCCTGACAACTTTTCCAGGAATCCGTTTCCTTGGGCCGAGTGCCTAGCCTTCTTCTCTCCTCTGCAGCTTCAATGGCTCACACAAATTCTTCAGAAAGAGGATACCAGGTCTCAATTAGTCCTCCGGTACCCGTTCCCACCGCTCCTTCTGTGATCTCCTCCTTCTCCTCCATCTTCACTCAGTCTTTGCACCACCTGAACTTTAGGTCAGTATTAGGGCTCAGCACCCCAGACAACCCCCTTTCGGGGTGCTGGTAGCTATTTAGAGATTCAGGATAATTTCAGCATTCCAGAAAAACTTGATTCCAACAAATAACTCCGAACCAGACATGTTTTCAACTTTCCCTTTTATTAGAGTAGTAAACTGGCACATCTGGGAAATCCCGAATCTGAAAATCCCAGACTTCCTTCCAATAAGTAAAATATTAGAAATTCGCCCCCTCCTCCCATCATTCCATCACATGTCCCAATCACCATCCGTCCCAACTTGAGACGTCCCCTCTTCTACTACTCAGGTGCAGGAACAACATGACCTTGACTCTAAAGGAGAATGCTATTATGTCTAACCACATATGCTCCATGAAATTCCCCCCTCCCATGTTCCCAGGCTCAAGAATGTGGCAGCGTGTGCATCAAAACCCCCGCAGCTGGACGGTCCAATTGGACCCAAACTGTCCCGGAGAGACAGTAAGTGAAGGAAGCACATCCTGTTGATCCCAGGGACATTGTAAAGTCCCTGTTGATCCAGGAAAGTTCTGGAAGCAGCAGAAGAAAGCAGTCATTAAAGCCACTAGAAAGCTATGACAGCCCCGGAAAGGAAGAAGATCGGAAGGAAAAGTGTGTCGGTTTGGGTGAGACCTTTCATTTTCTTTTCTTTTTTTCTTAATTAAATCAAAATCAGAGCACCCCAAGGGGGAAAGAGTGTTTAGAAGAAAGAAGATAGAAAAGTGGAGAACAGCGGCAAAATAGAACATAAGGCTAGCTGTCAAACTTTATGGGTACTATTTTATTTTTTCCTTATTTTTTAAAGAATTTTTTTTTTATTAGACTGGATTTTCAAACAATATTTAATAGAAGATTACCTTTAATTTTTGTTGCTAAACTTAAAATTTAAAATCTGGACTTTTTTTTTCTCTTTCTACTTTTACTTTTTAAAAGGATTACTTGGTCAGAACCTATTGGATACAGTATAACTAAAGGAGAAAGTTAAGCAATACTGCCATCTAAAGGTTGCATATACTTTTTTTAAAAAAATTGGAACTTTTAACAGAGATCAAAGTTAGATTGTTTTGACTACAGGCTGTTTAGAAGAAAAAGAAGATAGAGAGTGACTTTACCAGCAAAAACACAAGCAGCAGCTTTGAGCAGAGATTAGTTTCTATTTCACTTTAGAGCTGAGAGCGCAGAGCTAAGCCAAACCACCCCCAGACTCTTTTAAGTTTCCGTCCCCAATTCAGCTCTCATTGGCTGACCTTGTTAACGTTGTCTCTATTTTTATTTATTTATTTTGATGTGTCAATCGCTTGCAAGATAATAGGTATAAGTATATACATAGTTATGAATACAGGAAATGGGTACATATAAGCAAAATAAAAAGAAACAATAGGACAGGGACGGTAGGCACGTTGGAGACAAGACCTCTTAGGAAAGGGGTGAGGTTAATAGTAACTTCGTCTCTGCCAGTTTATGAATACTCCTCCCTTCCTGGCTGGAAGAGACATAAATCCAATTAAGTTAATATGCTTCCCATGGCGCATTCCACCCAACGGCCAGGAAGTCAAAAAAGTCTTTACTTGCAAATTTCTCATCAGCTGAATACTTTAGGTTTAGACAGTCACTTTTGCAACTTGATTAAAATATTTTAATGAAAACCATTCTTGATACATCTAATACCTTAAAATTGTAGTTTTTGTTTTATTTTTCTCCCAAGAAAAGCTCATATCTGAAAAATCATTTAATAACAATTGGGTCTGACTTTCCATGTCTGCAAAAGCAACAACAAACAACAGCCACAGGTTATAAACATAATCAATCAATAAAAAATATTGCATTTGTAAATCTTCTAGAAACTTTTAAAAGCTTGTTTTAATATATGCCTTTCTTTCCTTCCCGTAAGTCTTGAAATGCTACAGGTATTATGAAAGGAATTACATTTGAAAATCTGAAAGCCTATTCTTTTCCTCTAGCAGTTGCTACTGCCTATAAAAATATAATTATTAGCAGTTTTGGGGCATCTTTCTTTCTTGGAGAGTGGATTTCAGGGTGAGAGATTATGCTGTGAGGAGAGGAAAACAAAATTAGCTTTGGTAAAATACTGTCATGGTTGCAGTCTTGGTTTTTTTTTTCCAAATGCCTTGCCTTTTTTACTGATCCAACTTCAGTTTCCATGGAAACAGAAATGAGAACCATTGGAAAAATACCCAGCAGCATTAGTAGAGTTGACTCATCTTATCTTCTTCCATTACCCATCCAGCTTCCATGGCAACAGATATCAGACTAATCCACACATGGCAATGCTTTTTAAATGCTGTCTTAAATAGAAGACAAAACTGGGCATGGCTAAGTGATCATGTGACGGGTGGGCATAGCTAGGTGGCCATGTGACTAGGGTGGGTGTAGCTAAGTGGCCGTGTGACTGGCAAATCAAATATAAGTGGTCCTCGCTTAATGGCTAGTAAGTTTTCTATGTGTTTTGCCATTTTCCAACAATTCCTTTTGGTTTCCGGTTAAAAATGCCCATTGGGGAAAATGGACTTGTTATTTAACAACCAGTGTTTGCTTAATGACCGCAAGGTTCACTTAACGACCATGGTGTTTGACTAACCCAGGGGTCTGCAACCATAAACACTCAAAGAGCCGTTTTTCTAATTTCTTTTAAACTCTGTTTCTTTCTTTCTCCCTCTTTCTCATCTCTCTTTCTCTTTCTCGTTCTCTCTGTTTCTCACATCTATAACTGCTAAGATTGGAAGCTGTTGTTTATAATCCTATTTCTTTCCAGTTTTTTTCACACACATTTGTCTATATATCCAATACCCTTCCTTCCTCTCCACTATGTATTCAAAATGGGCAATGATTTTGTGTGTGTGTGTGTGTGTGTAGCATGTGTATATGAGTGTTGTGTATGTATATGGATATATATTTCACTTTTAATGTGTGCCAGTGTACTTAAAAAATGACAATAAAAATCATTTTTATCTTCCTTCCTTCCTTCTTTCCTTCCCAACTCCATTCCTCCCCACACCCTATTTTGTGTTGGCTTCCCAGCCAAGTACTTACCAGGTCTGATCCTGTTTAGCTTTCTAAAATCAGCCTTCTGAAATAAATACCAGACTCAACTGCCCAATAATTTACCTACCATCACTGTCTTGCACCTGATATCAATCTAAACAGCCAATCTGCAGTATTGCTAAATTTTGCTAGGCATCTGCTCCACGTTATTTTCTCTTCCTTGATAATCTAGTTGAGAGGCCCCCAAACTTGGCAACTTTAAGACTTGTGGACTTCAACTCCCAGAATTCTACAGCCAGCAAACCTTATTTCTTTATATATTTCACTCATCTTTATTTTGCTTGTTGTATCCAATTACCTGCTTATCCTGTGGTTTTTATTAAAACCTGCATCTTTCTTTAATTTTTGAAGTCTTTTAAAGTCAATGTCCTCAAGTCTTTATTTCCCAATTTTAATCAGTCTATTCCTTTTCAAAGAGTTCCAAGAAGAAACCAATAGTTCCAGGGATATCTTTATATATTTCTTCGCTGTTTAGTTGTAGCTTTCTGGGGTCTTATTAAGATACGGTTACTTTTATTCCTTTTAAATTCACACTTTAATTAAATTGTTAGTTTGAAGGGATCTGCAGGATTTTTTTTTTATCACCAGGTGGTGCTCTTAGTCCAGTTTTCACTTTCCACCCTTCCCCCCCCCACATTTCTTAGTGTTTTTATTAACTTTGCCAATTTTTCAAAAATTAACTATTATTTTCTTTTTAAAACAATCAATTTCACCATTTTAATAATGCCCTTTTCATGCCAAATTCTGTCCAATCATCAGTTCCAATTTTATGTTCTTTTTTTGTAAAAAAAAAAAAAAAAACTGAGTTATTTACTTTCTGTTTAAATTTCCCCCCCAAGAAATAAGCTTGTTTGTTTATTTATTTAATTTATATTGCCGCCTATTCACCCATGATCACTCGGCAGCTTACACAATGTAAAACCATATTTAAAGCAAAAAAACAAAACAATAAAAACTAACGAAAAGAATCAAATAAATTAATAAAGTACAATAGAACAAAATATAGAAAAAAATAAAATAATCACTCCCCAACTGCCACCCCACCCCACCCAGCGGACAGCAGATCACACTAGCCATTTGATATTCCTTATCTTTCCCAGTTTTTCTCTCAATTTTCAATTGCAACTAGCACAATTCTTTATGAGAAATCATTTCTGTTTGTTTAATCGGGGTTATCTTAAAGTTCGAAGTATTATCACCCACTCCACACACCATTCACTGCTTCTCCGCTCCAGTACAGTCTTATTTTTCCAGACTGCCTCCCTTCTTGATGGTGGCCATTTTAGGCCACTAATGCACCTCGTCTTCGAAGGGGGTTTTCCTTACCAGGGAGGGGAGATGCAGCTCCCCTTGACCTGACAGGCAGTTCCCCTTTCTTCAGCACCCCTACAGGGTGGTTCTGGTCCCAATTGGAACCCTCCAACAAGGAGAGCTTGGAGCGGACAATTGTGGACTCCCCTCCAACCGCAAAGGAAGTGCAACTGGATGTCCAAGTTGATCTGGGCTTTGATGATTTGATATGGGATTATGGAAATAACATCAATGAATTATATATGCATTGATGAGGAAAGAGTTAAGCAGTACTTACAGAATGCTAATTTACCTCAGATACCTAAAGAGATTGAAACAATGTTAGAAAGCAATATAACGATGACGGAGTTAACTGAAGCACTCAAGAAGCAAAATAATGGAAAGGCACCAGGCCCAGATGGACTTCCGGCAGAATTTTACAAAACATTACAAGAATCGTTGAATCTTCCATTGCTAGAAGTTATGAATGAAGTTATGTTAAAGAAGAAGATACCTAAATCATGGTCAGAAGCCTATATTACACTTATTCCAAAAGAGGAGGCCGATCCATTACAAATTAAGAACTATAGACCTATTTCTCTACTAAATGCAGATTATAAAATCTTTACTTCGATATTGGCAGAAAGACTTAAAAAATATCTAAATAATTTTATTCATCCTGATCAAAATGGATTTATGCTAAAGAGACAAATCAAAGATAATATGAGAGTAATCTTGGACATATAAGTCTCGAATGATTTCCTTCTTCTCTTTACTACCATAGCAAACTTGGCCTTGGTCATCTATTAACTGCAGTATTTTCCTTGATTCTTTCTCCTTTCTCAGTTTGTATGCTAACCATCTACCTGGTCTGTTTGTGTCTTCAAAGTAGCTCTGTTTAGCACCTCTAATTTTCTGTGCTAGTTCTTCTTTTTCTATTTGACCCATTTTATGTTTAACTATATCAATTCTTAGCTTGATGTCCTTTTTCTGTGGCATTTTCTGTAGCTTTTTTTCAAGTCTTTATGCTCATCCTCTAAGGCCTTAGAGGCTAGCCTTTTCATAGTATTCTTTTTCCTTGTAAAGTCTATTATCAAGCCTCTAACATATGCCTTCATTGTATCCCATACATTCTGAACTGATGTATCTTCTTTTTCGTTTTCTCTAAAGAAAAAAGCCAATTCTTTCTCCATCCACTATGTGAAGTCTTTTTCCTTTAAAATAGTATTATTTAACGTCCATCTAGATCTTCTTTTTTGTACATTTTTTTTGGACAATTTAATTGTCATTGGATTGTGATCTGCCCAAGTACTTGTTTCAATATTTATTTCTTGAATATTAGCTATTAATTCTGTTGACATCCATATCATATCTATTCTGGACCATGATAAGTGTCTATTTGAATAGAAGGTGTATTGTTTTAACATTTCTTTCTCTCCATGTATCTTTTAAGTTTATTTCATCTACCATTTTAAAAAGAGATTTAGGGAGAGTCTTTCTGTTTTGCTTTATTGTTTTCTGTAATGTATAGTCCAATTTATTGTCTACAATTCCATTAAAATCTCCCATCACCTTGACATATTTTGATAAAGATTTGCAGTTGCGCAGAGAAAAGAAAGGCTAAGCAAGGAATAGAAACTTAAGAGCAGGAATTTATACTCCCCCCCCCCACTACTCATTTATACAACACAAGAATATAACACCTCCAACTCTCTTCCCAGATACAACCCCTCCCCCTGTTACTTATGGCAGCCGAAAGATGCAAAGCAGTAGAAAAGATCTTGAAGGCTGACATTCGGCCCTCCTAGAAAAAAGACGTTAGTCCTGTAAGAGAGAACAACATAAAAGACATTAGTTAACAATCATATACATTTCTAGGGTTTATCAGGATACTTTGTGTGAAAGTCTCTCATCAGCTTAGGGGCTCTAACATCCTTCTCATTAACCCATTCAGCTTGGCAGCCGAAAGATGCAAAACAGTAGAAAAGATCTTGAAGGCTGACAGATACCTGGGGAGATCCCAGAAAAGATTATCAAGCAACAGACCTGCAAACAATTACAAGCAAGCAAAATTATAGCCAATAGCCAACACGGATTTGTCAAAAACAGATCAAATATATCTTATTTCTTTGTTCGATAGTGACTTAATTAATGGATCAGCGAAATACAGCAGATACAGTATATGTGGACTTCAATAAGGCATTTGACAAAGTTGATCATAACCTATTTCTTGGTAAGTTAGAAAAATGTGAGATAAACTGCATCACCACTAGATGGATTTGTAACTGGCTGACAAACTGCACTCAATGTGTAATACTTAATGGAATTACATCTTCATGGAGGGAAGTAAGTAGTGCAGTACTCAAGATTCGTTATTGTGTAAGCTGCCTTGAGTTGCCTTGGGTGAATAGGCAGCAATATAAATTAAATAAATAAATAAAATATACACCATAAGGAGGTAGTTTTCTGGAAATGAGATAAGTGAGAGAATGGTGGTTATTGGAAAATTACCCAGTAGATCAAGGAAATTACCCATAGTAACAGGATAAAGTGATGTTAACAGAATCTTGTATGCAGAAGTGTATGAAAGTCTGTTGTGTTTCATGTTGTGTTTCCCAGTCAATGACAATTTCCAGACGCATCAATTAAGTTCAACTCCCAGAATTCTCAGTAAGGACCCTGTTATTTGAGAAATTCTGGGAGCTGAACATCAGTGCTCTGTTATTTCTTTCCTGCCATCTAATGCTACATAGCTCTTTGCAGATTAGTTTTGAGATGCCCAATGTATGCCCATGTATATGTAAGCACGCTTTAGCAAACTGCACCATCTGGAGGCTTTCAGGATTTATTATGTTCCATAGACTGGAGAAGCTTCTTTCTGAAGTTGATAACATTAGACAGTAGAAATCTCTAAAATTGGGAATGGCCTGAGTTTAAAAGGAACCGATTTAGCTTTCAAATAAACCATGCCCTAATTAGCAGAGTTGAAATGAGGTCGTTTTGAACTGACTCCAGGAAGCAATGTGGAGACAGTAAAACCGCCAAGTTTACTGGGCAATCTTGAAGGACTGAACGCACATCACAAGCTGCATTGGTTACCAGCCTTTTTCTGGATCCAGTTCAAGGTGAAGGTGCTGGTGTTGTCCTTCGTGGCATAGAGCCAGGTTACCCAGGAGACAGGGCGTTAATCGTTCTGTCACCTAGGGAACTGCATTTGGTAGCCATAGGAGGTCGCTGGGGTGCCCACAATGTGGAATCTTCTCCCCCATGAGGTGAGGTTGGCCTGGTACTGCGGAAGTCCTTTAAAACCTAGTTATGTCAACAAGCCTGATGAACTAGTGAGCCAGCTCTATTTTTAACATCCCTTCATCTATTATTCTTTTAGTGTGGTTCTTGGATTTTTTTAACATATCTATTAACTTGTCTATTAACTAGTTCTGTTCTAGGCTGACCAGAGTTGCTTGTCTGTGAGATCGGTGGCTATATAAATTGCAGAACGTAGATAGAATTATAGGCTTGGAAGGAATCTCAGAGGTCATCTAGCCCAACTTCCTGTTCAAAGCAGGAGACCTTATACCATCCCAGTCAAATAGAAGTCCAGTCTATTCTTAAGCCCCAGCAATGGAGAACCCACAACCATAGAAGGAAAGCAATTCCACTGTTTGTTCTCACTGTCAGAAAATTTCGCCTTACTTTTAGGTTGGATCCATCTTTAACAAGTTCTACCTTTTTAAAAAAAATGCTCTGTATTAAAGCTTGGGAGTAGTATCATCTGAATTATTATCCTGAACATTAGTTTCTAAGGATGAACACCACTTTGTACCCAATGCTATAATTTCACATTTCATCCTTACACTATATAGGCCCAGTAACTGAAGTTTGGCCAATAATTTATTTCAAGTGTGTTGAAAAATTTGCCCTCCATTTTACTCTGATCTATAGAATAGAATAGAATAGAATAGAATAGAATAGAATAGAATAGAATAGAGCTGGAAGCAGGGGTGGGATTCTACCTGGTCGGACTAGTTCTATAGAACCGCTAGTAACAATTCTGCACAATTTGGAGAACTGACAAATTTCACCACTGGTTGGCTCCTCCCCTCCTACTCACTCCTTACCTGGCACGTGCACCATCCAACTTGCCTGTGTTGTGCCTTCGCCTAATTTTTGGTAAATTGCTATTTTTCCTTTCCCCCGCTGATTCAGCTGTTCCGACTATCAGCTGTACTGGGTGATTTAGATTAGCTAGAAAGCAGGAAATTATTAGATTTCTTGCTTTCTAGCTAATCTAAATTGCTGTTGTACTGCTTTGCCTTTGCCCAGGAAGCTTCCCTGAGAGGCCAGTCAGGGGTGGTATTCAGAGGGCTGGTGTGGGGAGAGAAGTGGCCTGAGAGCGGATTTTTCCGATTTCTCATTCAGCTCTCTTCACTGTCAACATAAGGAAGGAGAGTGAAAAAAACCAACAACTTCCCCTTTTCACTTTCATTCACTGCTTCCGAGTCGTCTTTGGGAGCGATGTATCTTTTATAAAATTTAAATTCCAGGATACCTTAGTTGCTGCTTCTTATCCCGGTCAGCCAAAACTTTCACTTCTTAACTTCCTCCTGCACTTTCTTTTCCGGTCGAGTGCTTCTTTGAGGTGGCCATTTCTCTTACCGCCTTCGGGAAAGGGAATTTGGCCAGCTGAGGAGAGATGCGGTTCCCCTCAACCCTGCTGGCACTCCCCCATCTTCACCACCTCTACGGGGTGGCTTAGCCCTGAAGCCAGCTGGCTCGGGGCGCTCCAGCGGCGAGCTCAGGCAGAAACCATGCACGATCGCGGATTCCTGCCTGCCGCCGAAGCCCTGCAAACTGGAAGTCCAAAACAATGTGGCTTTAAGAAAAAACAAAGGAACCTTTCACTACCAACCTCCAATACTTCACTATCTTCACTATTTCATTACCTCAAGACCAATTATTGATAGATAATCCTTTGTCTAAAATAATTGATTTATCATTTAATAGTATAATAATAAATGACCACTAATTTGCTGATTTATTGATAGTGATTTAATACTGTATCATTGATTATCTAGTTGTTTGATTTTTAGTAATAAGTAACCTTACTTTTTATTTGTTCTCTAACTTATCAATTAACATTTATTAATTACCAACATTCATTAAGTAACTACCTATCACATTAATTAGCTATTGTAATTGTTTAGTGTACCATTGTCATTGACCATGCCAGCCCAAAACTCCAAACCCTCCACTACCAAAAACCAACAAAAGAATAATATCTCTACCAAAGACCTTCCAGCACATGCTTCAAATGTCTTGAAACCATCAATGAAAGTGAAAATAACATTAAATGCCACCTATGTAACAATCAAGCCTACCTCACCTCACCTGCTTAAACTTAACCAAAAGCTTAGATGATCTGCTAAACACATCAGATATATTCCCTTGTCTATGTCCATCAAGTTTATCTAAGCTAAACAAACTAAGTACCCTGTCTGACAAGAGTTGAAAGCATAGAATCATTCACTCAACAGAACGCTTAGTAACACGTTTTGAAACAACTATACAAGCAAGCCTAATCTCTATTGAAAAAAAAAATACAGCACAGATAAGCGAATACTTAACAGCTCAAAATCAAATCCCAACTCAACAACCACTACCACAACTACTACCGCAACTACAATCACAACTACAACCAAAAATAACCACCAAACCACTATCCCATCAAATAATACCACAAACGATATCCCCTTACTGATCAGAGACATCATGGAACTTCATCAGAAATGTCCAATTGCCATCTTATTTGGTCTTGAAGCCACCAAAGAATCTGATGATATCACCAAAGTCCATAAGCAATTCCAATACAACAAGCATTTCTCCTGAAGATATCATTGAAATAACCAGAGATAGAAATAGCCTGAGTTCAAATACCTGTACAATGATGCCTTGGCAGCCCCAAGATTTTGTAGAGTTGTCCGCAAAAATGAGTCTAGCAAACAGATATTCATTCATACAATAAACACCATTGCTAAAACCAATCCCATCCAAAACAAACTTCGCTCACAACCAGACTTATCCATACTGCAAAGAATCCGCTCCTGTGAACTCTGCACAGAACTCAAAAAACATCCAGACAATGGAGAGAAGGATCTATACATTGACTACTGTGCTCATTGTATCAAAAGTAAGTCACACAACCCACACCTCTGCATCCAACCCTACTTCATCCAATCCAGCATCACCCAAAACTAGGCACCCACGCCCCTAACTACCTCAATTCCAACTATAACTGGCCTTAAATGCAAGCTATTCAATGCAAGAAGCCTTGTGAATAAAATACCTGAATTTCTCCTCTTACTAAATATGGCTAAATTCGACATCATTTGTCTGTGAAACATCACTCAACGCATCTCTCCCTGACTCCATTACCACAGTAAGAGACTATCATGTTTACCAATCAGATCGTGAAATCTGTAGAGAAGGCATTGCTATCTTCTATAAAAAGTCTCTACGTCTAAAAAAATGATTCACTTAATGACAGTGATCCACTTGGTGACAGTAACTCACTTAGTGATGGTGTCAGCATTCAGGGAGGAGAAGCTGAACAAGATACCACACAAGAGAAGGATGAAACATAGGAACAGTCAATGCCGTGCAGATCAGAGTGATGGAACAAAGGGATTCCAATTGACAGGTATTCTGCTATTAAAGGAACTATAAAGAACTATTGGCATTACCTAAAATTGAACAGGAAGTCGAAAGAAGCCTGCTCCAAGAGACTGCGCCGGCATGACAAATCTCAAGGCAATGCCACTGCTTCTGCATGTGGCTCGCTCAAGTTGTGAACAGCCCGGGGATTTGGGTGCCCTTTACATGATGCCTGCAGGATCCCTGGCTACAATTCCAGCGAGCCCAGCATTTGGGTTCTGGTGTGCTCTTCTCCTCCCGGGTGGCGGCAGTGCATCCATGGCAAGTCCAGCTCAATGAGTCTCACTGATATTGGGTAGCAACTGCTTGATCCAATCTTGCCCAATGCTCAGGTGTTGAGCCCAGCTGGCTTCACGCAGGAGACAAGGCACTATGAGGGAGCCCATTTCTTACATTGGCTGGGTGGGGGGGAGGTTGCCCATTCAGAGGTTGGGCCTCAGGGCACCACCCTGAACAGGCACCAAGCTGGAGGCTGCGGTTAAGGGACCCAGCAGCCACGAAGTGATCACGCTCCCCACCCCTGGCACCTCAAAAAATAAGACCTCCCTGAAAATAAGCCCAAGTATTGTAGGAGATGACCAGGTAGAGCCCGAGGGAGGGATTAAGTGTGTCATCTTGAATCACCTCATGCCCACAAGATTACTAATTTCAACCTTTGAATTCCATTGACTCTTATCTACTTTGATGGTAGTTCAGATTCTTAAAGAGAGTATTAGCATACAATAAACCTATATTCATTTGAACTGCCTGGACTCCTATTTCCTGTGCTTGATATGTGTTGATTGTTGTGTAGAAAATGGTAGGAAGAAGGAGCATTATGTGTCACTTTTCATTTTATTATTTAAATAAAAGTGGGATTAAAAATGCCTAAAGATAAATAATAAATAAATGGGAAGTAGCAGAGCATGTTTCCCTTAGGTTTTATGTGTACAGCCTTCATCATGGTAGGTTTTTTTCCTCCATTTTGTAAGATCCAGAAAGATGAAGAGAAGGTACAACATTACAGCCAAAACAAAATATATTTAAATTAATTTTTAATAAGTACCAAAAAGATAAGCTTTATTTTGCATGGGGGTTGATAAATATTCTTTAGCAAGCAAAGTGACACATTCAAACATTGGTCCAGTTATTTCTTTTACATTTTCATGAAAGCAATAACTTTTTCCCAAGCTAAACAAGGTCACAAATTACAGAATATTGTTACCCCTTCATTTTTGTGTTCTTAATTAGATATTAAGAAATGAACTGCCATCCAGAGATTTGTGTTAATTACACTGATGGTTTTACACAGATACATTTATCATGCAGAATTTTTTTGTGTGCAAATCTTTAAGTGGTGTCTGTAAGAATAAGAGTAAGTTTCGCTATTTAAAAAAACAAACAGGCCTCCTCATTTTATTTCTTGTTATTCAACCAAATGAAAACTATAATAAAAAAACTGGGGAAGGCTTTTAATTCTCCCACTGTTTCTGAACTCTACAACTACAAGTGCAATTGCACAACTTAACTGGTTGCCAGCTCTAGCATTTCCTGAAAAGGTGACATCAGTTTATTTTTTCAAATGTGCTTAGTTATTGCATCATCTTTGTTTTCCTTCCATTTATTTGCAAGCCAAATTCAAAGTGCTAGTTTTGATCCTATGACAGCTTGGGTCCTCGTGTTTCTTTAGTCACATAATATGCAAAAATATATCGGCTATAAAACAGGCTTGCGTAATTGGCCATCAATTAAGGCAGATATAGTCCACCTGCCAGATATGGTTAACCACATGAGGACCTCTCTACAAACTTTTGCTGCTGGTGCAGACCTGAACAAATGGTGGAACTGTCAAGCAGCCTCATCTACCACAAGCATGGCTGGTGAGGTTATATTTGACTTAGTGAGACACATTGCACAAGCCTGTGGTAAACATTTTAGAGATCATTGGTTTTCTTTAGAGAAGCCCTCATTTTTCTCCATAAAATAGCATCTTATTTTTTAACAATGCAAGTGAATGCATTGTTTAGTGCAGATGTGTCATCAAATTATTTTGTCTCATAAAGGAATTCTATTTTCTTATATAGTTCTATGTTCATTATATTTAACTATATTTTCTTTAGCTTTTTTCTGTACATAAACAAATATACTTTGTTGCATTCTGTGCTAAAAGGTAAATACTATAAACAAGTTGAGTCTTAGATGCAATTAACATGATCATCTTAAATAGCAATGCCAAAAACAGGATTCCTTCTTTCATTTGTCATGATCATTTCAACAGCAATGGCTTAGCATAACAAATGTCTTGGCCACATAGTTTGTGGAAGCTCATATTTTTAACATTAACATTTAATTTAGTGCAATTCTGAGCACCTTGAACAGAAATCACATGAGCTCCAGGCCAACTAAACACTTTTAACAGCAACAAAGCAATTAAGGAATGATCAAAACTAGCTACAGCTAAATGTCTACATAAATGATATTATTTTTGTGGTATTAAACAATTTGCATACTTTAAAAACACATTTGTAATACTTTTCAGAAATAATATATTAAGCAAAGATGCACAACATTCTCTTGGTGTTTTTGGTTTACAATACAAATTGAGTTAAAATAAACTCAAGAAAAACAGCTTTTTTCAAAGTAGTTTCTTTTAGTTTAACCACTAGAATCCAAACTACTCAAGAGAATAATTACTTCTATTTAAATTGAAATGATAAGAAATTGAAAAGGCATCCTTATACTCATCTTGAAACCATGGGTACATAGTTGCTTCCACAGATTATGTATGATTATTTTTATCATGCAAAGAACTGAGAAGACTTAAAATGAAAGCCTTAATTTTACAAAGAAATTTATCAGGCTGTTGTATTCTTGTTGTAGAAGCAAGGCCTGGAACATTTAATACCAGGGGAAAAGCACAGTTTTTGTTTAAAATTTAGCATTAACTAAACCAAACTAAATATGAAACCATATATCTGTGCTACTTCACCAATATATGCTTGTCACTTGATTATTTCAATATTGTGTGATTGTTCAGATGTGAATGAGCCACTTCAATATAGAAGCAGAAGGTTAATATCACCTTTGTATTTTTGTCAAACATGGTGCTTTTCAGGTGTGCAGCATGGGAAATTTTCTGGCTATACATTGATTCCAAAGAATGATTCATCTACTTGGTCTTATGATTACAATACTGAAGACATTGAAATGTTACAAATAGACAAATTCAAAAAAGCTCCATCCTTTTTAAAATGCAACTAGATAAGTCATGATTCTTTCATATTGTAAGCCACCCAGACTGAATGAGTAGCATTAAAAAATAAATAAATAAATATGATTCACACATTTATCCAGTTTTTAAGTATAAAGTGACCAAGTCTATGTTTGTTGACCAGTCATATGACTCTCTAATCTGTCACTTCTACACTAAGTCTATACATAATTATTCATATTCCACTAATCCAGTTAGATTTGCTTTCTAGAAAACAGATTATATACATATTCCCAAATTCCATTATAAAATAATTTTCTGGTTTCAGATAGGATAGGTGGTTTCATAATTAATATGCAGACACATGTAAGGGAAAAGATAAATGAACTACAGTGCTTATAGAAACTAAAGTATTATTAATTATAAATACTGTATCACTGGAAGACCTGTTGATCAGATCTGCAACCAACTGCCAGGTTGAAATCCCATTTATCTTAGTATTTCTGTGAAGGAGGTCTGGTTTGTAGCTGTTCTAAGGCTTCTGAGAGAAAATTCCGTGTAAGTTTCAAAAAGTAAATTATCTCGTTCTAGAATTTCAATTAACACATATTTCTTTGAAGTGCATGCATTTATTTTACAAATAAGCTTCCAACAATTTATTATTTCACTTGATATAAAATGAAATGGAGATTTAGTGTCCCTGCGTTATTATTTTATTAAAGCCATTCCTATTAATTTTTTTCCTTATCAAATCATATCAGCAAGCCATCTGTTCATAATGGCTTTGAAGAATTAAACTGTTAAGTATTACAGAATAAAACTTAAATGTCTTACACTAAATTACATTTTGATTATAAATGGGCAGGAAGAAATTGATACCCATAAAATCTCTGAAACTATGTAATCAATCCTAGCATCCACATTTATTCTAAATACTTGTTTTTATACTAGAAGACATATCAAAAAATCACCCAGAAAAAATGGTCGGGTGTTAAGTGGAAAAAAAACCTTACTACCTCATAGTACAAGTGCAATGGCTAAATGCAATTTGTTTAAGACAGGGTTTGGTGAAGTTTTACCCAAAAGGTAAAAAGATTGGTAATAGTAGTTCCTGCAGTTGTCACAAGAAGCTAACATAGAATTTTATCCTTGTTGCAGAGATATTGAAATAGTTATGCAACCATAACTGCCGGTAATTCTGAAGTGCCATAAAGTGCCATAAATCCTAGAAATTGGACATATTTCTGGAGGGCATAAAGATAATTAATTTTTGGCCTGGTAAAATTTGTACTAAATTTTCCTACTGATTCCTACTGAATGAAATGCCATTACCCAAATTTATCACCCCATGGTGCTAAATTCAAAGTTTTTCAAAACTGTAAAAACTACTTTGTTATTGTAATTAGTATTATTTTCTCTATGTAGAGAAACATCAGAAAATCACTGAGCTTTTTATTAAACAATATCAGACAAGGTGTTGGTCCCACAATATACTGTAAGAATTGGTATATATAGGGAACAATCTTAACTGAAAATAAGGTATATGCTTAGTAGATCTTCCTTCCTTCCTTCCTTCCTCCCTTTCGTTTTAGTTTTACGGGGATCCTTCCTGAATCACTTCCATGAATTAAAGCAAAAGAATGATAAATGGAGCCTTGTGAAATTCCCAACTAATATATTAAACTAAGATAAACAATAGGAGGACAGGTGGAGGAGAGCAAATGATAAATCATAGAAAGAAAGAAAGAAAGAAAGAAGAAAGAAAGAAAGAAAGAAAGAAAGAAAAAGAAAGAAAGAAAGAAAGAAAGAAAGAAAGAAAGAAAGAAAGAAAGAAAGAAAGAAAGACAAAAGATTGAAGAAACAGGAGGAAAACGCCACCAAGGCCAGTTGCCTGTAGGGAACTTGGCCTGCTGAGAGAAACCGAGCTGGACCCAAGAGCCCAGAGGCCGATTGAACTGAGGTGAGTGGAGAGGCAAAACAAACCAGTACAGGCAAGCCAGTGAGTGAGTGGGGACAGCTGTGAAGCAGGGAGGACAATCATCTGTGGGGAAGAGGCAAGCCGACATAGGGCAAAGCAATGAACAAACAGGGTGAACTTGAACTATGAATACATGAAGGTAGATATGATGTTGTTGGAATAACAGAAACTTGGTGGGATGAAACCAGAGGTGGTATTCAGCAGGTTCTGACCAGTTCTGGAGAACCAATAGTGGAAATTTTGAGTAGTATGAAGAATCAGCAAATACCACTTCTGACTGGAGATTTTACAGTATCCTTCCTCTGACATGCCCACCGAGCCACACCCACAGAACCGGCAATAAAAAATGAATCCCACCACGGGATGAAACCAGAAACTGTTAAAAAAAACCAGAACCCATAAAAGAGGAGGAAATAATGCATTGTATGTAAAGGACCACCCAATCAAACAGAAAAAAATAGATGTCGTTTTACTAACCAACTAACAAATACATGTAGGAAACACACTACAATAGTAATGGGGGACTTCAATTGCCCTGACATCAATTGGAAGCCTAATTCTGCACCAAGTGAGAAATAAAATAGAATCCTAACCAACCTAGCTGACAACTTTGTTGTCCAAAAAGTAGAGGAGGAAACTAGAGGGACAGTCATACTGGACTTAATTCTTACAAACAGAGAAAAAGTGATAGAGGAAATTGAAACTGCAGGAACCTTGGGTGAGAGTGACAAGAATTCAACATAAAGCAAACAAAAGCAATAGAACACAAGGATACCAGACTTTAAAAGAGCTGATTTTAAAAAGCTTGGAGAGAACTTGGAAAAGATTCCTTGGATGAAAATCCCTTAAGGGGAAAACACTTCAAGAATCTTGGGAAACTCTGAAAAGTATGATCATAGATTCCAGACAAGTACAATGCCACTGAGAAAGAAAAACAAGAAATCCAAGATGAAACCAACATGGGTGCACAAAGATCTTTCTGACAAATTGAAAGACAAAAAGGACAAGTACAAAAAATGGAAAAAAAGGACACATAACTATCAGCAAATAGCCAGAATCTGCAAAGACGGAATAAGAAAGCAAAGGCTCAGAATGAGCAAAGACTTGCAAAAGTCAAAGATAATTAAAAAAAAGTTTCTTCCAAGATATAAATAACAAGAAAAAAAATCAAGAAAACAGTTGGTCCACTAAAGAGAGAAGACAGCAAAGAAGTAACAGGCAGCAGAGAGGAAGCAGAGCTGTTTAACTCATTCCTTGCATTGGTCTTCATGAAAAAAGAAGCTATAGCCCAACCTACCAAAAACACAACTGTAAAAGACAGACTGGAATAAAAGTTAAAATAAGCAAAAACTGATCTTGAGGAATACAATATAAATATTATATATTTATATAATATAAATTTATATAACTATTATATAAAAATATAAGCGCACCAATCGTGCCTACCGTCCCAGTCCTATTGTTTCTTTTTATTTTTCTTATAAGTATCCACCTCATGTATTCAAAACTATGTTTATTCTTATACTTGTATCTTGAAAGCGATTGACAAATAAAATAAAATCAATCAATCAATCAATCAATCAATCACCAGGACTTGATGTATTACATCTCAGAGTTCTTAAAGGAGCTGGCAGATGTCATCTCAGAACCACTCTATCACATCTTCCAAAAATCCTTGAGCATTGGTGGGAACTACCAGAAGACTGGAAAAGAGCTGATGTGGTTCCCATCTTCAAAAAAAGGGAAAAACAGGCCCAGGAAACTACAGAACAATCAGCTTAATATCAATACCTGGGAAGATACTGGAAAATAAAATAAAAAAAACAGATCTGCCAGCATCTAGAAATGAGTAAAGTAATAACTAGCAATCTGCATGGGTTTGTTAAAAACAGATCATGCCAAACCAATCTTATTTCATTTTTCAACATAGTGACTAAATTAGTAGACCAGCAAAATACTGTGGACATAATATACTTAGACTTCAGGAAGGCATTCGACAAAGTGGACCACAGCCTACTTCTTGGGAAGCGAGAAAAAGGTAGGATAGATAGCATCACCATTAGATGGATTTGTAGCTGGCTGACAAACCATACTCAACAAGTAGTCCTTCATGGTTCTACATCTACATGGAGGGAAGTAAGCAGTGGGGTACCAGAAGGTTGTGTATATAAGTTAAAAAAAGTAAGGTGTTTCACTTAGGCAAGAAAAACCAAATGCACAGATATAGAATAAGTGGTATCTGACTTAATAGTAGTAACTGTGAGAGGGATCTAAGAGTCCTAGTGGACTGAGCCAGCAGTGTGCTGCAGCTGCCCAAAACACTAACACAATCCTAGGCTTCATGAACAGACGTATAGAATCAAGAACATGTGAATACCACTTTATAATACCTTGGTAAGACCATACTTGGAATATTGCATCCAGTTTTGGTTTCATGATATAAATGTAAAAAGATGTTGAGACTCAAGAGTACAAAGAGGAACCAAGGTAATTAGGGAACTGGAGGCTGAAACATATGAAGAATGGTTGCAGGAACTGGGTATGTCCAATCTAATGAAAAGCGTGACCAGCAGTATTTCAGTATTTGAGGGGCTGCCATAGAGAAGAGAGGGTTAACGTATTCTCCAAACCACCTGAAGGCAGGAAAAGAAGTGGCAGGCGGAAGATCAGCAAAAAGAGATCCAACCTAGATCTAGAAATTTCCTGAGTTAGACTAATTCATCAGCTGGACGCTTGCCTCCATCACTGGAGATTTTTAAGAGATTGGACAGCCATTTGTTTGAAATGTTATAGGGTCTCTTAGAACTGCTCTAGAAGGGGTTGGATTAGATCTCCAAAGCCTCTCCCAACTCAGTCATTCTGTTATATGCCCTATATAACAGAATGACAGAATTGGAAGACACTTTGGCAAGTTTATGATATGTGGACTTCAATCCCCAGAAATTCTAAGTCAGCATCTTAAAAGTTGCCAAGGTTGAGATACAAAATTTGACTTTTAATAACATAAAGAATAACTTAATAGATCAAAGAAATGAAAGAAATAAGCAAAGAATTTAAGTTGGAGCGCCAAAATGTGAGAGAGAGATGTTTAAAGAAAGAATGAGATTGGTGGAGTTAATGCTGAGTAAAGTAATAGTGTCACAGCTTGCGGAAGAACAAAGGAAGCCCAGAGAGGATGAATTAAAAGAGGAAAATAACAGCCTTGACGAGCATGAAGAACAAGGACCATTGTCAAAGGGCATGAAAGGACTTAAAACAGAGACATCGACATTAGAGACAATAAATAAAAGAGATAAGACACTCAAGACTAAGAAGAAGAGAATATATAAGAAGAAACCCCCGAAAAGAGAACTGAAAAGGTGGAGGGGAAACATGTCCGACAGGCAGAGGGAAATAAAAATAAAACTAGAAGGAAAAAAGAAGAAAAACTGGGGAAATTTAGAAAAGGGAAACCTAGCCCAAATTAAAAGGAATGATAAAGTTTTGAGATTTAGAGATAAGGGTTAGGGATTGTATAAGGGGAATACCACATGGGAATGTATATTGGCATTCAGTTTAAAACTTGTTGGAAATTATTTTAGGAACATACATACATACATACATGTTTTCTTAAGTTTTCGCGGGTACTTATATGTATGATATTCAGCTTTGTTCGGGTATTTTCCCACGTCATTGTAGTTGTGCTTTTAAAGTTGTAGCAACGTTTCAGCAGAATCTCATCTGCCATCATCAGGCTTCTGTATTGTAAAAGAACAACTACAATAACATGGGGAAATACCCAAACAAAGCTGAATACCATACATGTAAGAACCCGCGAAAACTTAAGACCTCTACAGGGAGGAAATAAACAGCCAGACCAAAACCTATGAGAAGCTAGAAGTTAAAAGAACAGGCATACTATGTGACCTCAAATTCCTACACAATACAGAAGCCTGACGATGGCAGATGAGATTCTGCTGAAACGTTGCTACAACTTTAAAAGCACAACTACAATGACGTGGGAAAATACCCGAACAAAACTGAATACCATATGCTGTTATGAACCCTTGCATTGGAGGATTAAAACAGGGGAATGGAAATGTATTAAAACATATAGATACATTTTGGATAAATTTTAGCGATTTCAGGGGGGATACCTTAAAATATATATGTTTGAAAATATACAGTTGATTATTTAATGTGAATATGTTTAAAGTTGGAATGAATTATTAAATTAGATAGATTGAGGGGATATACCACGTGGATGCTAAATATATTGGTTGTTATTTTTATTTTTTTAGATTGTTTATTATATAATTGGCTTAGGGAAAATTAAGGATAATAATGATGTGTAATGTTAAATAAAATAGGTGGTAAGCTGAAAATGGAAATAATTAATCATAAGAATTGGGAATCTATATTTGGATTAAATGATATTGATTTTGCATTAATGAATTGAAATATGAAATGGAAATGTATTTAAAGATGAGTGAAATGGATAATGATATCAAATGACATCATATAAGATTGGTGGAAATGAAAGCATGATTATGTACAAGTGTTATAATCTAGAACCACGTTGCCCACGCAAAGAGATGTGTAAAAATTAAAAACTTTTTGGAAAAAAAAGTAGTAGCCTAGATATTTCTTTTTGATGCAGGTTTGGACAAAATGGATTTATATTTTTTCTTTTTGATACAGGCTTGAAATTCTGGACCTAATATAGGAAAAGATCTAGTAAACAAAATTGACCATATGTCTGATAGTTTATTAAGCACTATGTCATTATTAGAAAATTAATACATTTTATTTAAAACAAAATTGACTATGTGTCTTGTAGGGCTACACAAAGCATTTGGAGATATTTCATTTGTCTGGTGTACCAATTTGCTGCTAAATTTTTAAAGCCATCAGGTCCTCCTGAAAGATTAATGTGACCATTTCAGGAATCTTGTCTATGCTATTTGAGCATATGTGTGCATTTCCAAAAGAACTTTTGGTAAAGTTTATCACCAAAGCAGATCAAATGCACCATTGTCTTTTAGTAGTATAATTATTGAAATATATTTCTCATGCCCTGTATACAGAAGTTGCTCAAAATTGTTTTTAATTATTCCCTTAAAACAAAAACAAAAAATCACAATATTGCAAATATGGGTAGAAATTTCTTAAACTTAATATGAAAAATTAAAGGAGAAAGTAGAGCATTGTATCCACCTTAGAGCCAACAAGAATTAGAATAGCAAACAGAGGAAAGATAAACGTTATATCCTTGAATTTTACAAACACATGTATTATTGGCTGACTTCAATGTTAGTAACATGAATGAATATAACTGAAAACTAGAGAAGCTACAACTGAACTAACTGAACTGAACTAACTGAAAACTACAAATAAGCTATGTATCATCATATGTTCAAGTTAACAACTACCTATATTTTAAATATAGGCACCAGGGCTAACCATTTCAGTGCAATTTTCTAGATCTGTTAGTGACATCCACTAGAACGCAACCCTAGTTCATAAGCAATACAATCAGATTGACCTACATAACTTGTTTGGTGCAAGACAGGGCTGTTGGTTGATAATAGCATGAGTGTAAGTGTCCTTATTTTTAGAATCAGGATATTATTATACAATTCAAGACAGTTCATTCAAGTATGGTTTTGTTAAAAGCAAAGAACCACTACATTATTGTTGCATGGAATTGTAATAACAGTATGCGTGATTATTTGATACCACAAAGTTTAAAAAAAATTTTATCTAGACAAATATTGTTCTATCCTACCTGCTGTCTGAAAAATTAGAAATTCCAGCCCTGATTTATCAATCTAAACAGCACAAAGAAAATCTTCTGCATAATCAATTGTATTTAAAATCCCCTCTTTCCTAATTTCTGAGAAGCAAACGTGATCTGCTATAGTTGGAAGGAAAAAAGTCTCTGGTATCACTTCAAATTTTAAGAAAATATCTAGGTTATAAAACACATTTTCCTTCTTTAAAGGCCAAATCTTTTGCAGTGCTATGAACTGTCATCTCCTATGGAAATTAACGAGAGATTAAAGAAACAGAGCAGTTTGCAACAGAAGAGCCTTGAGTGGTTATGAATGCTCAAATATTATATACTCGGAAGATCTTATGACCTGTGATTCATTACTGGATTTCATGTACCAGTGACAGTGAGGACAAAGCATCAGATGAATTTGAAAACATTGTTGGTTCACATTTCATCCCACTCAGAATACATCGAAAGTATTAACGCTGGAGCACCATAAAAAAGGATGTCACTGATAATAAAGGGTGGTTATTTTACTTTTCCGACTACTAGCAATTCGTTTGTAGATTTCCAAGAACGCAGATTGAGAATTAACCCCAGATGTAACATTTGAAGAGAAGTCAGATCAATGACTTGGGCTTTGCCTTAGAATTATGTTGTTGCAGCCCTTTGTCCAAAAACAATAAAATTAATTGTTTTCTACATTGTGGTATTTACATTTGATTTACATATATACACACTTATACATGTATTTGTACCTCGACAGCGTAGCATTGGAGAGCCAATTGCTAATTTACAAATAAAACATTTTAAAATATGTATAACTCTACAATGAAGAACTTTTTATTGCTCACCTTCACAATATCATCACACTGTTGCACTCATTTCTAAGTAATATAGATCTACATTATATATGAACAGATATAAAAATAAGGATTTTTTATAATAATGTTTGAAATAAACCGCTATGTTAATTAAGAAAGGACAATTTATTAGAGTGAATAAATACATCATGGGCCAATATGATTCCATCCTTTATACTTTTTCCTATTACATGAAATGTAATAGTTTAGGGTAATGTGATGTTTCTTTTTCTAGGAACATAGCAACAGCATTAGCACTTAGACTTATATACCGCTTTACAGTACTTTACAGCCCTCTCTAAATGGTTTAAATAGTCAACATATTGGCCCCAACAAACTGGGTCCTCATTTTACCCACCTCGGAAGGATGGAAGGCTGAGTCAACCTTGAGCTTGGTGAGATGTGTGAACTGCCAAATTCCAGTCAGCTGGCAGTCAGCAAAAGTAGCCTGCAGTACTACACTCTAACCACTGGGCCACCGTGGCTCATACATGGCTCAATCCTATTGAGTTCAATCAAACTTACTTCTAGTAGAAATGTACAAGATTGCAATGTAAATACTAGAAGATCTGGTACTAGAAGATACATATGTATGTCTGTGACTATGTCTGTCTGTCTGTCTATCTATCTACATATACACATACATACACACATAGCAATAGCAACAAGCTATTGATATATGGCACTCTCTAAGCCAGGGATGTCAAACTCAAAGCCACAGGCCAGGTCCAGCCCATGTAGAGGCCAAATCCGGCCCACGTGGGCATCCTGGAAACTGTAAGAGTCCAGCCCACATCACTTCAGCCTGGCCCCCACCATCCCAGCGTGCCCAGTTCTCCCATCGCCACATGCAGAGCAACTAAAGTAGTCTGTGGGACTAGGGTAAACAGACCTGATGAGATCTTTTTTTTTTCGTGAGAAGTTGAAAGATCTGAACTATTTTTTTTTTATTGTAGTCCCTCAGACTACTTTAGTTGCCCTGCACGTGGCGGCAGCAAAAGGAGCTGGAAAGGTTAGAGAAGAGGTTGCCCTAAGTGGCGGGGGTGGAGGGGTGTGTGTGATGGTTTGGCCTGGCTGAAGGGCTCTCAGGTAAGACAGGGTGGGGTGGGTGGGGCAGCTCTGCACCTCCTGCCTTGCTTCGTCCTTCACCCCTCCCTCTGCCTCACTTTGTTCTTTGCCACTTCTTCTCCTTGCTCACCACTGTAATCTAGCAGGAGGCTGAGCAATGCACTGGTGCTACGGCCACAAAGCGTAGGGTGTAGGGGGTAGAGTATGAAGGGAGGCTGGGTATTTGCGCGGAGCTGCCGGCTTACCTGAGCGCCCCACCAGCCAGGCACTGAAGCGCCGCACGAAGCCTCCAACTGAGCTCTGCACGCCCCCTGCCTTGCTTTGTACTCCACCACTTTGTACTCCGCTCTTCCACCCCCCCAACACACAGAGAGAGACAGACAGACAGACAGACAGAGGTTGCACTGGATTGCTCTCCCCCCTCCCCATTTGCAGGGTGGGGAGGAGCAGGAGACCAGCAAACACTTTTCGCGCTGAGAATGAATGTTTCTTGGTCCCCGACTCTGCAAAAAAAGAATGGGCTCCTGAATCTGTGTGTAATATTATAGCACTTGGGAACGTCCACTTTTTACTCTCGGCATAAAAAGTATTTCCAAGCCAAATCTCCTCTCCCTTTTTCAGAGGCAAAGAAACAAAGAAACAAAGAGAAGAGACAGATGTTTGCAAGGTGAGTCCTTGTGGCAGGAAGGGAGGGGAAAAAACAGGAGGCATCTTCGTGGGTCAGGGAGGCCTTGAGGGCCTGTTCTACCACTAGGCACCCCTTGGCCTTCCCCGTCCTGAGATACCTCAGGTGCACATTGATGTTCTTGAATTGTGAGCTCTTAGGAAATTCCCCCCACCTTGGGCATTGCAAGCAGCTATTTCCGGTGGGGAAAACATGTCAGAGTATATTCATGAACTGGAATAGAGCTCGCTAACAAGGTCAGCCAATGAATAGGCACAGCAACTAAGTCGACTGTTTTGGAAACTGAAACTAGAATTAGCCTAGGCTGGAAACTGAAACTAAAAGTAGCCTAGGCATGGTGGTATGTTAAGCTCTGCAACTCTGCAGCTATGTTGAGCTCTGGGTCTGTCTATTGAGATGAAACTGGTTCTCTCCTCTTGCTCGCCTGCTGATCTATTGAGGATGAAACTAACTTGCTTGCTGAAGACTGGAGCTCTGCTCTGAACGTGCAACATGGTTCTGTTTGAGTTTGCTCCATGTCAGAGAAATCTACAACTGGTTTGTAAAATCTACTTAGGTTTATATAAAGATGTTAAATGAAGCACCAGCCATCTATGTTTATTTTTCTGGCGCTGAGTTATCGCTGCAAAACTCTCAATAAAACAGGCCGAACAAGTGGGGGAAAATATTTTCCTTTGCTATATTAGACCATGGCGGGGTCCCTACAGGAGAGCTCTTTTAAGGATTATATATTAATAGAAAAGCAACTAACTTACCTCTGTTCTTAAATGCTAAAGCTGTTGCACATAAAAAACAGAGGAGCTCTGATCAACTATCAGAGTTATCAATTTGACAGTTTTTGCTGTACAGTTTTTGTCTGCGGATGCCCCCACGAAATGGGAGCATGGGATAAACTGAGTCTGGTTTGTTCTCAGTCTTATAAGCGTCCACAAATTACCAGCAAAAGTGGCATTTGATCACAAGGTGAGGAATGTTTCCCTTTTTGCATTTGAGCATCGAAGAAGGAACAGGAAAGACCAAGAAAAAGAAGGAAAGAGGGGAAGGAAGGAGAAAGGAGAACGAAGAGAGAAGGAAAAAGGAAGGAGAGTATTATGAGAGAGAGGACCTGAGGTAAATCCTGCCTTAACACTTGGCCTCCAGCAGCCCTGCTGCCTTTTGCCTTCCCCTTGTCCCCTCAATGCACCTTAAATGAGCTAACTTAAATAATGCATCCAAAGTGCAGGATCCCTGTAAACAGAAGTTTGGTAATGTTATGATTTACCATGGCCAGCCTGGCCGGCCATAGTTATGCAATCATCATTTCTATCATCCTTTGGTTAGAAAGCCGGGTCTCCTCGTAAGGAGATGGAGTGGGCCTCCCTCTGACTCACACACTTTGCCCTCCTGCACGCACCATGAGCAACCTGGCCAAGGAGAGCGAGCACAGCAGCAGTGGGAGCTGGCCACGCCCACCCCAGCCACACCCACTGAAGTCAACCACAATCCTGATATGGCCCTCCATGAAATACCCCTGCTCTAAGCAGTTTACAGTCAGCATATTGCGCCCAACAATCTGGGTCCACATTTTAACCAATCTTGGAAGGATGGAAAGCTGAGTTAACCATGAGCTGGTCAGGATCGAGTTCCTGGCAGTGGGCAGAATCAGCCTACAA
Source organism: Pseudonaja textilis (assembly GCF_049901715.1). Taxonomy (NCBI): domain Eukaryota; kingdom Metazoa; phylum Chordata; class Lepidosauria; order Squamata; family Elapidae; genus Pseudonaja; species Pseudonaja textilis. The sequence goes on along the minus strand of NC_141995.1, from coordinate 62,043,152 downwards.
CACTGCATTCTAACCGCATACACACAAACACACATATACATATGAGTTTCCATACATTAATTTTAAATTTGGTTTAGAAATATACAGTGTTGTTAAACTTTGCAATATCTAGTTTATGCATTATGTTCAAGTACTGTACAAAACTTGCAATAAATAACACTAGACAAGTACACAGTTCTATTATAAAGACACCATTCTTCTGGTGTATTTTTTTCTTCTTAAAAAATCAACTAATAACTGCTAATATGTGTATGCGAATCAAATACTTTTAATTGACCAAATCTATTGAAAAATTTAAAATATAAATAATTATCAGTGATGATATTGTTTATAAGGGCTTTGGGGACAAGTTTCAGAATGAAATTAATGGATAATATTAAATATAATACAAAAATGGTAAATACAGGCTTCAGTTTTGTTTTCATAAGTATTTAAGCATTTATGAAGTATTAAAGATTTTTTTCTTTAAAAACAAAACAAAAAATAATCCACTTCAGAGAAAAAACTATTTTTTTTAAAGTTGTTTTACATTTATGCCAGGAAAAGATAAATTGTACTTTACAAAAGCAGCAATAATAATTAATGATAAATGAATTAATGAAACTACCATTTTGGAACCAACATTGAAGTGCATTGTTTCCTACCTTTATAGTGAAAAACAAATAATATGAAGGAAGTCTTTTAGAACAGAATTAATGGAAACTTTACTTTGGAAAAAAATGCACAAAAATCTTATGTTACCAATGTATTTAATTCCCTGAATAGTATCCAAAGGTACTGTATATTTTAGGTACTTAGCATTTCTTTTGAAAGTTATAAAAATGGAAATTCACAAGATGGATTTTATACTCAAAGTTGTCTTGTGACTGTCTACTATATGTAGTTTACTTCTAGGTAAAGTCATATACCCATATGTAAAAATGTAAAATGTTGCTTCTCATGGCATTAATAAGCAAATTATCCATGATCAAACCTATTGACTGATCAAGTTTCTTTTTCTATCTAGTTTCTAGAACTTCTTATAGGAATCTTAAAAAAGTGTCAGAGGTTTTTCCATTATTGAATAGTTGAATGGGTTAATATTACAGATATCAAACCATGGTTACAAAACATAGTCTTGAACAGACTCCAAGGAACAAGTACACAGAAAGAAAATGATTTTTAGGCTGATCTACAAACTGCTTGTTCAAGCACTTACTAATGTGATTTTATGCTTCTGTTTTTATGCTTCTGTTTGAGCAAGATCATGCAGAAGGAAGTTGCATAAATGGAAGAACTTCTTTGGATTGAATTGCACATTTCTCATGCAATACCCTAGAGACTGAAAATAGCTTTTCCATGAGCAAAAGGTAACTTCATCATACGGAAATGAATGTTTTTATCCATCCTTTGGCACCAACCTTTGAATCCAGTTTTAGGCTTATTAGTTAAGTCACTTAATACTATTAGTGGCAAATTGCCATATGCACAGCAATCAATGCAAATGATTTCTAAGGCTGCTCATTTCAAAAATTCAGAAATATAACAACTGAAAACAAATATTTTTCTAGTTATTTCAAATAATAAAATGAAAACTGACCTTACCTTACTACTACTACTGTATCCTTAATACTGAATGGCTTATTTGAAGGATCATATTTACCTGAAATATGAATTTAAGAAGATCCTCCCCCAAACGTAGGGTAGTTAGAAAAATACAGTATACCATACAATGCCAGTTTCTCCTCTTCGTGTGAATTGTTAAACTGTTAAACCGCTTGTGTCTGATTATTTGTAACCTTCAATATGCATCATAGGGCAACAATTTTTAATCAATGTACTATCAATGTACTAACAATTTTTAATCGATGTACAATTTTTAATCGATGTACTGAGCTAACTTAAGGCATCCAAAATGCAGGATCCCTGTAAGATAGAAATTTGGTACTATGGCCAGCCATATCATTTATCCTGGCCAGCTTTCTACAATGAAAGTTAATGGGGTAGCAAGCAGGACCCAAATTATTGATACGAACCAGTACATATTAACCATGTTCAAACTCTAATCTTTGTTATAAAGAGAAATATGCAAGTACACACACACACACACACACATACCCATATTCCTATCTCTCTCCTTCATGAAGCAGTAAGACAAAAAATGAAAAGGCATAGAAAACAGAATGAAGGGAACAGAAAAAATTGGATGAATGGTGAGAAAAAGTAACTCTACAGGACAGGAAGAGATAAGTTTTGTTTGGAAGTTAAATAGTTAAATTCATCAGGCAAGGAACCTCTTTCCAAGCCACAGTAAATCTTCATGTTAATGTTCAAAAATATCCATGAATTTCAGCAGTGATGCCTGAAGCTATCGGCATATATTGCTGTTCTATTTTTCAATAGCTTTTTCTATTTCTAACAGCAAGTTATCTCTCTGGGAAGAAATGAGTCTTCCTGTTGGGTTAAATTCTGTCAGCCTCAACTGGGACTTGCAGACTTAAAACATAGGCTTCCAACTTCAATGTCCCAGTTGGTATAAAAATATTTATTGTCTGTAATAAACTACATATCTTAGAAACAAAACGGCCACAAGAAGATTTGACATGAAGCAATCTACAAAAACAGTGATTTGAATGGAGGGAGGTTGTCTTATTAATCAATATTGTTTCTCTTTGAATTCTGCACAATTTGCCTATTTCAGCTTTTAAATCATGATTCAGTAGAAGTCACTTGATCCAGAACGCACTGGAGACAGAAGGGAAATAACTAAAACAAATTACTGAATTAATATAACTAACCAGGAACCAACAACACATGCTTAGTTGTTTAGTTTTGTGTCTCATTGTGTTTCTGCATGTTGTTAACATCTTCTGCAATGGGTATGGATTCAATTATTTCCTTGTATTGTTGGAAGGAATCTCCAAGTGTAACACTTTTCTTTTATCAACAGACTGATCACACCATAGGATAAGCCGATAATTAGCAACTTCAAAACTCGATTAAAAGAAATTATTATCCCTGCCATTCTGAATCTTTTATGCATAACTTGCATTCTTAATGATTGCTAACAAGAGAGTACTTATGCTCACCACATATCTATAATATTTACATGGGCACTGATACCATAAGAAATTATTAAGATTACTCTTTTTTTAAAAAAAATCCTTCTCTTTTTAAATGATAGCTTCTTTGCATTAAAGTAGAATCAGTTGTCTCATAGAAAAATATCTTAAACTTTAAATTAAAAAAATAGCGTTACTAAATAGTTACATAGGATCATAGATGGTTTGTATGGATATAATTCAGCAGAGTTAAATCCAAATTTAGGAGAGCTCACATAGATAGGAGAGCAGAATGTATTTGCCATGGGTGCCATCTGCTTAGAGATCCCATGACTAAACTCTGTGCACCTCCTTTGGAGATAAACAAATATGACACTTATATATATCCTGTACATATTAGTTCACTGATTAGCAGTTATTAGTCATACTGTACATAGGAAAACAACTTGACCATAATGATGTTACATGCCCTCAGCATAAAGTTAAGGTTTTAGTGTGAGGGTGCAAACCCATGCAAGACAGGTTCCCTGTTTAGATACGTGGCCCAATACACCAAGTTGAATGTGCCAAATAAAACTGGAAATACTATCCTGGACATTCTATCAATTTTGCTAACGCTGTTAAAGGTTTTCTTTGCTTCTTGTGGTTTGGTTTCTGGTTTGGCTTTGTGGGGTTCTGAAGTAGTGGTAGCACTCTTGGAGATGGTGGGGAGGACAGAATCCTTTGTGATGTTTGGTCCATAGTTGGCAACGGCCACTGCATAGGCATTGTTTTTCTTAATGACTGAGGCCTTTTCCTTTTTCTGTTGAAATATAATAAGAGGATAATAAGATATTATTAAATATATTCAAACTTTTCTGCACCAACAGACGTAATACTATCCCCTTCCTTCAATTCCCAATATTGTGCCTCAGATTGACTTCACTGACTGTGATACTGCCGTTGTAGAAAGCTTCTCTGACTTTTGGCTAAGCCATGTCTGTATCCTATGTGTGAATCTTCAGTGGTGACGTGATTCTTTTCTTCACTGGGGTGGAGCAGTGCTGTGTTCATGCTATAAACTGGAAGCTTCTGTGTCTATGCTTCAGGGTAAACCAACACATGCAAGTGGGCAGAATATTTTTATTTATTATTTTATAAAATGAATTATTCTGCAGTATCTAGAGATGTAGAAAGTATCATAAACTGTTATTATTATGCAATCTGCATTATTTGTGCCATACATCAAGAAAAGAAGTAAGTTAGAAGATCTGTAATGCATATTATGGTCAAGGTAACCAGCAACTGCAGTGATGAGAAATACAGTTCTTTCTTATACTGTGTTCTTCACTATTAAGAACAGCAGAATATGGAAGTAGTTGGAATTGCTTTGTTCCGGGATGTTTTTTTCAATTTCTCAGCTCTAGAATTTCCTGATAGTCCCACTATTTCCTGATAGTATAGTTTTCCAAGGCTGATCAAAGCTCTTTTGGAGGAAGCGCAGAATAAATATCATCTGTTCTTTTTTGCTTATTACTTTCTGGAGCCTTTCTACTAAAAGCCCTTGAAACAAATGGGTTGTGAGGAAGAATGGACAGACCATCAACTAAACTGGAATTGAGCTATCTGAATAATTCAAAAACAGGCATGTGACAATTAATGTCACAGATTCATGAAAAGTCAGAATTAGGGTACTTCTTTTTCCCTTCTATGTTTGACTGTGTAGTTTAGAAGCCACAGGTTAGTGACATGGAATTTCCCTCCCCAGAAAAGGGAACCAGTGCTCTGATATCTATAAATTAGCAGGTAAATGACAAAAAATTCCAAACTTAGAGGTTCAGTTTTCCTCTTCTTGTCAACCCTGAAGCAGGCCTGGCTGAGGCCATCTTTGAGGCTTCATGGTTGCCACAAAGCAAAGGGGAGAAGGGGCGGGGGGGATTTTAGATAGCTCGGCTTGGCTGTCAAATACTTTCCTGTGGAAACCAAAGCCATTCCAACAGGTGGTTGAGAAGTGGAGGAGTGAAGTAACCAGACAACCTGTCAGCATTGCTATTGGACAATGTGACTGGTGACTTGGGGGGAAAGGGGGAACTTTTAATTAGCTGAAAACCGTGGGAACCTTCAGAGTCGGTTTTCATAAATTGCGCCAATACGATGTATCCAGTGAATTGTTCTTTGAGGAACATACCTGTCTCAGAATTCTGCTTTCAATGGGTGCATTATTTGGAATGTTGACACTTCTCTTTCATGCTTTCCCTCACAATTATTCCATACTTTTACTTGAATTGCAGTTTAAAGTATATTCACTTGAACTCCATCTCAACTTTGGTTTTACTAGCATGTTAAGAATGCTTCTGTCTTCTTATTGCTATGAAATTGATAAATAGCTTTTTTTTCATTTTTTCAAGTTCCTCGTGCAGACAATAGAATTTGTAGAAGCAAAAATCATTTTTTTCAAAACAGCATAACCATTTTAGCACTAAAAATAATTTTTATTTTAAAATAAGATTTTTTTTTTAAGAAGAATTGTTTTAAAAAAATAAAGAATTGAAAATGCCCTTTTGGGGATCTTAGAAGTCTAGTTTGTTTTTACTTTATTTTGAGTCTGCCATAGATCTGAAGAAACAAAACCCAGAAGGTTTGGTTCGTTCAAGGTTTTGGTTAAAGCAAGTGGGTTTCCAGAGATATTTTACTGGGTGAGCAGGGCACGGCTGGTGGACATCACATCACTCTTATTTTCTCCTCTATACAATCTGTGTATCAACACTTCCTTTGTCACTGACTTCTTCACTCTAGGATAACAGGTCACAGTCCTTATCCCTGGTTTTTTCCCATTCATATCCATCACTAGGACCTCTTCTCCCAGAGCAACAACGTTTTGGTTCATATCCCTGAACAAAATAGGCCTTTTTCATTCTACTTCCAACTGAAAAACATGTTTTGGTTCAGATGGATCAATAGAACCAGCTGTTCTATTTTTTTGTTTGATTAAAAAACTCTTATTGATAAATAAAAAGGTTTTATTTATTAAACCTAGATTTATTATCATTATTGCTATTCAATGCCTTTTAGGGATTATATTTATATATCTTAAACACAAAATTCCTCTACTAATATCAAACATCTCTGAAAATGGAAGCCATTTTTAAAATAAACCATTTGCTTTAGTCAAATGAGAATCTGTACAATTACATAAAAAAGATCTATGACAGCTATTCATTTCTTTTGCAGAATATAGTTAAAATTCTTTTAGCAAAGTATCATTGGTTCCACTAATTTCTGTGTAAAAATTGGTGAAGATAATGAAATGCAGTTCAAGGTTTGAAGGAAATTAAACAAACATAAATTGCCTATGATTTAATTCATGGACAGCCTTGGGATAATATTTGTTTCTTTAAAATGAAACAGGTAGAGAGAAAGGTTCCACATGAGCTGTTTAATTTCTGCTGAAATGCAAACCCAATTCTCTACTTCTTTTCATAATCATTATTGTTTAACATATCCTATCTTTATATTGGTTTAAGACTTTAATTATTTTTCAGTAATGGAAAACTATCAACAGAGATGGCGTTAAATTTATTTTTTTTTCAAATTGGAAGAAACCTTATACATATTTTTGATCACTCACCTTATCATTGACTATGCTTTTTCCATCCCACGCCCATCCTCTTTTTGTAAAATAATTTACAGTGGCAAATTCTATCAAGGCAGAGAACACAAATGCATAACAAACAGCAATAAACCAATCCATAGCTGTGGCATAAGCTACTTTAGGCAGGGAATTACGAGCACTGATGCTTAGCGTTGTCATTGTTAGCACTGTTGTTACTCCTGTAGGGTAGAAAAAGAAGAATGAACCTGGTCAAGGTGATGCAAAATGCACGGAACTAAAGACAATTAAGAGGCAAGATAGAAAATTAAACTGAAGAAAACCAAAGTGCAGAAATTACAAATGAGTTCAGTGATATCTATGAAATTACATAATGTTTGTGATTTATTATTTTAACGATCTTGTACCCCCAAAAGTCAACATGACAGCTGCAACTCTGCAATCAAAGCCTCAACTCTTTTTATAGGCACTGTGACATGGATTAAAAAAGAGTGACTTTAAATCACATGGCTGCCATCCTGGACATCTTTCACCTCCCACTGCAGATGGGCTTAATGCATTTGTTTGAGACCACATTTTTACAGGTATTTTCTCTAAGATGTATTGTAGACTCTTGAGTTGCTAATGTTATAGAACTGATTGAAGAGTACAAAACTCAAGACATTTGCCTGGTATACTGCATAACATGTGAACTAATAACATGTGAATTATTGGATGCATGTTATTAGTTCATTGGATGGAAGGAAATTTGTGAGTTCTACTTTTAATTTGAAATGTTTTTGTTGAGAACAAAACATTGACAGGTTCTGTTCCAAAGTAACTATGAAGTGAAAAAAAATATCTTATTTTTTGAAATAAAAGAAGCCCTTCACTTATATCTGGTGTTTAAATTAATATTTGTTAAAATATTTGGAGACTATCTATAAATGTATCAGAACAGGATGGCGTGGTAATGGAACAGTACAGCTTTATTATGGTAGAATAACCATATGACAGGAATCCAAGAATATCTTCTGGATATATCACCTTTTTATCTGCCAATCCTTCTCACTGAAGCTTAAAATCTAGCTGAAATATCTGTGAGTTATTCCCCCCCCAAATTATATATTAATTTTTAAATGTCATTTCCTTGTAAACCAAAAATCTTGCAGAGAAAAATTATCAGGGTTTGTTTAAGGAATCTGGAGGCTAACTCAGTATGATATGTCCTCCTAACGTATATTCAGCTCTAGATTAAAATTGCAGAGAGGCGGCTAGAAAACGAGAAGATGGAAGAGGAGCAGGATCAATAATGTACCTCAAAGAAAAGAGGATCACTGACAATTATTAGGATGCTGCCGTAAATTAAGAAATCTGCAGATTTCAAAAAAGTTTTGGTTTGCAGATCTGGAAAAGTCTCAAATTCAATTCACATGAGTATCTTGACACGGGAAAGCTACAATCAGGTGAGTTTTCAGCAATTTATTTATATCCTTGCTTTTTCCTTAGCTAAAAGATTCTCACCATTATGGAATCCAAGAACAAATCCCAAGGCAGCCTATTCTGCATGTTGCTAAAGAAGTGCCTTATATAGTATAAGGACGTCCCAGCTGAGGGGTGGCCAGGGGCATCACTGAGTAACGGACCAAGGGCACTGCTGAGAGGCAGCCCAGTTAGGAGAAGGAGAGGCAGCCTGGTGGCCCTGCAGTCCAGCCCAGGGCCCCAGAGATTCCAGAATAGGCACTGAGACAGCTGGAGGCCAGCTGAGCAGTGGTAAAATGGAGCTGGTGGCAGCAGGCCAGTGGCTGATAGCGGTGCAGAGGACCAACGGAGCAGTTATGGTGCAGAACAAAGTGGCAACGGAGTGCCCAGAGCAGCACGTTGTTCCTGTTAGTGGCAGGCAACCAAAGGACAAGAAGGCAGGGAGAAAAGGGGTAAAGGACAAAACACTTCCAGACACAAGGGAAAGGGATAAATTTTCAAGTCAGGGAGTAGAAGGCTAAGAGCAAAGCACCTCCTAGAAAGCAGCCAGCGTTCCTGCAAAAACAAATGCATGTTAAAATGCATACTTTTACATTTTTAAATGCATTTTTAGAATTTTAAATTAGATTTGTTTTCTAATTCTGTGGTTAAACCTTTTATATTTCAAACATTTATAAACTTTTAAAATTTTAATCATTACATGAACAAGCAAAAAGAAACATAGCTATGGAAAAAGAGAATGACGCTGTTCTGATTCGTAAAATACATTCCATGTATGAGCTTATGCCCATAGAAAACCCAAGTTACACATATATTAAATGTAAAGAAAATGAATTACTTGAATACAAAGCAAAGGGTCGAGAGCAGGGGTGTCAAACTCAAGGCTTGGGAGCCAGATCCGGCGTGCAGGGTGCTTCGATCTGGCCCACAGGGCCACCCTGGAAACAGCAAAGGACTGGCCCATGGTGCTTCTGCCAGCAAAAACAGAGGTGCACACAGCTCTCTTGAGCTCCGTTTCCACTGGCAGAGGATTGCAGGAGGCTGTCGCAGCCAAAAATGGAGCTCTGAAGTTTGCTTTCTCTGGCTGAGCACTCAGGCCAACCACAGGCGCCCCCGACGTGAGTGACGTTGAGCTGGCCACACCCATCCTGGGGACACCCACTCCAGCCCTCTGAGGTTAAATGAAACCCCGATGCAGCCCTCAATGAAATCGAGTTTGACACCACCGGTCTCGAGGCAACTCTAGCCATCCTGAGACTCAACCTACAAAATGAGAGACTGCCATCTAAGTAAGAAGATTATATCCAAATTGAACACCTGTCCACTCTACATGAGTTCAAATCCATTAACCTGACAGATTACATCCCAGAGTTCTGAAGGAAATGGCAGATATGATCTCAGAACCATTGAATCAGGAAGATCTTTGAAAAGATAAACAAGCAATAGAACAGATGGATTGGCAACTGGCTGACAAACCACACTCAACATGGAGCCGTTAATGGAATTACATCTACATGGATGAAAGTAAGCAGTAGGGTATTGCATGGTTTTGTTTTAGGCGTAGTACTCTTTAATATCTTCATAAATGATTTTATTCTGACCCAGGCTGAACAGAATCATGCAACAGACTCCTTGTTCCGAAAAAAACCCCTTTTTTATTTGGTTAATGTGAATTCCTGACATTCACACCCAGAAAAGTTCCGGCAAAGGTTTAATTGCACAAACAGACCTTATCAGTCCTTGGATAGTTGCCAGGCCTAGAGCTTCCAGTTGCAATGCTGTAAAAGGAAATACTTGGCACGGAGTCTCTGAGGCACGAACACAGATAAGCAAATCTTCACAATAGTAAGCCAACTAATTGCCTTCTGCAAATACCTCTCCCCTTTTGCGCCTACTTATTCCCTATCGGAGGGGCTATTCAGTGTCTACTTGTGTCTTTTCCTCTGAGTCAACCCCTGTTCCTTAGTTGTTCCCTTCTCCTGACACGCATCTGGAACAGGCTCCAGCTGTTCTTCTTCCCCGTATCTCTGACTCGGACGGTCCGCACCAGAGCCTTCCCCAGACTCCAGGACTAGCCCAAGTTCCTCCCGAACCTCATCACTGTTCTGAGACTGCTGCCAACCCTGGCAAGCTACAACAGATTTAGATGAGTGAATAGAAGGGAACTCATCCAATTTGCAGATGACACCAAGCTGGCTGGAATAGTCATCATCCCCAGAAGATGGTCTCAAGATAAGAGCCAAAAAGCCAATGCAATCCTAGTTTGCATGAACAGAGGCGTAGAATCAAGAGCATGTATAACATTAATACCACTTTATAAAGCTTTAGTAAGACTAAGAATACTGTCTCCAGTTTTACAGAATAATAGAATTGGAAGGGACCTTGAATGTTGAAGGAATTGGGTATGTCTAGTCTACTCTAGAGAAAAGGACTGCGGGTGACAATTATAGCAGTGTTCTAATATTTGAGGGGCTGCCACAAAGAAGAGGGAGTCAGCCTATTTTCCAAAGCACCAGAAGATGACAAGACAGGAAACAATTGATGGAAACTAGAGAAGTTACCCAGAGTTGGGAGAAATTTCATAAAAGTGAAGACAATTAGCCAGTAGAATGGCTTGTCTTCAAAAAATTGTGGGTGCTCCATCACTGGAGTCTTTTAACAAAAGACCAGACAGCCACGTTTCTGGAAAGAAGGGGGGAGTGATGTCCTGCGGACCCAACCAGCTCAACTGAGACAGAGCCTAACACAACCTACGTTCACCTTTCCTGATCCAGGACCTGTTAGTGGAGCCAGCACTGCATTGGCATCCTTTTACTCAGCCAGAGATGACACAGGGATTGGCTTGGCAACCCAGCCCAAGCTGCAGGAGGGAGACCGCAGATGCTGCCTGTGCTTGGGATGCTGTAGCCTCCAATTGCCGCAACTCGCCAACCCACCTTTATGCTGCCTCCTGCCGAATGCCTCCCTCTTGGCTGGGGCTTCCACCCGGACAAGGGTGGGTACAATACCAGTGGACACTGTCACCATTTGTCCCACCTGTCCCAGCGCAGCAATAGGGCCAAATTGCCCCACCCATCCTGGCGCAACATTGGGGTCCATTTCCACAGCCAGCTCCAGCTTCCCCACTGCTGTAATTCAACAGCAAGCGCAGCCAGCAGACCCCTGTCCCACAGCCAGCCGCAGCGCAGCAACAGGTCCCTGCCGAACCATCAGCTGCTTTGGTGATTCCACCAGCTGATCAGTTGTACCTCCAGCCAGGCCATTCATAATATAATATAATTCCATTGTGGTTAGAAGAAATAATAAAACAGAAAATCGAACCCCAACTAAAATAACAACAGAGAAATATAACAAAAAAGAGAGATATATTATGTTACATATTTTAACAGCTGCTAGGATCTCGTACACACAATTTTGGAAGCAGGAAAATGTACCATCGGAGGGTGTTGTTAAAAAAAAAAAGACTGTGCAGAGATGGACAGGCTGACTTTGAAACTAAGAGATAAAGAGGATTCAATGTACCATAAAGGACTTTGTGTGGGACTTTAGGAGAGTTGCTAGAAACCTTGGACATTGGCCTGACAGAATCCTCCTCCACTATTTTAAGAAAGCTATTGACCAGAAGGTTAGAAAAGCCTGTGGCATCCGAGAGTTACCAGAGCGCTTACATGACTGGTATACCATGTCTATAGCTTTGGATAGGGAAATTCACCCAAACTGCAAGCCCTCATCAGAGAAGCTGGCAAGGAGAACTCTGGCCAGACGATGCCTGACAAAGCCTCCTAAGCCAACTCCAGCTCAGCCTAATGGAGTCATCAAATGCTACCATTGTGGCCAAATGGGTCAATATGAACCTTGAGTGAGGTTTCATCCAACCAGCTAGGCCTCAAGTGGCGACCCCAGTGTTGTTCCGAGAAAAGAAAGATGGGTCTCTTCGCTTATGTGTTGACTACCATAACCTTAACATAATTTGTGTAGAAAACATGTACCCGTTGCCCTTTATGAAGGACATGGTGGCTCACCTTGCCAAAGGAAAATTTTTCACTAAACTTGATTTGAAAGAAACGTACTACTGAGTTGAATTAAGGAGGGAAATGAATGGAAAACTGCATTCAGTTGCCCTTTGGGGTGTTTCCAATTCAACATTCTCCCATTTGGCCCGCAAGGGGCCCCTGTGTCTATTCATCTAGCTGATAAATGAGGTGTTGCATGAACATTTATACAAGAGGGTGTTGGCTTACCTTGACGATATCCTTATCTATGCAGAGGCTTTGGAGGAGCATGTGAAAGTGGTGCGGTCAGTTCTGAAAAAACTTCAAGCAGCTGAACTACACGCAAAATTATCCAAGTGTGAATTTCACCAAGAGAAATTTGACTATTTGGGTTACTGCATATTGCATGAAGGCATAGAGGTGGATCCGGAACAAGTCCGGGCCATTTTGGATTGGGCTCTCCCTCGCACCAGAAAACAATTGCAGAGTTTTCTATGATTTGCTAATTTTTACCGCCAATTTATGCCAGTGTTTTGCAAATATTGCGTTACTTATTACAAACCTCCTAAAGACTAAAGGAGAATCGAACCCAAAGCCCAGTCGACCGTTAGAATGGTCCGTGGAGTGCCAGGCGGGCAGTGCCAGGCAGTGCCTTTTGAGAAGCTAAAATGACCCAACAGTAGTGACTGAGAAAGGTAATATATGTGTCCTAATAGACCACTTATAAGGTCCTGCCTCTCCTTCTCACTCAAGAAAATAAAACCTCTTGGTATTTCAAAAGGAATCTTTTATTGAGGAGAAGTGATAGCAGAACAAAGGCAAAGAAGACTCTAAATCCTCTCAGCAATACAGTTAGAAATAAGACACTAAAAACCCCTCCCTCCAGTCCAATGTGGATTCAGCCAATCCACATGTGTGGAGATGTTATTGTAATGGCCATCCTGAAAACCAGATAAGCAAGCATTCCCGGGTCATCTTCCTTTGGCTTTCAGAGTAAAACAACCCACATAGCCCTCCCCCCTTGTACATTCCCCAAAAGGTGAGAAAATCTCAGGGTGCTTAGGTGCCAGGATAAAGGTTATAAAATAGCAGTTGTCAGAGGTATAAAAAGAATTACATTCGAGGTTCACCCTTTCCCCCAGTTGAATGATAGCATCACTCTAACGATCTGACATCACCACTGAAGCATGAACCACCAGTGTGTTGCTAATGCAGTTCTAAGATGCATGAACAAAGGGATAGTTTCACGATCACATAAAGTGATAATAATGCTTCATGCTGCACTGATGACACCATGCTTGGAAAACTGCATGCTCACGTCTGATCATCATGATACAGAAAAGATGTTGAGACTCTAGAAAGAGTGCAAAGAAGAGCAACAAAGATGATACAGGGTCTGGAGGCTAAACTGGGCAATGAACGGTTGCAGAAACTGGGTATGCCTAGTCTAACAAAAAGAAGGAGTAGAGGTGAACGATAGCAATCTTCCATGCTTGAGGGCGTTCACAGAGAAGTCAACCTAGTCTCCAAAGAACTTGAGGACAGGACAAGAAATAATTGCTGAAAGATAATCAAAGAGAGATACGATGCAGAATTAAGGAGAAATTTCCTGACAGCGAGAACAATTAATCAGTGGAAAGGTTTATCGAGGATACAATGGTCTTTGGTCTCATTCAAGGCAGGGATGAGCCTATATACAGAAGGGAGATTGAACAACCGGCCCTGTAGTGCAGCTGAAACAATCTGGAGCTGAACATACTTAAATCTGTAGAGTTGAAAGTGGATTTTAGGAGGAGCCCTCCTATTCTACCACCTCTTACAATATTAGGCAACACGGTATCAACAGTAGAGACCTTCAGGTTTCTGGGTTCTACTATCTCCCAGGATTTGAAATGGACACCTAACATTAGAATAATCATCAAAAAGGCACAACAAAGAATGTTCTTTCAGCGTCAACTCAGAAAGTTCAGACTGCCCCAGGTACTGTTGATACAGTTCTACAGAGAAATTATTGAGTCTGTCACTTGTACTTCTATAACTGTCTGGTTTGGTATAACCAAACAGGAAATAGACTTCAACAAATAGTTAGAACTACCAACAAAACCAAACAAACCCCTAACCAGACTGCCTTTCATTGACACTCTGTATACTGCATGGGTCAGAAAGAGGGCTGAGAAAGTATCTATACATCCCTCACATCCTGGACATAAAATGTTTCATCTTCTACCCTCAAGATGCTGCTATACAGCATTGCATGTCAAAACAACCAGACATAAAGACCTTATCTGTATTTAATTTATTTTTGTACTGTTTTTAATGGTTTTAATTGTTCATGAATGTTTGCTGATTTGAGAGGGGCAACTATACTAATACCTACATTCCTCCCATCTTGGCAAAAAAAAAAAAAAAGGGTTTAAATATGACCCCTTTCATATTTTAATTCTCATTCCAACTTCCGGGAAAATTGTAGAGTAGACTGAACCTAAAACAGCATCGGATAGACATGTATACATTCATGAATTTCAATCGTATACAAAAGATTATTAAAAGAAAAACGGTGGAAAAGGATAATACATCATTCTATGTTAGCATATGAAATAATAAATTATTACTGACTACATACCAAAAACCGTCCTTGCAGGAACAGATTCTCTGTTCAACCAGAATGACACCTGAGACAGAATGACTGTCATGATGCAAGGAAGATAGGTCTGAATCACAAAATAACCAATTTTCCTCTTCAAATGAAAATGAGCTGTCATCACTGTGTATTCACCTGAAAAAAAAAGAGACCAGATTAATAACAAAAGAATAATTATCCATTCTTCCTCAGAATAAGCCACTTTGAAAAAATTACATATTAACAGAACCAGTTAAATGTATCTCTAACAGAACAGAATAACAGAATTGGAAGGGACCTTGGAGGTCTTCTAGTCCAACCCCGCTGCTCAGGCAGGAAACCCTATATCATTTCAGACAAATGGTTGTCCAGCCTCTTCTTAAAAACATCTAGCCTGCAGGCAAGTCATTCCAGTGGTGAATTGTTTTAACTGTCAGAACGTTTTTCCTTAGTTCCCAGTTGTTTTTCTCCTTGATTAGTTTCCAGCCATTGCTTCTTGCTTTGCCTTCAGGTGCTTTGAAGAATTAGGTTGACTTCCTCTTCTTTGTGGCCATCCCTCAAATATTGGGACATTCCTATCATGTCTCCCCCAGTCCTTCTTTTCACACTTGGCAACTGTCATGTATTTATGACAGTTGTAGTCTCTTGGGGTTTATATGATCATATTTCGCAACCTTTTGACAAGCAAAGTCAACGGGGAAGCCAGATTCACTTAACTGTCAGGTCTGCCATCTTTAGCATTGCTCATTTTTGCTGGTATCTTGCCATAAAACGCAGGGGAGGACGGAGGAAGATGGGAAGGTAGGGAACGGGGAGAGGGAGGGAGGGAATGGCAGGGCGACTGGAACCAGTGTAGTTAATCCAGAATGAACCGGCCAGTTAAGGACAGAATCGTGAGAATGGAAGGCGAAGCTGAACCAAAGAGGTGCCAAACTTCAAAATACCGTTCCCAAAACACCAAAGGTAAATAAATACTCTTGGACACTGATCAAAGGGGAGCGGCCAGGAAGATGGGAAATCCTTAGGCTTTATGTGGGAATATTCAGATCCAGCTTTGTTTACACTGTAACTGCTTGAAGTGAATCTTTCAATTTCATCGTGGAGTCGAGAGGCTTTCTTTCTTTAGTGACTAAGCTGGGACAAGCCTGACATTAAGCTGGATCTGCAGCAGCAGTCTACCTGGAGAGACACCGCTACACCATGGGGACCGTGCATAAAATGTCCGCTCACAAACATGAATAGGAGGAGATGAAAGCTTGGAAAAAAAGCTGCTTCCAGACCTGAAGTGATGGAGATTGCCCTGAGCTGGAAGAAGTGGAGGCCTCCAATGACCAACCGAATCCCCAATGGTTGCTGGGGGTCAGAGGAGTGTGGAGTGGCAAGAAATGAACTGGAAACACCACCCGCCCCAATGTCCTCCTTGATCGAGTTCTTGAGGGACGCTTTCAATAATTTTGGGCCCGGGGGGCTCAAGATTGCCCGGCACTGCCCCTGACCCAAGCAGCTGCAGTATTCTCCACCTAGCCTTCACCGGCACCAGCACCGCAGCAAATGTCACCACTGGTACCAGCCCAGCCACCACCACTGGCCTGGGCCACCCCTCTGTGGAGGAGAAAGCACAGACTCCCTGCCCTGGGGATGAAATTTAATATCTACCCCAATACAATACTTCAAAGTTTAAATTGTTCACCCAGTCATCTCTTCCCAGCAGCCAGCATCCCGCGCAATCACCAAAGTGCTGGCAAAAGCTAACCTGAAGGTGCCAGATGAGTTATTAATAATATTAATAGGGATGCTGTAGAAAGGCTAATGGTTTAAAACCCACAAAGCTGAGGGTACCACATGAGATCACTTAGCCTGAGTGGGTGCCAAGTTGCATATCCCAGAGATATACATCAGTGCATCACAATCCTCCAGAGAAGCCATGGTTCTAAAACGGTGGGACATTTTGGCTGTGAAAACCCTAAACCTAGTGAAATGCCAGTTCTGGTGACCATAGGACATTGAAGCCTATGTGGCTACCTGCCATATCTGCTCATCAGCCAAAAGGCATCTAGGAAAAATCCCCAGTCTCCTTCAGCCAGTAGCAAAACCTTAAGCACCTTGGAAAGAATTTTCCATATAGTGGAACTTCCAGAAAGCTAAGGGTACACCATAATTTGAACAAAGCTGACCTTTTCTCCAAACAAGTATACTTCATCCTTCACTCCAAAATCCCCTCAGCACATACCTTATCAAGCTTTTCGTACAACGTGTCTATAGACTCCATGGATCCCCAGAACAAATCATTTTGGATCATGAGATTCAATTCACTTCACAATTTTGGCAGGAGTTCTTAAAATTGCTTGGCACCGCTCAAGGGCTTAGCTCCTCCTATTACCTCAGATGGATGGTTTGTGTGAACGCATGAATGGGGTCTTAGAATAATACCTGAGATGCTACGTTAACTCCCAGCAAAACAATTGGGCCAACCTTCTTATTTTCACAGGGGTAACCTACAATAATGCTATACATTATCAGTACTAGTTTTACAACTTTCATAGTTGCAATGGGCAACTTCCCCAAGCCAAATCACAAACCACCTCATTAGCGGAATGGATTATAGAACTTCAAAGGACCTGGCTGGTAGTCTGCAAAATGCTCGAGGAAGCACCAGAGACTTATAAAAAACAAGCAGCTAAAAAGCACTCCAAATCAAAAGCCTTTAACAGACAACAATGTTTACCTGTCTACCAAATACCTCCAGTCTAGATAACCATCTAAAAAATTAGGCCCTAAGTTCATTTAATGAAGTCATCAACCCGGTTAACAGCGCAATAAGATCTGTCCAAATCTCTCAACTACATTCGTCCAGTGTTCCACCGCAGCATGTTAAAAGCAGCAACCACTTCTCCTTTATGCCCAACAATATGCCCAACAATGAAGCCATCTTCAAACCCCATTCTAATTGAAGGGGAACCACATTTTGCAATTAAACAAATCTTAGACCCTGGCAAGCATAGAGAGAAAGTACTACATAGAATGGAAAGATTTTCCTCCCTGGGAGACAGAGTGGCTCGACATCTCTGAGCCTCAAAAATTATCTGCAAGTACACAGGCAAACTCCATTGAATAATAACTCTCTGTTTGTATCTCTTTTTGTCTCCTTCTCCCACAGGACTGATGTCTTTTCTAAGGGGGGAAGAATGCCAGACCTGCTGTCTTCAGCATACCTTGTGACAACCCTGAAGCTGTTCTGACTGAAGCCATTTTATCTGCTTCCGTGTTGCCACACTGGAGCTGAGAGTCAGGGAGGGAGGATTTGAGATTTTGTAGCCAAAACAAAATACTTTTTCTTGAGAACCAAGACATTCTCACACCTGGTTGTCGGACTGCCTGGTGATTAGACCATGTGGCTGATTATTTTGAGAAAGTAGGAAATCTTTTACTTTTAATAAGGTGAAAATCATGGGAGTTTTCAGAGTCGGTTTTCACCAGGTATGTGTCAATATGATATTTCCAATAAAAGTAACCTTTGGGGAATTCAATGGCCGTGGAGTCGTCAATGCAATGGATTTATTAATTGGAACCCTGACAGCTTGCTTCACTGGCATCCTGCCATAAAATTCAGGGGAGGGAAGAGGAAGATGGGGAAGTAGGGAACGGGCAGAGAGAGGAAGGAAAGGAATGACAGGTTGACAAGAACCAGAGGTGTCAATCCAGAATGAACCAGCCAATCAAGGACAGAATCGTGGGAACTGTTCTGACCCAGGCTTCCTGAGACCATAATTAATCACACGCTTAATTCAAACAGCCCTCTTTTTATTTCAATGGCTGGGAATTATGTTCATTCCCAGCCCATAATGAGTCCCAGTCTCTCAAGATAAGCACCCTCCTTTATCTCCTTTGAGTTGCTGCCAACAACTAAAGTGCCAAATTAACTGTAAAAAGCCAAATGGAATACAAAGTCCACACAGAGCTTCAAGGTTTAATCCGAACAGAGCGAACAAAGTTGTTTCCCAAAAAGGTTCCTGTCCCTTTGCTCCTCCTTTATATCTTATGGGAAGGCCAATCACCTCCAAGCCTTACTCCCGAGTCACCCCTTTTGTCTTAACGTTCTTGCCTTCGGGCAGCTCTGTGCACGCATGCACTGGGAACAGGCTCCCCTTGTTCCTCTGCCTCGCTGCTGTCAGATTCTGGAGGCTCTGGAGTCAGCACATAACTCCCAGATGGCACTGGTCCCATCTCTGCATTGGACGCAGGACCCTCGTCCGAGTCCTCCCCAGATTCCCGGACTGGCCAGTGTTCCTCCCCACTGTCCGAATCTGTTGCCGTCTACGCAGGCTGCCAGCAGACCAGAACAGGAACAAAATGTCAAACTCAACCACAAGAGGTGCCAAACCTCAAAGCCATTCTCCAAACACCAAAATTGAATACTATTGGACACTGATGGACTGGCCATGGGGGGAGAGCCAGGGAGATGGGAAAAGCACAGGCTTTGCGTGGGACAATTCAGATCCAGCTTTGCTTATGCTATAACCATTTGAACTTAGCAAAAGTAAGCCTTTCACTTCAACCATGGAGTCGAGGATCTTTCTTTCCTAAATGCCTAAACTGGAACAAGCCTGACACTGACTTAAAAACAGCAGTAATTCACTTAACAACTGTAAAGAGAAAGGTCATTAAATGGGGCAAAATTTGCTTAACAAACATCTCACTGCAACAGAAATATTGGGCTCAATTATGGTCATTCATTGAGGACTACCTGTATAACATTTCTAAAGTCCTCTCCAATGTTATTATTTATCAAGTTCTATATTCTAAGTTAAACTGGCAAGCTGACAGTGTATTGCATACTTTTTAAGAAAAAGGGAAAAGAAATAAATTGTATTTTGATTGTTAATACAAAGAAGTACAAGTATTAAAGTGGATTCTTCATCAACGCTGTACATTATTTCTACTAACCTGTACTGGATTTGGCAATTTCCTGTCCAATTGTTTGGCCTAAGAGATCATACTGATTCAACCTTGAACCATCTGGAGCTACTTCTACTGACTTTGATGCATTGAACGTCCACTTGTAGGTTACTTCTGCTATTGTATATGCATCTAGCAAGGACAAAAAGAAGAGTCATTCAGAATATTTGAGATTATTAAACAATTTCAAATATGAATTTGAAATATTAAATATTTAAATTGCTAAATAATGATAGGGACATTTAAGCCAAGGGTATTTCACAATGTAACTAAACATTAAAAAGATGCACAACCAAAATCAATTATTAATTAATAATTAATTCATTTCATTTCTTGTATGTCTGACTAATTTCTTTCTTTTAATGACACTTTCCTGTTTTCAGACGCTAACCACTTATGTCTTCTCTTTAAAAAATTCTGTTAATTCGTTGTTTCATCTCTGAAATTTTATCAAACCATTTGAATGAAAAAGCATACCTCTACCATACCAAATATAACCAGAATTTAACATTGATGTTATTAGCTTAATTTTTCAGCAAGTCATCAAAACTATGAATATAAAAATGCAGATGGTTTATTATCTTAATTGAATGCTTCAAACCAATTTTGATTTGATATATAGAATTAATGTCATGCATATTCAAATATCCATATGTAGCTAATAATTATTCCATATTAATCAATTTATAGCTTTGGTCCACTAAAATCAGGGGTGGGATTCAGCCAGTTCGCACTGGTTCAAGTGAACTGGATGTTAAATTTACACCTGGTTCGCCAAACCGGTAGTTGAACAGACTGACTGGCCCATCCCACCCCTCCCCAGAGTCTCCAATGAAACCTGTTTTGGATGCAGGTAAGTGCAGGTAAGACCTGGGGCCTGTGACAGCTACCACTTGGCTGGGCAACCAGAGGGGATTACCTCAAAAATTCCTAGCATACACCGGGTCCATTTACCTGGAATGACCTCACCTGTCTAAAAAAATCAATGGAATTGAAGGAGAGTAGCTTGGATGGAGCCTATCTAAATTATTCCTAAGCTTCCTTCCCATCAGGATCTCTGCTGGAGAACGATTTGTCACTGAGCTAGGGGTGATATGTTGTGATAGTAAATAAGTGGCTAATTTTGAGTGCCAATCTTCTCCCTTGAGTCTGCCTAAAACCTCTTTGGCTTCCCTTACGGCCCTTTCAGCTTGCCCATTCACTGCTGGGTGATAAGGGGCTGCCAGAGCGTGCCGGACCCGCTTCTTAGCTAGAAACAAATGCTGATGCAAATTGTGGACCATTGTCCGAAACAAGAACATCTGGAAAACCATGAGTTGCAAACAAACAGTCTAACACTTTTATGACAGCTGTCGAAGTAGTAAAATGCATGAGGGACAACTCAACCCATTTGGAATAAGAGTCCACTACAATTAAGAATATGTGGCCATGGAAAGGGCCCGCCAAATCTATGTGGACTCATGACCATGGGGACTTAGCCGATTCCCATTCCCCTGGATTGGCAGCTGGTGGGACAGGCCTCAATAGTTGACATGCCTGGCATGTCCTGACCTTAGTAGTTATGTCTGCGTCTATGCCTGGCCACCAGACATAATTCCTTGCCAGTGCCTTCATTCTGGCAATACCCAGATGTCCTTCATGTAAACTATCTATTATCCCAGGCCTCAATCTGCTAGTAAAGCGGTACTAATGCTTCACATGATTTTGATTCTATGCCTCTGTTTATACAACCAAGGATTTTATTAGCCATTTTGGTTGCCGTTGCATGATGCTGATTCATGTTTAAGTGATCATCCACTAGGACTCCAAGGGCCCTCTCACAATTACTGTGTTTGAGCCAGGTTTCACCTAATCTGTACTTATATTTTTGATTTTTCCTTGTCCAGGTATAAAATCCTGCTTTTCTCCACATTAAAGTTCATTTTGTTGGATAGGGCCCATTGTTCAAGTCTGTCAAGATCTTTTTGGATCCTGAGGTTGTCTTTTGGGGTGTTGGCTATTCCTGCCAGGTTAATGTCATCTGCAAATTTGATGAGTTCCTCTTCTATTCTCTCATCTAAGTCATTTATGAAGATATTGAAAGTACTGGGCCTGAGGAGGAATCTTGTGGTACCCCATTGCTTACTTCCCTCCATTAGATCAGTACCATTAAGGACTACTATTGAGTACGGTTTGTCAGCCAGTTCCAAATCCATCTGATGGTGATGCTGTCTATCCCTCATTTTTCTAGCTTACCAAGAAGTAGGTTGTGGTTTTATTTGGCAAATGCCTTGCTGAAGTCTAAGTATACTATATCCAAGGCATTTCACTGCTCTACTAATTTAGTCACTTTGTCAAAGAACTGTGAGATTGGTTTGGCACGATCTGTTTTTAACAAACCCATGCTGGCTATTAATTATAACTATTTATTTCTAGATGTTCACAGATCTGTTATTTGTTATCTTTTCCAGGATCTTCCCAAGTATTGATGGTAGGCTGATTTGTCTGTAATTTCCTGGATCTGGTTTTTTTGCCCTTTTTAAAAAATGCGAACCACATTAACCCTTTTCCAATCCTCCCATGGTTCTGAGGTAACATCTGGCAGTTCCTTCATAACTCTGGGATGTAATCCATCAGGTCCTGGTGATTTATATTCATCAAGCAGTTATTCACTTACCATTTTCTTACTTATTTTAATTTTTATTTCTAGTCTTTTTTACAGTTATGATTTTGGTAGGTTAGGTTATAGTTTCTTTTTGTGTGAAGACTGATGCAAAGAATGAATTAAGCAACCCTGCTTCCTCTCTACTGCCTGTTACTACCTTGCCATCTTCTTTCTTTAGTGGACTGACTGTTTCCTTGATTTTTTTCCTTGTTATTTATCGTTTATATACGTTGAAAGTCTATAGAGATTCTTAGTCATCCAGATCATGGTGGTCCCAAAGTTTCTTTTTTCAGGAGGCAACTGGATTTTCTTGTTTTTTTTCTTTGAAGACGTTTTGCTTCTCATCCAAGAAGCTTCTTCAGCTCTGACAGGATAGTGGGAATGGAAGGATTTATATTCCTTGCAGACAGCTAGTCATTTGCATCCTTGTAGCGAGTTGTTGAGGCCACTGTGTCCTCAGGGTCACCTGAATAGTTTCTCTCAGTTGCCCAGGAGTTGTTTCCCGAAGGGAGAGGGACTTGCAAGCTTTTCGCTCTGCCAGGAGAGAGGCTCTCTCACTCTCCCCGCTGGAAGGAACAGTGGAGAGACTCGTCTCAGTTCCGGGCTGCTTCTCTCACCTGCTCTTGATGGGAGAGTGGGAGAGCCTCTCTCCTGGCAGAACAAAAAGCTTGCAAGTCCCCCAGTGGGTATTCAAATAAAGCTGGTACCAGTTCGGTGGGTATGGCTTTGTGGGCGCACTGTGTACACGTGCATACTTTGCGTGCATGAGCATACCAAACATGCAATTTGCGCAGGCGCAGAGGCTTCTAACTCTCCTCCTTCCAGCCTGCACGATGCTGGTTGCTGCAGCAGCTGCCATGCGGCGCTGTTCAGCGCTGCGCAAAGCAGCTGCTCTTCGAATTCTGGCCATAAAAGTGAGTATGGGAGGCCAGGTGGGCAAGTGGAGAGAACCGGTTCCGTCTCTGCTGCTCATTGCCGCTACCGGCTCTCCAGAACCGGTCGAATGCCACCACTGAAGTCCCTCTCGCATCAGAAATGAGAATTTTTTATTTTAAAAAATAAAATAAAAGCAGGGAGAAAATTGAATAATGGAATTACTAGGTATGTTTAACTGATATGGTGGTAGGCATTTGGAGAGAGTTTTGAAAGGTTGAAAATAAGCACTGAAGGATTATGAATTAATGTGAAATATATGCATTGAGAGATACGATTGATATTATTCGTTTTGCCTATAACTAAAATGTATGATATATTGATGGCACACTATTAATATATTGTGCATATGCAGATTAAAAAAAATGGGGAAAAAAAGGAACTAAAATTAACATCCGGTTTGTTCAAACCGGCTGAATCCCACCCCTGGATGAAACTGTTAACTGGAACATATTGCTCAAAGGATTTAAATTGTTTCTTAAAACAGAATCATTCCTAACAAAGGTGGAGTTGGAGTTGCATTATACATAAAAAAATAACTACCTCATTAGAGAAACACATAAAACCGAGGTTGGAAGCCTTCCTGAATAAATTTGGGTTAATATAAAAGGTAGAAGAAACCACACAGAGGAAATAAAAGATCTTTTGCTAATAGGTTAGCTACATACCACAGTTGAAATAGGGACTTTAACTATCCTGATACTAATTGGGAGACAAACTCTAACCATGTGGGAGATGTAACAGATTCCTGACAAAACTAACTGAGAATATTGTTATCCAAAAGATAAGAGGAGGGAAGTAGACAGTCATCTATACTGAACCTAGTTTTTACTAATAGGAAGGAAATGATAGAAGGGATTGAAATTGTAGGAACTTTGGGGGAGGGTGAGCATGCCATTCCAGAATTCAACATAATGCAGGCACAAATAATCAAGAAAGGCAAACTACTGTCTTAGAATATATAGAAATCCTAAAGTGGAAAAGAACTCAAGAGCTTGGCAAACTCTGAAATATGAGATTATAAAAGCTTAATATAGCATAATACCACTGAGAAAGAAAATCGAGAGACTTTAGATGAAATCAACATGATTGCATAAAAGAACTCTCTGATAAACAAAAATTACAAATATAAAAAGTTGCCATTTGAAGTTGCCATTTGTTTGACCATTCTGATACACAGTCAAGATCTTTTTGAAGGGTAGCAGTATTGTCTGTGGTATTGAACAGCTTTACATCATCAGCGAAAAGAATGCAGTTGCTCTTAATATGATTACAGAGGACATTTATGTAGAGTATGAAAAGAGTTGGTCCTAGAACACTGCCTTAGGGGACACCACTATTGACAGGTACAGAATTTGATAGGACACTCCCAATTTTGACCATTTGCTGTCTGTTTGACAGGAATGCTTCTATCCAGTTATGCAATTGTCCAGAGATACCATAGGATTTTATTTTTAGGAGTAGTTTGTCGTGTACCACTGAATCAAAGGCTTTACAGAAGTCTATGTAGTCTATTGCTTTGCTCTGATCGAGTTGTGTCGTCCATATGCTTTTGCAGTGAAAGAGTTGCAGATTACAGGATAGTTTTTTTCTGAAACCAAATTGTTTATTGGAGAGTAGGTTGTTTGTCTCTAAGTGGAGGATAATGGATTGGTTAATAATTGATTCCATGACTTTACAGGTGACACAGCATAAAGAGATTGGTCTGTAATTTTCAACTAGGCTGGGGTCTCCCTTTTTGAAGATGGGGATGACCATGGCTTGTGACCATAGGTTAGGCAAGGAGCTGGTCCTGAAAGATTTTTCAAAGATTATGCTTAGAGGTTTGGCTATGGCAGTGGATAGCCTTTTTAAGAAGTAGGCACATATTCCATCCGGTCCAATAGATAGAGATGGTTTTAGAGTGCGTAGTGCTTTTTCAACATTGTCTTCTGTAAAATCGATATGTATTAGATCATTGTACTTATCTGTGGTTCGGCTAGGAAATACTGGGCACGATCCATTGCTGTTTACAAATACTGAGCCGAAGAATGTGTTAAAGAGGTTGGCTTTAATGGTGTCGTCGTTGCAGTCTTTAACATAAGGTCCTATCAGGGGTGGGATGGACCTTGAGTCTTTTAGTTTATTGTTTACAAAATTGTAAAAAGCGGAATTGGTGCATAGAAGGTTTTCCTCTTGTTTAATGTGATAATTGGTGCATTCAGTCTTTATCTGGTGGCATAAATTTTTGTATCGGCTTTTGAAATTGGCAACGTGACCAGATTTGTTTTTCGGTCAGAGTGATCTCTTTTTGGATTGAAGTTTCCTTATTGTTATGGGTAATCTGTTTTGTTTGTTTGTTTGGGGAGTTGTTGTTGGTACATATAGTTTGATGCCTCTTTTGACTTCAAGAAAAAATATGTTGTAATGGTCTTCAACAGTATTTCATCCAGTGAATAGAGACTGCCAATCAAGGGATGAGAGATCGTTGTCTATAAGATCATAGTCGCCTTTTTTGAAGTTATAATTGGGGATTACATCATTGTGGTGATTTTTGTGTGGGCATATGTTGAGACAAAAGTCAATCATATTGTGGTCACTGCTGGAAAAGGGTTCTTTAGCTTGTATTCCGTAAATTAAATTCAAACTATTGCAGAAGATGAGATCAACGCAGTTGTTTAGTCTAGTGTTGTTGGTTACTAGTTGTTCCAGTCCCAGATTTGTAACAGAATTGTAGAAGGTTGCGTGTATGGTTTCAGTTGTACATTCATTTAGGGACCAGTCAATATGAGGTAGATTGAAATCACCAAGAAAGATAAAAGGGTATGGGCAGGATGCTGCCCATGTTAGTAGTGTATTTAGCTTGTTTACATGTTTGATGTCATAATCAGGTGCTCTGTAACATAGTAAGAATTGAAATGTGATATTTAAGGATAGTTCACAGATGATGGTCTCAGGAAGAGCAAGCTCCTGGGTAACTTGGATATTTTTTAGATGTAAGGACTTTTTATAGAAGATAGCAACACCACCTCCTCTATGAATTTCACGATCTGATAGGTAAACATGATAGTCTCTTACTGTGGTATGGAGTCAGGGAGAGATGCGTTGAGCCATGTTTCACAGACAAATATAATGTCAAATTTAGCCATATTTAGTAAGAGGAAAAATTCAGGTATTTTATTCGCGAGGCTTCTTGCATTGAGTAGCTTGCATTTAAGGCCAGCAGTAGTTGGAATTGAGGTAGTTAGGGGCGTGCGTGCCTAGTCTTGGGTGATGGTGGATTGGTTGAGGTAGGGTTGTGGTTGAAGGTTAAAGCTGAGTTGCGGGTTGTGTGACTTACTTTTGATACAGTCAGCATGGTAGTCAATGTACAGGTCCTTCTCTCCATTGTCTAGACGTTTTTTGAGTTCAGTGCGGAGTACACGGGAGCGGGCACGTTGCTGTATGGTTAGGTCAGGGCGACAACGGAGGTTCTTATGGTTGGTGTTGGTTTGGGTGAGTGAATTTATAGTGTAAATGAATTTACGTTTGCTTGATTCATTTTTGCAAATGACCCTGCAGAAGCGTGGGGCCACAGAGCCGTCTCTGTTTTTGAGCTCTCGGCCAATGCAGGAAATGTCAAGTATTTCATCAAGGGAGATGCTTGATGCTTGATAATCACTGATGAAGTTTCGGACAGTTGTGATGTCATCATTATCATTGATGTCCTCTAGACCAAATAAGATGGCATTTGGACGTTTCCGTTCACGCTCAACAGCTTCTCTGATGAGGATTGGGATATCAATATTTGTCTGGGTTATGTTTTTTTGTGGATTGGGTTGTGGATTGGGTTGTGGTTGTTGGGTAGAGATGTGGTTTGTAGCTATTGGATGTTCAGGTTTTTGCATTGTGTCTTTTTTTTCGAGGTTGGATAATCTTTCTTTTAAGGCGTCCAGGAATGCTACTATGGTGTCAAGGGATGTTAATCGTGTTTCAATGGTATCAACTCTTTCCAACAGATCCAGTTTGGGTCTGCATGATTTGCAGAGATATGGAAACTCATTGGATGATTCTAGGTATTGAATCATTTGCTCAGGTAATCCCAAGCAGTCATGATGAGCGTATTTGTTACACAGAGAACATTTGATGGAGTTTTCATTATCCTTTAGAGTTTTGTAGCATTTAAGGCATGTGCAAGAGTCTTGTGGTTCGTTGGTGGGGATTACTTTCTCTTTAGGTTGAGGTTTGGCATTGGATTTTTTTCCTGGCATGGTAGGTTTGTTAAGATGATACGTTGATTAAATTAATTAATGGAATAATTTTGGGTAATCAATATAGCCAATATCACACGAATCAATCAATTGCAGTAATCTCTCTAGTCAAATAATTTTCCTAAGCAACAATCAGCCTAATCAATTAATTACACTAATCACTAAACAATTAATTACACTAATCATTAATCACACTGTTCAATTAAATTCACTAAATCACTGATTTTACTAATCAATTAAATTACATGAATCTTGATCTTTTAAACTAATCAGTAATCACACTATTTGCACTCTAATCACACTAATCAATTAAAACAATAAATCAATTAAAGCATTAATAAAATATTTTACAGAAATTGATTATTTAATAAATCAATTAAACCATTAATAAACTATTTTATAGAAATTTATTATCTAATCATTGATATAGGTGATGAGGTAGAAAAGTTGTAAGTTTTGAGGTAACGAATTAATGAGTGTTTGATTAAAGTAATGAGGTAGTGTTGAGAGTCTGCAAGGAAAGGGTTAATTGTTTTACTAGCAGCTGTGATTTACTGGGTGAGAGGAATTTATTGCTCTGATTGCTGCTGCTATTACTCTGTAAACAATAGGCTGTAACAAGATGTTCAAAGCATGCTGGACTTTTGAAAGAGAGCAAAACTCGCTGAATTAAAACACTTCACTACAATCAATATGTCTCTGAATAAGATTGTTTTCCAATAGTTTCCTAAAGTTCTTCAAGTTGAGTAGTAGTAAAAATACAGTCCAGAAATTTGGGTTAACCAATCCAATCTGTCATTTACTTTTAAAGTTACTTCTAGTTGCAATATCTTTTTTTTTTAACTAAATCTGACAGTCACTCCAGATCATTAATTGCAGCTATTTTCCTCCTTTGAGTCCCACTTTCCAAGGAAAATTCCACTGCAGAAATTGGAGTGATTCTTACCAAGACTAAGAACACTGTTACAAGATCTTTCCTTTCTTTTTCATTTCTGTCTCAGCTGCCTTCCTGGTTTCAATTTAGCCATGCTGGCAGTTCTCTTTTTAGTTTGGATGGAGACTCTCCTCTCCTCGCGACCACCGAAGCATTCCTCTGCCGTCTAGGGTGACTTTTGTCTCCTAAGAGCCTCAGGGCTTTCTCCCCCCTCCTTGTTTCTCCCTGCCAGCTGTCCGATGTGACTCCGGGGAAACTTTGTGGGGGATATTAATGGAAACACGTTGTCTGGCGTGGAAGATACTTCTATCAGCTGTGTGAGGGATTTAAATGAAGGTACGTTGTTTGCACTCCGCAGGCTCCAAGTGATTCAGTTCAAGAGCTCCACCAGTGTGGTTAATAGGGTTCGATCAAAACAGCTTAACTTCTCTGGGGAAGGAGAGGAGGGCTCCGGATCAGTTAGCAGGAGCTCCGCCAGCATTATTAGGGCTCCACGGCTTCAGAATCTAGCATTTTGGGGCTTGTTTTTTGGGCTCTGGTTTACTCATGGTTACTGGTGCAGGCAGCAGCTTTAAAAGTGATTTCAGGTGCAGGTGGTGGCTTTATAGGGAGATAGTACTCCAGGAGTGAGAGCCTCACCTTCCTAGTTGGGCGCCACCATCTCAGCTAATTAAATTCCGGAGACAATCACATATTTTGAACCAACTCCCAGTTCAACCTTTGCCTTTTATGCCCTGAAAAAAAAAAAAGCTGTGTAACAGCCTGTGTCTTCTGAGGCTATAGCTTTGGTGAATAGTGTCTGGAACTGGCTGAGAAGAATCCTTTTTATCTAAAGTGTAACCCCCAAAGAGAATATTCAGAAGAAGAGAGATTCATAACTATCCTTAAAGTGGTGGTGACCTAACACTTCGAGTAAAATCTTAAAATTCTAAAAACGGAAAGGAAAGGGATTAAAGGAAAAAATAGAAAATTTGTTAAAAATACAGAAAATTGGATTTTCAAATTGAATAGAGATTGGCTTTGTATAGGTATTTTAAAATGCTGAAACCATCTTTACAAAAAACTAATTTTTACTTTTGGAATATATCAGTAAAGTCTAATAAGAAAGACAAGACAAAGTGAAAACTGATTTAAGAGTGCCACCTGCTGTCAAAGGAAGACATAACATATTCCCAGTGTCCTGGAAAGGCCCAGCTTATGGAGAATTAAAAATAAGAGAAACTTTATTACCAAAAGATTCCTGAAAGTTTCAATACAAGACTCAACCGGTAGAGGGATTTATGAAGGCTGCACTCTTGGATTACTTAAAATAATAGATTGATTAATTTTGGGGATATAACGACTCCTGGACATTGGACATTGAATTTCTTGTTTGAAAAGTGGCTTTGGTTTGAATAAACGATTTTTGGACTATTGGACAAAAAGAAATAAAATAAACAAAAACAAAGATGAGTGGAATCTGGAAAGAAATTGCTTTGGAAATTCAGGATATAAAAGACAACTTGACAAGATGTGAGGAGATCTTGAGTAAAATACAGAGCATAGTAAATACAGAGCTGGAAATTGAGACACAAATGACAAAAAAAGAAAACAGGAAGCCCAGAAAGTAGAGGAGTCAACTGAAAGAGTACCAGAAGCTGGAAAAATAGAACAGACAAAACAACAAACAAGAAGAAATGATAAAAAGGAAATAAAAAGAAAAATGAAAATATTTGATGAAATAAACCAAGGGGAGAGTACTTTAAGTGAAGTTAAATAGGATTTGGAATTGCAGGGATATTTTTTGGGAGAAAGATAGGGGTAAGAATAGATAACTTGAAAATGAGACAATGGAACACAGTAGAGAAGAGAGAAATGTTTAAGAGGATTGGCTAAGAAGTGGAACCAGATAGAGTCAAAGATTCAAGAGAGACAAGCTAAGAAACAAATAATTAAAGCTTTAATAAAAGTGAGAGAGGATGGTTAAAAAAAAAAAGGAACACTTCCGAAAAACAATAGTGAGATAAGTTACAATAGAGCTGGAAGTTAGAAACAATTGAAGATTATAATCTAACATAAATATATGTATTATTAGTTAAGACATATAATTGTTAAATGTAATATGAATACTAACATCTTATTGTAGGAAAAGGAATATGTGGAATTAGATTGACATAAAAATAACTGTAGTATTATTCAAATTATATAACTTGTTAAATGTAAATATTAGGAATACTATTTTATTTGTATTAAAATGTGATTAGAAAGGGGATATTTTTTAAATATAACAATGGCATAATTAAAAATTAAAAAGGGGATAAATAATGGAAGATTACAATGCAATATAAATTTGTGAATTGTTATTAGAATTATATATGTCTGTTAAACACTGCAAATATGATTATTAATGTATTATTTGTAGTAAAAGGAATGATATTAAGAATACAGAGATTGACACAGAAACAACATACTCAAATACCAAACAATCAAGAATGACAATTTAATAAAATATGTGTATTAATATCAAATTTTAAAAGATTGTAAATTGTATTAAATATGAAGAATATTTCACAGTTGTTTTAAAATGTAAGACACTCCGGTGCCACATTGTTCAGACGATACGTTTGTTGAAATAAGAAAAAAATAAAAAAAATATTGAGAAAAAAAAAGTTCCACCAGACACAATTTCTCCTTTGGCAAACAGATGTTTGAACAGTAGGTTAAGTTGAACTGCCTGCCTCTCTTATCCAGGGCATTCATCACCCTTTGCAATGTACATTACTTTGACTTCATTAGAGGGTACAATTTCTGTGATTCGAAGATGACTAGTTCTGTCAGCTACATTTATGCCAACTCTGATATTTACAAATGTTGACATTTTTCTAAGGGAAGAATAAGCTACAGATTGATATTACTACTAGCCTTTGGGTATTTCTCCAGCTGCTGCATCATGTTGATTTTAGAAAGTTTATAAATCATTTTCTACTTCTAATAAAAGTAAATGTTAGCACTTAGGAAATGTGTCATACTCACTACCAGGGAACCTAATTTTTTTTTAAAGAACTTGTGACAAAACTGATGGATTGGAAATTGCCCTAAGACATCAGAACCAATTCGATGGCGATGCAAATGACAAAGAACAGTGATTGTAATCCAGCGATTGGAAGTAGCTCAGACTTAGAACAGTATTTGGAAGAAGGCCAGAGTTTTTCTAGGAGGAAAAAGGCACGTGTTAGTGATAGGAAATTAAATTCTCAGGGAAACAGAACCATCCATTTGCAGTTTGGACATCTAGGGAAGTATGTTGACCAAAATAAAAAAATGTAACTGAGAACCTTACTAAAATAATCAAGCCCACAGATTACAATCCCTTTCTCCTCCTTCAAATAGGGACAAATGACATGTCAATGAACCTGAAAAACAATATTAAGGGATTACAAGCAATTAGGCAAGAAAATTAAGAAGCAAGGAGTACAAGTGGTCTATTTATCTGCATTTCCAATAAAAGATCAACATCCCAAAAGGGTTTTAGAGTTGAACCCTGTCTTAAGAGTTGATGCCAAAAAGAGCACTTTAGATTCTTAGACCATGGTCTGTATTATGTACATGAAGAGCTTTTGGCAAGAGAAGGGCTGCACCTCTTAAGAACCAGGAAGAATGTATTCAGAAAATGACTGGCTCTGTAAGGTCCTGCCTCACCAGTCTTCTCAAGAAAGCAGAACTTTTGGGGGAAAAAAGCCATATTAAAAGGAAACTTTTATTGGAAGATTGTGATAGCGAGTGATCTAGGCAGGAAGTAACTTTTCCCACTCAAAATATTAGATAAACCATTGCAGACAGAGCCCCTCCCAATAATTCATCATTGAGCCAATCGTGGTGTGTAAAGATGTTACGGGAAACTCAGGCCAAGAAGGTGATAAACACTCGTCTTCAAGGCAAAGCTACTGCTCTTCTCCAGAGGAAAGATAAGGCGGCTGGCCCAATGCACGTTCCTTTTTCCCCCTCCCAAGGTCCTGAAAGTTAAAACGAAGCAAGGAATAGAAACGGAAGCCTCATACAGAAATCCCAAGCCTCCTCCCTCCCACCAGAATGACAACGTCCCTGTAGGAATCTATGTGATCTTCCTCATCAGCAGGTCTTTAAACTAAAAATAAGGGGTGGCCAATTTTTAAGATCTTTAAGACAAATTTCTGGATCCTTCGGACAATTCCAAGCACGGACACCCATCTACATAGACTTCTGTAAAGCCTTTGATTCAGTGGTACACGACAAACTACTCCTAAAACTAAAATCTTACGGTATCTCTGGACACCTGCACTACTGGATAGAAGCATTCCTGTCAAACGGACAACATATGGTCAAACACTCTGTGGGGTTCAGTTTTTGCCCTCTCCGGCGTGCCGAAGCACTCCGCAAGCCCAAAATGGGCCCGGTTTTGGCCTCCAGCGGTCCCATTTTTGCCCTCCCTGTCATCAGGGAGACCGAAAATGGGACACACGCTCAAAAATGAGCGCGTTTGTGGCCTGCAGAATGCTTCTAGACACTGGGGAGGGCGAAAATGGGATGCACGGAGGCAAAAAAACTATTTTTTTTTCTTGTTTTCCTTTTTTAAACCTAGGTGCGTCTTATGGTCCGGTGCATCTTACAGTCCGAAAAATACGGTAAATCTTTCTTTTAGCTGCACCTATCAAGCATAGAAAAATGCATCCTAATTCCAGTTAACTCATTAAATTCAAGTCACTCCATCATGGGGTAAAATCTTTTTCTTCTCTGGAAGTTTTGTCAAAGACATTCTTTTTATCACAAGATCCTCAACCTTATTAAGGTCTTTAAAGAAAAAGACCCCGTTTTGACTTTTTTCTCGACGCTCTTCTTTCAGTTGTGTTCAGAGGTTTACATTTGAACTATTTTCAGTTACTTGTGAAGTTGCCTCAACAATTTGGTAACCTTCTCCACCTCTGTTTGCATCTCAGAAGTAATTTGAGAGGATTTTTTTTTTATCATCGGAGAAGAGCTGGTCAACAAATTGGCGTATTTTATTTAGAGACCTTTCAAATATATCTCTAATACTTTGCTCCACCATCTTGGTTTCCTCTTTTAATCAGAATCAGAACATTTTAGCCACCCACAGCTAGGAAGATCAAGCTACCAGTTACTACAATAGTAAACTAAAACCACAGCTTTCAATCTTTATCTTTCTCCATCGATTTTTTTTCTCACCACACTTCCCTTATTTGCCTTGCCTTAACAACCTTCTTCCTTGTTCTTTGAAACAAAAAGAGATCCCTAAAATGGTGTGAGTCTTCAAAAAGGTATAGCAAGCTGTAGCTCGAAGACTCTTTTTAAGTTGACTTAAAAAGGTTAATGTGTCAACCCTGAAGCTGACCTGACTGAAGCCATTTTGCCACTTCAGTGTTGCCACACTGGAGCTGAGGGCTAGGGAGGGGGGAATAGGAATAGCTGGGGTTTTGTAGCCAAAACAAAACACTTCCTCTTGGGAACCAAGGACATTCTCAGACCTGATCAGAGAGAGGAGGAGTCATACAACTGGAAGGAGCCTTGATTGGACCATGTGATTGATAATTTGGCAAAAGGGAAAAACTTTCACTTTTAATCAGGTGAAAACTGCGGGAACCTTCAGAGTCGGTTTTCAGCATATTTGTGCCAACATGACATATCCAATAAAGCTATTCTTTGAGGAATCAACCTGCTTTGTTTTGCCTACTATGGATCTATCATTTGGAACCCTGACATAATAGTCGTTGAAGGTGATTAAGAAGAGAAAGGCATAACTTATTGTCCGTTTGAAAGTGAATTTCAAAATAGCGGCTTCTTCAACCCTGAACAGATAGCAGCCTCTCTCCTCCCAGCATGCCGATAGCTTCGGAGTTCAACTCCAGAAGCCGTTTGCTGGCTTACAGCTGTATTGAAGGGTTCTGAGGGAAAGTTCTTCGACACACCCTGATTGGGTGGGTCATAAAAACTATTGAGATGCCAGTCCCTTCAGTTAGAAGGCAGAAGAGCTACACCCCAAGAAAAAAATCATTCAGAGATCTCTCCCCAGGTGTGTGTTCAGTTAGCCATGTTCCCAGGAATTGGAACTTCTACGCCTCAGATTTGATGTACCCTTACAGTTGTACTTAATTATTTTATAATTATGTACAACTGTACAATTATTTTATACAGATTTTTATTTGCAACTCTATTCACTGATTATACCAATTAAGAAAATTAATTTTAAAGTGAAAAGAAACTTGAGTTTCTTCAGTTGAATATAATTTTATATACATACACTGCTCAAAAAAATAAAGGGAACACAAAAATAAGACATCCTAGATCTGAATGAATGAAATATTCTTATTAAATACTTTGTTCATTACATAGTTGAATGTGCTGACAACAAAATCACACAAAAATTATCAATGGAAATCAAATTTAGCAACCCAGGGAGGTCTGGATTTGGAGTTACACTCAAAATTAAAGTGGAAAAAAACACTACAGGCTGATCCAACTTTGATGTAATGTCCTTAAAACTAGTCAAAATGAGGCTCAGTAGTGTGTGTGGCCTCCACGTGCCTCTATGACCTCCCTACAACACCTGGGGATGCTCCTGATGAGGTGGTGGATGGTCTCCTGAGGGATCTCCTCCCACACCTGGACTAAAGCATCCCCCAACTCCTGGACAGTCTGTGGTACAATGTGGCGTTGGTGGATGGAGCGAGACATGATGTCCCAGATGTGCTCAATTGGATTCAGGACTGGGGAATGGGTGGGTCAATCTATAGCAACAATGCCTTCATCTTGCATGAACTGCTGACACACTCCAGCCACATGAGGTCTAGCATTGTCTTGCATTAGGAGGAACCCAGGGCCAACCACACCAGCATATGGTCTCACAAGGGTTCTGAGGATCTCATCTTGATACCTAGTGGCAGTCAGGCTATCTCTAGTGAGCACATGGAGGGCTGTGCGGCCCCCTAAAGAAATGCCACCCCACACCATTACTGACACACTACCAAACCGGTCATGCTGGAGGATGTTGCAGGCAGCAAAACATTCTCCACAGCGTCTCCAGACCCTGTCATGTCTGTCACATGTGCTCAGTGTGAACCTGCTTTCATCTGTGAAGAGCACAGGGTGCCAGTGGCAAATTTGCCAATCTTGGTGTTCTTAGCAAATGCCAAACGTCCTGCAGAGTTGGGCTGTAAGCACAACCCCCACCTGTGGACGTCGGGCCCTCATACCACCCTCATAGAGTCTGTTTCTGACCGTTTGAGCAGCCACATGCACATTTGTGGCCTTCTGGAGGTCATTTTGCAGGGCTCTGGCAGTGCTCCTCCTGTCCCTCCTTGCACAAAGGCGGAGGCAATGGTCCTGATGCTGGGTTGTTGCCCTCCTATGGCCTCCTCCACGTCTCCTGATGTACTGGCCTGTCTCCTGGTAGCGCCGCCATGCTCTGGACACTACGCTGACAGACACAGCAAACCCTGCCACAGCTCGCATCGATGTGCCATCCTGCATGAGCTGTACTATCTGAGCTACTTGTGTGGGTTGTAGACTCCGTATCATGCTACCGCAAGAGTGAAAGCACCGCCAGCATTCAAAAGTGACCAAACCATCAGCCAGAAAGCATAGGAACTGAGAAATGGTCTGTGGTCACCACCTGCAGAACCACTCCTTTATTGGGGATGTCTTGCTAACTGCCTATGCTTTCCACCTCTTGTCTATTCCATTTGCACAACAGCATGTGAAATTGATTGTCAATCAGTGTTGCTACCTAAGTGGACAGTTTGATTTCACAGAAGTGTGATTGACTTGGAGTTACACTGTGTTGTGTAAGTGTTCCCTTTATTTTTTTGAGCAGTGTATATTCTCCAGTATCTTAGAACATTCTGTTCCATGCTACAACAAGTAGATAGTTATACTTATTTTAACAGTGGTAAGCAACTCTGTTAAATATCAATAACAATTTAAAGCTATCAATTAAATACCGTGCTTGAAGGAAAGAAACTTGCTAGAACGTTTGTGATGACCGTAATTTGTTCTGCTATACAAGACCCTAATATGCTCAAACATTAACACTTTGAATAGAATAAAAGTAGTTCTGAACCGTTTGTTCAGTGCCTGTTCAAAATTACAGCAGCATTGAATGAATAGTAATGATGCCCAGTCCCTGAAGTTATGGCTGTAGTAATGTCCTCACATTTACATGATCAAAATTCAGGCACTTGGCAGTCTGCGTGCACATACTGTGCATCTCTAGGGGTACTTCATCTCACTCACTCCCCTCCCCCCCACATATCTGTTCCACGTCTCTGCCCTTTTGGCTGCCCTGCACAGCCTTGTAATCCTAGGCAGTGACACTAGGCAGAAGTCTGGGGTCTTTAGCAACCTCATTTCACCCCGGTACCAACTTCAGCCCCAGCACCATTATTGCTGCTGAGTGATTTCTCAAACTCCACATTATAGCCAGCCACTCTGGCACTACTATGCAGAGCCCCCATTACCCTGCACTTTGCAGTCCCTGCTGTCCCCAGCCGATCGTAGTTGTTTTCCTCCCACTCATGAGACATGTCAACCCAGCCCTTTGTAGCTGGCCATGCCAGGCCTTCTTCCCGAGTCTTCTGGTGACATCTCAGAGAGGCTTGGATGTGACTAGGCCCACCTGGTAGAATTCAGTTAATGGCAGGAATGGGGAATCCTGGGATTACCATCAAGAAATGATCAAGTCATGTGATATTTCAGCTAATGACCGCATTGCTTAATGACAGAAATTCCAGTCCCATTTAGCATTGTGACTTGAGGACTATTTGTACTGCTGAAACCTGTGACTAAATGAGGTTTATACATCAATACTGTTCATTATATTTTTCCATGTCTTTCTATCTTTGCAAATCATCTTTGTTTCTACCAGATCCATAAATCAATTCATGCACTGTCTTTTGCTGTTCACAATTCTCATCACTCTTTCTGATCCATCCATGTGTTTCTTGGCCTTCCCTTTCATCTCCAGATATGATTTTTGCCGTTATTTGTAGTTTAATCATCTCATTTTGTCCATATTTGGTTTTTTTGTATTAGTTACTCACTTTGATATAGAATCTACTTTCAATTTGCACCTATTCATTGTCACATCTATTTTTTTCTTGTTTCATCATACACATTTAAATATCTGATTCAGGGGTGGGATTCTACCAGTTTGGACTGGTTCTATAGAACCGGTTGTTATGATTCTGCGCAGTTCGGAGAACCGGCAAATGGTGCCCCTGGCTGGTCCTGCCCCTCTCTGCCCGCCCTTCCCCTCCCAGTCGGTCCTTATCATGGATACGCAACATCGTGCGCATGCCTGACATCGCTGACCGCGTTCTCCCCACCCAGTCACTCCTTAAGGTAATTCTTTTTTGCCCCCTCCCGACAATCAGCTAGTTCCGATGATCAGCTGTGCCAGGAGCCCCCTTGCTGTCTTACTGCTTCGCCCAGGAGGCTTCCCTGAGGCCCAGGAGGCAAAGGGGTGCTTGTGGGGGGTGACTGGGGAAGCTGAGGCCCCCCGCTCCGTTCTTTGCCTTCCTGAGTCTCAGAGAAGCCTTCTGGGAGCAAAAATGCCACCCCGCAGGCTCCCCTGAGGCCCAGGAGGCTCAAAAACGGAGTGCAGGGGGGAGCTGCCCCCCTCTGTTCTTTACCTTCCTGAGCCCCAGGGAAGCTTCCTGGGAGCAAAAACGCCTCCTCCAGGCTCCATTTTTTGCCTTCCTGAGCCCCAGTGTCATGCCCCTGTCGGAATCTGTCTCAGAGGAGGAAGCCGAACAGCTGACAGGGAGTGGGAGTGTAGCTCCGTTGGCTGTGGAAGAAACTGGGGAAGGGAAAAGTCTGGCTGGGCAGAGCAGGGGAGAGGTAGAGCAAGGGGGAGGGGATTCAGAGGAAGACATAGGCCCATCCCCTCTTCTTCCTAGGGCACGCAGGGAGGAATGGAGAGGAGAGCAACATGGGTTGCATGGCTTACAGGGGAGGAAGAGGCCCTGATTCCCTTCATTAGCTGCAGTTGGGAACACAATGGCAAGCTGTGTGCACAGCAGGCTGTTGGGAGCAAATGTGACTTTACTTTGCATCGTCGTGTCTCTGTTCCTGGCATTTTCCCAACTGTGTGTGTTTTGCCGTGCTTTCCAGTCTGAAATTCCTGCTCCTGCCCTGCCCTGCCCTGCCCTGCCCTGCCAAACTAATTACTTCAGTTTGGTTTGTTTGGATTTTAAGTAACAGTTTGTGTGTACCTTGTTTTGGACTGAAATTTCTATAGTGAAAGGCTGTTCCTGGGAGAGTTTTTCTCCAGCCCGAAGGTAACCTGGACATTGGGGGCAAAGTTGGAAATAATAAAGAGACTCTTATTGCTTATCTGACTGTGTTGCTTTTGTGCCACGCCCCGGGTCATCGCACCCAGGAAAGTCTTCTGGGAGCAAAAATGCCCCCCAGGAGGCTCCCGAGTCCCAGGAGGCAAAAAAAAGGGGGCCTGCAAAAAAAGCCACGCCCACCCAGTCACATGGCCACACCCACCCAGCCACACCCACAGAACCGGTTGTTTAAAATTTTGAATAATCTGATCTGACCTCACCCCTGATCTGATTCCCACTACATTCAGCTTTTAAGCTTATCCAGTTGTGGTCTTACCACATTTTATACTTTCAGAAGTTTGCTTTTATATAGTGCCATTTGTTTTTGGAAACAGTTTATCAAAATATATGAATTCATTTCCTTGTTCTAATTTTTCACCACTGCAGCAGGGGTGGGTTTCTACTGGTTCTGTCACCTCTCTCCGCTTCTATGTCTGCTGATGTTTTTGTCTACCTGCCCACCTGGGCTCTTACCTGATCTTTATTTCCTGATTTTTCAACTTCAGCTGCCGAAGGAGGCACAGCTGCGGTTAAAAAAACAAGAAAAGAGGGCTGCTTCTCGGCAGGCAGAGTGCTAATGACGCGCTAATGTCGATTTATGACGATTTACAGGCAGGTGGCTCACAGTGGGCAGGGAAGCTCATAAATCCTGAACTGGTAGTTAACCCTTTCGTATTCCACCCCTGCACTGCAGCCATTGGTATTGCAGAGAGAGAGAGAGAGCGCGCGCGAGAGAGAGAGCGCACATAGATGCAATCTGATCCAAAGACCCTGTCACATGCCCATTCCAAAGCTGAGACCAAGTCTGAGTCAAAGTATGATTTAGAGTTTCTGAAAACAAAAATTCCTTCTGAAACTCAGTTGGGTCCATCATCTGGAGAAGACTGATCAAATAAGATGCTCTTTATCCAGATCACAATGCCACTGGCCCAAGATAAAGACCACATTAATGAATTATCTTCACAGGTCATACATTGTACGATACTTTCATCTCATCCACTTTTTGCAGCATTTTCCTCATCCTCCTTCATGTCATCATTCCCTCAAGCATTTTCATTAGGAAATATCACATACATTTGTGCCACTATAACAAAATTATTTTCACTATGCTGTTAGAAGCATTAAAATTAAACTTTACATTCACTGTATTACAAAATTAGATTACTTTTTCAAATAGGATTTTTTCTTTCCTTTCTTGCAATTGCTCTATTTTCATTTTGTATCTTTATTTATTTCTTTTTCTTTCATGTTCATTATTTCCCAAGAACCACTCCTGATCTTAATAGGATCTCATTCAGAATCTATCACACTTTTATTATTGGCAAATCTGTGTGAATAAATGTAATGTATTTATCATATAGGGACTGAATTTTTAGTAATCTTACTTACAGCTGCCAAATTTCAATGGGCACGAATGAGCATCCATAGGAAAATCTTCTAAGTGCATTGGACACTCAGCCTGGACTGTAAGCCTAGAAGGGAAAATGCCAATTTATGCTCATCTTCTGCTGAGATCATGAAAATCAATTTGTCAAAAATTAATTGAATCAACACAAAGTTCACTTATATCAAACTAAATATCAATTTACTGCAATTTTCTGGTTTATATTATAGATTCCTTCAATGAACACTTTTATGATGTCAAAACATTAGACATATTTTATTCACAATTATTAAGAAAGACTAACTGAATTAACATATAAATTATAAAATCATAGCTTGTCTGATAACTATTAGAAGTCTAGGTCACATGGATACAAAATTCACAGTCCAAGCAAATATTTCATAGTGAGAGGAAACTAATGGGTCATTTAATTTCTGACATTTCAACCAAATCAAGCAAATAATTACATGATAAAAGTGGAGATAAATGTACCACAGGATCATGACATACACCGTAATTAGCTCAGGATAGCTGCCTCATTTTTAAGTTGTTATTTGAAGCATTTAATACAGTTTAAAGCGTTAGGCTACCCCACTCAAATATAACCCAATCTTTGAACTACTGCAGAGAGGAGATCTTCACAAGTAAGTCAGTCTCCATAGGCATAGTGCCTGTGAAAACCTGGCTGGAGAGGGAATAGGCGGAGCAAATGTTGGAGAGCCTCTGCAGTAATTATAAGGGCGAACAACTGCCATGGCGCTGCAATATTCATAATTTCAGGACTTGAACGTTCGCTAAGGGAATGCTGGTAATCCGGGGATTACCTGTATAGGAAATACAAACAGAAAAGGAAATGAAAAGAGGAGCACGTACCTCATAGTATATAAAAGAGTACCATCATCCTGGATTCGTAGTAGCTTGTTTGGCATAGTCATATTATGAGCTACTGACTTCTTTCCGTTATGAAAGAACGTATCTGGAGTCCAGATTTTGCTGGCCATTAAATTATTCAGTCGGAGAATGTTCATGGGACCCTTGAATTTTAGTCTCTCATCTTTCCATTTTTGGCGGAAGAAAACATCTATTGTGTACTCCTGTAGCGAGAAAAATGTTTCAACATGACAGGCAACTAAAAACAACAGGAAATCCTTGATAAGCGATTCTTTTAAAAAAATAAAATCCACCAATAAATAAATAATTCAGGGGTTTCTTGACCGTACCTGAAATTTATATGGGGACTGAATTTACAGTCCTTTGAAAAGATTCTGCTCCATATCCTAATGAGCCTGCACTGGAAAGCATCCTATCAGAGTAGAAACTATCATAATAGTGTTTTATTATGTCTTTGGTAAATAACCTGCAGGTGGTATAATATGCTATTTGAGATAGATTTCCAGGGTCATAGTATGACTCTTACAACCCAGATTCCTTCCACCCCTTTCACTTGGAGTCAGGATTTTTTCCATCCCTTTCTACCAGCACTATTGCTGAGCTCTGCCTGCTTAGAATTTTGTCTACTATACAGTTCCTTCTGCTCATACTAAATGGTCATACTTTTTTCTCTGGTAGCAGAAGACACAGAAATGGGATTATAAATTAAAATCCTATACAAGAGATTTCCAAAGCAAATGAACTTATTTTTCAAAGAGGGATTATATATATTTTCTTAATAGTATTTATATATCATAATTTAGATTACTTATGGGTTAGTTTCTCCAACACTACTGCTTTTATTCAATGTTTATTAGGATGATATCTCTTTTTCTAGAGTTATTCAAGTTTTCCTTCCATTTTTCCTTCCATCTAAAACAAGTGATGTTTTTTTCTTCTGTAGTTCTCACAAGACGTGCTGCTTGTCAAGTGGAATAAGCACTGACTGCAGATACTTGCCATAATCAACTACTGTCCTATTATTATGATTCTTGACAGATCCATTTGTATATCCATATAGGTTGTCTTACTACTCTCCCCAACCTCTCAACATCAGTTGAGCCTGGCAA
This sequence comes from Pseudonaja textilis, assembly GCF_049901715.1. NCBI lineage: Eukaryota > Metazoa > Chordata > Lepidosauria > Squamata > Elapidae > Pseudonaja > Pseudonaja textilis. The sequence continues at coordinate 62,001,011 of NC_141995.1, read as the reverse complement.
ACACTAGTAGTAGGAGCTTTAAATGATGGATCATCAACTTTGAAATTGCCCAGAAAATGCAGAACTCTAAGCATGATCCGTTTTCATGCCTTTATGAATATAAGATAACTTTTATGGTCACTGTACACAGTGGTACACATTAAAAATGAAATTCTTATGCCCGCTCTGAAAACACCCACACATCCCCACACACCTCCACACACTCATTTGGTATCCATCCAGTCAATTTTGAATACATAACAGAAGAGTCGTGAGTGTTAACAAAGTTGATACTATACGTTACAAAGCTATTACAGAATCTAGATGTTCTGCTTCAGATATAACAATATCTCCTCCCAGAAGGTAACCAGGATAACTGATCATAGAGAGGATGTATCCTGATCCTGATCAAGCAGCACTGTGTTAGATTATGGGCTGAACTTCAAGCTCTTTATTAAACAACCACCACCTAGCAACTGCCTGATAGGTTGCCCCTTTTATAGGGAGCTGTCAAATGGCTCAGCCAATCAGGACAAACTATTTTTCCTGCCGTAATGGCGGACCTGAGTGAAGCTTTTGTTCCTTGGCTTCACTCCTTCATTTGGATATTCAACAGCCCTCCTCACTTAGACAGGACACTAACCAATCAGCGAGAAGCTTAGCTGACGTAGTCGTGCAGGTAGGTGGGGCTGCGGTGAGCTCACTCTGACCTGCATAATTCAGTTGGAGCAGCGGCAGTGGTCTGGTCAGTCAGGTATGCTGCCGCTCCTGAGTCAGCCAATTGAATCACCTGGAACTTGGCCCTCGGGTATGGATGATTCACTTGGAACCGGTTCTCTGATGGCTCTCTGCTGGATTCCTGGTTCTCCAGGTATGTGCACTTGTTGATTGTTCAGGTTTTCGTCTGCTTATGGTGGGATTTCAGGACTTTTGCCAATTTCTAAAGGGGTGTTTTTAGTTTGTTATTTCTGGTTGCCGGTGAACTGAAGTTCCCAGCTGGCCCTGGAATTGGTCAATGTGGCTTCTCCACAGTCGACCATCCTCTAGTTTTACCTTATATGAATGGAGACCTGTAATGGTTACCACCTTGGCAGGGACCCAGAGAGCACCGCTGGCATAGTTGTGGTCATACACCAAGTCCCCTACACTGAATGACCAGAGGAGACTGGTCGAATTGATGGGTACTTCTGCTGCGTACTTAGGGTGTAGCTGGTAAAGCTCCATCCTGAACCCCTTAATAGCTCAGATGGGCTTCTGTTTGTGGTGGTGCTAGGGGTTACGTGCTGGACTAGTAGGAATTTGTCAATCTTTGTTTACCAGTCCCCTGGGCCCATTCGTGATGTTTTCTTTTTTGCTGATCAAACTATTCTTTCCACCTGACCATTACTGGCTGGCTGGGATGGCATAACCAGGGCATGATGGATTCCTTGTGTTGCTGTGAATTGTGGCCCATTGCTTGAGATTAATACATCTCGTAGGCTGTGTGTTGAAAATAGCCTTTTTAATACCCTGACTGCCTCAGCTGTTGTCGAGGACATAAGTATTATTTCCTGCCATTTTGAGTATGCATCCGCTATGACCATAAATGTATGGCCCTGAAACAGCCCAGCAAAATCTACTTGCACCCTTAACCAGGGTGCTTTTGGTATCTCCCATTCGTGCACTGGGGCAGAGGGGGGTGCTGGTCTGGACTCCTGACATGGTTTACATGTGGCAACCCGCTGTGCTATTTCCCTGTCCATTTTTGGCCACCACATGTAACTTCTGGCCAGTGGCTTCATCCTGATGATGCCAGGATGCTTCACATGTAAGATCTCTAATATTTGTCTCCTTAATTTGGGGGGTACAATTACCCAATTCCCCCACAGCAGACAACCCTTTTGGGCAGATAGCTCACATTGCTGAGTGTGAAATGGCTGTAAGTCTACACCAACTGGCCCTTTTGGCCACCCCCTCCACACCCAGCTTAGTATTTGGGCCAAGGTTTTATCCTTGACTGAGTGTCTCACTATTTTGGCCACTGTGATGGGGCTGGAAGCTAGCTCCTCAATAAGAAATAGAGATGCGATGGGGGTGGGGTCTTCTACCATCACTGGAAGCAGGCATCAGCTGAGGTTATCGGCATGGCCCAGGATCTTGCTGGGTCAGTAAATTAGCTGATAATGGTAGGCCACCAGGAATATTGTTCATCGTGTCATGCACAGTGATGTTTGGTGTTGGGCGGTCCCTGGCAAGCAGGCCCAGTAGTGGTTTACGGTCAGTTACCAGTTTGAATTTGCGGCCATATAAGTACTTGTGAAATAGTTTCATCCCCACCACTGCAGCCAGCACCTCCTTGTCCAGCTTGCTGTCATTCTGTTCGGTAACCAATTGTGTCCTGGAATAGAATGTGATTGAGACCTCAAACCTGTTAGGCATTTGGTTGCTGAGGACAGCCCCGACACCAAACTGGGAGGCATCACATGTTAGGATGACAGGAATAGTCTCATTATAGTGCATCAGGACGCTCTCTGATGATAATTTTTTTTTAACTGTGGCGAATGTGGTGGCTTCCCTTTGGTCCCAGGTCAAAGTCAGTGGGGTAATTTGGCCACTGTCACCTTCTGTGACAAAAACATTCTATAGAAATTAACAGTCCCAGGAAAGCCTGGATTTGTCTAGTTTCTGGGGGTGGGAGCTTCTTTAATGGCCTTGTCTTTAGTGGGGATATATTCCTGAGCCATCATTCAAATAACCCCAAAACTTGACCCAGGACATCACTATCTGATACTTCTCCTGTTTAACCTTTAGTGCAACTTTCTGAAACCTACTAAGGACTATTCTTAGTTGGCCAAGGAGTTCCTTGTTGTTGGAGACAGATATCAGGACATCATTGAAATAGTCTGTGCTTCCATGATGACTTCATCCACCAGTAGCTGTTAGTATGCCTGTGCCAAATCTAATTTCACGGAAGTCTTTCCTTTGCCCAGGGAATGTAATAAATGCTGTACGACAAGCACTGGATAGGTGCTCTGCTGTAAGGCCTTGTTGATTGTACATTTGTAGTCTGTGCAGATGTGGACTGAGCCATCTGATTTGACTGGCTTTACTATGGGTGTCTCCCATTTGACGTGGTCTACCGGCTCCAAAGCCCCCTGGGAAATTAATTTATCTAGCTGACTGTCTATGTTGGGCTGCAATGCAAAAGGGACCTTGTGTGGCTTCATCCTTATGGGGGTGATTTTGGGGTTGAGGTTGAAGGAGATGGGTGTCCCTGTATACTTGCTCAAACTCCTATTGAAAACGTCCGCGAATTTCTTGATCAATTTCTTGGTGCTATCATCATGGACGGTGTGGATGCCAGTCATCCCCAAGCACAGGGATGCGAACCAGTCTAAGATGAGGGGGCTTGGCAGGGTGCTGTTGACTACAGTCAGCTGCAGGGGTCCCCTAAAACATGCTCAGTGCTTTCTTGGTACACGATGACAGCTCTGCGTGAAATTGGCTGCTAGATTTTTGAGATTCTGCGGTGGTCAATCTTCTTCGCTCTGGCTGGGATCACAATGCAGCTCAGGCTTCGTTTAGTGCTGTCTGCAGCATAAGGTTAGGCTTTGCGAACAAGCACCTTTGGAGATTAATATCCCTTACTCCGCATATGATTCTGTCCAGGAGAATTTCATCGAGTTCCCTGAATTCACAATACAATGTGGCTTTTCTTAATGTGGCGATGTACTGGTTAATCGACTCACCCTCTTCCTGATTTTGCCAGTTGAATTCATGCCACCTGACAATTTTAGATAGCATGCATGCATGTGTCCTGAGTATACTCTGAAGCATTGTCCAGGGCACTGTCTGCACGGCTGCTGGTGCCAGGAGCGCCTTGGTGGTCTCAAAAATGTCTGAGCCGCAGTAGCTTAAGAAGAGCACCCTCTTCCTATTGTCAGAGTCTGAAGAGGTTGTTAGCTTCCAAGAAACATTCAAACCAGACGACTCCCAGTTCTCCGAGGCTGGGTTGAATGGAGCGTGTGGGGCCTGTGGAGTCATCTTGGCAGAACCAATGCAGATCTGCAATTAGGAGGCTGTGTTATGGTCGCTGAAAGTGAAATGCTATGGTGGCCCATCTTTGCTCCGCTGGGATCACAATAAGCTCTTTTTGATGATTTCTCTTCAGATCCCATCTTTGTCACCATTGTTAGATTGTGGGCTGAATGAAGAGGCAGACACTGATCTTCAACTTTATTAAACAACAGTCCAGAAACTGCCTGTCTGACAGCTCACCCTTTTATAGGGAGCTGTCAGATGGCTTAGCCAATCAAGACAAACTATTTTTCCCACCATAATGGCGGACCTGAGTGAAATCTTCGTTCCTTGGTTTCACTCCTTCATTTGGATATTCAACACCTTGGATAAAAGTGAATTTCCTTTATTTTATTTTAGTTTGCTTCTGATTGATGTTGATTATTATTATTAATCTGCTGTTTTGTATATGCTTATAAACTGCTTATGTGCTGATTTTTTTCCTAAGTATTTCATTATATACTTTGCATTATAAACTAAATTAAAATCCTTGTTCAGACTCAACAAATCATATATCTATACTGTACTATCACTGCTAATAATCATTGACTATCTTAAAGTATTTAATTGGGGCAGAACTGGAATAAATTGGAATAAGAACCTCAGGGTTTATTGAATGATAGATATCCCAGTTACAACCTTTTTAAAGTTCCCATTTATTATTCCACAGGAAATGCTCCAATATTTTAAAAAAAGGTCAATATTTTCTAAATCCTGCTTTCATTGCTCACATTTTAAGAAAAAAAGTCTGAGTAATCAGAAATAATTCCAATTATCTACGTACATTTAACATTGCATATTATCACTACAATTGTGATGATTATTCATTTAAAGTTATTTGTTTTGTTTGCTTTTGTTTTAGGGGTCTTTTATTATTGTTGTCTTTAAATGAATTGTTTTTCCCTCTTAGGCTAGTGTCACAATAAATCTTACATAACTGGTGCTCTGTTCTTTTTTAAAAAACAAGTTTTACTTCAGTTTTCTACATTTTAAAAACATCTCTTTTTAGTGAACAGCATGATTACAGGTTTCCACATTTATATACAAATATGACCATAATTACTTATTCAATTTTTACATTCAACTTTTTATCTTGACAATGCTTTTATACATTTTTTATTTTATTATATTATACCAAGTGCTTACCTCTTATTTAAATCATCAATATTTCTCATATCTTCACAATTATTATATTTTAATACTTTTAACTGTCACATTTGCATATTTCATCGCATATTCTTATTACATCCTTTTATAGATTCTAATTTAATACAATCATTTTTAAAAAAAATAGTTTCCCCTAATTACCAATTTAAATGTGCCACCTCTAAAGTTTACATATTCATTAATTATCTCCCCTTTTAAATTAAACATATAACTTTTATTATCTAGAAAATTGAAATTAATAATCCCTTTAAAACTACATAGCATATAGAATAGAATAGAATAGAACAGAATAGAATAGAACACTTTATTGGCCAAGTGTGATTGGACATACAAGGAATTTGTCTTGGTGTAAATACTCTCAGTATACATAAAGAAAAGGTACATTCGTTAAGAATCAAGAATCATAGAGTACAACACTTAATGATAGTCATAGGGTACAATCAACAATCAAATCATACTAGGAAACAGTCAATGTAAATTGTACGGATACAAGCAACAAAGTTACAGTCCTACAATCACAAGTGGGAAGGGATGAGTGATAAGGAGTGATGAGAAGATTAAAAGTAATAGTAGTGTACACTTTGTAAATAGTTGAACAGTGTTGAGGAAATTATTTGTTTAGCACAGTGATGGCTTTTGGGAAAAAACTGTTCTTGTGTCTAGTTGTTCTGGTGTGCAGGGCTCTATAGCGTCGTTTTGAGTGAAGGAATTGAAACAGTTTATGTCCAGGATCTGAAGGGTCTGTAAATATTTCCACAGCCCTCTTTTTGACTTGTGCAGTATACAGGTCCTCATTTGAAGGCAGGTGGGTAGAAATTGTTTTTTCTGCACTCCTAATTATTCTAATCATCTGTGTCTTTCCTGTTGGGTTGCAGAACCAAACCAGACAGTTATAGAGGTGCAGATGACAGACTCAGTCATTCCTCTGTAGAACTGTATCAGCAACTCCTTGGGCAGTTTGAGCTTTCTGAGTTGGTGCAGAAAGAACATTCTTTATTGTGCTTTTTTGATGATGTTTTTGATGTTAGGTGTCCATTTTAGGTCATGTGATATAGTAGAACCTAGAAATTTGAAGGTCTCTACTGTTGATACAGAAGGTCTAGTATTGTAAGAGGTGGTAGTATGGGAGGGTTTCTTCTAAAGTCTACCACCATTTCTACGGTTTTGAGTGTGTTCAGTTCCACATTGTTCCGGTTACTTTTAAATCAGATTCTGCATGGTTTTTCCCTTCTTGGTTTCATAACCCTTATTTACAATTTCAGAAAAGAAAACATACTCATCTATTCACTTAATCCTAAACCCTGATATTAATTCCATTTCAGCCCTTCTCCAATATCATTTCAATTATTTCAATATATTTAATACACTTATTCCATTCATCTTTATATTCATCTTTATTTAAAACAGAGGAGCCTGCATTCTAGAACTAAAAGGTATCAACTCCATTACAACCCTCGTCGTATTTCATTTCAATTATTTCAGTATATTTAATAAATTTTATATTTAATATTCCATTAATTACTCCATTCATTTCTATACATATGAGAAAGAGCACTTTCCAATACCAGAGTATCAGTTCTATTTTTCTTCAGTAATCTATATATCCCCATTTCCTACAATATTCATAACTTTAAGTATATTTACGCTAATCCCCCATCACCTTGCAGAATCCCCTTTTAAAATATTAATCAGCCATTGTCTCTGTGTCTTCTAAATAGACAATTTCTTTGCATTTTTTTTACACTTCCCATATTTCTTTTTTCCAGATCCTGTTTCTTTACCCTTCATTTTCCTTTCATTTTCCCCTTTGTTCTTCCACTCCAGTTTTTATCCCCCTCCCTATTTATAACTTCCTTCCACCCTTCAATTTTCTGCTGTTTCTTTTTGCCTTTTTTAATTTTAAAGATATTCCCCTTTTTATTTACCTTCTTACATCTCATATTTTTATTTCCCACTCTTTTCCTTTTTCAGAATTCTTTGTTTCCGATGATAGTTAAAAATGTCCTCTTCTGTAGTCAACTCCTTTTGTCTTTGTTGTTCATATTCTTCAATCATGTTTTCCAAAAAATTTAAAGCAAAACCCAACGATTCACCTCATTCTTGTAATGTTTCTTTCATGTTTCTAAGTTCCATTTTTAAGTCCAGAAGAGATATCGCCATTTTGCACATTTCTGTCTAATAATTTAATCAAAATAGTGTTTATGAGGTTAGTTTCCAACAGTCAACTTTTGTTTTATTCCTCTCAAATTTTTAGTTCACAAATAGTCCAATACCAAGTCCATACCAAAATCAGCAATTAATCCCAGGCCAGAGTCTTCATACTTCTTTCTTTGTTTCAATGTTTCAATTTTTTGAAGTTCTTGTTTTATTGTATTGTAATATTTATTGTAATATTCCTTAATGATTTTAAGAACCAGAGTCTTAAAAAAAAACAAGTTAGCTTTAACCACTAGATGGCTTTATTATAACAAATCTTCATTCCCCCCCTTTTTAAAATTCATCTATTCAGGGGTTTTTAAACCATAATCTTCCAAGAAAAAAGTCAAATCCAGTTAATATTTAAGTTTTCCCTTTGACAATTTCAAATTCATCCTTATTAATGCCTATGTAGTATTAGAGTATATTTATCCAGATTAATTAAATGGTTTCTTCTTACAGCTTCTACTTTTCTTGGTTCAAAGCCCCACAGCTTCAAAAACAATTCACACCTTTTTTTCCCTTTCTCTTCGCTGCTTTGAATCCTTTCTTAGAAATTCTTAATGATTAATCCTGGAGTACCTTTCATTTAATTATAGCGTCCAATTGTCCCGTTTCTCATGCTGTCCGCTTCTTTCTCTCTCCTGCACAATCTTATTCCAGCTGACTCTTCCCCTTAAGGGTGGCCATTTTAGACCATCGCTTTAGACATCTTCAGGAGGGAGTGTTTGCCAAACCAGGGAGGGGATTTGCAACTCCCCTCTACCCGGCTGGCAGTCTCCCCTTCCTCCGCCACCCCTACGAGGTGGCTTCTGCCCCAAATCTAATCGATTGGGGCTCTCTGACGAAAAAGCATGAACCAAAGCCGCGGAATATCACGGTCAGCATCCGTCTTCAGGGAAGTCCAACTGGAAGAGCTTCCTCTGTGGTTCTTTAGGGTATCATTTCGCAAGAATAATCTTACTAATTTCATAAAGCAGCAAAAATGTCAGTATATTCATGAACTGGAATAAAGCATGTTAACAAGGTCAGCCAATGAATAGGCATAGCAACTAAATCAGCCAATGAGGACTGTTTTGGAAACTGAAACTAAAAGTAGCCTAGGTGTGGCTCTATTATTAAGCTCTGCAACTCTGCAGCTATGTTAAGTTCTGAGTCTGTCTATTGAAGATGAAACTAACTTGCTTGCTTGCTGAAGACTGGAGCTCTGTTCTGAACTTACAACATGTTTCTGTTTGAGTTTGCTCCATGCTGGAGAAATCTACAATTGGTTTGTAAAATCTACTTATATTTATAAAGTTGTTAAATGAAGCACCAGCCAACCGTGTTTATTTTTCTGGCGCTGAATTATCGCTGCAAAACTCTCAATGAAAAGTGCAATCTACTTTATTCTTGCTCTTTACCTTCTTTTGGTTAATGATGCGCCCATTATTCAATATAGCTAAATTCAAGAAACACATCCTGGAACATTCTTTTTTCATGAGCTAGTAAAACAACAATTAAAAATAAATTTCTCACTAGAAGAAAAGGAAGCAACCTTGGTTTTGGTTTCCAAAGACGAATGGCCTGCCATGAGCGGTAATGGGCACGAACAAAAACCCTGGAAGTAATTCTGTTTCAAAAAGTCAATTCAAGGCAGTTTTCCAATGCAGAAAGGAATGAAGAGAAAAAAATCCCTCCCAACTTAACTTTTTCAGAAAACCTACCACTACCTACCATAGTTACCTCTGTATGTTACTGTATATTACTAGGATGCTGTTGCAAGACAAATATGAGTTCAACCTTTGCAAGTCTATAAAGGAAAGGAAAGCTGAAGTAGTATAACTACAGTTGTGATTTCACTTAGTGGCTGTTTTGTTTAACAACTGAGTTGCCAGTTCCAATTCTGGTTGAGAAAAGAACTAGATATCACCTCCATTTTCACCAACACAGCAAACTCACTTATTGTTTAATGTTTAATATGTCTTGGAATTTCTGAGGAGCAGATTTATCACACCTATTGATCTCTTCTTTAGAATCTTTTATGGGACATTCCTTTCAGGCACGATTTGAGATTTTATCTCATACACCTGTAATTCTTTTTGTAGTTTCTATGGCTATCTAAACTTAAAATAATTATTTCCCTTTCCTTTTTTCCTGCTTAAGTCTGATTATAATGATATCTTGGGATAAGTAGTAGAGTTAATTTTCCTAGGCACATGCATCCAAAGGCCAGAGAGATGGCACTACGAAATTTATTTCATTTCAGTTATTCTCTTTCTTTCTTCACTATTAGCTAATGGATCATGTGGATGTGAGGCTTCATTTGACAGGTTTGAGGAGCAGGATGACAGATAAAGGTATTCCTCTGGAAATAGATGTTAGCAGCAGTAACTACTAAGGACATACAAGAAGCCAGAAGGCCAAGGCAAGAAAGTATAATCAACCAAGAGGCCAACAAAAGATGAAGGCAGAGACCCCCTTCGATCCTTAGCTTTCACCTCTTGCCATTACAGAATTTAAAATAAAGCAAGAAAAGGAGGAAACAGGGAGAACCCCTGAAAACTCAGAAGGAGATTAAGTGAAAAAGAGAAAAAATAAGTGTAAGGAACAGCCTCTCCACTCGTATAGACTCTTTAAAACTTTGTATTTCAAAAGGAATCGTCTTATTGAAGGGAGGTAAAAGCAAGTCAAAATTCAATGCAGGATCTGAGGTCCCTCCAGACATGCAACTGGGATAAAAGGAATTAGAGACCGTAACCCTAACCCTATCCCTATCCCCAACAGTCCGATGTGAATTCCACCAACCCGCAGATGTGAGAAAGCAGATAAGGAAAGTTTCACAGGGCTATCTTCCAGTGCTGCAATCCACATGGCTCCTTTCTCCCCTCGCATCTCCTCAAGAGGTGACATTCTAGACATTCTGGAGTGCCAGGCAATGGTTATAAATCGTGCAAAAGGTTATACAAATGACAATGTAAGAAATAGGATATTTAGGATACATAGAGAGGAAAAGAATTAAATTAATTCAAACCTCCCTTTTTTTCCATCGAAGAATGGCAGATACACGGATCTAACAGTAAGTTTTTAAATGTTTTTTTTTTTTTTATGGAAGCAGTAGGGTTTTTTTTACATGATGCTCAAAAGAACCTTCATAAATTCTGGAAAGGAAAAACTAAAACTTGTAGTTAGAATAAAGGCAACTTTCAAATGAAGATCAATCATCCTATTGAGAGCATACTTTGCAAACTGTACTCTTCAAATTGTACTCTGCTCAAAGAGAAGCAGAAGATCAAGCCATATTCAAAACCCAGTAAAACTTGAGTTTATCTGATATTTTGTTCATTAGGTGATAGGGCTTCCTTCTGCACTGTCTACAGATTTTTGAGATGGAGCTTGGGCAGCAATTACTTTGCCCATAGGACCAATCTATCAATTTGTTCCGTACCGTGATTTCTCAGTAAAGCTCTCATTTTAGCCCAACCATTAATTAGCTAAATTAGTCCCATCTTATCTCCAAGTTATTCACTAAGACACATTATTACTCTACGTTTTGTCAGGAACAGCTTATTCAACTGTTCATCTGCTGTCCACTTCTCTATTTATTTGCATCTCAATTAATTATTTGAGCCAACTTGAGTTTGCATGTGATTTCCGTGAGAGAAACATTATTCTTGTGGAATTGAGATGCCAACCATTTCAAGATGTCAGCCTGCCAATTATTTAAAAGGTAGCCCTCAAATTGCCTGCTGTGTTTTCAGATGTGCCTGTCAGACCATGCCACTGTAATTGGATCTGGTGATACTGATACTGAGTCAGTATTGAATTTTGCTCAAACAGCCTACAAGAATAATTACAGCTGGAAGTAAATAAATAAATGCTGCTTTAGTATCTTGGACTCATATTCTATCCTAAATTGAATTGGCTGTAAATGCAGTAGAAGAAAAACCTTACAGTGCCAATGCGCTGATATTTTACTTATTATTGCATTGTTGTCTTCCAAGGATGAGGATGATGCACATTCATGAGGAACCTTTTGTTTTTTCATTTTATTACAGATCTTGAAGTGATAAATTTACCCCTCCAAGGACAATGTTTCATTTGCAAATGTTGCAACCCTATCTACATATAGTCGTTGACTTATAACCGCTTGTTTAACAACCATTCAAAGTTACAATGGAACTGAAAACAGTAACTTATGACTGATCAGTCCGTGCATTTGGTGGGAAGGGGGAAACAGGAAATTGAGGTTGGGAAAAGGACCCTCCCTTCCCCCACATGATTGAGTCATGTAAGCCTCTCCGCAGAGGATGGGAGCTGAGGGCCCAGAACACTGAAGGGCTAGATCAGATCAGCTACCTGGGACACAGACCATCCCTAGAGTGTCAAACCTGGAAGTCTGGGCTTGGCTATCATAGGGCAGGATGGAGCACTGATGATGGAGGGGGTGTCAAAAACTTGGGAGCAATGATGCACTGGTAATGGGGGTTAATTGCAGCAGCGGCAGAGAGGAAGAGACCAGCAGGACAACAATCAGCTGTGCAGCGGAAAGTGTGGTGATGTGAAGCAATGCAGAGATCGGCAGGCTGATGATCAGCTGTGCCGGGGAAGGCGTGGTGATGCAAGGCAAGCTGCCGCTCAGAAATTGGAGTACCAAGCAATGAACAGCTGTTCCAGCCCAAGGAACGCACAGATGACTTTGTGGTGAGGTCAGCACTGGGGAGAAGAAGAGGAGGCGGAAGCTCCCAGTGCTGATTTTGTATCTCTGCATGTCGTGGTTTTGCAGCTAGAGCTCCGTGTGTGCCAGTCTGTCTAAACAAAGCTGATGTAGGCGCGGTGGAAAAGCTGGTGGAGGTGGTCCTCATACCAAAGCAAGGTGGGGAATCAATGCTGCCAGAGGTGTGTCTGAAAGAACGTGTTGCATCACTGCTGCATGGACAGCAGGCCCGGGAGCAAGGTCCCAGTGGTGGTGCAGCTCATTAGTGGCCACCAGGACTGGGTCCCAGCTATCACACCCCAGTTGTCCTGGGGCAAATTTGACTGTGGTGGGAACAAAGGTTGACCAGAGGCGATGACAATGAGGTCAGCTCCTCCACCTCACCTGGCAGTCAAATTATGGAGATCCTGCAGCAGCGGTATAGGGAGGCCAGCTTTCAGGAGGCCTCTACCTGGCAGTCATGGGACCTGGGAGGCAAAGCAGCCACCTGGTCGGCAAGACAACAGGAGCCAAGGCCGAGTACTATGCCACCTTCCAGGGTTTGACTGGCCAGTCCAAAGCTTCAACTGGATGTAGCCCCATAAAGAGCACAGAAACTTCCACGAGTGGGGTTCATCATTGAGAACCGTGACAGGGAAACCAGGACTGTCGACTGGAGTAACTAGCAGAGGAAGAGGTTCCCCAGAGCCAGGCCCCATGACATATGCCCACCCAGCCAGGCAGTCTGGGGTCCCTGACAGCACCTGGGGTCCCAGGCCACCACCAGGCCAACCAAGGTCTGCTGCAGGGGCCTGGATGGTCCGTGGCATACGGGCCTTACTTACTGCCCATGGAAACCCAACCCTGAAAGCCACTTTCGATGGGGATCCTGGCTCAGGATGAGAGAATACAAGGACCTGACAGAGAATACCAGAACCTGGTGGAGGTGTTCAGGGAGTAGTGTGATGTGGTACCCCTCACAGGCCCACACAATTGTGTTCCTTCCAGGAGCAAAACTACCCAAGTTCAACATGTACTCCATGACCCCTAAGAACATGAAGGAGCTGAGGGAGTACATCAACAAGAACCTAGCTGGGGGCTTCATCCAGCCAGTTAAATCCTGAGTAGTGGCCCCAATCCTGTTCAAGGAAAAGAAAGATGGGACAATGAGATTATGCAAAGACTTTAGGGGGATAAATGGGGTATCCATGGAGAACATGTACCCACTCAAATGGAAGACACCGTTTAATTGCCCTCTGGGATGCTTCCAGTTCAAAGTGATGCCATTTGGACTACAGAGGCCCCTAGCAGTGTTCATGCAGCTGATCAACGAGAGGTGCTGCATGAGCACTTGTATAAGGGAAACCTAGTTTACGTGAATGACAATCTCATTTTCACTGAAACATTGGAGGAGCATGTCAAGCTAGTGCACCAAATCCTGAAGAAGCCTCTGGGAGCAAACCTAAATACTAAGCTGTCCAAATGTGAGTTCCACCAGATTTGACTGGACTACCTGGGCTATCAAGTATTGAGTGAATGAGTGGAAATGGATCCAGGGAAGGTAAAAGTCATTTTATAATGTTAAGTCCCTCAAGATGGCGGTGACGGTGGCGGTGACAGCGCAAGGAGCTCCGGCTGGCACAGGCAGCGACAGGCGACAAGTCCGCTAATTCTTCGCGAGTCCAGCTGGCAAGGGGGAGAGCCCGACGCCCGAGACTAACCAGCAAGCCAGCAGCTCCATTCCTCGGAAAGCTCTCAGCAATCTGCAATTCCTCCCATCCTTGCAGGGCAGTGAGACGGTAGGCCTCGCCAGCACCAGGGGCTCAATGATTTGCGATTCCTCCCATCCTTGCAGGGCATTGAGACGACAGGGCTCACCAGCACCGGGAGCTGTGGGTCGGTCTTCAGATGTTTGCAGCCTGGGTGTGAAGCAGGCTGCTCTTGGCAAACCCCCACATGACAACTGACCAAACCAGGGGAGGAACTGACCCAGAAAACTCAAAACTGAGTTGCAAAGCAATGCCTGACTCAAGGACCACCCACAACTCTTGATCATTAGGGACAACCTGGCTTGGAAGGGGACAAAAATATATGTCCCTAATAGCTTGCGGACGCAGGTCCTCCTACAAAGGCTCCTATAAAGGAGCCATGATGCCAGGCAGGTGGGGCACTTTGGATTCCTGAAAATCCTGCACCTGGTTAGGAGATAGTTCTGGTGGCCAGGGATGAAAAAGAACTTGAGAGTTATATAAAAAATTGGGCAAACTGTGCAACGAGAAAGAAAAGACTGGAAAAGCCCCCTGGGTTGCTGCAGCAAGTAGCTGAGTCCACCTGGCCCTGGGAAGAGATCACAATGGACTTCATATTTGAGCTACCACAAAGTGGAGGGAATACTGTGATTTAGACAGTAATCAAAGTATTTTCCAAGCAGGCTCATTTCATTGCCTGCCCCGGATTACCGTCTGCCCACAAAATGCCGAAGTTGTTGCTGAGGCATATCTACTGATTGCACGGGGTCCCACACAGGCTTATTTCAGGTCAGGGGGTCCAATTCACGGCTAGATTCTGTAGAGTTCTTAAAGTCCATTGGGTCCTCCCAGGGGCTTTCCAACTGAGTACCAATGGGGTGGCAGAGAGAGCTAATGCCAGGATGAAGCAATACCTAAGGTGTTATGCCAACTACAGCATATTAATTGGGCAGAACTACTGCCTTTTGCTGAAGTGGCATAACAATAATGCAATGCACAGCAGCACTGGGCTTAATCCCTTTAAAGTGGTCAACAGGTTAGACTTTGTCCCCATGCCAGCATACCTCTAGGAGCCTCCCTCTTCTATTAGTCTAATAGAGTGGGTGGACTCATTGCAGAATGCGTGGGGAAATGTAAGGTAAGCACTGGCAAAAGCAACAGCAAGCTGATAAGAAACAGGCCCCACAGAGATCTTTCCAGGTGGGAGAGAAGATTTACCTCTCCACAAAATACTTAAGGCTTAAAGCTGCCCTGCAAAAAACTAGGTCCTAAGTTCTTGGGGCCGTTTCCCATCATAAAGGTAATCGATCCAGTTACCATGGTACTAAAACTTCCCCGTCTTTTGGGGAAGGTGCACCGAGTGTTCCAGTCCTCTGCTAAAAGTGTTAAGAGTTTGCAGCAGAAATTCAAATCCAGAAAACACACAGTCTGATTCAGCAGGATCATTGACTTCTTTATAAACATATTAACGTACTAACATGAGTAAAGTTTACAATCCCACTTGTAGATTCTTTCAACATAACATAAGCAAAAACATAAGCAGCAGCAGCTCAGAGTAGAACTCTAGTTTTCAGCAAGCAAGCAAGTCAGTTTCAATTCTGAGCAAAGCACACAGAGCCAAACCACACCCAGACTGTCAGCTCCTATTGGCTGGTCTGTTGCCATGCTTACTCACTTGCTAACTTGTTAACCATGTCTCTGCCAGTTAATGAATACATTCCTCCCTTCATAACTGGAAGAGACATAAATTCAATTACCTTTAATATTCTTCAGATCCCTGCATTTGAAGACCCACTTTCCCAGTTCCCTTCAAATACCTGAGAACCCCTTTACTGTGATACATCCTTTTCAATGAAACAATCATCATCCACAAATGCTAATAGTTGACAATCCCCACCTTTTAACTTTCCAGTGTATATGCAACCACCAGCCTTGCAACTCCTGAACCCAAGACCTTTCAATGCCTTATCTAAACATATATTCCAATTCCTGGCTGACTGCTTCAGCCTTGTTCAATTTATACACCATGTTAGGCTTTTTATTTTCATACCCCGGTGCTTGAACCATGTAATTTTTTTCCTTTAATTCTGCATTGAGAAATGCAGCGGTTATGTCAAAATGCCAAATTTTATGACCAATGCTAGTGCCACTCTAATGCTTTCACTCTTTACAGTTGGCGCAAATACTCATCATAGTGCACATTTTTCATCTGTGAAAACCCTTCTGCCACTAATACTGTTTTATATTATATCTCATTATTGGGCAGTACTTTCTTTTTGTATATCTACTTGCATCCTACAGCGTTGCTACCCTGTGGCAAAGTCATAAGATGTGAACACTTCCCATGGATTTAATTTCCTTGTCCATGGCTTCTTTCCATTTTACTTATTCAATTTTAGGTAATGCCAACAGTTCCTTATAGTTCCTTGGCTCATACCATTCATTACACACTTTCACTAGCAGAATACCTGTCAGGTGGAATCCCCTTGTTCCATTGCTCTGACCTGTATGGCATTGGCTGCTCCTGTGTGTCAACCCTCCCTTGCTTCACATCTTATTCAGTTTCTCCTCCCTGAACATTGGCACCATCACTAAAGTGAGTTACTGTCGCTAAGTGAATCACCATCACTAAGTGACTCATTCCAGAAATTTGCATCAATTCTGTTCCAATTTTGCTCTGCAAAGCTAGCAGACCTTGAAATCACTATTCTCTTGCTCCCATCGCTAAAATGATAGCTCTTTGAACCTGGCTCATAGCCCATAAACCTGAGTTTTCTAGCCTTTTGTTGTCCCTTTCTTCTAATTGCTTTTGGAATATGCACCTATGCATTGCTTCCAAACACGCTTAAATGTGCCAGAGATGGCTTTCTCCCATCTAGCACTGCATTATGTCATTAATGTTGAAAACTTGTTGACATGAATTCTGAACCTCTGTCAGTTTACAGCTGAATATACCTGTTGTTTATACCTTATTTCTATGTTTACCTAAAGTTTAGACATTGCTTACATTTCTATAACACTTCTATTTTAGTCTTTAGTAAATAGCAGAACTGAAACTTGCTATAGTCATCTACAGCGACCAGTGCATACTTTGCTCCTCCTAAACTGGCTTGCATTGGCCCAACTAAATCTGCATGTACCAGCTCTAGAGCTCTTGTTGTCTGCCTTGTGCTACTTCTGCATACTGGGAATGTCTTGGACTTTGATGTTCTGCATACTGCACAATCCAAATATGCCTTACATCCCTTTACATGCAATCCTTCTACATTCTGTTCCATCTTTTGAACAACTTTAAAGCTGGCATGGCCAAGCTTACAGTACAAAAGATGAACACATCAATCATGCTTTGCCAGATTGCCAAATGTTTGTGCACAATGAATATTTTGTTCCTGCGACACATAAAGGTTATCTTGCTTTATGCCGTTTGTACATATTATACCATTTTGCTTTATGAGATACTTCCCATTTACAAATGTGGTCTTAAACCCTTGCTTGTCTAGAGACACTCAGCAAATCATGCTCCATTTCAGGCACACACAAAACATCATTGAACCTTATTTCATATGGAATTTGGAATTTGCACACTGCCTCATCCAATAGCTTTAGCCTTTTTGCCATTTGCCAAGGCTACTGCATCTCCAGCAGCTGCATCCATCTTGTAAAAAAAAGTTAGAATTATTAACAATTGTTTGACTAGCCCCACTGTAAACCAGCCATTGACCTCTCCTGCAACAGCTGACTTTTGCAACAGCAATTTGTCCATCAGCTAATTGTCTTCCTTGCAAACTACTTCTTCTATCTTGCAAATAATTTCTTCCTTGCAACTTGCTTCTTTGCAAACAGTCACTCTTTAAATGAGTTGTTTGTCCACAAATGAAGCACCTCTTCTGTTGCTGGGCTGTAGTCTGATATTCCTTGCTGCTCTTTTCTTCTCTGGGGGCAGCCAGTCTGTGGAATTTTCCATTCTGCTCCTTGGGCCCCCTCCTCAGGGATTTCTCTTCATGGCTTTTTCTATAATGGTGTTTCTGCTCTTCAGCTATCAGACATGCTTTAAGAGCTTCCAAATGCAGTTCCTGCTCTGGTCTGCGTTCAAACACTGCAGAAACAATATCCCATGATTCATCCAGACTGTTTAAAACCAAAAGCACTTTCTTCGATTCAGGAATCTGCATTCCACACTGTTTTAACTCCACAAATAATGTTTGCATATTCACTAGATGCTGCTCAAGACATTCTCCCAGTTGCAAACTGGCTCTGTATAACTTCCTTGATAATTGCACGATATTGCATGCTAACACACTCATGTGTACAATCCTGCCAGACGTCCTTTGCAGTCTTTAAACCAGCTATATTGATAAACTGTTCATCTTGTAAACTTAAGATGATATAAGGCATAAGCCATTGCTTAATCGTATTGCCTCTGATCTGCAGCAGTTAAGGGGATTTGGGGTGGGTTTTCCACAATATCCCACAGTTCCTTAGCTTTCAGGAAACATCCCATCTTTGCAGCCCAAATGATATAATTCTCCTTAATTTTTCCAGCCATCCTGCAAATCTTTTCTCTCTGTCTTGCTTCTCACTTTTAAACACAGACAGTCTCTCAGCTTAATTACAATTCGGTCCTTTTACTGTGTTCTGGTTCTGGGCCCATAATCTGTTAAGAGTTTGCAGCAGAAATTCAAATCCAGAAAACACACAGTCTGATTCAGCAGGATCATTGACTTCTTTATAAACATATTAACGTATTAACATGAGTAAAGTTTACAATCCCACTTGTAATTTCTTTCAACATATCATAAGCAAAAACATAAGCAGCAGCAGCTCAGAGTAGAACTCTAGTTTTCAGCAAGCAAGCAAGTCAGTTTCAATTCTCAGCAAAGCACAGAGAGCCAAACCACGCCCAGGCTGTCAGCTCCTATTGGCTGGTCTGTTGCCATGCTTACTCACTTGCTAACTTTGTTAACCATGTCTCTGCCATTTAATGAATACACTCTGACAAAAAGCTATAGTCCCTTCTACATTCAGACTGATAACTTCAGTGCCACCAAAGCCCATAGTGGTGGAAGGGGAAGACCCATTATGAAGTAAAGTGGATTCTAGATTCTAGGCTCTATAAGGTGAAATTACAATATTTAATCCAATGAAAAGGATATCCTTTATCAGAGGCCACCTGGGTTAACAGCACCAATGTGAAAGCAGACAGGCTAGTGAAGAAACTGCATGATAAGAACCCTCAAAAACCCAAAGCAGCAAGAGAAGGGATTTAATGGCTATTTGTGATTCATATTCATACCGACACTCTTTTCCGTGTAAGGGGAACTGCTGTTAACTCTCAAAATGACCGTAGTTGAAGCTGTATTTTTCTTGCTTTGTTTCTTAGTTGTCATACTTATGGGGGCGGGGGGGGGGACTTATGGAATGTAGGAAGTTAGTGTCATGGTCTCATCAGAGCTTGTGTCCGAGGAGGACAGTGAAACGGAGCTAGGGCCAATGGAGAAACAACTGAAGGAACAAGACAAAACGGTCCCAGGTCCCTCAGGCCTTGGAAGGGATGCCAATGAAAGAGAGAGGGCACAGGATGACCAAGCAAAGGGGAACAACGGGGCAGCCAGCCAAGCATAGGAGCAATGAAGTTCCGGCCACAAGCAATTACCTCCCCCTAATCGACCCTTTTACAAGGCTCACCTGGAGAATGAGATTTAAGGAGACGCTGCTGGGGTGGCGCTTGTCGGGAACAAGCGCTGCCTTTTTCCAGTCTCACGCGCTGCTAATGACATCTGCATACTTTGCTTGCCTTGCCCTGTTTGCATTTCCCTGTTTGCAATGCTTGCCTGGCTTGGCTAGGTGCAAGTCTGCAGTGACCCAGTTCTGGCCCAGATTGTGCTGCAGTCCCAGTGAATTCTTCCTGTGACAAGGACTCCTTGGAACCAAATTCCCTGAACTATAGCTGATCTCAGAACTATGTTGCTATTCTGGACTAACAGCAGCTAGGAACTATTGGAGGAGTGCGTTTGCAGCTTTGTTGCAGTCACTGGACTTGCAGTGAATGGTGGGACTTTGGGGGGAAAGTTGCAGCAACAAAGGGGAGTTAAATCTTCATTCCAGCTGTGTTGCTTCCATGTCCAGTCCTGGGTATTCACAGTTTTCCGCCAATGTGCCAGACATAACAGCGATAAGTCTCCTGAGAACCAAGGCCAAATCAGCTTGCCCTAGCAATGACAGGAGGGAGTGCTTGGAAGTTCATCACCTGCTTGGTTGGCTAATATGACCTGTGATACAAGAGGAGTGGACAGTGTGATGATCCGGGGCATGGCACAGAGGTAACACAGTTACCTCTGGCAGTTCAACCTGCCCCTTTATTGCTCCAAATGTTCCCAAATACTCCCAAGTTTCTGGCAAGTCCCAGAGCAAAGTTCTCTCTCTCTCTCTCTCTCTCTCTCTCTCTCTCTCACACACACACACACACACACACACACACAGCTCAAGCAGCCTCTGACTCCAAAGAGCCCAGCCCAATGGGTGCAAAGCAAGAAATCCAGCAGGGCAAGTTGAGGAGTCCAGGAATCAAAGGAGCAAGGCAAGTATCCAGAAATAATGCAAGGAATTTAGGAAAGTTCAAAAGTCAGCACTCAACATTTCATGAATTCAGCATTTGTTCCCAACAAATGCCCCTCCCCACAGCATCTCCTTAAGTCTCAGTCCCCAGCTGTGCCTTGTGAAGAGGCGCGGGGTGCTCTCTCAAGTAGCTGGGTTAGTCTGCGCTGTTCTCACCTTCTCTCCACTCTCCATGCTCAAGGATCAGGAGGCGGCAGTCCCTGATCATCCCCTAAGCTCTGTCTCTCTTGTTTACTGCTAAGCCTCTCTTGGTCATCCTGCCCCTGTTCCTCTCTGCCTACAAGCCATCCTTATCCTAAAAGGCCCTGGCCTGACTGAATTAGCTCCTCCCCATTTTCATCCAAAGCCAATGAAGCTGCCTCCTTCCTCTCTGTCAGCTCCAGTTCAAGCTCGTCTTCCCCCCCAGATTCAGGCTCTGATGTGGACATGACAGACAGCATCTATTCTTTAATTATACCAAAAACATGGGAATTATTCAGTGTTTCACCTCTGACAATGCCGATACAATGTACCCAATAAACAGGATTTTAGAGGAAGCCAAGGCCTTAAGAGTCTTGAACTGGTTGAGAGAACTACTCGGAACCATGACAATAGGTTTTAGAAAGATTTAGATGGGGAGATAGGTAGGTAGGTAGATAGATATTCTAGAACCCTTTTAGATATTTCTTTCAAACATTTGCCTTTTGGCCAGTTATCTTTCCTGGTTTCTTTGATTTAATACAAGGATCAGGTCCACATGCTGAAATTCATCTGAAATTTTCTAAAACCTATAGGAATATGTGTGTGTGTGTGTGTGTGTGTGTATGTATGTATGTATATGTAAATGTATACGTACATGCATGTGTGTATGCCACCATTTTAAAACTACACAAAATTTGATATACAATATTTGAAAACTAAAGTACACATAGAAGCCCCACAAAAATTTAAAAAGTGCCCCCCGCCAAATCTGAAATTTTGTGTCAACTCATAAAACATTTCTATGCCCGTTTTATAGTTGCCAACAGAAAAGGGAGGGAGGTAAAGAAGTTTGAAAGAGAAGCACAGCGGTTTGGAATCGAAAGTGCATTACATTCATAACTTGCAGAGATTGTAACAAGGCGACCGGAGTTTCTACCGTGCAAATCTCTAATTGGAGAACATGATTGATGACTCTTGGCTATAGATGTGTTTTGTTGGAAAATATGAATTATGATGCACCCAAGGGAGTGGTGGGAAACCAGGGTCGAAGGTGACAGTGAATTACGTGTCTCAGAATCAGCTTCAAACAGGTCCTGACGACGTGTTTGCTCCTAATAAATTCATTATAGGTTTTGAAGTTTGGCTCAAGGCTCATGATTTAATTAGGGCAACTGTCGGAATCCTGACAGCAAGCCGATTCTCATAATTAATCACCCCCAGCCTCTCCCATCTCTCCCCGACATCTGGAATGTGTGGAGAGAAACTCAAGACAGCCATGGCAGAGGGAGGACTATCAGAAGAAAGCTTGCTCCAGGCAACCCAAGCAGAAACAGACTTGGCCTCCAGCCAGAAGCAAACAGAAGCTGCCAGCATAATTACAGCTGAAGCGGAGAAAACTGATCCAGTGAATGAAAGAAAAACAGATGAGTATTGGTGGAAAAAAAAAATTCCCCAAAGCTTCGGAAGTTGAGCTCCCCTATCCCCAGGCCAAAAGCGGGGGAAGGCCCCTGAGTGAGCTGGGAAGAGTGGAATGGCTGTGGGACTGGAAACAAGGCAGAGCTCATGACGGGATCCCTGGGGAGATCCATAGAGCAGCTGAGGGAGGGATCTGAACAGGCCACCATTCGAGATGATGGCCTGTCTTGCCACCCAAAACAGAGGGGAAGTTTTACAGGGCCTTTTGAAGTAGGGAGAAGCAGGCAAGACCCCAGCCCTCCCTCTCCACATACCAGAAGGAAAAAGAGCCCACAGTGGCAGCCAGTGCCTCTCTCACGCAGCAGGCAGTCCCTTCCTTCTGTGCGAACTAGAGCTGAGGAGGAAGGTCAGCCACCTCAAGTGCAGCCTTACAGAGGGTGACAGGGAGAGGAAGGAGCAGAGTCCAATGAACCGCCCAGGTTCAGGGGCAAATTTTGATGGAGACCCAGACCAGCTAGCTTTATTCCTTGATTCAGCTGAGATCTACCTGGAACACTATGGACACCTCTACCCCCCCCCCCCGAGCCATGGTGAATACCATTTCAGAGGGGGGCTAGAGGGAGAAGCAGAAGATGAGCTCAGCAACCTAAAGCAGGGAGGGTGGCCCATCAAGGAACGCATCCGTGAATTCAGGAGAATCAGTGGGAAGTTACCCCTTTTGCCTGAGCAGATGCTAGTTCATTTTTTCAGAACCAGCCTGGACAAGCAAATTAGCAAAGTAATTGCTGATTGGGACATCCCGAAATGACTGAGTGGTTCCGAGCAGCCACAAAAGTCGACGGGGCATTACGCGCTAGCAACATGAGGAAGCCATTGGGAACCAAAGAGAAAGGGCAGCCAGACCAGAGATCACCCAGCCAATGGGACAATGCAGCACCACAACCTGTCCCAAAATCAACCCTCTCATGAAGCCCAGTTAAATGCTACCGATGCTGGGTTGGGGGTAGGGCACATGGCAGCGGCATGTTTAGCCCCAGATTCAAAACCTAGGCTGAAACCACCACCCAGGGCATGACTAGAACGAGGCCCCAGGCGTGTCACCAATGCATCCCAGAAGGCCCTTCAGGCTGAAGAAGTCTCTCCCCACCCATCTGAAGGGGGGGGGGGAACCCCAGACAATGGCAACCAGTCACCAGATTCTTATGACAGCGAGGATGAGGGTGAAAATGACCCAATGGTGAGTCAATCGGTTCCCCCTTTTGTCTTCCCAATATACCTTACAGCCCCCAAAACAGGAATTCAGGGGACTTTCCAAGCCATAATAGATTCAGGCTGCACTAGGTGCCTGATCAACCTATTCCGGTTCAAACAGGTAGATGACTCCCTATTGAGAGAAGCCTATGACACTCACTTAACCAAACCAGTGAGATTAGAGCTAGCAGACCACTGGGAAAAAAAATGATTCATAGTGGCTCCCAAAATGACAGATGCGGTCATACTGGGACTTTCTTGGCTAGACAAGTGAAGCCTGACCATCTGGTGGCAGGGGGGTGGCTGAAGATTGATAGCAAAGGGACCCTAACCTCTTCCTCACATCAAATAGAAGCACTGCCCACACAGGGACCCCTCCCAGAGAGTTCACCAGAACTGGCAGCCACCTCCGACAAAACCCCAGAGGCTAGACGGATCCCAAGAGAATATCAGGACCTCACTGGAGTATTCAGCGAGGGTGAGTGTGACATCCTATCTCTCCATTGGGAGACAGACTGTGTCATAGAATCATTCCCGGGGCAAAACTACCAAAACTCAACATGTATGCCACGATGCCCCGGGAAATGCAAGAAATGCACAAATATATAGACAAAAACGTAGCAAGAGGGTTCATCGAGCCAGCCAAGACATGGGTCGCATACCCAGTCCTGTTCAAAGAAAAAAAAAGATGGGACTATGAGATTATGTACGGATTTTAGGGCTATCGATCTATATCCACTCCCACTCATGAAGGACATGCTATCCCACCTAGCCAAGGGGAATAAATTCATTATAAGTTTTGAATTTTGGCTCGAGGCTCATGAATTAATTAGGGCAACTGCCAGAATCCTGACAGTGAGGTCCTAAACTATAACTTGTTTAGTTTATGCCTAAATCTGGCACTGGTAGGTAGACATTCTTTCTACTTCAGTTCAGCCATATCATTATATATATCTCAGAGATTATTTCAGTTACCATACTCACCATGTCAGTATCTGAAACTGGTCCAAAACTGGTCACATAGATGTCTGTAAAAACTTCAGTTGTACTATCTGGAAGAAAAAAATAAAAAAAATTGAGAATATCTGTTTTCTCCTTGGGAGATTACTGATTTATATACTGAAATTGTCAGATCCATGTATCTGCCATTCTTCGGTGGAAGGAAAGGGGGGCGGGGTTGGACTTGATACATTTAATTTTTTTTCCTCTCCATGTATCCTAAATATTCCATTTCTTACATTGGCTTTGTATAACCTTTTACACAATTTATAACCCTTGCCTGGCGCCAAAGGTACCTGTGGAAAAATCTCACCTCTTCGAGGGATTTAAGGGGAGAAGGGGCCATGCGGATTGCAGCACCAGAAGGTAACTCCTGGGAACCTTTCCTTACCTGCTCTCTCAGAGACAGTGGGATAATAATGTTCACACTAGGGATTGGTGGAATCCACATTGGACTGCTGGGAGTGGTTCTAATTCCCTTTATCTTAGTTGCACGCCCAGAGGGACCCCAGACCCTGCTTTGAATTTTGACCTATTTTACCCCTCTTTAATAAAAGGATTCCTTTTGAAATATGTTAGGAATAACAAGGTTACCTAACGTAGTTTGGGTAAAATAATATATATAAACTATGATAGTAAGTTTAAGTGTGTGTCACTTTAAACTGCAAAGCATGTAATTTTGGGTGCGGTTGTGAACCGCCATAAGAGGGAGCAAGAGAACCTGCTGGATTGCTGACGATTGCTGGTTTGATGGACTGATGATTTGCTAACTGCGTGTTCCCTACTGCTGAGTTGCTGAACGTCGAAGGAAGAAAGGAGGTTTGACTTCTTCATATCTCTACTGCGAGGAGATATATTACTGGACTGATATTTGTAAGTTTACTGACCTCTCTTTTTCGACACTGGACTTTGCAACTGAATAATCCCCGGACGGACTGAACTAGTGTATGATATATGGACTGTTTGATTATGCTAAAAAATCTTACTGGAATAAACTATTTAACTAGCACAGTGTATCTGTTTTTACTGAGTGTAAGCTACAAAAAACGTTTATCTCACACATTTTGCCTGCCTGCCTGCTTGCCGTGCAGATTCTGCTAGGGTGTATCCCTAACAAAATACAAAGTTTTCAAGAGTTCATACTTATATTTTGAAGGAGGGGAGAGGCTGGTCCTTACATAAAGCAGGGTCTGCAATAGTGGTCAACCTGGAGAGATTTTTTTTTCTTCCAAACTTTTACTCTACTGAGGGCACCACCCTGTGACAATGTCTGAATATAGCAGCGAGCAAGGGGAAGCCGAGCGCTGGGAGAAACCTTGATAACTACCCAGCGCGACACAGGCTCTGTATGTCCCATCGAAAACATCAAATCTGTCTTCGAAAGTTCCAGGAAGCCCGGATGGTCTATAGGTGTAGGAAAAAGGGAGAGATGGGATGGAAGAGCCAAGGGGGTAACCCTCACCGGCGGCAGTCAAAAACCCAAATGGAAAATGGAACTGGAAGCCCCTTCTGATCAGAAAGAGATGATTGAGGAACTGCTGGTTCAAAGATGGACTTAACGATGACCTGTATACTGTCTGCCTGGCCCACGGGGCCCTGCACGAATGGTACATAGTAGCAGAGATCAACATGACCTGAAACCAGTATCACACAGGCTGGGCTTGGAGAAGATCCCCACCCATGGGGAAGTGAGACCCTTTCAAACCCCAAACCGCCATGGCACCAAGGCCATCTGTCCGCTTTAAGTGTGGGAAGGAGGGGCACTGTGCAGCGGAGTGCCATTCAAAGACCCCCACCATTAAGTCTGATCGCCCATTGGGGGAAAACCTGGAAAATCCAACCCCTGAGGAAAAGAAACTGCACTGAGAAGCTGACAAGCCATGGGGTTTCAGTCCCCTCCAAACCCAGAGGAAGAAACTCCAGCACCCTGAGAAAATTTGGGGTGCACCCAGTGCCTAATCAACCCAACCCTAGCAGGGAGATTGGGAGAATGAAAAGGAGAATGAAAAACCCCATCAGTTTCTGCCAATTAGTACTATAGTTGGGGGGTGGGCAGCCAATTTTACACAGAACCATTACAAATAAAACTGGGGGACCATAGCGAGGCTCTCGTGTTCATTGTAGCCCCGGGAATGGAAGGGCTCACATGGCTATGGAAATGGAACCTTAAAATAAACTGGAAGAGAGCAACTGTACAATTCCAGAAACATGTAACATTCACAAACATCCCAGAGGGGGTGAAGAAAGGAAAAGAGAACAGCGAAACAGCCATGGCCAGCCAACCTGCTGAACTCACTAGCATCCCCAAAGAATATCAGGATTTGGCCAAAATATTTAACTAGGAAGCATCTGATGAATTCCTGCCTCATTGCGCCACGGATTGTGCCATTGAGATCCTGCTGGGAGCTAAACTTCCAAAACCAAAAATGTACTGCATGTCCCCATGAGAACTAAATGAACTCAGAGCGTTTATTGACAAAAATCTAAAAGGGGGTCTCATCGAACCCACCCAAGTAAAAATTGCAGCCCCAGTGTTGTTTCGTGAAAAGAAAGATGGCACCCTTAGGAAAGGGGATGAGTGGAAGGCTGCTTTTAACACCCCACTAGGGTGCTACCAGTACTCCCTTTCAGACTACAAGGAGCCCCTGCCGTATTTATGCAACTAACTAACAAGGTCCTCCATGAACATTTGTAGAAAGGAGTCCTAGTTTATCTTTTTTTATCTTTTTATTTTTATTTTTATATACAATAAATCCATTCCATTTCAACCGTGCATCGATTAGGTACATATTCACATGCTTACAGTTTACAATAAATACTTTCCTTATTAATATAACAGAACAATAATCACATTTTCATATAACTAATATCCAATATATCTGATTTACAATCTTCTTTTATTGTTTTATATATACATCTAATCCATTTTATTTTACTTTCTAATCCTTTGTAAAATAAATCCCATACCATATAATAATTCAGATTCTTCTTTTTCTTTAATTTCCAATGTTAATCTATTCCTTTCTACACATTCAAATATTTTTTCAATTACTTTTCCCTCTATCGGTATCTTGTCACTTTTCCAATTCTGAGAAAATACAATTCTAGCTGCTGTTAATACATGTATGATTAAATGTTTTTTCTTTACTGTAATCTTCAGATAAGATTCCTAATAAAAATATTTCAGGTTTCAAATCTATATGTTGTTTAGTCATTTTTGCCAACCGTGTGAATTTTTGTCCAATATCTTTTACCTTCTATGCAAGGCCACCACATACGGTAGTATGTTCGTTGTGTTTAATGACACTTCCAGCATTTGGTTGATTTATCTTTAAACATTTTCACTAATTTTGCTGGTGCTAAGTGCCATCTATAAAACACCTTGTACAAATTTTCTTTATATGCTGCCGAAATTAATTTATAATTTCAATCCCAGAGTTTCTGACATTTATCTAGTCTATAGCGTATCCAAAAAATGTGCCCATGCTATCATTGTTTCTTTAACTTGTCCCTCCTCCAACTTAACACCTAATAAATAACAGTATAGTTTTTTAATCAACTTATGTTCTGTTCCTGTTAATATGTTACCCAATTCTGTCAACTTTTTGTTAATCCCCTCATCTTTAATATCTTTTTCATACCTTGATTGTATTTGCGTATACAAATACTAATTTATCCTTGTTCATTCAATTCTTGTTTTGAGCTCACCCTTTTTATTCATGCACCCTTTCATTCATGCAGCAGCAGCCAAAAAAGCTAATGCAATCCAAAGTTGTATTAACAGAGGGATACAATCAAGATCAAAGGAAGTACTAATACCACTCTATAAAGCCTTAGTAAGACCACACCTAGAGTACTGCATCCAATTTTGTTGAGCACATTACAAAAAAGATGTTGAAACTCTAGAAAAAGTAGAGAGAAGAGCAACCAGGATGATGAGGGGACTGGAGGCTAAAACATACAATGAACGGTTGCAGGAACTGGGCCTGGCTAGTCTTGTGAAGAGAAGGACCAGGGGAGACATGATAGAGGTCTTCCAATATTTGAGGGGCTGCCACAGAGAGGAGGAAGGGGTCAAGCTATTTTCTAAACCGCCTGTAGGCCAGACAAGGAATAATGGCTGGAAACTGAGCAAGGAGAGATTCAACCTAGAAATAAGGAGAAACTTTCTGACAGTGAGAACAATCAACCAATGCAACAGAAATTGCCCTTGGAAGTTGTGGGAGCATCATCACTTGAGATGTTCAAGAAAAGATTAGACTGCCATTTGTCAGAAATGGTGTAGGGTCTCCTGCTTGGGCGGGGGGTTGGACTAGATGACCTACAAGGTCCCTTCCAACTCTGATTATCTGTTATCTGTTATCTATCTGTTACCTGTTATTTAAAATATCTTTATACCTAGTAACACTTCCCATTTTACAAACATTTTAATATACAAGTGCTTCCATTGTTGATAACCAGACTGGTATCTTCATGTAGTGCTGTTCCCTCATTTTTTCCCATACATGTAACAATGCATCTCTGACCATATGCCTTTGAAAGTACCCATGTGTTTTACTTCTCCTGTACCACAAAAATGCATGCCAACCCATTTGTAAATCATGTCCTTCCAACCTTTTATTCCTCGACATTATCCATTATTTCATCCATGTTAAAGCCGTAGCTTGATAATATATTTCCCAATTAGGTAATCCAAATCCTCCTCTAATTCTAGCATCCAGTAACATTTTAACATTAATTCTTGTTAAACCCTTGCCATATATACTGTATTTCAGTATCATTTTGCTGATTTCTTCAAAATATTTTTTCTAACTTTATCGGAATTGTTTGGAACAAATACAATAGTTTGGGCAATATGTTCATCTTAATCACCTCAATTCTTCCTCTTAATGATAACTGCATATTGCCCCATTTTTCTAACTCTGTCTTT
Organism: Pseudonaja textilis; assembly: GCF_049901715.1. Lineage (NCBI taxonomy): Eukaryota > Metazoa > Chordata > Lepidosauria > Squamata > Elapidae > Pseudonaja > Pseudonaja textilis. The sequence goes on along the minus strand of NC_141995.1, from coordinate 61,971,799 downwards.
ATCTGCTGTTTCAGTTTATAATAGATATCTTCTTTAATTGTTCCACATCTTGCTGTTAACTGTATTCCTAAGTATTTAATTTCCTTTACAAACTGAATATCTGTACTCTTTGTCAATATTTTTTGTTTCTTTATCATGTTTTTCACAAATATCTTAGTTTTCCCTCTGTTTATTTTTAATTCATCCATTTTCCCATATTACTCTATTCTGTTAATCAGCCTAGGTCCTGTTCCTAGAAGTTATTCTAATATGAAAACTAAATCATCTGCAAATGCCTGTAATTTGTACACCTTTTTTATTTCCATCCCTTTTCTCTCCTTATCTTCCCTAATAGTTCTGTATAATACTTCTAAAGTTAATTCAAACAACAATGGTGATAAAGCACACCCTTGTCTTGTTCCTTTCTCAATAAGATGTTTTTGCATCAATTCTCCATTAACCAATATCTTTGCATATTATTTATAATATTTATAATCTTAATCACATTAATAAAACTTTCCCCAAATTCCATTTTCTTCATTGTGTCAGCATAAATTGCCAGTTCACATTGTCAAAAGCCTTCTGTGCATCTAGAAATATCAATGCCATCTGCTTCTCTGGGTGTGCTTTTATTATTCCAATGTATTTAAAATTGTTCTCATGTTATCTCTTATTTGTCTCTTAGATAGGAATCCATTTTGATCTGGATTATGAATTGATTTAAGTATCTCTTTAGTCTTTCAGCCATTACTGTCACAAATATTTTATAATCCGAGTTTAACAACAATATTGTCTTATTGTTCTTAATCTATTGTAAATCATTATCATCTTTTGGTATAAGAATATAAGCTTCCATCCATGAATTAGGTATTTTGGCTTTAATCAAAATTTAATTAACTACTTCTAATAATATGTCACTTATAGAGTCCTGTAATGCTTTATACATTTCTGCTGGCAGGCCATCCTGAAAGGCAGGAGGTCCACCCAATTGGACTGTTGATAATTCACATAGCACCTCAGATACTGCTCTACCACGGCATTCAATCTCTCTGCTCCCCCATTGGTGCTTGGATGAAAGGCTGAGCTAAGACCCTGGGACAACCCAATAGACCGCAGGAACTCCCTCCAAAATTTGGCTGTGAATTGGATCCCTCTGTCTGAGATAATTCTCCATGGTACACCATGTAGTCTGTAGATGTGCTTCAGGAACAGCTTGGCTAACTGGCAGGCTGAGGGTAGTCTGCTGCAGGGTATGAAATGTGCCTGTTTGGAAAATAAGTCTATTACAATTCAAATCACCGTGCTTCCTCCACTTTTTGGCAACTCCACTAGGAAGTCCATTGCAATCTCCTCCCATGGCCTCGTTTGCTACGCTACCATTTGTAGCAGTCTGGGGCATTTTCCTGGTTGTTTTTTCGTCATGGCACAGATGGTGCAACTTTTCATATAACTGTCTATGTCTTTCTTTATGCCAGGCCACCAGAGCTGGCCAAGTGTAAAGTCTTTAAGAACCCATCGTGGCTTCTCTGAAGAACTAGGCTGCATAGGGATTCCAGGACATAGAGTTTTGTCCCCTTCCATGCCAGATTATCTTTTTGTCAAGGTGTGTTGATTGTATCGGAACTAGGGGCCTGCTAGCAGTTTAGATTTGAGTTTCGTAGTTTGGTCGTCTGCAGGTTGGTCTTGCTGATCATGGTGCTGTCGTTTGGTGGTTACTTGGGTAGCTATTTGGGCAGGGGGGATGATGGCGTTTAAGACTTCCTCCCTTCTGCATTTGTACTAGGGCATGTGGGAGAGGGCATCAGCCAAAAAAGTTCCTTCCCCGGGGATGTGTTTTAGCACGAAGTCAGATCAGTTGAAGTATTGAGCCCATCGGACTTGTTTGGGTGATAGTTTTCGTGGGGTTCTAAGGGCTTCCAGGTTTTCATGGTTGGTCCAGACTGTGAATGATCTCTGCCCCCCTTCCAGCAGGTGGTGCCAGGTTTGCAGTGCCCATCTCACTGTGAAAGCCTCTTTTTCCCATGCAGCCCATCATCTCTCTGTGTCCATGAGCTTGTGGGAGGTTTAGGAGCAGGGCTGTAGGCTTCCTTGGTTGTTTCTTTGGAGTAACACTGCTCCCACTGACACATCACTGCTTGAATGTCTGCTTGAATGACAAAGGGTTGTTAGGGCTCAGGATGCTTCAGTACTGGTTCTTTTGCAAACAGTTCTTTCAGCGTTTCAAATGCTTTTTGGCAGGTTAGGTCCCACTGTAGGGATTGTCCCGGGCGGTGTTTCGTTCCTGGACTCCCTGTCTTTAGGAGGTCTGACATGGGTTTGGCAATCCTCACAAAGGAGGAAATGAATTGTCAGTAGAAGTTTGTGAATCCCAGGAAACTTTGTAGCTGTCTGCAGGTACGAGAGAGCTGCCAGCCCAGAATGGCTTGTACTTTGGCTGGGTCCATCTCTATGCCCTCATTGGAGGCTCGGTAGCCCAAATAGTCCAACTGTGCACAGTGAAGTTTGCATTTTGACAGCTTGACATACAGGTTTGCTGCTAGATTTTTTCTAGTACCTGGCGGACTAGGGGTATGTGGTCGTCCATTGTCTCAGTGTAGATGAGAATGTCACCCAGGTAGACAAGAACCCCCTTATAAAGATGTTTGTGTAGCACCTCATTTATTAACTGCATGAACACTGCTGGGCCCCCCTATAGTCCAAAAGGCATGACCTTGAATTGGAAGCTCCCTAGGGAGCAGTTGAATGCTGTTTTCCATTCATCTCCCTTCCTGATGCGGACTCTATAGTATGCTTCTCTGAGATCTAATTTAGTAAAGACCTTCCCTTTGGCCAGATGGGATAGCGTGTCCTTCATGAGTGGGAGGAGGTATATATTGTGTACGCACAGTCCATTGATCGCTCTAAAGTCCACGCATAATATCATAGTTCCATCTTTATCTTTTTCTTTGAACAGAACTGGGACTGCAACTCATGGTTTGGCTGGCTCAATGAACCCTCTTGCTAAGTTCTGGCCAATATATTTGTGCATTTCTTGCAGTTCCTGGGGCGTCATGGCGTGCATTTTGGATTTTGGTAGTTTTGCCCCAGGAATCATTCCTATGACACAGTCCGTCTCATGGTGGGGAGGTAGGATGTCACATTCAGTCTTGCAAGGTGTTGATATTCTCTTGGGATCTCTCCGACCTCTGTCTTAATCATTTTAATAAACCTTTCCCCGAAATCCATTTCTTCCATTTGTGTCAACATAAACTGCCAGTTCACGTTGTCAAATGCCTTCTGTGCATCTAAGAAAATCAACACCATGTTTTTCTGGATGCGCTTCAAAACATTCCAGTGTTCAAGATTGTTCTCATATTGTCTTTTATTTCTCTCGTAGGTAAAAAACCATTTTGGTCTGAGTGTATAAATTGATTTAAAGATCTCTTTAGTCTCTCTGCCTTTATTGAAGCAAATATTTTGTAATCCAAATTCAGCAATGATATTGGTCTATAATTTTTAATCTGTTGTAGGTCAGAATCTTCTTTTGGTATGATGTAAGCTTCCATCCATGAATTGGGTATTTTTGCCTCCATCAGTACATCATTTAACACTTCCAGCATTATGTTACTCAGAGAATCCTGCAAGGTTTTATACAGTTCTGCAGGTAAACCATCTGGCCCTGGTGCTTTCCCATTGTTTTGTCTTTTTATTGCTTCTGTTAATTCCATCATTGTAATTCTTTCCTCTAGAATTGTCTTAATTTCTTCTGGTATTTTAAATAATTCGGCTTTTTTGTAGGTATTCTTTAATTTTTCCTTCTCCAACTTGCTCTTGTTCATATAATTTCCCATAGTATTTTTGAACTATTTCTTTTTTTGTCTTCATTTCTGTAGCAAAGGTTTCCTTTATTGTCTGTTAATTGAGAAATCCATTTCTGCTCCTTCTCTTTTTTTTCAGTCTATATGCTAACCATCTTCCTGGTGAATTTGCATTTTCAAATAAATTTTGTTCGGATCTTTTTATTTTTTGTGCTAATTATTCTTTGCCTGCTAGTTCCATTTTATGGTTTATTAAATTCATCTTATTTTGTATGGCCTTTCTTTGTGGGTTTCTTTGCAGTTCTTTTTCCAGTTTTTTATATCTGTCTTCTAATGTCTTTTGTGCCTGTCTCCTTTTTCTGTTTCTCTTTCCCACATGTTATAGTTAGTCCTCTGATATAAGCCTTTGCTGTGTCCCATACATTTTGTAATTAGGTTTCTTCTCTTCTGTTTTCATTAAAAAAGAATTTCAATTCTTTTTCCATATATCTAGTAAATTCCTTTTCTTTCAATATTAAATTTTTCATTGTCCATCTTGACCTCTTTTTATGTCTCTTCCATGTTACTTTTATCAGATTATGGTCTGCCTTGGTATATGTTTCAATACTTATTTCTTCTATATTAGAAATTAAATCTGTTGATGCCCACATCATATCATTCCTGGAACAAGACAAATGTCTGTTTGAATAAAATGTATATTGGTTGTTTTTTGGATGTATTTCTCACTATGTGTCTTGGATTGCTAACTCTTTCGTCATCCTGACGGGTTTTGGTAATGTTTCTCAGGGGTTTTTAATTTGTTTGTTTGTTTATCATTTGTGTTTTATAGTCCATTTCCATGTCCTCAATTGCATTAAAGTCTCCTAGGATGCATGTACTTTCATACTCCAATTCCATTATTTTCTTATGTAGTTTATCATAAAATTCTTCTTGATTCCTCATTTGATTCATATATTGCCACTAATAATGTCTGTTTGCAATTCATCATTATTTTTTGTTACTCTTGTAGTTCTTATCTCTCTTGCTTTCTTTGGTTTTATTTCTCTTGTCGCTCTTTCTTCTTTTTCTCTTTCCTCTCCTCTTTATCGTCCATCCCTCTTCTCCTGCAGCTTCTTCCAGGTGTCTAATTTCTTCTATTTCCCTTGTTCTCTCTCCCTCTTGCTCTCTAAAATAATGGTCATAAAATTGTTCCACTTTCTCTATAGAATCTAAACTATGTCTCTGTTCCTGCTATGTCACCATTATTCCCTCTGGTATCAGCCATCTGAAATTAATCCCTCTTTTAATTAAGCACTTTGTCACAAATTGGTATTCCCTCTCTTAAGTCTCGAATTCTTCTTGGAATTTGCTTCAAAACTGTTATTTCTTTCTCTTTATACTTCAGTGGGTCATCTCTTGCTTTCTGTAAAATTTCTGTTCTTATAGCTTTCTTTGTGAATCCCACATGTACCTCTCTTGGTAACTTATTTCTCAATGCATATCTGGTCTGGACTCTAAATAGTTCTTCGATATTAGCCATTGCTTTTTCTTTAGTCACCTGCGAATGCTTTGCCAACAAATCTGCCATTATTTCTGCTAGGTTTTTCCCCTTTTCTTCCTCTATATTTTGAAACCTTAAATAATAGTCAGTGTGGTCCATTTCCAATGAGATAATTGTTCTCTCCTTATTTTGATCAGCTAACATCAATCTATAATCCGTATCTCCTACTCTTTCTTTCGGTTATATCTGCTCTCTCTGCTATATTTTTCATATATTGTTTGTTTTTCATCATCAATTGTTGGACATTCTCTATCTTTTCTTCTACATTTCGTACTTTCTCTTCCACTCTCCCTATTTGTTCTTGGAGACCTTGTAGAATCATTTTGATCTCCGCTTGCATTGAGGCCACCTTCTCTTGTAGTAACATAGAATCCATGGATCTTTGTCCTGCAGGGCTGGAAGCAGCTTAGGAGGAAGCAGAAAATGGCACAGATGTTGTTTTCTTTGTTATAAAATATTTAAATTGTTATATCTTTATAATCCTTTTTGTAGTAATCTGGCAAAAATAAAAACAATTATAATCCAAAGAGAGGTTATTATGGCCTCTCCCAAATTCCTTTCTTCAGGTTCTTCTGTACCCTAATCCAAGTTGTGTTTATGGTAAACTCAAAAATACACACACACACAAAAAGAAGCATTATCACAAAAAAGGAGAAAAAGAAAAAAATAAAATAGGAAAGAATTTAAAAAATTTAAAAAGGAGGATTGAAAAAGGAGATATGAGTGTTAACCAGAAAAATAATGTATAATAGTACTGCAATGAGAAAAAATAAAACAAAAATGTAAGTAAAAAAAATAAAAATTCGATTATCCAATTATAGTCCACGTTAGGTCCAACCATCAATTAATTTTCTAACAATAATTTCCACAGTGCAAACTTGCAGGTGTTCTTCAAGGAAAAAAAAAACAAAGCAGTCCAGGAGAAAGGGAGTTTAATCTTCTGTTTCCTTGTATCTAGTTTATTTCTTTGAGTTTCCAAGAGTTATACCGTTTTAAACAGTAAAGTTCTCAGTGTTCCACTTTCTGACTATAAACACAGTATCTTTATCTTTCTATTCCCATCCTTTCTATTCACATACTTTATCTTTCTATTCCCATATAGTCCTCTTTCTCCCTCTGTCTTCTATTTCCTCTTTCACCTTTCTCTCTTCTCTTTGCTGTAACTGTCCCTTATTATTTAAAGTTCTTCAAAGTTTGTAATTAAACACAGGAAAATGAAAAAGTCAAAAAAAAAAAAAGGAAAAATCCAGATACCTCTTATTTTTTCTTTTTTAATCCATTAAATCCAATAAGTCCAGTCCAGTTTCTATTCATTCACAAATCCTTAGTTACTTCCTTTTTCAATTTCTGCCAGAAAAAGCTTTCTTCCCTTGTATAATAATTCCTTCCTTGTATAATAACGAATTTTCTTTCCAAATTTTTATCTTGCATTTTTTTCCCAAGCTGATTTTGTAAAATAAAAGGTCTAGGAACGGTCAAACCACAAACATAATAATTTCATACAAATATATTGTGTCATACTTGCTGTCTACTTCCAACTGTCATGTCTACAAGTCTAGACGGAGACCTGTTATAATTTCATCACTATGCATCAAATAGCACTTGCTCCAAAAGATTTTTGCTAAAACAATTCAACAGAAACGCAAGAGACCTAGTGTAATGTAAGCACAATCCTTTTCCACTATTCATTAAGGTAGTCTAACTTTCTGCAGGCAACTGTAGCATATAAAATTATAGTGCTAGGTTAAGTCATATTAACTTGGATGGCTCAATGCCTAAAGCATCTTTGATCATCTCTTTTATCAGGTTCAGGCAAAATTCTGGACTTTGAGGACAGAGTAGAAATTTGATCTATAAAACCTGTTCTTGCACAGTCCTTTAATATCACAGATTGGTGATACATTATAACTTGTGTGCAGTGAATGTTAATTTTTTTCCTCTAGATCAGGGGTGTCAAACTGGATTTCTTTGAAGGCCGGATCAGCATTATAGTTCTCCTCGCGGGCTGGCTGGGGTGGCGTGGGGACAGATGCCTCCTGCAGCATCCTGGCAGCCAAAACGGAGTGTGGGGGAGGGGGTCTGTGCATAGTCCCCCCCCCCCTGCACCTCATTTTAACTTTCCATGGCCTCCTGCAGCACTCTGCTGGCCATTTTCGGGCCATTTTTGGTCCGCTTTGGGGTTGTTTTCAGCCCATTTCCAGCCCGTTTTTCACCCCATTTTTGGCCAGGGGATTTTTGGCCCATTTTCACCCCCTTTTAAAGGCCATTTTTGGGGGCATTTTTCAGCCATTTCCAAAAGCAGGATCTCCAGATTCTTATAACAAAATCAAGGTAATAGTATTTTTGCAATTTGAACAGATAGCGTTTTCAGCCAGCAGAGTGCTGCAGGCCAAAAATGGGCTGCGAAAGGGTGCACATCAGTCCTTTGATATTTCCAGGCCGGCCCTGCAGGCCAGATTTAAGCTCCCTGTGGGCCTAATTTGGCCCATGGGCCTTAAGTTAGACACCCCTGTTATAGACATTTGGCAGTGTAAGGTCCCAGAAGTTTTCCCGAGCCACTGAGATGCCAAAGAGAGTGAGACTCGAGTGAGACTTGCAAAAATAACAGCTTTTTTATTCTTTGACCAAAGCAAAAAGTCTGGGTGAATGCTATATCCAAAACATACAGACAAAATGCATGTAAGGCATAGCCACACCCTGCAATAGTGGCGCAGAGTATTATATACATTTTACGCTGATAGAAACAAAGTTTATACAAACAGAGACAAAGGTTCATTATTCAATGTGAGCAATGCCTTGTCCATGCCCTCCCACCCCTTATCCATGGAGCGTTCTTTGTCCATGCTTTGTTATTTTACACAGTATCCCTTGTCCTTGTGTGTTCGTGGTCCTAGGCAGCTTATCTATGAAGCAAAATGGTCCTGAGAAGTGTCTCCAAGGATGTGCCTAGCTCTGAAGCAAATTGCAGAAGTGAGAAACCAGATAGAAAAGGATACAATTCTTCTACAGAATGAATTACTAACAAATGATTGCTAACCATAGCAATCTTGAACAGAAGCAAAAAGCAAAGATTAGATTGATTCATGTCAATATGTCCTTTCAAGAGAATAGAAGGGTCCTGTTTAATTCTAAAAATTCTCTGTAAAATATTGTATTTTGAAGGCTGACTAGGATACCAGTACAGTTGATTTGTAGTTATAGAATTGTATGAAAGATAGATATAGCCTCCATTAAGATCTCTTTTGCTCTGACAGAAGAGTTTGCCTGCCCTATCTTACTATTCATTAGCAAACAGATCTAGGAGTTAGGATTATTCTGTTCTTTGTGAATGGAACTTGTAATCAGATACATTCTATGGGTTCGTCTTCCGAGTGCTCGGTTTTGAAATGTACAAGTGCTGAATATTGACATCTTATAATGTATAATATATATACAAAGTACATACATTATTTTAGGCAAATCTTTGTTTCTCCTCTGCCATTCCCATAGTTTTCAAACTGAATAAAAAGGGACTTCTTTATTGAGATGATGATAAAGCTTAAAAGGACACCTCAGCCACTATTAATATGCAAGCTAATTCCTTGTTACAGCCAGGATTTTAGTTCTCTTGAAGATGAACAGAGCTGTCTAGCACTTTTATTTACACAGAGAAAGAATATTTTCATGATCTGGAATCCTTTATAACATATTGAGGGTCATTCAACAGATATATCAGTTTGAAAAAATAATCTTCCTTAAGAAGAGAGAAAATATCATTTTGAAAATATCATTTTGAAAGATAAATGATAGGTCTGCTACAGCAACAACTTTGGCATTCTGCACAGGGGAACACTGGCATACACACAAAAAGAAAATGACTAGAACATGACTAAAACCAGGATCTAGTTTAGGGTGCCCTGTGTGTGCCCTGCACCATTCAAGATCCTTCTCTTAATGCAAAGTGTGTACATAATTATAAACCCAAGAAAGAAGAATATGAAGAAATACGTAGGTGATGCAATAATTTCTCCTCTGATTTGGGTCAATAATTCGTTTTTAAATATACCACATCATTCCAAGATTTGTGAGGCATACAGATAGCCCTTGTTTACGAACTGCCTTATTTAGAGTCCATTCACAATTAAGACAATGATGAAAAAGTAACTTTATAACCAATTCTCAAACTTACAACCTTCATAGGTCTACAAAATAAAGGAAAGCTGAAGTAAAATAATAAGCACAGCTGTGATTTCATTTAGTGACTCACTGTTTAATAAACAAGTTGCTAAATGAGGACTACATGTAACTATTGTGTACTCCTATTTAGGTATGATTTGTTATTATCATATTTGGCTGGAATCTTTTTTCATTCCCTTGTTATGTTTACTTGGACAAGAAAGAACTTCAGCCCAGAACAAAATAATGTTGGAAAAAAATGTAAAATTTTTATTTTATACAGTATATATTAATGCCATGATAACAAGTGTTTTAAATTTAGATGATTTTTTTTAGTATATGAAAGGAGAAATACTATGGTTGTTTTGTGAGAAAGCACCAAGTATTGTTCTTTACGAAAAATGGTTAAAATTTTCTTAAAATATCCGCAAACACAGAAAAGAAAAGCATATCTTACATATCTTATGTGTAGAATTAAACTATTACAATTTAGATCCATTCATTCAACAATAGTTATGTGTGTCAAGCATCCAGAAAGTATCCATGATATCAGTCACTCCGATTATCTCTCCAATTGATTTATCAGGAACAAATCTAGCATGTCAAAAGCAATTTCCCAAGTGAAAGTTTTTTGGCACGTTACACAGAACTCACCTTCTCTCCTCCCACTTCTACACTTCATAAATCACGAGAACCAATTAACTGCAACTGGAAATTCTTAATACGACACACAGAATAACCTTGAACTTTTCAACTCTTCTAACTCTCAAAAAAAAAATGTAGCAGCTGAATTTCAAAGCTGACAGTGTGCTTTATTTATAATGGAAATTAAGCATATAAATATGTGCTGAAATTGGTTCTCCACATACAACTTTTGACACTGAAATACAGCTTGCATATATTAAAAAGTCAGGTTCTTTGGGCTAAGTATATTTGGTGCAAGACAGCATATACTTCAACCCTTATAGTGCCTTTCTTTTTTGCAACTGTAAGAACATGCAATAGCTATTTTCCTCTGTTGGTTTCCAGCTCACAGATTCAGAAGAACAAAGGCTTCATCAAGAATATGAGTCTCTGAGAACAATCTTATCCTAATGTTGTTATCTGAACATCTAACAGTGAGCTTAACCTACCACCCAGATGTCCAATGGATCCAAAGCAATAGCTTTTTTAAAACTTAAATTAAAATCTAAAAAATGACGTACAAACATGATTTTGCACTGAGGTTTGTGCATTGAAGTCTAGTTGCTTTCCCCCATATCTATGCAAAGAGCATTTTAATTATGTGACGCTACAGAGGATTCTGAAACACTTTGTTGTTGACTCATATCTAAATCTAAGTGCTCTTGTACTTTCTAGCATAAGTTATTTATACTGTAGCTGCTGAAATAATAAAAAGTCTATAGTTTGATCCTCTTGGTGGTTCTGAGGAATGCGTAACATCCTTAAATCTGAAAAATGTAGTCCTCTTTCTCTAACTGGTTATTACTGTTTTTTCAGAAATGAACCACCAAAACCTCCAGCATTAGATTTCTGAAAGTACATTTAGTAATAAGGTAAAAGGTAAAAAGTAAAGGTTTCCCCTGTCCACTTGTGTCCAACTCTAGACGGTGGTGCTCCTCTTTTTTCTTAGCCAAGGGAGCCCGTATTGTCTGAAGAAACATCCATGTAGCCTGCATGACTATACACTGAGGTGCACAAATGCTGTTACTTTAACTTAGTAAATTAATATGTATCTCTGTGTTGTCTCATTGCCCGCCAATATGATTAAGATCCCAGAATACCCTTTGATTGAATCATTAGCATAATTTAATGCCCCTATTTTCAAGAAGCAACGTTTACGCTACTCCTGCTCTTATTCCTGCTGTCCCTCTTCCAGGTGAAGAAAAAAACTATTGGTCGTTAGAATAGCTTTCCAATATAAAGAGTCATTTTGGATAGTGAGATGAGTGGCATATTAAATAAATATAAATAAATATTCTGAAGAGAAGTGAATGAATAATGAAACAGAAGAAATGGGGTCATGGAAGTTGAATAAGGTCTATTTAGGATGTATTATGTAGTACGTAGTACAGTTTGGGGGCTTAATCAATTTTAATGCAGGTTTTAAATTAAATGTGTTGAACGTGCAGCATTAAAAACCTGAACCATTCTGAAATTTGTTTACATCTAAAACTGAAATATTTCATACAAGAAAATATATAACTGATTTTAATAAATAAATGCCAAAAATAATCTAAAGTATCAAACCAAGAGCTTAACAGCTCTAGGGAGGCTTTACTATGACAGACCACCATTTTGCTGCAGCTACCAAAAGTGTTATTCTGCGAAATGGGAAATCCCCACCTCACTGCCACCTCTGTCCCAATGCGCTCTGCCCATCCGCTCATTCGCCCACATGCCCAACTCTCCCTCTGGCTGGCCTCAGCGAGTTGTCCCTTCTGCAAGTTGGCTGTGTAGAGTTGGTCTGAGCTGGCCACGGAGAGTTGTCCTAGACCTCTTCAGATTTGGGAACTGGGAATGACCGTGAGGATCAGAAAGAAGACCCGCTACCAAGGCTATTGTCAGATAAGGGCTTGAGCCCAGCTCAAGAAAATAACTTAGAAAACATCTCAGACAAGCCACTCCCTTGTTCGCACTCATGATAAACTGTAGGAGGGGGAAATACATTCAGATTTACAAGACACTGTTACATGTAGTCCTTGGATTACAACAACTCATTCAGCATTTGTTTAAAGTTACAACAATATTAAAGGGGGAAATATAACTGGTCCTTGTAGTTGCAGCCATTGCATCATTCCTATGGCTATGTGATCACAATTTGAATGGATATTGAAAAAAATCAACCAGAAGAAATAGGGAACATCAGATAAATCTTATTCAAAGATTATGAATACTCCAACAGAAGCTTCCACCTTAATCTAGGAAAAATCTTCTTCAAGTCAAATTCAATTGCTCATGATTTAATGGAACATGATACTTTTTCTGTTTTAACTTCCTAGTTGTTTCATTTTCTGAAGCACTGATATTTCTTATTCAATCTTCGTGTTTCAAGTTGAACTACGTGCTGACGTCTTGCTGGACAATCTAAAGCAGAGGTGTCAAACTTAAGGCCCTCAGGCCACATCCGGCCCATGAGGTGCTTAAATTCAGCCTGTGGGACCGGCTGGAAATATCAGAGGACTGGCGTGTGCCCTCCCACAGCCCTCCATGACCTCCTGTAGCACTCTGCCAGCCAAAAACACTATCTGTTCAAATTGCATAAATACCATTACCTTGTTTTTGTTATAAGAATCCAGAGAAGCATCTTGTAACCAGGATGTAAAATAATCACATGTAAGGAGCAAGTTTGTAAGAGCTGCTGGGGCTACAAAAAGTGAATTTTGAAGAAAAGGAAACTATGAAGGTTGATGGGAAGCAGACAGAGATGATGACTAATACGGGGAATTCACAAGACTTTATTTGCTGCAAATATTATTATCCAAGCAAGAATTTAAATTTGTTGCCAACATTAATCAGTATCATCTAAAAAGTGATTGTCAGTTGTCTTCCTGGATAGGTGTTGATTTGTATTTGTACATACAAAGTTAAATTAATACATACAAAGGTAAAGGCATCAATGCACATTCATGTGGACACAACAAAATGCTCTTTTTAAAATTTCATTCGTTCTGAAGGGTGTTGTGACTCACCTTTAAAAAACGTAACTGTAAAAGACTGGAAATAAAAACTAAAATAAGCAAAAAAAATGGTAAGAGAATGCCTGCCATATGGACTGGGTGAAACCAGACTCAATAGCAGTAACTGTGAGAGGGAGTCTTAGGGGACAACCACCTAAATATGAGCCAGCGGTATGCAGCAGCAGCCAAAAAATCCAATGCAATCCTAAATTACATTAACAGAGAGATACAACCAAGATCAAGAAAGGTACTAATACAACTCTATAAAGCCTTAGTAAGACCACACCTAGAGTACTGCACCCAATTTTGGTCACCACACTATAAAAAGATGTTAAGACTCTAGAAAAAGTGCAGAGAAGAACAACCAAGATGATTAGGGGACTGGAGACTGAAACATATGGAGAAAGGTTACAGGAACTGGGCTTGGCTAGTCTAGTGAAGAGAAGGACCAAGGGAGACATGATAGCAGTATTCCAATATTTGAGGGGCTACCTCAGAGAGGAAGGGGTCAAGCTATTTTTTAAAGCACCTGCAGGCCAGATAAGGAATAATGGATGGAAACTGAACAAGGAGAGATTCAACCTAGAAATAAGGAGACATTTTCTGACAGTGAGAACAATCAACCAATGGAACAACTTGCCTTCAGAAGCTGTGGGAGCTTCATCACTTGAGACTTTCAAGAAGAGATTGGACTGCCGGACTGCCGGTTGACATCGCGACAAACCCAGTGGCTGACAATGGAGAGCTCTATTCCTGCCCTAGTCTTCAGTTGTTTGTGGGCTCAGAAAGGAGCTGAAAACTGCCTTGAAGGGATGGTGATGCTGTGGAGGGTGTTCTGTGAGGTCCCAGAGGAGAACGCAACTTCTCTGTGGAACCCCAGAGCGTTTCCCTTTTTCCCACGACAGCGAGAACAAGCTGGTCAAAATGGCCACCATGGAGCACGACAGCCATGAACACTGAAGAATTGTGCAGGAGAGGAGAAAGTGGATGATATACAGAGCTGGGTGAGAATTATTTAAAATTTACCCTAAAAAGTTTTTGCCAGGAAAAAAGGATCTCTCTCTTAAAAGCGGCGGTTGACGCACTAAGAGAAAGGCTTTAAAAACAGAAAGGGCAAAAAAGAGAAGAAAAGGCAATTTTTGGAATATGAAAAATATAGAAAATTGGAATTTCTAAAAGAAAAAATATTGTTTTGTGGAAGCATACTAAAATATTGGAAACAAATATTTTAAAAATTGGATTCTTTATTAATTTGAATTGATATTTTAAAACTGGAAACTGGCTAAAATTGCAGGATTTAACTGCGTCACCAGTGAACAAGATATTTTCAGGAAGTAAAACCAACATTGAAGTGACTTTTAAAGTTTCGATAAAAGGATTGAAAATAAGATATAAGAACTTTAAACCTTGTGAGAACTGTTTTTGGCGTGAATATTTGACTTCTCTTTGGGTATTTGGACTATTGGACTTTCAGACTTTAAAAACAAAATAAAACATTAAAAGAAACTAAAGAAGATGACTTACCAACAAGAACAAAGGATGAGCTGGGTAGAACGTATGTCGATACTTATGGATATTAAGGATAGCCGGGACAGAGTTCTTAACAAAATGCAGAGCATAGAGGAAAAGATGGAAAGGAGCGTGCGAGACATACAAGAAGAAGAAGAGGAATTAATTCGAGGACCAGAAGAGAACGTAGGGGAAAAAAATCAACAAATAGACTATGATGATGAGAAAGAGATAATAATTATAATAAAATGGATGCAACAAACTGAAAGAAGAGTATGGAATGGAAAGGGAAAATAAAATTGCAAAATGATTCCCGTGAGAGAGAGAAAAGCAAGAGTAGACATTTTGAATGCTAGACAATGGAACGGGGTGGAGAAGGGAGAAAAGTTCAAAACGACAGGTTATGATATGGAGGCAGACAAGGACAAGAGAGAGGTGAGCTGTGAAGAGAAAGTTTAATTCGCTAAAACGAATAAGAGATAATGGTTAAAGAAAAACTTTATTCTTTTTTAAAATAATTCGCTTTCCTTTTTCTTCTCTTTTTTAATATAATAAAGATATAATTAAATTGTAGATAAGGTTGAAATTAATGAGAGGAGAAATATATGGAATGGAATTTGAATGACAGCTAAAAGTAGTGATTAATATAAAAATAATGTATTGAAATATCAATTAATTAAATAATGGAAATATGGAATTTAATATGAATAGGATTATTATTAAAAGAGCTATACAGATTTGTTAAAGGTATCAAATGTGTTAAAGATGACAGTAAAATTGTAAGACTCCCCTGAGAGAGAAATAAAAGGATATTTTGAAAATTAGACAATGAAATAGGGTGGAGAAGGGGAAAAGGCTTAAAAGTGGAAGCAGACAGGAATAAAGATTTGAGAGACGAATGAATATAGGAGGTGAGCTAAAAAGTATATGTTTAGTATTTTAGAACAAAAAGAGAGAGAGAGAGACAATGGTTAAAGAAAAACTCCATCTTCGTTAAACTTGTTTGTATCTTTTCTTCTTTCCCCAATATAATAAAGATATAAAGTTAGAATAGTGCTGGAAATAAGGGGTGGGTGGGAATAAGGGAATATATGAAATGGAATTTGATTGATTGTTAGAGTGGTGATTTAATATGAATAGGATTATTATTAGTAGAGCTACAAGGACTTGTCCAAAGTATTAAATATGATTAATGATGTTTTATCTGTGGTAAAAAGGAAGGATATATCAGATGAATGAAATGTTACAATAAAAAAGAAAATATATAAGGGAATATTCCTGGGAACTGTAATGGCATAACTGAAAGTTAGAATTAGGATGGAATTGGAGAGGGGGAAAATAATGGTATATAATTTTTTAATAAGATGATGTAAGAAAAAGAATGGAAACCAAAATTTGAATGAGGGCGATATTAAGTATATTTGAGTGATATGAGGATTAGCATAGAACAATACAATAATATAAATGAATAAGTGATTGAATGGAATATAAGGATATGTATTAAGGTTGGAATAAAATAAGATTAGGAAAAATAGTTAACATGACTATTAATATGTCATTGGATATAAAATGGAAACACCCAGGTGTTATTTTGTTCACACATTGATATGTATGTAAAATAAAATTAAAAAACTTTGGGGAAAAAAAAAAGAGATTGGACTGCCATTTGTCAGAAATGGTGTAGAGCCATGATGGCAACCCCAGGGCATGCGTAACAGAAGTGGCACACAGAGCCATCTCTGCTGGCACGCAAGCCGTCGCCCCAGATCAGGTCTACAGTGCATGCCCACGCACCTCCCACCAGCCAGCTGATTGTCAAGTATCTGATGCGCATGCGCGGGGGTCGGGACGCACACAGGAGATGCATGTGCAGAGGTGCGGTGGCATGCACGCATGCACAGAGGGCGTGGAGGTCATGCATGCATTGCATTATGAGTGCAGGCACGCATGCGCGCAGACACGCATGCACTTTCGGCACGCAACAACAGTGGTTAGCCATCACTGGTGTAGGGTGTCCCACTTGGGCAGGGGGGTTGGACTAGATGACCTACAAGATCCCTTCCAACTCCATTAATCTGTTAAATGACTGTGGAAACAGTACAGTTGGTACAATTCTTGCCTTCAGAATACCAATACCACTGATTCAAGGTCTGTGTAAAACATTTTTTAAATTGTTACTTTTTGTTCTTAGCTCCCTACTTCCCCCTTTACTTTTTAAAAGAAATGCATTTGCACTGCTTTGCTGAGTTTCCATTTACCCGAGATAGCAGGATTTCACTCCAGCTTCTAAATCATCCATAGGTAGAAAGAATATCATCGGTTTTTTCTAGCTATGAACAGGAAGAATGTAGTGAAGTACCACAAATCCACAGAGACTTTGCAGCAGACAGTAAAGATGGGAGGTGAAGAATGGGAAAGGAGACCACATGGAGACATGAGAAAGCACCGTATTTCAAAATGTTACAATGAAGATTTTTCAGTTGCAATTTAGCGATGAAGGTACCAGGCTACAAAACAAGTGACAGTGTAAGTTCAAGTTCCACCTTAGTCATGAAAGCCAATAGGGTGACTTTGGGCCAATTACTCTCTCTTAGCCCAACCCACCTCACAGGATTGTTGTTGTGAGTAAAATTAGAGGATGGTGTTTTTACAGCCTTAAGTTATTTGTAAAAATAATAAATGCAGGATATAAATAAATGTCTGTGTCAAACGCCCACCATGACGATGGCCACCCCAGCCACATACCACCCCCAGCCTCAGACCTCCAAGGTGAAACACAACCCTGATGCGGCAATTAATGAAACTGAGTTTGATACCCCTGTCTATAATATGTAACGCTGAGCCTCCAAATGCAGACTGGAGCTAATTCTTGCACTGTTCTCACCCACACGGTCGCATATTCTTCAAATTATAAACTCAGCAAAAAGCAATTATCTAAGCACTACATGAGTGACAAAAAATAACCATCAAAGAATTGAACAACTATATAAAAATATATGATCGCTCATGTAATAATTTTACAGCAAATCTCCCATATGATCAGGAAAAGCTGGCATAGCCACGTCTCAAACAAAGAGTTATTCTGTTCTGTGTAGGAACTCCACAGAAGACAAATAGAGACAACAGAAGATAAGAACACAGAAAGTTTAAATCAGTAACTACTAGTCAAGGAGGCCTCCAGAAGAAGAGAGAAGGTTCTATATATTCTGTCTTTAGTCCAGTCGAAGAACACTTGTTAACAAAAGTCTACCTACACCACTGGCTACACAATTCCTGACATTCTTGCATGTTATTTTTACTATAGTAAAGATTTGTGAATCATCATTTATTAATACAGTGATGCCAGAAATAATCAAAAGAGCAAGAGATGTATCAGTCTATTATTTCATTGTTAAATCAATACACAGTTACCTGAACAGCAAGGTCAATGTTTAGACTTTTTCCAGGACTCAAATGCAAAATTTTGATGCAACAACATACATTCTCCAACCTACTGACTCTTTAGCACTAAATGATTGCAATTTTTCCTTTTTAGTGTTCTTCTGTTCTAGCTATTAAAGATATATATTGCATATTTCATTTACTGTAAATCTTTTTTGCTGCTGCTATTTCTGATGTATTTGACAACTACGTTTTTGAAAAAAGTTGTCCAGTTTTGAAGTGTGTTTTTGCTGCTGCAACCATTATTGCTTCTCAGCTTGTCAACAAACCAGATAGGAAGGGAAAGAAGAGATGGAATATACACTCCAGACATCAAGAAGACAGCCATGAAAATCAAGGACACTTTGGCAGGTGTTTGCCAAATCGAAGACTTTTTCCCATAACAATACAATGAGACTCAATTGGACAGTATGACCTAATCTAAGGGGGGGGGGGGAACTATACTTTAATTATATGGATTTGTGCGGGAATTAGCCAAATCTGGTTTTGCCCTCATCTGTGCTAAAATGGTGTACTTAATAACTAATTTTGCATTAGGACACTGGATCACCTTGGCCATGTTTGCTTTGGTTGGGTTTGTCAGTCAGAACGTTGACAAAAGTACTGTATCATGCCTGTATATTTCAGCAACTGAGAAGGTTTATCTGTGAGTAAAGGTTTTCCTTGGTTTACAACATTCATTTAGTAACTGTTCATAGTTACAAGAGCTCTGAAAAAAAAATAACTTATGACCAGTCCTCTCACTTATGACCATCGCACCATCCCTATAGTCACATGATCAAAATTTCAGAGCTTGGCAACCAGCATGGTTTAGGGCAGTGGTGGCTAACCTTTTGGGGCTCCTGTGCCAAAAATTGTGCGTGCACTTGCACGCTCACACTCGCATGCCAGCACCCCCTACGCATGCATGCGCAATCCCCAACCACCCACCCCCACCACCCCCTTACCTGCACTGCACTTCAAAGCTGATTTTTGGCTGGTTTGAGGCCCTTTTCGCCCTCCCAAAGGCTTGAGGAAGGCTTCTTCAGGCTTCAGCAAGCTTTGTAGGTCGAAAACTAGCCCCGTTTCGTCACTTCAAGTATTTCCGGAAAAACAGGAAGTGACCAAACAGGGCTAGTTTTCGGCCTACAAAGCTTGCTGAAGCCTGAAGAAGCCTTCCTCGAGCCTTTGGGAGGGCGAAAAAGGCCTCAAACCAGCCAAAAATCAGCTTTGAGGCACGCACATGCGCAGTGAGGTAAGTTTGCCTGCAGCTCGCATGCCGGCGCAAATGGCTCCACGTGCCACCTGTGGCACGTGTGCCATAGGTTCGCCATCACGGTTCTAGGGCCATATGATCACCATTTATTAGCTTGCCAGACAGTTTCCACAAGCAAAGTCATTGGAGGAAGCCGAATTTGCTTCATAATTACAATGATTTAACAACTGAGACAAAAAAATGGGCCTGACTCACTTAACAACCACCTTGCTTAGCAACAGAGATTTTGGTCCCAATTACTGTTGTAGATTGAGGACCACTTGTATACGTGTATCAAATCACCATATTTCTTTACCATTTAGGCTACATAAGGATATATTCAAACTGTATTTCATAAAATCCTAAAAGTCCATAAAAATTTCAAGGGATTCTGTAAGAGACTAAGGGAAGAAAAAGTCCGTTCGAAACAGAGCCAATTTTCTATCCCTAAGCTTTGCTTCTTGATCAGTGTGCCAGGAATTGTTTTCTTTTTGACAGATTTTCTCACAGATTTCACAGCCTTGTATTCAGCAACTTGCTGTGCAATTCTGTTTCAAATCTTTGTTACATTTTGTAGCAATATAAAGAGAAAATTTCCCTGCCTAGGTTGGCAATAAAAGTCTCCCCTAGTGAAAGGCAGATCAGAGATAGATAAGTTTAGTTCACTCCCAAATCAACTGCAGAAAAGGAGAGATCTGGGATCTGGATGAAAAACAGGCATTTAAATAGGCTACATGAGTCATTCTGACTTTCTTTAATAGTTCTAGCAGAAGTAATTTATATTAATTGTGCTACATCATGCTTCTAACACTAGTTATACAGACAAAGAAGCTATTAATTTTCATTAATACTTCCAATACTTCAATGATTGCTTAATAGTCAAAGTTCTTTCCCTGATATCCGTAGGATCCGTAGAGGAGGTGGTGTTGCTATCTTCTATAAAAAGTCCTTACATCTAAAAAACATCCAAGTTATCCAAGAGTTTGCTCTTCCTGAGACCATCGTCTGTGAACTGTCCTTAAATATCACATTTCAATTCTTACTACATTACAGAGCTCCTGATTATGACATCCAACAAGCTAAATTCACTACTAACATGGGCAACATCGTGCCCACACGCTTTTATCTTTCTTGGTGACTTCAATCTACCTTATATTAACTGGATGCTAAACGACTGTAAAACTGAACCCATGCATGCAACCTTCTACAATGCTGTAGCTAACCTAGGACTGGAACAACTACTAACCAACAATGCTAGACTTAACAACTGCCTCGATCTCATCTTCTGCAATAGTTTGAATTCAATTTACGGAATACAAATTAAAGAACCTTTTTCCAACAGTGACCACAATGATTGACTTTTGTCTCAACAAACATCCACACAAAAATCAACACAAAGATGTGACCCCCAATTATAACTTTAAAAAAGGCAACTATGATCTTATCGACAACGATCTCTCATCCTTGATTGGCAATTTCTATTCACTGGGTGCAATACTGTTGAAGACCATTACAACATATTTTTATTTGAAGTCAAAAGAGTCATCAAACTAATATGTACCAATAACAACTCCAAAAACCAGAAAAAACATATTACCCATAACAATAAGGAAGCTTCAATCCAAAAAGAGATTACTTTGGCGGAAAAACAAAGCTGGTCACGTTGCCAACTTCAAAAGCCGATACAGAAATTTATGCCACCAGATAAAGACTGAAAGCACCAATTATCACATTAAACAAGAGGAAAACCCTCTACGCACCAATTCCACCCACACTTTCTACAATTTTGTAAACAACAAACTAAAAGACTCACCCAAGGTCCGTCCCACCCCTGAAAAGACCTAATGGGAAGGACTGCAATGACAACACCATTAAAGCCAACCTCTTTAACACATTCTTTGGCTCAGTATTTGTAAACAGTAATGGATCATGCCCAGTATTTCCTAGTCGAACCACAGACAACTACAATGATCTAATACATATCGATTTTACAGAAGACAATGTTGAAAAAGCAATATACAATCTAGTCAAGACCTTGTTGATGATCCAAACTCTGTAAAGGACCTTGGAATACTCATCTCTAATGACCTAAGTGCTAGAGCCCACTGTAACTACATAGACAAAAAGGCATTAAGCATTGTTAACCTAATCCTACATAGCTTTTTCTCTGGTAATATCACACTACTAACTGGAGCATACAAAACATTTGCTAGACCAATACTCGAATACAGCTCATCAGTCTAGAACCCACATTACATATCTGATATTAACACAGTTGAGAAAGTCCAGAAATATTTCACAAGAAGAGTTCTCGATTCCTTTACTCGTTCCAGAATACCTTATGCCACCAGACTTGAAATTCTAGACCTAGAGAACCTAGAACTACGCCGCCTTCGGTCCGATCTAAGTATAGTATATAAAATCATACATTGCAATGTCCTACCTGTCAATGAATACTTCAGCTTCAACCATAACAATACAAGAGCACACAATAGATACAAACTCAAGGTAAACCTCACCAAACTTGATTGCAGGAAATACGACTTCAGCAACAGAGTGGTCAATGTCTGGAATATTCTACCTGACTCTGTGGTTTCTTCCCCAAACCCCCAAAACTTTAACCTTAGACTTTCTACAATTGACCTCACCCCTTTCCTAAGAGGTCTGTAGTGGGGCGTGCATAAGCGCACCAACATGCCTACCATCCCTGTCCTATTGTTTCTTTTATGTTTCTTATATGTATCCATGTATTCATAACTATGTTTTTACTTATACCTATTTTCTTGTGAGCAATTGACAAACCTAATAAATTAAATAAATTAAATAAATGATAGGATTAAAGTACCACATCAGGCCCTTGGGGCAATTTATATATACTCAAATTAACTAGCATCACATATAGTATTACGTTCCAAATTAATCCAAAATATAAAACAGAAAATACTATTCATCCAAGAACTTCATACCATCAATACTGAAAAGTGATTTTAAACATGAAAGGTTTTCTTAAACCTATGCTCAGCATTTCACCCACAACTTAAAATTTCTACATGAAATTTTACTACTAGCAGAACATTAGTAAACAGAAATATTAAACCCTGGAGTTCTAGCAACATTGCAGGATCTTTTGTTTGTTTCAGAATCAAATTATTCATTACCTCCCAGTCCAGGTCTTAGACGATTATCATAACCATCCAGAAGTCTGTCTAGAATTCTTGTGAAGATGGTAATGTTATTTTTGGCTTCATCTTCATTGGGGTCAGCCAGTGCTGATCTAACAGACATTGAGGAAAAAATAAACTAAGTATGCTCCATGTACATTCATTATGGTTTGAATATGTAATGATCAATAGCTTTTTAGATATGGGACCTTTCATTTAACATCACCTTTTAATATATATCTAATACTAATATAACAGCAGTTACTTTCCTGTTTCTGATTTCCTGCTGTTTCCTGCAGTAAATTCTACTCAATATTAAATACTCAAATTATGCATCCTTTTCCACTCTGTCTCTGTAACCAGTAACCTTGCATGATGTTAAAAAAGCTAAGGTGGATTAGGTATGGTCAATACTTGAATGGAAGACCACCAGGAAATCTTCAACTTGTAGCCAAGATTAGAATTTTGAAAACGCAATCCCAGGAGAAAAACAGTGATAACCATTTCCACATTTTTGTTAAGAAAATTGCACAGCATGTCCATGAGATCACCAGGAATCAAATATGACTTCGGGGAGACTTTATTTTTACTTTATATAAGTGGATATAATCCAGGAAGGGGTTTCTTTTCTATGTATATAACCCAGAACCAATGAAACTAAGCATATTTCAAGCATATGAAATATGACAGTATAACTAGTCACGCTTCCATTCCACTGGGCTCAAGTTTGCCTAAGCAACAGTAGCTACGGAACATTTATGTGAACATTTATATTAATATAAATTATATTAAGTCGAGGTGGGGTGAGGCTTTCAATGTTAAAGGTTCATTACTGCCTACCAAATCTTACCAGGCAAAGGGCCTAATTATTTGCTGGACTGGGTATCTCCAATTGTTTTTGCCCTCTTGGTATATTTGGGCATACTTCAGGTCCTCTCAATTAAATGTTGTCATCTTGTAGTATCTGTGTCGTATTTTTATTGATTTTAATAATAGTTGCTTGTTTAGAATAGGCTGTTATGTTTTTAATTGTTTGACTTGTATGTTTTGATGTGAAAATCATTCAGAGTCTTTTGGAGTGGGTGGCTGTAATAAATAAATAATAATAAATAATTCTAGTGAGGCTCAATCACAGCTATTACCTGAATCACTGCCATTCTTAGCAAACTTTTCCCCTCCTTTAAAAAAATATATTGAAACAAAAGGGAGGCTAACCAGACCCTTCTTTAAAAGCTCTGCATGTGCACTGAGCAGGTGGCACTGTTTTTTCAAAACAGATTGCAAAAAGAAGACTTTTTTAAAAAGTTAATTACATGGCAATCCTGGAGAAACTCACTTGAAATAGCCCATCACATTCAAACCATCCACACACTGAGAACAAAACCAACTTTTAAAGGCAGTGGTGGGCTGCTACCTTTTTGCACCGGTTCGGGCGAACCAGTAGCATTTATCACTGGCTGGGCCCGCCCACCTGCCCCTGCACTATCCTTTCCATATATAACTAACTTTCTGGCTCCTTCCCCTCCTCACCTATGATACCCAGCTAAGTTCCACGCCACTCCTGCTGTACTCACCAGAGCTGCCTGAGTAGATTACCTGCATGTTTGAAGCTGCGTTTCAACCCCAAGCAGCGCGTGCGAGCGAAGCTAGTGTGCGCACGCGCTCACAACCAGCAAACTGTTTGTTAACGTAAGTGCAGCCTACATCTGTTTAAAGGGATATATTTATTAGAATTGCCTAAGTTTCAGACACAATTCAAAAGAACGGCTTCATATCTTGAGTTGGCAGAGCATGTTTATCCTTAAAGCAGCCCGTCTTTTTTTTAAACTTCTGCATTTTTTTTAGGACTTGCAAAGAAACCTTAAAGAAGATTTGCTGATTTAAAAAAGTAAATGGCAGAGAAGTGCCACCATGCTCGAGTGAGGTTTGAAGCCCTTTTTCCAAAT
Source organism: Pseudonaja textilis (assembly GCF_049901715.1). Classification (NCBI taxonomy): domain Eukaryota; kingdom Metazoa; phylum Chordata; class Lepidosauria; order Squamata; family Elapidae; genus Pseudonaja; species Pseudonaja textilis. Next base: position 61,947,357 of record NC_141995.1, on the reverse strand, counting down.
AACATTTCCGGCATGCATAGCTTCAATATTTATGTAAAATAAAAGTAACAATTATTCAAAGTCAAGGCTGACTCTTGTGACTTACATGGGCACATCCATGTAGCTTCCGTGGCAACAGCACAAAGCTGGCTTGCCATTACCTCCTTCTGGGATTTGTTCAAAATTCAATCTAACTTATATACCTAGGGTTTCTGACAGTCTACTACCCAAGTATTAACTAGGCCCAACCCTGCTTAGCTTTTTCAAGATGTACCAAAGCTAGCTAGATATTGCCTTCTGTTTTACTGCTATCAATTACACAAATATAGGTAGCTGGTAACAGCCCCTAAAAGAAGAGGTGGACATGATTTTCTGGTCTTTGTAGAGCTGGAAACAGAATCATTTTTCCTCATAAGAAAAGCTATGCATAAAGCACTCCAAAATATTGTACAATGCTGATATTTATGAAAACAAGAATTATACAGAACTCCCCAACTGGTGCTGTACAAATGAATGTCTTCAAGGACAATCAGTACAAAGATGTTGACTATGTTTGTTTTTTTTACGTTGGACCATCTAAAAATTTACTGTATTCACTCAGGGACTGTATGGTTCACAAGCTATAGATGAATTCCATATGTTGAATTGTCCTCCATGTTTATAATTAATGGGCACATACAGGATGACAAAGCAAATGTTAAGAGTTCTACTCAGCTTTTTTTAAAAAAACCTGAGAATTGGCGTTATTGCTATTAAAATTCTTGCAGCAACAACAAGAAGTAATTGAAAACAACGATCAGTTTTTAGTGAAAGACATATATTGATTTCCTAAAATAAGAAACATTATATGCAGAACGACTTTAAAGATGTATGGAAAATAAAATAACAACAACAATAAATCACTTAGCTCCCTCCTTTCCTTTTACTAAAAGCAATAATAAATCCAATATGCATCTGTTGCCTGGCTGAGACTACTACTGAAAAGCTAAAGCACCTCTGAACATACAAATTTCAAATAACAGAATCACATTAAAATAACATTAATATTGTTTTACCATCTCTATGCAGTCATCTAAAATTATTTGCCACAGGTTACTTGAAACGTATTCTAAATAGTATTGTTAATGCATGCATATTGTGTAAAAACATACGTTTGTGGAAGTATCCAATGAAGGTCTCTTCCATAGACAAATTAGTACCCAAAACGTAATGAGTATCATTGAGTCTAATTCAGAAAAATGGCCAAACAGGAATCATTTTCTGTTATTTATGCTGATTCCTTGACAGCAATGTGACTTATTCACTTGAGTAAAGATAGAAAGATCAGGCCCTCTATGGCCAAACTCATACTGCAGTATCTTTGCTAGGTGCATAAAATTGAAAGCACTTCTTCATTCTGGCTACAAAAATATGTAGCCAATTATTTAGCCCCAAATCTATTTTTTACAATAAACTTTGAAGTTCAAAGATTTGAGGAAAACAAATATCCAAATACATTAGCTAGGATGATAGTGCAATCTAGATTTGAATCTACAAGCAAAACTGTAGTGACAAATCACTACTAACTGGATGCACTGAATAATGAGGTCAGGTGACAATTTAATGAACATCTTTAAGTTGTACTCTAATTATTCTGTTATTTTAGAACTGCCGTTTATTCAGCAGTCAGAAAAGTTGATTAGTAATTCATATCATTGTTATATTTTATGGGATTATGGGATTGTATGCTATCTCCACCTAGAGGTTTACAAGATTAAACAAGTCCACTCTATTATCTTGACCAAAATACTGGTCCGTATACATAATCTCACTACTTTCCCTATTTTGTCTTGTTTCTGAACTTTAGAAAAATCTTATTCTCGGTGTGGACAGACTTGGGATAATGAAGAGATAGCACAATGACTCCCAAAATCATTGCAAAACATAAAAGAATACAGAAAACGGAAAAACAACTCCTAAACTAATTTTATTAGTTTTATTTTAGGATAAACATGACAAATGTCATTTGACATTTAGAAGGACTGATCTACTATAAGTTTACTAGTATTTTACCACCCCATAACTTCTTCCTTTACTTGACTTGTTCAATTAGAAAGCTCATGTTAGGAATGTGTGTGTGCGTGTGTGTGTGTGTGTATGTGTATATATGTATGTGTATATGTCTATATATGTGTATATATATATGTTTTCTTAAGTTTTCGCGGGTACTTACATGTATGGCATTCAGCTTTGTTCGGGTATTTTCCCACGTCATTGTAGTTGTGCTTTTAAAGTTGTAGCAACGTTTCGGCAGAATCTCATCTGCCATCATCAGGCTTCTGTATTCTGTAGTGTATATATATATGTATATATGCCATTTACAAAAACCAACCCCCAGAAAACAATATATTCCTTGATATTGCTGATACAAAATCCAAATTTCCTCTCACCTTGCAGAAAAGCATATCAAGAAAATGAGAAGCCACTGCATCATGTAGGGTATTTTCTTCCTCTTGGAAGCAGCTGTTTTGCAAAAACCTAAAGGCTGAAAAGGACAGGATATACTTAGCTTATATCTACTTATTGATGCTTTCAGTTCAATTCAACTACCATCACTTCAAGAAGGACTTTAAATCTTGGGGTCTCAGAAGCACTTTTTCTCCCGGTGAGCAACTTATTATATTGCCATCCTCCACTGAGATAATGCCTTGCTCCAACATGCAGTGCATAATTACAAGTGACACATACACAGATGCAAATAATATTGTTTTCTCTCCACCTTTCTCTGTAACATAATAAGATTCCAGACTTTTCCCTATCCAGTAAATGAATTCAGCGCTTCACCACTGGTATTTATACATTTATACATTTAACTCTTAAGTTTTATATATTTTTCCAAAATATATAAGGGAGATAGAAGAGGAGGAAGTGGAGGTGGTAAGGAAGAGGAGGAAGGGGGGGGGGTATTACAGACATCCCCGTAATCCAATGCAGTTCATATCTTCCACATGTTAACCATGTTTGACAGCTGTTTGAAGACAATACCTGTCACGTTCACGAAGACGGGATGTGCACTTCATAAATAACAACAGTCACAGCCACAGCGCAGCACAAACTTGCATAATCTTTTTTTTTTTTTTAAAAAAAGGATCTACTCAAAACAGGAGGCTCCTGTTATCCGAGAGGTGAGGGAAGGTTCAAGGAATCCTCTTTTTTTGCACAAACACGTCCACGTCGAGACCGGCTAGCATCTTTCCCACCCCCGCCACCCGCGTTTTTGCGCAGATCCAACACACAAAGCCACTCACTCTGGAGTTTTTTCCATGGGTGGAGACAAGAGGGGAACGGGTTGGGGGGCGGGGGGTGAGGAGCCTACCTTGGGAGTACCCGGAGGCGCTCAAAGGAGCTTCCAAAAGAAGGCGGGGGGGTGAGTGGAGAGGATGATGGTGGTGGCGGTGATGGCAATGAGGAAGAGGAGGAGGAGGACTTGGTGAGGCTGAAGAAATCTTGCCGGGAGAGAAAAGGAAGCTCGAGAACGGGGAAACTTGGGAGGTTTGCCGGGAGAGAGAGAGAGAGATTGGAGGCGGAGGGGGGGCGGCGGCGGCGGCGGCAAGACGACTGCAGCACCGGCACCGAGCCGCCCCGCACAGCACAGCAATCCTACGAAAAGCCCCGGCCGCGCGCGGGAAGAGGAGGGGGAAACCCGAGCGTGAGGTAGGCAGGCGCAGGCAAGCCGCGGCGGCAGCAGCAGCCGTCCGTCCGCGTGAGGGGCTTAGTCTTGCGGGGCGGGAGAGAAGAGGAGGAGGAGGAGGAGGAGGGGCGCCGGCATTAGGCGCACTCCAGCGAGCCGAGGACGGGCAGGCAAGCGCCCTCGGGTGGGTAGGCACGCGCTCCGTTCTCCCGGTCTGCGGTTCCAGGAAACCGCAGAAGAGAAGGAGGGGGAAGCGGGGAAAAAAGAGAGAGAGAGAGAGAGACCCGCCCGCCGCTTGGTGCCTGCTTGCCGCCCCGGCGATGGCGCTGCTGCTGCTGCTGCTGCAGTCGGAGCTCCGCAGGGCAAAATAAATAAATAAAAAAACCGGGGCGACCCGGAGGCGCCGCCTTTGTTTCGCTGGGTCCTAGCGCGGAGGATCCCGACGACGCTCTCCCTTCCGCCCGACACCCATCCGTGGGCTTGCGAGGCTTGCTGCCCGCCGCTGCTTGGCGCGCGCGCGTTTGCACGTGTGTTTATGTGCGTGTGAGGCGGGGGGAGAGAGATCTTCGTTCTCCGGGTCTTCTCCCCCACCCCACCGCCTGCATTTCCTGGGCTGTGCGAATAAGGCCGGCGGCTTAGCACTGCCCCCCCCACCCTACCCCCATCGCCCTTGCGTGGCTGTTGTCTCCGATAAGATCCCAGCCTGCGTTGCCCCCTAAAAAGCGCGGCGGCGGTTTCGGTTTGAGACGAGCCGCGCGCGGCTTCTTCTCCGGGAAGAGCGGTTGGATAGGGAAGGGGAGCCGGGCGGGGGTGGTGGTGGTGTCGCCCGCCGTTCTTCCTCCTCCTCCTCCTCCTCCCCGCTCTCTTTCTGTTAAGAGGCCCGGGATTAGCAGCAACCGCCGCCGCTTCACCTGCAACCCACGCTGGATGCGGGGGCGGCGGCGGCTGGTGGGCTTTTGCCTTTCGGCCTCCTAAGGCAGCTTCCCCGCTTGAAACCCGAACAGGTTTGCTGCAGTGCTGGACGGTGCCCGGAGGCCCCCTCCCCGCCCCCCCCCCTCCGTTGAAAACGTGCTCCAGAAGTTTGCAGAGGAATGGCCGGCTGTGAGGAAAAAGGGGCTGCTGGAACGCTTCTTCTCTTAGGCCGCCTCTCCAGCAGGACCCGGCGTCTGAGAAAGACTTAGAAAACCCCTGGACCTGAAGAGGACTAGAGGCTTTGGGCTTCTTTTAACATTTCACTTGGTCAGAACCATGTTCAGGCAGAGAGAGAGAGACTCCTTCAGCCCGCTGCCACCTCATTCTCCGCCCTTGCTTCTCTTGTGACGTAGGGAGTTTCTTCACCTTCTCACTGGATACCAAGCCCTACACAGCATGTTGTAAAGTTAGAGAATGTGGCAGAATACCAATGGGCATTCGTAACTCATGCTTAATGCCCAGAATGCCCATATTTGAAACAGCCTAATAACCATGATGGCGAACCTAGGGCAAATTTACCTCACCTGCACATGTGCGCGCGCCTCAGAGCTGATTTTTTTTTTCCAGTTGGTTTGAAGCCTTTTTTGGCCTCCCAGAGGCTTTTCAGGCTGAATGATAGGCCCATTTCATCGCTTCCTGTAATACCAGAATGGATGAACCAGCCTAAAAATCAGCTGTGAGGTGCAGTGCCGGTCAGGGTGTGTGTGTGCACGTGTGCATACACAGGGGCATGGGGGGGGTGCACATTGCATTCTGGGTGCTGGCATGCTATGCACACAATTTTGGGCACAGGAGTCCAAAAGGTTTAGCCACCACTGGCCTATAAGCTCAGGAAAAAAAAAACATTGGGAGGAAGGAAGAAAACAAAATATTGAAATTTCTTGGCCCCTGCTGTTATTACCTCTTCTCTGATAAAACCACCCATGTGATTCCACAGGGTGAATATACTCTTTATCTCTTCCTTTCAAAAGTAATAACTTTCTCCATAACATATAACCAGGGGTGGAATACTCCCAGTTCGGCCCGGTTTTATAGAATCTGTAGCTGCGAAGAGCAACTGACACTGAACCAGGCCCACCTGCCTGCCTGGGCTTTAGGCTGTCCTTTATTCCCTGCTTTTCCCTCCTCCGCTGCTTTGCGCGGCACAGCTGAGGTTGAAAAAGTAGGAAACGAGGATTTTCAAACACACATCAGCGGCACAGCTGATAATTTCTTGCCAACGCTGCACACACATGTTATGATTGTCCATAGTTCAGAGAACCGGCAAATGGCTCCATTGGCTGGCTCCGCCCATTCACTCTTTACCTGGCATGCGAGCCATCCAACTTGCCTGGTTTGGTAAGTTGCTATTTTTCCTTTTTTTCCCCCCCTGACCATCAGCTGTTCTGCTCTGCCGGGAGTTTAGATTACCTAGAAAGCAGGAAATCCTTGGATTTCTTGCTTTCTAGCTAATCTAAAAGCAGAGCCGAACCTTCCTTAGGACTGAAGCTTTTCAGTGCAGACTCAGGTAGCCAATTGCAGATAAGTGAATCTGTGATTCTGTGAGCAACTCAATCTGCCTGCCTGCTTTGCCTGTTTTGGGGTAAAAGTTGCTCATTCTGTATATATATATATAAAAAAACAATACTTACATAAATATTTATAATATTTACATACAAGCCATGACCACCCAGTCACATGACCACCAAGCCACACCCACAAATTAGGCCACACCCACAGAACCAGTTGTTAAGAAATTTGAATCCCACCCTGATCATAACCCCCAGAGAACTGACACTAAGTGCTCATAAATAAAACATGGCCATATGATAGTGAATACAAGAACCATATATTTGCATAACTTTTGTTACCCATTTCTGATGTAAGAGCATTAAGCATGCTTTATCTCAGGAACAAGCAAATTTGTATTCCACATAAATTAATCACAGTTAAAATGTTGACTTGATTTGTTTGGTTATCACCAAGGAGAGATGCCTGAAAGCTGAGACAGAAGTTGGAGTGGGTGGGTTGAGTGGAAGTGTTTGGAATTGAAAAAGGACACACAGTAAATCTGTTGGTATAGAGAATGAGCTTGACCAATATAGGAAGGCCAAGGATAACGAGGAATGTGATGAAGGTAATATTATTCTACCTTCTAAAGGATCATATTCGCTAGAAAAAATAGACAGCAAATGTCTTCAAAAAAAAATCACAGATAGAAGTGCCAGGTTTAAAACATCATCTGTTACAGCATATGGAGCAGAAAAAAAAATGTTGATGGCAAGGAGGAGGAAGAACAATCAGGCAGGTGTATGGACAGGGTCAAAGAGATAGGAATTTCTCAAAAAGCAATATTATTTATTAGAGACAAGGTGATTATTCTGTCCTCTATAATTGCTGACTGAATGTATAAAGGCAGATAGATAACTCCACAAAGCATCCATACAGAGTCTTTTTATTGGTTCATCAGGCATCCTCAAGATAACACACAGTTACGATGAGATTCTTCTCAATGTCCAATTCTTTGCATATCTGTCTTTCTGGGTAAAAAGATGGTTATCTCTTATCCCTTTCATCCCATATCGTAGAAGCAGGAATAGAGATGCTAGCGTGGGGATTCAGGCAAGAGAGGCAAGAGAGAAGAAACCTCTCCGAACCAACCAAGGGTCAATTCAGTGACCAATCAGGATTACAGATGTGGCCACATGACAAGGACTACTTTTCCCAGGATACCTTAACTATATTTACCATGATGCATTCCCTTAAGGGGACAGCTCTCATTTTCTAACTAACTATGCCAATTCCCATTAACTATAACTGGCTGAACAGCACAGTGATGATAAATATTTGTCTACTTTGTTTTGAGCAACAATCAGCCTGAAGTTTGCAATAGCAAAGATTTCACTTTTTCCCACTAGATTCCTCCATTCCGCATAAGTTTTAGCGTAGCTTTTTAAATAGCTATGGTATATAGTTGCACACTGGGCAATGGCACTGAAAAAAACTCAAAACATGTAAGAAAGCTTTGAATAACTTAATTACATGGTAAGTCTGGAAAAGCTCATTACTGCTGTGTTTCTCATAAAATAAGGCCGGGTCTTTTTTTTTTTTTTGAGCCCCGAAAAAACGGCTAGGACATCTTTTCGAGGGTGAGTTAATTTCCTCCCCCACATGCACCCCAACCTAGAGCGCCCCATGTGCCCTCACCTCTCCACAAGGCTGCTTCTATCGGCCGATGGAAGCTCCCCGAAGGCAGAGTCACCAGCCACTTCTTTCGGCGGGTAGAAGCAGCATCATGGAGAGGTGAGTGCGCATGGGGCGCTCTAGGTGGGGGTGTGGGGGGAGGAAATCTGTCTGCCAGGAGAAGCACCCTCATGGCAAGTGCCCACACATGCTCCCCTCAGCGTGAAGCTGTTTCTATTGGCCGATGGAAGCTCCCAAAAGGCAGAGTCACCAGCCGCTTCAGGGTGAGGTGTTGCTGCCCGCGGAGTGCTCGTGACAGGAGCACCCCACCTGCACTCCCCTCGCCATGAAGCCATTTCTATCGGCCGATGGAAGCTCCCCAAAGGCAGAGTCACCAGCCGCTTCAGGGTGAGGTGTTGCTGCCCGCAGAGTGCTCGTGACAGGAGCACCCCACCTGCACTCCCCTCGCCATGAAGCCATTTCTATCGGCCAATGGAAACTCCCCAAAGGCAGAGTCACCAGCTGCTTCTATTGGCCGGTAAAAGTGGCCTCAGGGCGAGCGCTCCACGCACTCCCCTCGCCACAAAGCCACTTCTACCGGCCGATAGAAGCAGCTGGTGACTCTGCCTTTGGGGAGCTTCCATCGGCCTATAGAAACGGCTTCGTGGTGAGGGGAATGCGCGTGGGCGCTCGCCCTGAGGCCGCTTCTAACAGCTGATAGAAGTGGCTGGTGAACCTGCCTTCGGGGAGCTTCTATCGGCTGATAGAAGCGGCTGGTGACTTTGCCTTTGGGGAGCTTCCATTGGCCAATACAAATAGCTGGTGACTCTGCCTTTGAGGAGCTTTCATCGTCCGATAGGAACGGCTTCGTGGCGAGGGGAGTGTGTGTGGGCGTTCGCCCTGAGGCCACTTCTACCAGCTGATAGAAGTGGCTGGTGAACCTGCCTTCGGGGAGCTTCTATCGGCTGATGTTCTATCAGTAGCAGATTGGGGTATTCTAGCCTAGGCTACCTGCAAGGTGCTCCTAAAGGCAAATTCCCCTCCCCCCCATTTCTCTTCACCTCGTGTAGTTTTAACAAACGATGTGAGAAATGGGGAAACGCATGGGTTAAATAGGCCTAAATTTTGGGGGTGGGGCTTAGTTTCACCTCATGCCTAGAAATCATGCTGGGCCTTCCTATTGGTGGAGGCGGTATTGTTGGAGAAACATAGTACGAATAACTGAGCATCCACGTCACCCAAATATTGAGAAATAGATTGCTGTTTAAATGTATCTATATTCCCTTATGTTAACGGGGTCAGGTTTCTTGCAACGCTTCTTTTAGATAATGTAATAAAATTGCCAGTAACTTCTTATTTCTGTTACCTAACATGGAAGAAGAAAAAAATAGGACTACATATTCACTGCTTAGTTTAACTGTTGTGTTGTTGTTGTTTTCCTCAAACCCTGCCTGCAAGCTATCTACCCCACCGATCTCTAATCCCTTTACAATGCCTTTCCTGATAGAATTACCAGCAAAGTGGGGAGGGGGCCTTGTTCTTATGTCTTTCAGCCCTGCAACATGTGGAAACAGAGGCTGCCCCCAGAGGAGACATCAAATTCATTGGAGCCAAGGAATTGGGCTTGGGTCCAGTCCTCCAGTCCTGAAAGTTATCACAGCAACCAGAACGGAGCAGAACTTCCCAAGCCTGACTGACCACCCAAGTCTATGCCACCCAGAGACATGAAGGAAAGGACCCTTAGATGGACCAGTACAAGACTACAAGACTCTTTTCAATCCCCAGAAGATAGAAAGATTATGGGGGGAGGGTGGAAATTCATTGTAATGTTTGCTTTCTTGTATCAGTCTAATGTATAATCATATAAGGATTGTATTTGAGAGTGACTGTCCCAGCAAATTCTGAACACCTTGGACTTCTGCCTGGTGGCAGGGAAAATTGTCCAGCATGTTTGTATTGTAAAAGTAGGTGCATACACAAGCACACACACACACAGAGACACCATTCAGAATTAGACAGAGGTTATCCCCTTCACCTACTTCTAAAGCTGCTGTTAGCTTCCCTTTGTGTGTGTGTGTGTGTGTGTGTTTTGCTGCTCTGTGGCACCAAGGCCCAGTCATATCTCCCCGTTAATCCCATGGGGGAGGGGGCATTCCCCTCAGGCAATTCCCTCACTTGAAGAGATAGCAGAAAAGAGATCTCCAAAACACGAGCCCAGACTCTGACTCACAAATGATGCCGCCTAGTACAGCAGGATATATTGCACGAGGTGGTCTCATGAGTAGGTGTCCCAGGGCTCATTGTGTGTAATTTTAAAAATACTAAATAGCTTGGATCGCACACTGGCTAACCTCAATTTGGCCTCACAAACCCTGGAAGCCAAGAGCTGGGCAGGTTTAGTAACCACCCCTTGGAAATGGGCCGCCTGTAATTTAAAGGCAAACCATGGCTGTGAAGAATGTAGGGGTTTGTGCTTACAACCTGACTGTAAGCTCACAAAAAGTACATCAAACATCTGAAAATTAATTGGCATAAAAAATTGGATACTGTAAAAAAAAAATTCCAGAACTTTTCTGAGGCTACTAGACCTTCATGGTTGAAAGCTTTTGGGAGCCACTGAAGGAATTCTTTTCTGCCTCCCTCTTTGCACCAGAAAAATTAACAGCACCCATTAAGTCTCCCTGAACTGATCAATTTTTAGTGTTTTGCCAATAACACATGTTCCACCCACATATTTTGGCAAAAGGGGGGGGTTGTTGGAAGTTAAACCCCACCCCTCTCCTAGGAAAATAAAATATTTTAGGATATATTAAAAAGGCAGAATATTTCCCCTAAAAAGAGAAGTAGAAACTCACCTCAGAAGTTTACTCCCACCTTTATTAATGGGTGGGCCATTAAGGCCTAGATCAGCCTATTTTACATAACAAAGTTCTCCAGGTCGAGCTATAGGAATTGCCAAAGCCCTTTCATTACATCATCCAGCAAGGCTCAACCAAGCCTTCCCTTATTTCTAGAAACAAACAGGTCTTGCTGAAACAAGATGTTTGGTTTTGAGTACCACATAATGCTATTACTCTGCATAAAATCTCCAAGTGCATTTATATTACATTATTTGGCCTGATAGGTAATTGAGTTTTTATTTCAGAATTTTCTATCAGACTTTCTGCAAATGTAAGTTCACCAAAGCTTTTAATTCTTTCCATCCCTCCCATATCTTTTCCCAATAATATTTTTCTCATGTCACATGAGAAAAATGTCTCATGTTCCAGGAGCTATATTGGAATAAAAAACAGATAACTCTAAGCAAGTCAATTGAAATTGATTAGTATCCAAAATAACACAATGATACTTGGACAATAAATACTTGGGAACCACACTGGAACAAGAAGACAAAAATAACCTTAGGAAAATGGTAGTATAGAAAGGGTCAATATGTTATGAGCAGCCTACTAAAAGGATTTTAGTATTTCTTGGCTAGAAAATTCTGACCATGTCAATAATGCATAAACTTTAGGCACAGCGCCATAGTGATATTCTTTATCCTACTGTTGAACATTATTTGAAAGGGTTCGTCTTTTATTATAAAATGCAGTTTGGTAACATTTTCCCTACTTTCATTATTCAGAAAATTTGAGCAAAATTTAATATGTACTGAAATCAGATACATGGAAGTGATGGACAGATTCGGGCTTGGGTCCATACCTTTAAAACTAATTGTTGCTATATTTTCAGAGATCTGCTGTAAATTATACTGCTGTATGTTATTATACTACTTGCTTTCTCTATTAGTTTTGTAATACAGAATTAGGGCATGTCATTTAATGGGGTGAAAATTAATTTTTGCAATTTTTTTCAGACAGGGGATTCTAAATATATATTTGTTTTTACACCAAATTCAAATCTACGATTATTTTTGCAATTGCACAACATTTAGCTTAGTATGGTAAATCCACGTCTAATCAAATACCCCACAAATACTGTTAACTTTATCTTCTCAAAATTACACCTTGTGCTATGAAAATTAAAGTTTTTTCTGCACAAATTTTATCTAGCTAAGCAAAAAAATATTCCATGCAATCATAAACTAACATCAGAGAGCTATTATCTGAATTACAAAAATGTTTAAGTGAATTTCGTCAAATCTTGTTCTGATTCATTCTTCAACATCAGCCACCAACTTGCTTCTTGGCTTCTGATATAACCCTCACGTTTTTCATGTGTATACATCCTGCTTGCCTCCTCTGTGTCCTGTTTCACATATCTCTCTATTGACTGAGCATGACAGGGCCACTGTAGTACTTGCATTGGTTCGTCAAAGAACTTCTTTATTTCCACAGTAGTCAGTTTGCATATCAAAGATGGCTCATGTATACTTTCAGACCAGCCAATCAGCTCCAGCAGAGTGGATGCTTTGGCTTGATCTCTTCACAGGCAGTATTAACATTTATAGACTCTCCTCCAATGGCCTTCAAGTTTTTGTCAATGCCTTTCTTCTTCGTGAAATACACCAGATTATCTGCAATCACTTGAGCAGGTTTTCTGTTTTTGAGCCTTTCTCTGGAGTGAGATGATGAAGGTACCTCCAACCCAGCTCATTGCACACAGAATAATGTACGTCTTTGATGGTACTGGGGAATTGCTGGTTTGAAAAGTTATGATATTGATAGAGTTATTTAGCAAGCACATCTGAATGATATTAATGAAACCAAAATATCTTTACAATCACCGAGGCATGTCACAACTTTTGAGCACCCCAATGCTTGGAAATTAAAAGTTGAAAAATTTGACCTGACCCAGCAGGAAGGTCAAACTTGCATCATCACAGCATCGTCACATGACGTATCATGACTTCCCCATCCCTGGTGTGGGTGTTGCCAGCACATGACATATCCAGGCCACGGGCCATGAGTTTGACAGCCCTGTAATATAGCATATCCGTATGCATATTCAGCCAAATGAGCGGAATAAAAAAAAACAGAAAACAATGGAGTGAACATCTACAGACACAAAATCAGGGACAAGGACATCAGTGAAGGGAGAGTGTGATGACCCAGGGCACAGTACAAAGAATCACATAAACAGCTGGCAGTTCAAACTGCCCCCGTTATTGCTCCAAACCAAGCGCTCCTACGTTTCTGGCAAGTCTCGAGCAGAATGTTAACAAAACCCCACACAAACCTCAAGCACCTTCTGGCTGCAATTAGTCCAGCCCAGCGCTGCCTGCACCAAGGCTGCTCAGCAAGAAATCCAAAGATATTTGGCAAATCAAAGGTAAATCAGGGAGTTCAAGTAACAAAACATCCTGGTAATTAGTCCAGAATGCCCAGAGGGATGCAAGGACTCTTGGCCAGTTCAAACATCGGCATACACACTTCAGAAACTCAGAGTTTGTTCCTGACAAATGCCCCTCCCCATAGTGTCTCCTTAAGTCTCACCGCCCCCCCCCCAGCCTTGTGAAGATGGGTGGGGCACTCTCCTTACACATACCCTGCTCCATCTATGCTGATCGCAGCTCTCCGCTCACCAAGCCCTGGGATCAGCAGGGGGTGGTCCTAGGTCCTCAGCTGAGCTTGGTCCCTCCTGTTCCTCCTGCCTCTGTTCCTCCCTGCCTGTGGGCCTTTACTACTTCAGAAAAACCTTGCCTGGACTGACTCTGCCCTTCCCCAGTTTCCTCCAAGGCCAACGGAGCCACCCGCTCCATGTCTGGCTTTTCTTGTTCCAGCTCATCTTCCCCCGCAGATTCAGACTCCGACGGGGGCAGAACAGAGAGTAAGAAAAATTAGACTGGTCACTTTGATAATAAAGCCCACCATCTTAACTCTTTTGACTTCAGATATGATTGGATAGATGCAGCTACCCTTCTTTCCGAGTTATGAGTAATCATGTACATTGAACAAGAACAACTCTTTATGTACCAATTTATCTATGTACTTACATGCCTACCTAACTATACCCAATACAAACATGTTGCTCTAAATAATACAGTGGTGTGACTTTGAACCAATGATAAAATAGCCCTGGGCTTTGATTTCATGATTTGGGCTCTGTTTGAGAGCTGAACTGGTTTATTTCTGCTTCAGATGCGTTGCGTTTGAAAAGAATTGCTGGGGGAGGGGGATAGTGTGCTCTGCAGGTGGCTCATTTTCAACTCTCCCACATAGGAACTGCTGAAATGATTTTGCATCCAACCACACAAATGCACACAATTAGAAGTGAGAGGAGGCAACTGGGGTGGGTAATGGAAGCATTTTGTCTCATTTTTCCATGTTTTATTTTCCATGAATTAGGAGCGAGATTGTTGATGTTATTTCGGGATCTGTGACAACTCAGCTAGGACAGTGTTCTCAGCTTTTCAAGATTAACAAATGGGAGTATAGTTGTGTATCATCTTCAGCTACAGACCAACCACCAAGAAAGAAGAACCAGCACTATTTATGGGAGAAACTGCCTAAGTTGTAGCTACATTTAATAAGACAAACTGAATGTCAACTATGCTAAAGAATCAGAGGACATATATCTGCAACAAAGAACTAGGACAGAAGTATCTATTAGCCACCCACATACCCTCAGAATAAAAAATACATTCAATTGGCATAACAGAGAAATAAGTGACCATACCAGCAGTGGTATTCTACCAGTTCGCCCTGGTTCTGCCGAGGCGGTAGTGCTGATGAGCAGCGAAGAGTGCGGTAGTGCCGATGAGCAGCGGTTCTCTCTGCCGCTGTGCTGTTGGGCTCACCTGCCCACCCAGGCTCCCATACTAACCTTTATGTCCTGCTTTTGAAGTGCAGCTGCTTTGCGCGGCACAGCAGATTGCTGCGCGGCACAGCAGATTGCTGCGCGGCACAGCAGATTGCTGCGTGACAGCTGCTGAAACAATAGGGAGAGTGCCGGATTGCAGGAGGTGAGTCAAAATACCTCTGTGCCTGTGCAAAGTGCGCATTTGGCGTGCACACACATGCAAAGTTTGTGCACGCCTGCAAAGCGCACCCACCAAGGCCACTGAACCAGTGGTAAAAAAAAATTGAAATGCACCACTGGACCATACCAATAGTAACAAAGTCAAATAATTCCTGGAAGCCGGGCATTCAGTGAAGGTGTACTTAACAAATGAATGGAAATAAATATATAGTGGAGTAGCCTGATTCACACAATACACAATTCACACAATACACTCCTGAACAGTTTCACTGTAGAAGACTTGTGGAAATCATTCTGTTTGGATTAATTCTTGAAGCTCTGTGTGGACTTTGTACTTTGGTTGGTTTTTTTGTAGTTCATTTGGCACTTTAGTTGTTGGCAGCAATTCAAAGAAGAGAAAGGTGGGTGCTTATCTCAAGGGGCTGTTTAGGACTCATTACGGGCTGGGAATGAACCAAATTTCCAGCGTTGAAATAAACAAGAGTTGTTTTAACTAAGCATGCGCTTAATTACAGTCTCGGAAGCCTTGGTCCGAACACATTCAGCAGCACAGTAATTCTTGAGAGCAAATCTTCCTTTTAGTTCACATGGGTATTCCTCACACCCGCACACTTCCCAAACCCCAATGACATGCCATTCCCCTTGCCATTACTATGACAGCAAGCGAGCATCACCCAGGCTGGAGATCCTGCTGACATTCGGCATTCCTGCCGTAGAGGCTTTATCCCTAAGGAAAAACATTAGACAAAATAGACAGGATAGAATCAATCTACCATACATGGGAGCAAAATAACATTACGGCTTGTCAGGATATTTAGTGTGAAACAGTTGTAGGCGCTTAGGGCCCCTGACATTCGGAGCATTCATTCATTCAGACTGTGAGGGAGGGAAATGTTTCCAAGCCACCAAGTAACTGTACTTTCCCACTCTGCTTTCTGGAATCCAGGATCTCTTTGACCTCAAAGTGTTGTTCGCTTTTGATGAGGAGAGGAATTGGAAGGGTGGGTTGGCCTGGTCGAAGAGGAGATACATGCTCAGGTTTCAACAAGTTAACATGAAACACAGGGTGGACCCGCCTAAGGGTTTTGAGCGGCTCTAGCTGTACTGTGACCAGATTTACAATCCTAATGGGGAAAAGAGCTACATACTTGGGCCCCAATTTCTTTGATTTCTGGGTGGTAAGTACTTTGACGATAGAAAGACCCTGTTCCCTACTTGGAACACTTTCAGTTTTGCCCTTTTTTCTTGTCAGCTTGTCTTTTATGGGCTTGATGTGTCTTGTCTAGTGCCTTACGGGTGAAGGGTCCAATACTGTACATTGAAGCTATTCCATCCATTCCACTAAGGAAGGGATCCGGAGCCTCTGCTTTTGCTACTGGACAAATTAAAAAATTAACTTTCAGATACTCATATTCAAAATATTATAAAATCATAACAACACAAACAAGTGATAGTAAGAGTGGTAGTTTAAGCCCTGGGTCTAGATTTTTCACACTGCATTCTTTTTTGCGGTCACCAATTCTCTTCATTTGATTGGAGTAGAATATCATGTCTTTTGATGCATAAAGAAGACCAAAGGCATAAAAGGGTATCCCAGATGTAACTGCTTAATAAAACTTCATTCTCAAAATCTAGTTCACCACGGTACTTAAAACAGTTAATAATGGACTTTCGGTTGATGTCACGGCGTGATCAGCGCAGTAGGGGTGACAAACAAGGAGGGGCATTCTGCTGGTTGTAGAGAGCAGCAGCTCTCCTGCTGGACACGGGGTTTCTTCCCTCTTTGCTGAAGATGAAGGTGAGGTAATCAACATGGCCGCCATGAAGCTGGGGCAGCTGAAGCAACTTAAGAATGTGCTGGAGTGATGAGAGTAGCCTGTGATAGGAACTGGGTGAGGTGATTTTTTAACTTTTATCAAGGATTTTCCCACAAAAAAATTAATCCATGAAAGTGACTCTTTGGAATACTTTTAAGAAGTGATCAAAGAGGGATAGAGAAAATTATACCCTAAAGCTATAGAACACAGAAAATCTGAAAGTATAAATATTACTGACAAAACTTTGAATGGGTACCAAGGGGCTGGATGACTGACTGTTTATTGGATAACTTGTCTAAATTAATGAGAAAAAAACTTAATTTTTGAAAGCAGATTCTTAATGCTGGTTTTTAAGTTGAAGGAGCCATCTACTGGTGAATGGGTGTACATTTAAGCATACTCCTAAAAAGAAGTGACCTTAAATAATTTTGATAAGAGGAAATGCAGCTGAAAGTCTGCTTTGCTTTATTATTTACTGTTCCATACTCATTAATGTCCCTATTAAGATCAGCAAGGGCACTGTATCAGTTATGCTGGGACACAGCAAAAGCTTTGGGCTTATGGTCCACAGCTCTCACCCTGCCAGATCCCACGGTTGTCCATACTGCCCTTTTCCTGTAGGATCTTTGTGGTAGTGGGGGCTGGTAGCATGGCAGCTCAATAGATGACTGGGTTGGGCACCTAATTTCTGCTTGGAGAGCAAGGAATAGATATTCTAGATAAGTAATCTGTCCACATAGACTGGTAAGTTTTTTACAAAAAGGACAATATCCAAATTTGAAAAGAGTACTGCAAAAGACAGCTGCAAAACAAGTATTACACTGAACTAAGCCAGTCATTTTGAAATAAAATAAAATCACAATCTCCAGCGCACTAACCCTAAATGTATTATTGGTATTTTTGGTTTATAGTTATATGATTCATGCGCCGTTAGTCACACGGGCCACTATCTTTCTCCTTTGTACTCACCCTCTGCCTCTTCACAAGCAGCCAGCAGCTCCTCCCACCAACCTCTTGGAATTTGAAACGCAATCTAATGTTTATAATGCTGGAAAGTTCCCTCTGTAAATCTTTTATGTCCTTGAGATCACTGGCGCTATCTGCATTGTAAGATGCACTGCTATTTAAAACCTTTTCCTCAGTGGTGGGCTCCAACTAATTTAACAACCAGTTGGTCCTAAAGACTGGGTGAGCATGGCTGGGTGTGTGTGTGTCATGTGACTGAATGGGCATGGCTAACTTGACGTCACTCATGGCAGGCAGGCCAAAGTGGCAGTGACTGGAGCCTTAGAGTTACTTTTGTGCAGCAACAGCAACGGTGATTCTCCGACACCTCATCTCTTGCTGGGTCTTGCTGCCAAACAATCAAGGTTTTTAGAAAGGTTTTTGCAGCAGGAAAAGGCAGGTGGCTACTTGTGGCCTTTGTTGGTGCAGCTGGGCACATGAACCCTCCCTGAGACACTGGCCTGCAGCTGCCGGCTGTCTTTTTCTTTTTGAAAAGACTGCAGCCGCTGCTCTTTTTCAGCGTGAGAAGCCTGCAGCTGCCGCTTTTTGCTGGTGCAAAGGCCACCCCAAGGCGGCCCTTTGGTCGAGCATCTTACCTTCACAGGCAGCCATAGTGAACAGAGCAGGTGACACATGGAGATCAGCTGGGCCACGAGTGAAGGAGCCAAGGAGTAGCTGAGCGGGGGCATGACTCTAGCCACTGGACAAGACAGACAAGGCGAGATAGGGGGTAGGGTGAAGTTGGTGGGGCCAGCCAGTGATGGGATTTGCTGGTTTGCCAAACTGCGCAGAATCTTACCAACCGGTACGCCTGAATTGTGCGAACTGGCAACAGCCCACTTCTGCTTTTACTGACCAAAGGCTGTTCATGATTAATTTTCCCATGTTCTTCTTTTGTTGTACTTGTGTTTTGATCTGTGACTGCAAATAAAGTATTATTATTATTATTATTATTATTATTATTAACCACAGGTAATCCTTGATTTAAGACCACAATTGAGTTCAAAAT
Organism: Pseudonaja textilis; assembly: GCF_049901715.1. Taxonomy (NCBI): domain Eukaryota; kingdom Metazoa; phylum Chordata; class Lepidosauria; order Squamata; family Elapidae; genus Pseudonaja; species Pseudonaja textilis. Next base: position 61,928,822 of record NC_141995.1, on the reverse strand, counting down.
TTATGTTGTTAAGCAAGACATTTGTTAAGCAAGTGTTGCCTCATTTTATGATCTTTCTTGCCACAGTTGTTAAGTGAATCACTGCAGTTAACACAGTTGTTAAGTGAATCTGTTTTTTCCATTGATTTTGCTTGTCAGAAGGTTGCAAAGATGATCACATGACTCCAAGACATTGTCAATACCATAAACATTAGTCAGTTGTCAATTTTCATCACATGACCATAGTCTGCTGTCCCAGCCAGTCTATGGGAATTGGATAGTTACTTAGGAATTGTGAGTTGTCCCCTTAAGAGAATGCATCATGGTAAATGTAGTTAAAGGTATCCTGGGAAATGCAGTTCATGTCACATGACCACATCTGTAATCCTGATTGGTCACTAGTTTGACCCTTGAGGGGAGTTTTCCTCACTTTTGCCTGAATTCTCTAACTCATGGCAGCTGCTTTCTATCACTACGAAATGGGTTAGGAGATAACCATCTTTTACCTACAAGGCAGATATGCAAAGGATTGGTCATAAAAGAAGAACTTTGTCACAAACGTGAATTATGAGGATACCTGATGAACCAATAAATGTTCTTTGTTATGGACATCTTGTTGAGTTATCTCTCTGCATCTGTACAGTTTATGAATCCACCTCTGTACAAGATACAGAAAACATAGGGTCATGCTGCAATATTCATAAGTATGAAAAACTGTCATAAGTCACTTTTTCAGTGCTGTTGTAACTTTGAATGGTCACTAAATGAACCACTAGAAGTCAAGAATTACCCATATAAGTATAGCTCATAAATTCATTTGCATTACTAAAACTTTAAATTACATTTCATGTGGACAGGTTGGTGGAAGAATACAAAAGACATCAACATGGAATGATCTACCATAGCATGAGCAGCAATAATAGATGACATTGCTAGTATCCATTATATAATTGGGGAAAGGATATATGTAGTACATTCAAATCAAACCTATTTGTAGTACAAATAATAGCTATCATTTTGACTTATTTTGACTCATTCTCAGAGCAAGTCTGTTCATCTCTGATATTAAAAGTTTAACATCTACTTTTTCAAATCTATTTTAAATGTATTTTATAAGTGTGGGAAGGGATTTTTGCTCTTTTTTTGTCTGCTCACATCTTCATTTCTCTTTTTTAATTGTGAGAATAAAAGTGTTCGATATGCAAATTGGGAAATTGAGGATTTTACTGAATTAGAACTTTAGTCCTCTTCTGAAGATTCTGCTGAAATGAACTGGAACAGGAAACCCTATTTCAGCTGTTTGCAAATCAAATTCTACCCTATCTTCACAAGTTATTACATATGATCAACTGAAACTTTTTTCGGCTGGAATGGGGTATATTTATTCTGCTTTAAAACAAAATAATTTCATGTAAACTGTTGAGGTAATTCCCCGTTAGGAGAATGAGCACATACAGGGAGACGTAGTGAGAGAAGTGTTTGAATAATACACACACAGCACACAGATACACTGTACAGTAAATGTAGGTTTTTTACTTTCAATAAAGGTTTTAGGCAAAGTTCAAAAACATGCAGTCCAAAGTCATTCACAGGTAAGTCAGTCAGTTTTCAGTCCAGGGATAATCCAATAGCAAAGTCCAGTGTCAAAAAACAGTTCGGTATTAGACTTACATCAAATCCAGGAATAGCAGTCAGTAGGAAAAATGGAGGAATGGCAACTCTTTCCAACAGAAGGAAACAGAGACTCACTCACTTCACTGAGACTTCTTGAGACTAAACAACCCAGGTTTCTGGCTCCATCTTATGGTAATTTGAGTAACCACACCCAATTGCAGTTTTTAGTATGCTCTTAAAGAGACAGTATTAAAATGTCTGTCCTGGTTTATATATTTCCATCCCAAATAGCTGTTAGGTGACTCACATTCCTAACATAAACCATGACAGTCTTGAAAGTCTTACAATTCTGGCAAAAGATTGGGGAAATTCAATCTATAAATGGAACACTTTATGGCACATAACTATTTTTAAATCTCTTTCAGAGATCATTAGCAATTGGTTGTGAAGGTAATCCATAAGTGGCTTTACAGTCTGCAAATTTACAATAGGTCAGTTTTATTATTCCTTGATTATGTTGATTGAGTTGTAAACAAATTGGAATATATTTCCTTCCTGGAAATGTCCAATTAGTCAGTGCTTTGTTTTGAAAAAAAAAGGGGGGGGTAGGGTGCATCCCATAATATTTCACAATATTGGAATTGGTTTATTGCCCAATTTCCTATGGAAATAATATTAGGCAAGACATTGATTTTTTTTTCTTAACCTCTGGATTTGGTTTTGCAAAACATTGGAAAATTGCAATACATCTTTAATTGGATCACTGTAGAAAACTGCAATAGGTTAAAAAAAAAACGTTCTTAGCATTGCAAAAATCCTAAAACAAAGCATATTCAAACAAATGCTATATTAGCTATATCAATATATTAATTATATTAATAATAACATATTAATATATAAGATGTATTGATGTTCTTTCTAATGTCAGTCTGGTATTGGAAGAAAAATCCAGTCTAGTTCCAAGCCGGCAGAAAGATGCTAGAAATAAAATGGTAGCAGGCTGCAGGAAAGAAAGTCTCTATTTTGTAGCCAGACAACAGGATATTTCTGGGGTGGCTGACAAAATCGTATTCTATTCCAATTTCATTTTAGACTGTATTTTATTCCAATTTGATTTCCAACTGTATTTCATCCAATTCATTTTAAATTGCTTTTATCAAATTTTAGTAATTCAGTTTTTGTTTTTAGATTTGCCTTATTTTGTTTCCTCAATAACAAAGGCAAAAAAAAATGCATCCTCCACACCCTGTGCTGTCAGTCTCCAAACTTTATAGTTTGGAATTTTATAGTTTAAGCATTTCTAAACATTGCTTTTGACAGTTTCCTTTAGCAATGCCTTCTTGAAACACAAAGATAACTGAATTACCATCAAGGTAACATATCATGATTACAGAAGGTTTTTTTTTTCAAAGAATACTCTGAGACAGATAAATTAGCTATGGGTTTTGGTATATATGTGAATGTAGATATTGATACAGTGACCATATAGCCTTTATTGTAAAGGACAGTATTTCAGAAAGCTGTCTTTAGATTTATTTTCCAGAAATTCACTTTTGTCCTTTATTTAGATGATTTAAAGTTTACCATATGATGGCACCCTTTAATGCTGTCTTTCACATTTGTGTGAAAAATCAGGAAATTGAAATGTGCATGTATATGGTGTGTGTATGTGTGTGTGTATATATAGAAACTATATAGTTTTAAAAAATTTTATTAGAATATATATTATTGTAAAGTTTCTCCTGGTTTTGCTTTTATTTATTTATTTGCTTGCTTGCATTTGGGCCATATCAAAGTGCAAAGTTCTAGAAACAAATTATTACTAAAATTTGATAAAAGCAATTTAAATGAGTTGGATAAAATACAATTCAAAATTAAATTGGAATAAAATACAGTCTAAAATAAAATTTGGAATAGAATACAATAATTTAAGATACAGATAAAAAATGAAAAAATTATATTTCAGTATCAACTCTGCAATCTATCCCAATCAGTCCCACATATGCAGATCTCAACTGAACCATTTTGCTTAAGTACTGTGCTGTGTAAATGTTATTTTCAAATTCTGGTAGCACATAAGGTAAGTTGTTTTGATATGGGGGTCCCAATGGATCATTTGTTTTGTATATAGACCTGTCTCTCACCCACCGCAACAATCAAAGAGGATGTGAGCCAGGACTTCTACCTTCAAATGCAGAGATGTTCATTGTAGGGTATAGAATGAAATCTCCCATATCTGACTGTTGTGTTGAGCTGTTCGAATCTCACTTGTGTAAATCTCTCCCTAAGATGTTTTGCCAATTGTAACTTGAAATAACTGTTTATTTGAAATGTTTATTTGGGCAGCTCCTTTTTTTAAACCGTTCTCCTGTTCCTCAAGAGTAAGGAAGGCCACAGCTTCTTACAAAATTTGTTAGTTTGGTGATCCAGGGAGATTTGAGATTGTGATTTTATTTGCTCTAGTAGACATAACTTGGGGAGTCTATCAGTCTCCATTTCATTGTGCCGGAAGTTATATGCTGTAATTTGGGATAATGCCTGAATTATATGAATTCCCAATTTAGCTCTAACTGCTGCAGCAGATGTTCTTAGATCTACATCTAAAATATATCTCAAATGCTGGGACTGTGTTTGTTCTAGTACTGTGGTTGAGGATAGACCCCAAACTTCTGCTCCATAAGACATCATAGGAGTAACCATACACTTCAATTATTGGGGCTATGGACCCTGGGTAACTACAATTCTTTAGTTTAAGCAGTAAATTCAAATGAGGTTCTGGTCTAAGTGTACTCCGTTGATGATGTCAAGCCTGAGATGTAGTTTTGGAAAAACGTTACACCAAAATATACAAAGGTACTAATCCAGGGGTGGGATTCTACTGGTTCCCACCGGTTCTATAGAACCGGATGTTAAGATTCTGCCCAGTTCAGAGAACTGACAAATAGTGCCCCCGGTTGGCCCCGCCCCTTCCCCTCCTGGCCACTCACCTCTGATGAGGCTGAAGATACGTTGCTGGAGCTGCTGGGCTTTAAGCCTGGAGCAAGAATCCCCTTCTCTTCTCCCCCACCCCCTGCACCTATCCTATATGGAAGATATTGAGTTAGTTTTGCTGTTGCTGACTATGTCCTCCATGCTTCCTAAATGAAGTAGATCAAATGGGAAATGGATGGTGTGTGTATGTGTGAAATTAAGCCTCCTTCCTATAAAATCTTTCTTTTAAGGTGTCCAGGGATGCTACTATGGTGTCAAGGGATGTTATTTGTGTTTCTATGGTATCAACTCTTTCAAACAGGGCAATATATTTGTCCAGTTTGGGTCTGCATTATGGGCAGAAATATTTCAATGCATGGTTGGATGATTCCAGGAACTGAGTCATTTGCTTGGGTAATCCTTAGCAGCCATGGTGAGCGTAGTTGTTACATAGAGAACATTTGGTGGAATTTTCATTATCCTTTAAAGTTTGATTGCATATAAGGCATGTGCAGGAGTCTTGTCGCTCATTGGTGGGGATTTCTTTCTCTTTGGGTTGTGGTTTAGCATTGGATTTTTTTCCTGGCATGGTAGGTTTGTTGAGATAGTACGTTGATTAAATTGCTTAATGAAACAAAATATTTGGATAATCAATATAGTCAATATTACACCAATTAATCAATTACAATATTCTCTCTAGTCAAATAATTTTGCTAAGCAACAATCAGCTTGATCAATTAATTACACTAATCACTAATCACACTGGTCAATTAAATTCACTAAATCACTAATTTTACTAATCAATTAAATTACATGAATCCTGATTTTTACACTAATCAGTAATCACACTATTTGAACTAAACATTCTAATCACACTAATCAATCAAAACAATAAATCAATTAATCAATTGATAAATTAATTATTATATAGAAATTGATTATCTAGTCATTGATATAGGTCATGAGGTAGAAAAGTTATAAGTTTTAAGGTAATAAAGTAATCAGTGTTTAAGTATTAAAGTAGTGAAGTAGTATTGAGAGTCAGCAAGCAAAGGGTTATTGTTTTGCTAGCAGCTACTATCTGATCCATTGGATGGGAGGGATTTATTGCTTTGATGGCCGCTGTTATCTGATCTGGTGAGACACCTTTGTAAAAGCTTTAGGTCTGGAACAGGCTGTAACAGGATGTCTAAAAACATGCTGAATTATTGAAACAGAGTAAAATACGCTGAATTACTGAAACATGCTGACTCCGTTCAGGGAATCCTGTTTGGGGAACCCTAGCTGCTGACTCTGTTCACAGCACCCAAGGAATCTTAGGAGTGGAAAACTCCTGAAAGCCACATGGTTTCTTTTGTTTTAATGGCTACTAAAAGTAATTGTTACTTGGTTTGGCAAGGTAGAGAATTGTAAGAATTATTTTCTAGCATTTATTTATTTAGCATTATTTTTGTGCACTCCATGAAGGAATGATCCCCTTCCTTGGCTGTTTATTTACAGTTTCTTCTCTTTTTCATTTATAGATTTGTTATTAATGGCATTTCCTATTTCATACTAATACACCCCATTTGTCTGCTAACATATTTCATGGAGAATAAACTACTGTTTGCACAAATCTATAATTACCTTAAATGTCAGTGAATATCATTTAAGATATACAAAAATGCAACTGTCTTAAATTAGAGTTTATTAAAAACAGCAGTTATTCTAGTCTCAATACATTGCTTTTTTCTGTAATGTAAGGAAAGAGACTAATAATCCCTTTGTAGAAGATTATAATGCTAGAACCCTTCTACAATTCAATCCACCTCTAAACAGATGGATTATAAGGAGTGCCTTGAAAATTATTACCACTATAATAATATCTCTTTATAATCAGAGATTATTCACCACAGTTATCCTAACTGCAAAGTCAGTGATGATAATATCTGGATTTGATCCTGGAAAAATAATATAAAACAAATCCAAATGCTGAGTATTAATTATGAATGTGCCATTCTTTTTTAATAAACCATCATTTCAAACAATTCAATCCTTATAAGTCAGAGGGGGATCATTTCACTTTTTTGTTTTGAGAGATTATTAGTCTTTCAGCTTTGGAAAAACTGCCACAATTCCAAGCTGTGGTTCATCTCAGCCAGTAGGGCAAAGTAATAGTCTCTAAAATGTTCCTCTGTTGAGCTATTTAGAAATATTATTGACTTTCAACTCAATAGAAGGAATCATTTCGTATGAGCTCTGTTTTTGTAAAATGAACAGTGTCCCAAATGAATGTGTGGGGGCACACATTTAGGTCAAAATTAAGTACTCTTAACACCAAGCAGCTTGATTCTCTGTGCTGCCAGAAGGAACAATAATTGGATCATTAGATGCTAATGCAGACCAGAATGCACTTTATCATCTCCTTGAATCCAATCCTTTGACATAGAATTCTGTCTTGGTATTACACTTACTGTATCTAATCAAATGACTTTATTGAAAGTTAGGTTCTCATCTTCATCATTAATGCTTGTTCCTCATTCTTTTTTCTTCAAAATACAAAGCTGAAGAGTGCTAATAATGAAAAAAAAAACAACCAGAAGTACTGTGTCAAAAAATATTGTGCCACCCACACTGCATGTCCCAATTGTCAAAGATGCTTCTCTGTGATCTTCAAAGGATGTTTTAAAAATGCAGTTTTCCATCATAAAAAAACTATTCCTAGAGATTTGTTAAAAGAAAAAAATCCCAAAATATTTGTATAAGTGGGATTAGCTGCCAAAGATCGGCCCAGGGTGACCCTCAGATCCCCAAGGAATACTGGGACTTATGTGATGTCTTCAGTGAGAAGGAGTCAGTGTTACTGGAGCTTCTGCCACACTTAAGGCAAATTAATCTGCTTATAATTTCTTTCAAGATCATTGTATCTTCTCCAGGAACAGAATAAATTTAAGCCAAAGTAAGTATATTGATCAATAACAGATTAACTAATATGATATAAGTATACTATAATCATTATATAGGAAATGGTTTGCCATCAAGATATAAAAAAGAACATTAACTTTTTCGTGTATGGAGATTCTTCATTAGCATATCGCAGTTAAAGAATTATGTGCTTAGAAGCAAATCTAAACAGGAAAAATTATTAATTCTAAAAGAAAATTTGTGAAATTCAAAAATGTAAGAGATAAAAATAATGTTCTGTTAACTAACATAACACAAAAAGCAAATTGTGTGTTCCAGTTAAGACCTCAAAACCTTTACTATAAATCACTAAGAATATTGATAAATTTGAATCCATCACAATATTTGAAGATTATATTATTTATCATGTGACAAAACAGAGACTAAAATATTAAGCTTTGAACAATGCTTTCTCTAGACTTATTGAAATGACAAGTTATTGTCTTCCAATGAACAAATGGAAGAAGCTCCAAGAAGCTGGACCATTCATTCTGTCTATACTTATTATTTACCCACTTTCCCCTGGAACATACATGGAATATAATTTGTTTTTTTCTTAAGTCAGCAATGACACCAACAAACCTTCAAAATGGAATAATTTGAATTAAAGTTATTATATATTTTTTCAAGTACGTCCCAGGTTCTATGGAGTTTTCCTCACATCTTCCTAAATAGTACAACGGTGTCACATAACCATTTTTCTATGCTACAGACCTCATGCCATAGCTTTTCTGTCAACTCCAGCCCACATTGGAAGCAGTTTAAAATTGTCTTCAGATGTTATTATTTCAAAATCAATAAATTTTGAATGGCTACAGTGAAGCATATTGCATCAAGAATATGGTTAATGAAACAGAAGCTGGGATCTCTTCAGCTTCTATTGATTACAGTACTTGAAGCTACTGCTGTATGATCTTGTTCTCTTTAATCCCTAGTCACTGTCTTATGACTTGGGACATCTAGTTTGTTCTCAGCTTTTTGATTTATTCCAAATGAGGTAACCAAAACCATTAATATTGCCTTTATTATAAGATTATAGTAACAGAATCTTGTCTGAAAACATTTTGCCTTTCCCCACTTTTACATACCAGAAAACTAGGGAGGATTGACTCTGAGATGTTTTCTACACCCCCTTGCCTGTTTGAATTCAGATGTCTCCTATCTTTATCTAGGCTGCAGCTCTTCCTCCTGTCTCTCAAGTTTATTTTCACCATCCACTATCCACCTAGACATCTGCCCACATAACACCTGAACAACCCTTTCTTAAGTTCTTTTGAAGGCTCTTTGCAGACCCTTGAAAGAATGCTAGATCTGTGCTTAAAAATGGAACTCCATGCTCCTGAAATCACAGCTACTTGAATAAACATCTCAGACTAGCCCCTAGTTCAAATAAACACTACACCACTTGATCAGGGCAAAGCAATAGATGCAATCTACATAGACTTCTGTAAAGCCTTTGATTCAGTGGTACACAACAAACTACTCCTAAAACTAAAATCTTATGCTATCTCTGGACACCTTCCTTACATGGATAGAAGCATTCAAACGGACAACAAATGGTCAAAATTGGGAGTGTCCTATCAAATTCTGTACCTGTCAACAGTGGTGTCCCCCAAGGCAGTGTTTTAGGACCAACTCTCTTCATACTCTATGACCTCTGTGATCATATTAAGAGCAACTATGTTCTCTTCAGTGACAATGTAAAGCTATTCAACACCACAGACAATACTGCTACCCTTCAAAAAGACCTTGACTATGTATCAGAATGGTCAAACAAATGGCAACTTCAAATCTCAACAAATAAATGCTCTGTCTTACATATTGACAAAAAAAATCAGAAAATAAAATACAGGCTGAATAGTCAAGACCTTGTTGATGATCTCTGTCAAGGATCTTGGAGAACTCATTTCTAATGATCTAAGTGCTAGAGCCCATGGTAACTACATAGCCAAAAAGGCATTAAGAGTTGTTAACCTAATCTTACGTACCTTTTTCTCTAGTAATATTACACTACTAACTAAAGCATACAAAACATTTGCTAGACCAATACTCGAATACAGCTCATCAGTCTGGAACCCACATTACATATCTGATATTAACACAGTTGAGAAAGTCCAGAAATATTTCACAAGAAGAGTTCTCCGCTCCTCTACTTGTTGCAGAATACCTTATGCCACCAGACTTGAAATTCTAGACCTAGAAAACCTAGAACTACGCTGCCTTCGGTCCGATCTAAGTATAGTATAAAAAATCATACATTGCAATGTCCTACCTGTCAATGAATACTTCAGCTTCAACCATAACAACACAAGAGCAAACAATAGATACAAACTCAAGGTTAATCGCACCAAACTTGACTGCAGGAAATACGACTTCAGCAACAGAGTGGTCAATGTCTGGAGTACTCTACCAGACTCTGTGGTTTCTTCATCAAACCCCAAAAACTTTAACCTTAGACTTTCTACTATTGACCTCACCCCTTTCCTAAGAGGTCTGTAGGGAGCATGCATAAGCGCACCAACATGCCTACCATCCCTGTCCTATTGTTTCTTTTATTTTTCTTATATGTATCCATGTATTCATTACTATGTTTTTACTTATACCTATTATCTTGTAAGCAATCGACAAACCAAATAAAATAAAATAAAATAAAAATAAAAGGGAGAGAAGGGGAAGCACATTCATTCTTGTTCTTATAGCTATTCCTATACATCGCTACTATAGTTGTTAAAATAAAAATAGTCCTGACCTACATGGCACTGGTTTCTTAGTCTGGTCTACCTTGTACAGCTGACATCTACATTCCCAAAAACCATTCCATCATATATAAACCAGTGGGATCGATCATTTTTCTTAATGGCAGATGAATTGTAGTGGGAGGAAAATGAAGCTAGGGAATCCATAGACAGCTTTCCTTTACTTATTCCACATTAAAACATTAAGAACAATTCCACTAGCTAGCTTCCTTACTGAGGCAGAAGAGGGATTGTCTAATTTATGCCAGCATAGTTTTCTATCAGCTGGAGGATTGATGGATTATAGTTATTGTCCTGACTACTGTTGGTTGTCAGGTACCTTTAATTCTTCTTTGCATTGAATTAATATAGCTCCTGATATGTATCCTGACAATTTTCCTGCTTTTAATGCCTCTGATCAATCTAATACAGGATCGGTATGTGCTGGTTGGCAGCTTAAGAATCCTAATATGTGGTTCTTTTTTGATAAATATGCCACTAAGGTTCATCCTCAGAATTATCAATGTGCAACTATAGGTTATTTTACTCTACCTGTTCAAATAGGTACTCTCCCATCAACTCGACAGCAGTGTTCCTCTCTGGGGCCTACATGTAATGATGAAGTCATTATTGACACACAATTGTCTTCTGGTTCTACATTTGGCCGTGCATTGGCAGGGGTCATTACAGGAGTCCTTACTCTAGGCTCTTATCCTGGCATAATTACTCAAGAAAACAGACAATCTATTCTTGGTCTCACCTGCACACTTGAAAAATCCATCAATGCTACCGCTGCTATTATTCGTGATTTGCAGCATGAAATAGAAGACTTAAATCAAGATGTCTTACAGCAGCACTTTGCCATAGACTATCTTTTAGCCCGTCAGGGAGGGTTTTGTACGTTAGTTGGACACTGTGGATGTGCTGTGCATTTTCATTCTTTGAATAAAACTATTGAGAATGAGCTTACCAATTTACAATCATACATTCAAAATAATATCCATGCTCATTACTCACCTTTTGAGTTGCTAACCAATTGGCTCCCTGATGGGTCTTGGCTCAGACAGTTTTTCTTTTATACTCTAATTATTATTATTGTACTAATTGCAACCTGTTGTTTTATTCAATGTATTCCAAATTTATTCGCATTGTTTCATCCTGCTTCCCCCTCTCTTAATCCTCTACAATTGCGATACATTCATAAATCTTTGAATCCTCCATTTAAAATAAAAAACGAGGATATGTAGAGTTGTAATTGCAGGAATGTTCCAATCTTGGATGGCAAAACTCAGATAAAGAATGTTTCCAAGCAAATACAACGCAGGTAAACAAAGTCACTAATCTAAAAGAGGATTAGAGAGAGGAAGTAAACATATGTTAGACTTTAACTAGAGATAATTAATTACTGTGCTAAACAGTAACGAAAGTTAAGCAGTAACCAAAGTTAACCAATGATGGAGGATAATTAAAAATGTGTATAAATGCAAGACTAGACTCCAATAAAGATCATCATGATTCAGTTGTTCACGATCAAACAACTCGACTGCCTCGTCATTACAACAATGGATTGCACTTTAACACAGAAGTCTGTGTAATTACCATATATTGCCTACAACATTTAAACCACTATCATTCAGACATTCCTTTCTGACATAATTATTTCCCTACTATTTTGAAAACTGGAGTTAAAAATTAGTTCTTCTCCCAGGAAGAACAGAAAAGAGATGCTTTAGCAATTACTCACTATGTTTAAGCATAAGAAGCCAGAACCTTTATTCAAAACTTCCAAATCATGCACATCTGTTAGACAAACTCTTTAATTATCTTTACAGCAAACCACTTGTCACTTATTTAATTAAATCTCTTGTCACTGTGGTGATATACACTCCTTATCATCCCACACTCATCTTCACTGTGCAATACAGGTAGCTGCCTTGATGACATGTGATGGAATGTTTACAGATCAGGGGGGAGGAAGAAAATTTCTCCATTTCCAGGAATAAGAGGAATAGCTTTTGAGGCAAAGGTTTGAAAATATTCTAATTTTGTGGGTTGCATGCATGAGACTGAATGTCAGATTCTTTAGCCCAAAATGAAATTTAAGATATGTTTTAATATAAAGGAAAAAAACATCATAAAATCATGGAATCTGAAGCTTACGATTTAATATTAATATTGGGCTGCTATTTGTGGCGGATTTTTCCCATTTATCTCTGCTGGGATTGAAGTACAACTTTTCTCATAGTCATCCAGTAAGGCCATCTGCACGGCAGGTTAAGAGAAATAACTCAAGATTTTCAATGGACTATTCATTATGAGGCCTCAGAGATAGCTCCAGGAGAAGAAAAAAGGTAAACAGGCAGTGTCAATGCTCCATTGCAACTGGATCCGCTCTTTTGTCGGTGCCTTGTCAAGAACAGCATTATTTTGCAGCTCCCAGTACATTTTGCTTAAGCTTCACCAGTAAGCCTACGGCAAATGTTTGTAGGGCCGCCCATGTCACTGGCTTCATCCTGATTGTTGCAAAGATCCAGAAACTGAAGGGAGTACAGTAATTCCATGAGCTTTCTGATCCAAAATGAAATCTGATTGGTGTGCCTTAAGTGTTAATCAAAGAAAATAGCAACCTCCAAACATTTGAGTTCATCAGAGTTGTGTTTTCAAAGAAAGGTTTCCCCACTGCATCAACATTATGGAAAGTGTGTGTTCTGAATCGTAAAAGGCTAATATTCAGATATATCTAATAAAATGGATAGTATAGTTTCATTAACCTTTTAAATAATATTTGGATGTTTGAAAGCTGTTTACCAGATTAGTGAGTATTTCCAGCAAGCTGACTTGAAGAACGATTTTGATATGTTTTGGAGCATCCTTTATTTCTCAATTATTTTTTTTCTTTTTTTAATTTTAAAATGACCTTTATTTACAAAAGATTAAAAAGATATAAACATACAAATATACAGAAATAAAAAATAGTAAATGTACAAAGAGAACAGTAAACATAGTACTTTCTATTACATTTGATATTAGGTTTGATAGTTCATAATAAACAATAATAAATAATAATTGGCAAGTATTCCTTGTCTTTTATAGATAGCATATTAATTAATAAATAACACATGTTACTCTGCTATTATTATTGGATTATAACTGTATTATTTAATCAATAAAACCTTCATAATGTTTATGTAATAGAAGAGAAGCTTGAAACCATTGTTTTATACAGTACATTCAATATATACAACTATATATAATACAGTATGTTTCCTGGGTTCATTTATTCTGTACACTCTTTTTCTTGCGCTCTACCCAGCTGTACCATTTATCCCAGACTAGGTAATACTCTGAATCATCCTTTCCATTTAATTTGAGTGTGAGCCTCTCCATTTCAGCATATTCATATATATTTTGAATACTAATGTGTATCGGTGGTACGTTGGGCCTTTTCCAATATTGCGCCAAAGAAATTTGCGTCGCTGTTAGTAAATGGATGATCAGGTATCTCACTTTGGAAGGATAGTCCCCTTTAATCATCCCCAGGAGGAACAGTTCCGGTTTCCACTCCAATCTGCATTCAATAATTTCTTCTATTCATATTCTCATGGATAGAAGTCCAATATTTTTTAACCTCAGGGCATGTTCACTAAAGGTGGAAATAGGTACCGAATTTCTCTTTACATTTCCAACAGCTTGGGTTTGCTATTAGATATATTTTAGCTAATCTAGAGGGTGCCAGATGCCATCTAGATATCATTTTATATAGATTTTCCTTGTATAGTATTGATTTTGTTAATGTAAGAGTCCTTTGCCAGATTTCCTTCCAGTCATCCAGATCTATATTGTTATCAAAGTTTTTTGCCCAGGCTAGCATTGGTCCTTTCACAATTTCCTCAGCCAATTCGTATTCTAATAGGTAAATATATAATTTAGACATCATATTTTTCTCCAAGCCCAGGAGTATTTTGTCTAATTGAGTGTCTTTTATTTCAAATCCATATTCTTTTACATCCCTATTATATCTCATTTCTATTTGAAAGTAGGACCAATTGTCAAGAATTATTTCTTGGGTTTCTAACTCCTGAATCGATTTAAGCTTTCCCTCACTGTCTAGGATTTGGTAGTATTTTAGCTTTTTGCTAATATCCATCGTGCTAGGATGGAACATCGCCTCCATTGTTGAAAGCCACCTTGGAATTTTAGTGAAGTGGTTCCTTCTGATATCTGTCCAAATTTTAATCAGAGATTTACGTAGAGTGTGTCTGGAAAAATATGAATGGCTTTTATTGTTTGGGTTCCACAAAAATGCGTGCCACCCTATTTGTAAATCATGGCCTTCAAGTGTTATGATTCATTTCCCAATTTAATCCAATCCTTTATTCACACTAGTACCGTCACTTTGTAATAGCTCTCCCATGGGGGAAGTCCAAAGCCACCTCTGCTTTTATTGTCTTGTAGATAGATTTTTTTTATTCTCATTTTTTTCCCTGCCCAAATGAATTTCAATTACAATTCAATTCAATAACAATTTTGTCCAAGTCTTTAAATAATTTTTTATCCAATAATATTGGAATTGTTTGAAATAAATACAAAATTTTGGGTAGGACATTCATCTTGATCATTGCTGTTCTGCCTAATAATGAGATTTACATTTTACTCCAATTTTCCAGATCCTTTCCAATTTGTTGCAATAATTTAATATAGTTGTCCTCCCTCAGGGTTGATATTCTAGGTCTTAGCCAAATGCCTAAATACTCAATCTTAATTACAATTTGTAATCCCATTATTTCCTCTAGTTCTTTTTGTTTACTGTTTGTTAAGTTTTTAAATAGCATTTTGGTCTTTTCCTCATTAATTTTTAATCCTGCCAATTTGCCAAATTTATCTATTTCACTTAATAATACTGGTCCCAAATCTATTGGTTCTTCTATGACAAATACCATGTCATTTGCAAATGCTTGTAATTTGTATTGACTTTTAATTTTTGTTCCCTTAATTTCTTTGTTCAATCTAATTCTGTCCAATAAAGTTTCTAGAATTGTTATAAAAAGCAGAGGTTACAGTGGGCATCCCTGCCTGACACCCTTCTTTATCTCAGATGGTTTGGTAGCTTCTCCATTTATCAGTACATTTGCCTTTTGTGTGGTATAAATTGAATTTAGCATTTTTGCAAAATTACCACCAAATTTCATCAGATTAATCTGGCATTTAATAAAATCCTAGTTAAGATTATCAAAGGCCTTTTGCACATCCAGGAAAACAAGGGCCACTTGGTTTCTTGGGTGCAGTTCATAAAACTCTAATATATCTATTATCATTCTCGTATTATATCTAATCTGTCTCATGGGAAGGAATCCATTTTGATCAAGGTGAATTTTGTCATTGAGCACATTTTTTAATCTTTCTGCCATTGCAGTCATGAAAATTTTATAGTCTGAATTTAGAAGTGATGTTGGTCTATAATTCTTTATTTGATTGGCATCTGCACCCTCTTTAGGGATCAATGTAATATAAGCTTCCTTCCATGATTCTGGAATTTTAGCTTCCAGTAATACCTCATTGCAGATTTCTAGCAACACATTTTCTAGTACCTCTCCTATCTCTTGATATAGCTCATTTGGGAAGCCTGGGGTTTTATTGCTTTCTTTTAATTTTTAATTGCCTCTTTTAATTCACTTAAAGTTATTTCTTTATGAAGTATCTCCTTTTTGTCCTCTGGTGGAGGGTGTAAAGCTCCTTCTTTCAAATATTCTTCTATTTTGATTAGATCAACTGTATCTTGCTTATATAAGTTCTCAAAGTACTCTCTTACAATTACCTTCTTTTTTTCCAAATCGGTCTCTATTACTCCATTTTTGTCCACTAATTGCTATATCGTTCTTTTTTGGGTTTCTTTTTTCAGTTTGTATGCTAACCATCTACCAGGTTTATTTGCATCTTCAAAATAATTTTGTTTTCTATATTGTAGCTTCTTGGTTAATTCCTCCTGATCTAAAATGTTCATTTCATGCTTAGATAGTGCCAGCTCATTTCTGATTTGTCCATCTCCCAGAGTTTCCATTTGTCTATTTTCCAAATCTTTTATTTTTTTTTGTTAGGGTGTTTTGTTCTTCCCATCTTTTTTATTTCTATTTGCTGTGTATGCTATAGATATTCCCCTTAAATACGCCTTTGTTGTGTCCCAGAGATTCTGCAATGAGGTATCCTGTTTTTTTAATTAAATTTAAAGAAACCAATTAATTCTTTCCTGATTTTTTTGGATGTAGCCTTTTTCTTTCAATAGTTGCAAGTTAAGTGTCCATCTACTTTTCTTGTGGGTTCATTCTTTCTAGGTTATCTGCAATGGGTTGTGATCTGCCCAAGTGTTAGTTGAAATCTTTATGTCCTGAATCTCCTTAAGGAAGTCACTGTTCACCCATGCCATATCTAGTCTAGACCATAATTTATGCAGATTGGAGTAGAAAGTGAACTAAGTCAACCCTGGGTTCAACTTCCTCCAAGCATCCACTAGATTTAATTCTTCGGCCATCTCAAAAAAGCTTTGGGGCAATATATTCTGGGGTTTGTTTGTTTGTTTTTTGATATTTTTGTTCACATGCATAGCCTTGATTGTTATTTGTAATTGCATTATAATCTCCAAATATACAAATTTTGGGGTTGCCAATTTCTTTCAATTTCTCATATAACATTTTATAAAATTCATTCTACTTTCAGTGTGGTTTTTTGACATTGACTCCTGTAGTGCTAACATCGTTCCTTGAATTGCCAGCAAGGTGGCTTGAACCGATTGGGTGCCAGTTGAGGTATTGGTTTTCTCCGAGGCCAACATCCCTTCGATCATTCATTGGGTCAATGGTGTAGGACTAGGTTGGTACATATTTTCTCCCAGTTTTCATGATGGTGGTGGTGCTACTAGTCATATCTTTAATAATTTTGTACTTCTACAGAAGAATGATTGAGTCTGTCATCTGCACCTCTATAACTGTCTGGTTTGGTTCTGCATCCCAACAGGACAGATTTCAGAGAATAATTAGGACTGCAGAAAATAACATTTACTACCAACCTGCCTTCAATCAAAGACCTGTATACTGCATGAGTCAAAAAGAAGGCTGTGAAACTATTTACAGACCCCTCACATCCCAGACATAGAGACTTCCAGCTCTATTCTGAATTGAATGGTTAAGGAAATTAGGAATGTTTAATCTATTGATGAGACAAATTAGTGTGACATGATAGTTGTTTTCCAGTACTTGAGGGGCTACCACAGAGTTGATGTTGTCAACCTATTTTCCAAAGCATCTAAAGACAGGACAAGAAGTAATAGATGGAAGATCATTAAAGAGAGATTCAACCTTTAATTAGAGAGAAATTTTCTGATAGTGAGAACAATTAATCAATGAAATAGCTTGCCTCCCATGTTTGTGGGTACTCTATTGTTAGATGTTTTCAGGAATAGACAAGAAAATTATTTGTTCAAGATGGTATAAAATCTCTGGCCTTGGGTAGGGGCTGGACTGGGAGATCTCCAAGATCCTTTCCAATCATATTATTCTGTGTACTAATGTCACCATACTTTGAATAACTCGTCCAAAGTGAAGCACAATAGAGAAAACCAGATTGTACACAAATTGTCCCATTGTTAAGTTTCTCTTTTCTTTGGTTGGTTATCTCCAAAACTGAACTTCTCAACTGCCCATTTTATACCTTCAGCATGAGAAGATATTATATTGGTATTCTAGCTTGCTAACTAAACTACCATGCTACATCCATTGTTAGTGTAATTTCTGACTGGTTTCCTTTGATGGCTCTTTAGTCATCTGATTTTCGAAAACTTGGTTTTGATTTAAATGGATTTTTTTTTCCAGAATTCTTTGAATAAGGTATGCTTGGGTATGCGAGATCCCTTAGGACTCTACCATCACCCCAGTCCTGCTTAACATGAAGCCTCTGGGTCACCCATCAACATGGGACAAGATGTCATCATATGCTGTTGATACCCAATTGTACATTTCAATCAATCAAGTGATGTTGTTGAGGTTCCTTCCCAATCTAGAGAGTGCAAAGGCCTACATGAAGGTGAGCAGGGTTCAGCTCAATACTGGCAAGACTGAATGATTATAGGCTTTAGGTCCCTAGATCCTGATATTTTTTATAATTGGCTCTGAATGGGTTCCTGCAAACAGCACTGGTACACAATTTGGAGATCTTCTTGGTAGTAGCCATGACTTTGTTCTCGTCTTTGCACATTTTTGTCTTGTGTGCAGTTGTGCCTGTTTTTGGATCAGGAGGCAAGGAGTGTTATTAATAGTAACTCAAGTCTTAGTCTACCCCAGGTTGATTTAATATAATGGTTTACATTATAGTGTATATTGTTCTTTGAGAGCATTTAAATGCTGCAACTCTTCCAGAATGCAGTGGCCCAAGCAGTTTTATGCACCATGTAACACCTCTGCTACAGGAGTTGCATCAGATTCCACTAGGCTTCCACATGTAATTCAAGGTATGGCTATCACCTATAGAGCCCTATATGGCTCAAGACTAGGTTCTTTGTGGCACTATCTGTCTTTGGTGTACTATTAGTATGCTGAGGAAGGCAGCCATATACAAAACCATTTAAGCAGTATTTTTTTTTAAGAAATGAATCATTAAATCAATATAACTTAAATCTTACCAAGCCTCAAAGGCATTTGTCAGGAGGGATGAAGGCAGCAAGGGATGATTTTTAGTTACTATATACAAGACATCATAATAGAATCTGACTTTGGAAGATGAAGAAAAGGATGCACATTAGTTAACTTAGATTATCAGCACTGCAATGTCCTTGTGTCAGTTCTGCTCCAGCTGGCTCTCTAGAAGAGAAAAATGCTTGACTCCATCTGAAGGTTACAAGCAGAGGTGGTATTCATCTGGTTCGCACTGGTTCTGGTGACCCAGTAGCAAGAATTTGATGTGCGTTGTGGCCACCAAACTGGTACGGTCGCCTGACAGTCGCTCGCCCTTTCTGGCTGCTCAACGCTTGAGTTGCTCATCTTGTCCGGCTGCTCGAAGCTTGTCCCGCCCACCTCCGCCCTATATATGTTGCCTTTGCCACGTGGCCCAGCTAATTGCCTCCCAATTGCCTTGTTGATACCTGGTAAGCTCACCAAAGGTAAGCAATGCATGCCGCCCGCTAACCCTTTGCCTTGGGTTGGGGCCCGGGGCCCCAGGGACGCATTATTCCCTGAGTCCCTGGAACCTCCAGCTGCCTCGGCTGGGTCAGGGAATGTGTGAGTCCCCAGCTCCAGCCTTGGCCCGGAGCCACTGCCCGCTCACCACCTGCTCTCCTTAAGCGTAATGCGTCACCCATTTCCCCCTCCTTCAGAGGCCCAGGGCTGGCCCAGGGCTCAGAGCCACTGGTTCCCTGCCAGCCCACATCTCACTCCTCTTGCCATGGCAGAAAGCAAGCAGTGGGGTTGGCAGCACTGCTACGGGAGGCAGCCCTGGGAGTCCAATAAAGAGGAAAAAAGAAAGAGAAAGAAAGAAAAGTAGGAAGAAAGAAGGAGAAAGAAAGGAAGGGGGAGAAAGAGAGAAAGAAAAAATAGAATATATACATAAAAAATATAACATTATTCTTTCCCATGGGTGCTCAGTCTTCTATGCAAGGCTACCTTGACCTAGGATAAACTCTGGTCAATCAAATATCTGTTGTCATAGGATCTTTTATTAAATATGCTATCTGAGCAGAACAGAAGAGGTAATAAAAACACAAGGTAAAACATTTTTAAAAGCATTTTTTTTCATTCTCATATCTACAGCAATTGATATTTGATGCAATTTTGATCTCATAAATTTCTTTAAGGAAAACCAGCATAATCCAGTTGCTTTGGGTGGGCTGAATTAAAAAAAATAGAATCATCTAATGTCGAGCAATAACATGAACTATTTTATTTTATGGTGGATTTATGTCTCATACTGCCTTCCACAAGATCTTTATTTAAATTCTACTTGTTTCTAAAAAATATTTAAAGATCACATTCAAAAGTTGTTCCTTACCAATCAGTCACAAGTGGGAAATTGCACGAGAAACCACAGATTCCTTAGGAATTAGAATCAGCTTTCAGAAGATATGGAGCCAAGGCATTATCAATAATCAAGTGCTGAGAATAGCTTCTTTTTAATGCTCGGTTGAACAGCCAGATAAATCTCTCAGATCCTGATTGCTAAGTATCTGGTTCTTGCTAAGACTAAACAAAAAGAAGAAGCTTGTCTTGACTTCTCTTGACTTCATATGACCTAATTTTGATCTTGTGTACTTTTTGCATCAACATCATTCAAGCTGAACAGACTGAGGATAATAAATCAGATTGAATCAATCTGCCTGAGATCAACTGCCTCTGGCCTTGAAGATTCATAGCTTAAGCATCAATATTTGGGTACAGACATGGCAAAGCCTACCTTGTTCAAATTCTGTTTATTTTCTGAAATTATAGCGTGGTATCTTTTCTGTATGACACCTGAAAATATAGCTCAACCTAGGCACGGAAAAACATAAGAATAGCACATTGGGTAAGAATTAATATATATTATGGAGGGTAGGTAACATAAGCTGCTATTTTTGGCAGCTGTCCTGGGTGTCATTACATGTTATTTGGTTTGACCTCTTGAGTAGTGCTGGTCATTTGTCCTGTTTGGTTTAGATAGTCCACCATTAAAACTAAGATAACACTAATCAAACAATTCAACAAATGACTAAGAAGATTGTGCAGCATTTTGCCCACTCAAATAGTGTATTCATCATTGATACAAAATAATATGCCTGCTGAACAGATATGTTACCGCTGCTGGAGTAGGTTCCAAAAATGGGAAGTTGAACAGTATCATCACACTATTTACAAGAAGTTATTGAATTCCCTTGTTGATAGCCTTCTGTTCCCCTTTGAACCTGTATTGACCTCTTACATTTTACAAATCTGCAACTTCATTTTTCTGCCATCTGGAAACCATAGAAACCAAACAAATGTACAGGCAACAAGTTCGTCATTTGACTATCTCTTGCTGATCTCCATGGAAACATCTCAGATTTTTTTTCTTTTCTTTTTTTTTTTTGAGAAACTGAAACATTTTTAAAATTAACTGCATGAACAGAATTTAATTGGTCTCTGATCTCATCAGAAAAATTGAAAGCCAAAATAAATAATGCAAGGTATTCCTGGAGTGCATATCTTTTCACAGCTAAGATCTATTCCTATCTGTTTACATTAGTATCTATAATAACTCTTTATCTTGCGATCCTAAATTATTAAATATTGGGGAAAGTATTTCTATGTTCTGCTCACTAATCAGCCAAAACTTACTCATGAAAGCAAAGTAGTGACATAATGTTAGCATGTTTTGATTATTTCCTCTTAGGTAACGGAAAGGCAAGGTGCTGTACAATTAAGTTTTTTCTTTTCTTTTTATAAAATTTAGGCACATTTACCACCATGCCAGTATAATTCTTTCCTGCCTTTTTTGCCGTTGTTCTCATATTGTCCACCATTAACAAGGGAATGAAGGCCACAATGGCGTCTGACTTGAACATGATCCCTTGAAGGATTGGGGGTGGGATGTAGTATCAGTTCTCTCACACCCATAATGTACATCAACTCCTACTTCAAGGGCATGCTTAGTTCCTAGTGACAATGGATATATCCAGACAGGGGTGGGATACAAATATTTTTTACTATTGATTCCGTGGATGTGGCTAGGTGGTGTGGCCATGTGACTGGGTGGATGTGGCTTCTTTCCCCCCCCCTTTTTTTTGGCAGCACTCCCCCCCCCTGCCTCTTGGGCCTCAGGGAAGCCTCCTGGGTCAAGCAGTAAGACAGTAAGGGGGATCCTGGCACAGCTGATCATCGGAACAGCTTGATCGCCAGGAGGAAAAAAAAGAAATACCCTAAGGCAGGGGTCCCCAACCATCGGGCCGCAGACCGGTACCGGTCTGTGGAACATTTTCTACCAGGCCGCCGGTTTGCTGGGCGCCGCCATCTTGTTTTGATGAGAAAGTGCTTCCGGTGAGCTTTTCCGGTTGGAAAGCGGCGTTTGGGTCCTGAAGGAATCCTCATGCTTTAGTTTCATCGGTGGGGGGGGGGGCTTTGAACAAAACGTGAGGATTCTTTCAGCACCCAAGGCAAGGCGAGTGGAGCAACCGTCCCGAAGCCCATCGACAAAGGTACAAAGGAGGAGTTGAAGGTGGCGGGGAGAAGAGGGGGACGGCTGGCTGGCCGGTCGCTCGGCTCGCCTTGCCATGTGTGCTGATGCCGGTACCAGGCCGCAGATCATTTTGTGATGCCGGTACCGGGCCATGGCACAAAAAAGATTGGGGGCCACTGCCCTAAGGAATGACCAGGTGGGGCAGGGCAGGGCAGGGTGGGCAGGGGAGAATGCAGTCAGCGATGTCGCGCAACATCATGCAAGTGCGATAAGGACTGACTGGGAGGGGAGGGCAGGACCAGCCAGGGGCATGATCTGCCGGTTCTCCGAACTGCGCGGAATTGTAACAACCGGTTCTAACGAACCAGTCCAAACTGGTAGAATCCAACCCCTGTATCCAGATTATTTTCTTGGCAGCTCCATTGTAGTGATTTATCACTGACTTCTTCCAAAATATTTTTTTAAATGTTTGCCTAACCACTGGCTCCAGTATTCTCTGGACCTTCTAATCAAAGTGCAATAACAGTAGAATACAATAACAGAAACTTGAAAACCGGGTGAGATATATTGTCACTCTGCTTCTTATACCCAAGAAGGCGGAGTAATCTTGAGTTTCTTCCTCACTCTGCCCTCCTTTCAGAACTAAGCTGATATTTACCTAAGGCTATTAAAACTTACTTCAAGGCCCTCTTCTGTACTCTTCTAAAATACCAAAACAAGACAAGTTCATCTTGGTCCTGCAACCTACTGAAAGAAAACCATTGCTATGATGATGTTTTTTGTAAGACCGCTAAGCAGCACACACACAGATATATTTGCTCTTCCTTCATCTTTGAAGCAACACAGCCAAAGGATGAAATATCCTAGTTTCTTCATTCCATTAATCTTGATAGTATTCTACTGCCTGCAGGAAGTACATCACCTGAGCTGCCTGATCAAATTGTACTTGATATAGCTCACATTTTTCAACTGAATTGTAAAACAAGCTATCATCTATAGAAGTAACTGTACTTTCATGCATTTGATATGAGTATTTAAAAAGGGAAGCCAGTGGATATATAGATCCCATTAATGTAAGCTTTCAAATATTGTAGGATTAGATTCCTAAGTATACAGAAAATCAACATCTAATACGTGCATTTTTAGCAAGGCTGGAGGCTTGTCTGCTCATTTCTACATAAGATCTTCCTTAATATGACTCACACTTGTGTACAAAGCTGTGTTTGTTCCATTTTCATCCATCCTATTGGTGCTGTCTTTATGCAGACAGATTATTTTTATCACATGAAATATATGGACTGGCAGCCCATTAATTCTGCAGTTTAAGTTTCAATAGTATGTATTCTAATAAAAAAAACCACTTCACTAGATATTGCCATAGCAACAGAGAACATTAGAAGTCTTTTTAAACATCGGTTGAGAATAACATTGAGAATAATACTTAATTTTCCCCCCCCTAAGATAACTATCTAAAACCCATATAAAAGAAAGAGTTATGCTTATTCATAATACATTCAAACTAAATAATATTAAAAAATAATTCATTTACGAGGATGGAACTAATTGGGCTTTTTTTCAAATACAGGAGCTTTGCCTAAAATAGGGAATTAATTTGATTTCATTTTCTTTATCTTATCTGTTTATTCCATACATTCTTTCACCCTTCTGCCATCCACCGATGCCTTCATTGCATCAGAGTTCATGTCAATTTAATGAATGCAATGAATACTCTATATTTCTTATACATATGGCAGCATCATGCCTTTTGTTTCACCACATCTTTCTGGCTCTGCCGATGCAACACATTCACTATCAGAATAAAGAATTCCAAATCGGATCAGATTAATAAGAGTTGGAAGGGACCTTGTAGATCATCTAGTCCAATCCTCCACCCAAGCAGGAGACCCTACATCATTTCTGACAGATGTCAGTCCAGTCTCTTTTTGAAAGCTTCTAGGGATGAAGCTCCCACAACTTATGAAAGCAAGCTGTTCCATGGGTTGATTGTTCTCACTGTCAGAAAATTTCTCCTTATTTCCAGGTTGAACCTCTCCTCGTTCAGTTTCCATCGATTATTCCTTGTCTGGCCTTTGGGTGCTTTGGAAAATAGCTAGACCTCCTCCTCTCTGTGGCAGCCCCTCAAATATTGGAAGACTGCTATCATGACTCCCCTGGTCCTTCTCTTCACTAGATAAGCCATGCCCAGTTCCTGCAACTGTTCATGTATGTTTTAGAATCCAGTCCCCTGATCATCTTGGTTGCTTTTCTCGGCACTCTTTCTAGAGTCTCAACATCTTTTTTATAATGTGATGACCAAAACTGGATGCAGTATTCTATGTATGGTCTCATTAAGGTTTTATAGAGTGGTATTAGTACCTCACTTGATCTTGGTTGTATCTCTCTATTAAACTTAGGATTGCATTGGCTTTTTGGACTGGCACAACACACTGTTGGCTCATATTTAATTGGTTGCCCACTATGACAAAACAAAAGAGAGGGTTTTTCCTCTCACAGTTACTGCTTTTAAGCCTGGTTTCACCCAGTCTATATGTGAAGTTTTGGGTTTTCTTGCCTAAGGGTAAGACTTTACTTTTTTGTTCATTAAATTTCATTTTGTTAAATGGGGGCCAGTGCTCAAATCTGTCAAGATCCATCTGGATCTTGAGCCTATAGGGTGTTAGCTATTCCTGCCAGCTTAATATCACCCACAAATTTGATAAGTTCCTCTTCTATTTCCTCACGTAAGTCACTTATGAAGATATTGAAGGGTACTGGGGACTAAGACAGAACCTTGGAGCACCACACTGCTTACTTCCCTCCATGTAGATGTAGTACCATTAAGGACTACTTGTTGAATATGGTTTGTCAGCCAGTTACAAATCCACCTGATGATGACGCTATCTATCCCACCTTTTTCTAGCTTTCCAAGAAGTAGGTTGTGGTCTACTTTCCTGAATGTCTTGCTGAAGTCTAAGTACATTATGTCCACAGTATTTCACTGTTTACTAATTTAGTTACTATGTTGAATCGAATCAAATCGAACTGAACTGAACACAACGGAACAGAACAGAACAAAATAGAACAGAAGAATGACATAAGATTGGTTTGCCATGATCTGTTTTTAACAAACCCATACTGACTTCTACTTATTACTTTACTTGTTTCTAGATGTTGGCAAATCTGTTTTTTCATTATCTTTTCCAATATCTTCCCAGGTATTGATGTTAGGCTGATTGATCTGTAGTTTCCTGGGTCTGTTTTTTTCCTCCCTTTTTTGGAGATGGGAACCACGTCGGTTCTTTTCCAGTCCTCTGGTAGTTCCCCAGTGCTCCAGGATTTTTGGAAGATGTGGTACAGTGATTCTGAGATGGCATCTGCCAGCTCCTTTAAAACTCTGGGATATAATCCATCAGGTCCTGGTGATTTGTATTCATCAACCTCAGACAGATATTTTCTTACAATTTTTTGCTTTTATTTCTAGTCTGTCTTTTACAGTTATGTTTTTGGTAGGTTGGACTATTGTTTCCTTTTGCATGAAAGCCAATGCAAAGAATGACTTAAGCAGCTCTGCTTTTTGTCTACTGCCTGTTACTTCCTTGCTGTCTTGTCTCTTTAGTGGACCAATTATTTCCTTGATTTTTTTTTTCTTGTTATTTATATGTTGGACGAAACTTTTATTACTTTTGACTTCTGTTCCATATTACCAGGCTTGTGATATCAGCAATTTCAATGATATTTTTGAAAAAACCCCACAAGTATAGCGAATAAATAGATCAATGTTCTAAAAGATTGTGGCAAGTCTGGGAAGGAATGGAAGGAGAAGTAGATACACATAAACAATCAGGAGAATGAAGGCAAGTCAGTTGGCACTTATCTTATAAACAGCAACTTAGTGCAAGTGAGAAACCTGGGAGGAAATATTTCAAATCATTTAAAGAAATCCAGTCTTATTGAATTTACTAAAAATGGATGTTAGAAATCCCACAGAGTTTCCAGTATTCTGTATTTACCAGAGATTAACATTAAAGACATTTTACTCTGAAATTCTGAGCAATTCTTGCTTTTTTGATGGGATGGTGGTGGACAGAGACGGGGCTGACAAATGTGTTCAAATGAATGGAGATGTGTGAACGTGTCTATATGTGTATGAGCCACAGACAAAACAGAGAAACAGATATTCTTCAGTGAATCAATTCATTTGAGGTGGTGGTTTGAAATATGTTTGTGATTTGGGAAATATTTATCCCTGGTTAAATAATTAATAATCATTATTGATTTTATTGAATTGTTAAGTATTAATAATGTTTAATAACCATTGGGTTACACCTTCACTGCTTTTGGTAAAACATGTTTTCTCATTCTGTCCAATATTTAGGAAGATTCACAATCTGATCATTTTAAGTATTAAATTATGCTGATCATGGATCTAAATAAAATTAATTAGAATTTTTGGCGGTTTTCTAAGCTATCCAAGGGAACAGTTCTGTACTATGAGCAAACAAATCTGGATATAATATCTTTGCCTTTAAATGTATGAATGGAAGAATTCCATTGTGAAATTTCACTCTAAAATACTGAATAATTAAAATAATGTATAATGTAGGGACCACTTCTTGTATTTAAGAAACCACCAATATTTATCATTATTGTTTGAATAGGTGACGCATCAGAGGGCTTTGTATTTTTCTCTTATTGTTTGCCAGAGTGCCTGATGGTTCATTAGTAAGATGGTTTCTATTTGGCATTAATCATCCATTTGGAGGATGTTTTTTCCCTTTTAAGTCACAGTGATTGCAACTTCAAAGTCTATTTAAAAGGATGAATAGCTCCCATTTTCCCCTAAAACTTTTCATGCCATAGATTGCTATGGGAGAAATTCTTTATCAGTTCTTAATTTTTATACAGAGACAGGAAAGAGGGCACAGCATTGTCTTTGATTGCTTGTAAATCATTTAATTCTTGACAACTGAAGCAACATCAAAGCCTTTGTATAATCTAAATAAATAAATAATTTCTAATTCCTTTTCCAAAAATGACTAGAGGTCCTTTATAATTTCTGCCCCAAAAGGGTGATCTGTTGTGTTTGTGAGTGCTTCCTGCTTTCCCCTCATTTGCTTCTGTGTACACCTATGTGTACAATTGCCAGTCTATCTCTTGGGGTCACGCTTGGGGAATTTGGGAAGCAGGGAGTCTCAGAGTCTGTTCCAAACCTTCTTTCTAGAGCCCACCTAGCTAGCCAGCCAAAGAAGCAAGAATTGCATGGGTTTCAAAAAGGCATCTTTAAATGCACGTTGGTTTCTCCACTTTGGCTGTAACTACATCATCAGCTTTTGTTTGCATTTGGGTAATTTGAAGCAAGTCCTCCTCTGATACTCCCCCTTCTGCCACAGCCATGTGACTTTCTCTCCACACAGTCCAGATGTCGGGAAGTGATGGAAGAGTCTGGGTGTCAGGTGTCCTGGTACTGATGATGAATTAGGAGAGTCATGAGTCTCCAGCCAAACTTTCAAAACTTCAAAAGGATTTATTGGGAGTTAAAAGATCTACCATTGCCTGGGTGTTGTTGACTCTGAGACATATCATTCATTGTCACCCTTGACCCTGGTTTTCCCCCACCCCCTGGGTGTATCATAATTTATATTCTCCAGTGGGACACACCCATAGCCAAGAGTCACCAATCATGCTCTCCAGTTAGAATTTTGCATGGCAGAAACTTCAATCATCTTTGAAAACATTTTTGCAGTTTCGGCTGCTGCACTGCTTCCCTCTCCCTTTCTGTTGGCCACTCTGAAAGACTATAGAAATATTTTATGAGTTGACACATTAATTGTTTCACCCGCTTTCTGGTTTCTGCTGTAAAATTCATGCCTGCATTATATTCCTTCAAGATGTTTTCAAGTGTAGCCCACTCGATGGTTTCTACTTCTGTTGGCACTGATAATGATTTAGCCATTTTGTAAACTTGTGGACCACAATAGCTCAGGAAAAGTGTGCTTTTCCTCATGTCCGACAGATCCTGAAGATTGTTAGCTACCATGAACAATTTAAATCGACCCATATATGAGGACCATTCTTCGATAGTTGGGTTGGATTGAGTTGATGGAGCATGTGTGATCATCTTGGGATGGCCAATGTGGGCTGCTGGTTTGGCTGCGAAGATGGCTACTGATGCCATGTGGATGCTGGTCCTTTGTTCTCTTCTAACATTCCACCTTCATCGCCAGTGATAAGTCTGGGGTTGATTGAAGAGGCAGGACACACAGAGAGTTGAAATCAGCTCTTTTATTCAGTTTCGGTAAAAGACAAGGGAACGCTGCTACTGGCAGCTTCCTTTAACAGGGAGCTGTCTGGCACTTCAGCAACTGATATTGGTTCATTTTCCCGGTGGATGAGTGAGTGAACCAATGAGTGAAGTCTTATGTCTGACTTCACTCCCTCATGAATATTTAATACTGCTGGCTTTAAACCCTGGTTTTGTTAACTGACCTGATAAAGGGAAAACTGATAGATGGCTATATGGTAGATAATTGGTACACATTCTCTTTTATGCTGGACCTTAATTTCAATTCTTATTCAACTGGGAAACTTATGGAAGATTATGAGACCAATCACTATCTCATAGTTTAGCCTACCTTGCAGGTTTGTTATGAAACAAACCTGCATTTGTAGGAAACAAATGCAACAAATATATCTGTAAAATACATACATTTTAATGTATTATATCAAAATTCTTTCATTAAAGAGTTGGAATTTAAAATATCAGCTCTTTAGCATTGTCAAGGCTAAAAGGCTATTCTCCATAATATGATGAATTATTTGCAATATTTTATCCGGCATCTCTGTGGTAATCTTTTTTTCTGCATATTTTGGTAGTCACTAATATTCCCTTGGAAAATTCCAACATAATATTTAAAATAAGGAAAAGAGAGCTTAAATGAGCAAATAAAACAAATTTTATTTACAGTACTAATTTCGTCCTTCAAACTAAAGCTTTCCACATTATTTTTTCTGCTCCCTATCCTCATTTAATCCATGGAATTTACATTTTTCAAATGCTTATATTTCTTTTTTATTTTGTATTTAAAGACTACAATAACGGCATGCAAAGGAAAGCTTTCCAAATTGTCCTTTAATCAGCATTTTTCTACACATATCTTTTCATGGTCTTATTTAATTATTATATTTATTTGGCCAAATGCTTTAATCAGTGAAACAGAAAAGATTAGTAGAATTTGAATGATAACCTCACAAGTATTTTAAACCAAACAGAGCTGTAAGAAGTAAAAGCAATAAAGTATTTATAGCAACCAATCAACTATGGCTAAGATTAGTACTTTTTCATTTTAATATGCAATTTTCCTTTTTATTTTTATATAAAAAAGGTCTATCCTCCCTGTTTCATTGTATAAGGATATATTCAATACTCTAAAAAGAGCCTGCAGATTCTAATTTGAGAGGCTTATAAATTCTGGTTGGCTTTAGCCTTGTATCAATGAAGACAGACCTGTCTCCTATGACATAAGAAACATTTACTTGGATGGGTATTAGATTCATCTGAAACATAGATCCTCCTTGAGCTCAGAATGAACCAAAATGCAGAATTCACCAAAGTCAAAGATAATTAAAAACAAAACAAAACATGTAAATAACAAGAAAAAAAATCAAGGACACAATTGGTCCACTAAAGAGAGAAGATGGCAAGGAAGAAACAGGCAACAGAGAGAAAGCAGAGCTGCTTAACTCATTCTTTGCATCAGTCTTCATGCAAAAAGAATCTATAGCCCAACCTACCAAAAGCATCACTGTAAAAGACAGACTAGAAATAAAAACCAAAAAAATGGTAAGAAAACACCTGTCTGATGTTGATGAATACAAATCACCAGGACCTGACGGATTATATCCCAAAGTTCTAAAGGAGCTGGCAGATGCCATCTCAGAATCACTGTACCACATCTTTCAAAAATCCTGGAGCACCAGGGAGCTACCAGAGGACTGGAAAAGGACTGATGTGGTTCCCATCTTCAAAAAAGGGATGAAAAAAACAGACCCAGGAAACTACAGATCAATCAGCCTAACATCAATACCTGGGAAGATATTGGAAAAGATAATAAAAAACAGATCTGCCAACATCTAGAAACAAGTAAAGTAATAAGTAGAAGTCAGTATGGGTTTGTTAAAAACAGATCATGCCAAACCAATCTTATTTCATTCTTCAACATAGTAACTAAATTTGTAGACCAGAGAAATACTATGGATGTAATATACTTAGACTTCAGGAAGGCATTCGACAAAGTAGACTACAACCTACTTCTTGGTAAGCTAGAAAAAAGAGGGGAAGATAGCATCACTATTCAAGATGGCACCGATGACAGCTGCCTCAGTGAAATGCTCTCTAATGGTTTCTTTATTCTTTATTATTCTCTGCAATTCACTACAGATTCCATACTCACGAGACCATCTGCTGAGAATTGGGCAATATTTCTTTAAGGAGCAGCTTTCTGATTCCTCATGCCCCGCCTCCCCCTAGTCTTTGCCAAAGCGGAGGCGATTCTAACTAATTAGCTGGTGTCATGGATTACAACAAACAAAAGAAAGAAGCGGCAGTGCCCAAAAAGGAGACAAGGTAAAAAAGTGGGAATTTTAAATAGACTAAGGAATGGGAGTGGGGATCCTTTCCCTTCAATCTTTCTAACTAATATATACTCACTTGCTATCAAGATGGATGAAATACATCTTTTAAATAGATGCAATTCTGATTTCTACAATTCAGCAGTTCTCTGTTTTACTGAAACCTGCCTTAATGCAGAAATTCATGATGACAACAGCATATACATCCCAGGATTTCAGATATTTAGGTCAAACAGAATTGAAGAGACATCAGGTAAAACAAAGGGTGGAGGATTATGTTTATATATCAACAACAGCTGGTCTCAGGTTATAACTATAATATATAAATTCTGTGATGAAAACTTAATAGTCTTTACATATCAACTGCAAGCCATTTTATTCTCCACATTTCTTCTCATTTCTCCTAATAGCTGTGTATGTTCCTCCACAAGCTTGTGTAAACAAGGCAAGGAATTCTAGCTGATCAAATTATGGAGGTTGAAGTCAAACATCCAGATTCCCTTCCCATCATTTTAGCAGATTTCAATCAAGCAAATTTTACCAGCCACCTGCAGACACACCATGGACAGCCCCAACCCGTTAGATGTCAAGGTCCTCTTCAATCACAAAGGACAAACATCAGTGTATAGATAATTTAGTCATTTATGAGTCATGAACCCCCAGTATTGCTATGCAGAATCTAGCCACCTGTGTTGTAATTATGGACTGTTCATCCTTACACCGCCGCTGGAGATAAGGAGTCTCAGAACAGCCAGCAATTATTTGAAGAATATGTTTTTCCAAATCTCTCTGTAAAAGGTACATCAAACGAGTATGTGACCAACAGTCTCCATCTCTCCTGAACCACAGGAGTTAATTATATTTTTATACTTGCCATATAGGACAGCCGATGGAAGTGCATGGTACCATGTGAGTGAAAATGCTTTCCAATGGTTTGCTGACTCCAACTGGCTAAGATAACTAACCGGAGTAGCAATATAATTAATGGTGTCTGGAGACAGAAACAGCAGAGCTTTCCCTAAGTCTGTTTGCCTTGTCATAGTCCATCTTGAGTATTGAGGCTGGGGAGAAGCCTAGTTTGGCGAGGTTGGGCTCGACAGCTTTGATCCATGATGAGGAGAATTTGTCCCGGAGGATTAATGGAGCCAGACCTTGTGGAAAGAAATTAAGCTTTAGCTAGAGATTCTTGCTTCGACTTTTGTCAATCCTGTCTCCAGGTGCAGAAGTGCATTTGGGCAGTGGTGGGATTCAAAAGTTCCCACCACTGATTCTGTGGGCGTGGCTTGGTGGGTGTGGCTGCAAGGGTGGGATCGTGAAACTCTTGTGACTCCTGTGACTTGCACGATTGCATGATTCTGCACACATGCATGCCAAACGCATGCTTTGTGCACACATTAAAACAGTAAAAATTAAGCTACTGTGCCTCTCAGCTGTTTAGCACAGCAATCAGCTCTGCTGCACCAAACAGCTGAGAGGTTAAAAAGGATCTAGAAGCAGGGGCAGGTGGGTGGGCCCAACTGCAGAGCGTCAGAGAGGCTCAGAGTAAACTGGTTCTCTGCCAGCTGATCTTCGGTGCTACTGGTATGCCAGAACCGGGCCGAACTGGTAGAATACCATCACTGCATTTGGGACACAATGCCGGCACCTGGAGAATTGATCTAATGAATTTGGGTTGAACTTTTTCCAATGGTGTAAAATATAAAGCTGAGGGTCCAAGCAAGGTCCCATAAAGAAGCTGTGCTACAACATGGCCAGAGAAAGCTTAATTGCAGCAGAGGCATAAAGTCTTCCCTTTGTGCAGAAAAAAATAAGGGTGGTGCTTGCTGATCTTTAGCCCAGGGCAGCCAATATTCATCATGTGTTTTTCGAGACCTGGATGACCACCCCCAGGTATTTGAAGGTGCTTCCCTGCTATATAGTATGGCCATTTAGATACCATGAATAGAGTTTTGGCCATTTTGCAATTATTCTCATAATTTATGTCCAGATTATTGTAATTACAATACTGGATGAGGTTCCCAAGGTTCTTTTAAGGCCTACTGGTGTCCTGTAGAGGATCACAGTATCATTTGCATGCAGATGGTTCAATCACCTACTTTTGGGGGGAAGGTAATTTAATGGTTTATTTAACCATTTTACCATGTCATTTATGTAGAGGTTGAAAAACAAGGGGGCCAAAACACACCCATTTAACCCCCTTTTGAGTTTTGACTGACTTTGAGAGGGACCCTTGCATATTACACCTCACCTTGAGGGATGTTTTAGTATGTAGGGTGCATAATAGATGAAGAAGCCTGTGGTTCAGTTGAGGAAGCTTCCAGCTTCTCCCTTAGCTTAGACCTGGTAACTGTATAAAAGGCTGTAGTACACCCATAGTAGACAAAACTCTGAGGTAGGTAGATTGCTCCAAGAAAATTTTCATATTGGCACAGATCTGGTGGAAACCGACTCTGAAGATTCCCATGGTTTTCACCTGATTAGATTTTCTCTTCCCGCAAACAATCAGTCACCTGGTCCAATCATGGTCCCATCCAATTGCCTGGAAACATCACTCTTCTCTTCTCAGACCAGGTGTGAGAATGTCCTTGATTCCCAGGAAAAGTATTTTGTTTTGGCTTCAAAAGCCCAGCTATGTCTCTTTCCCGCTCCCTATCCCTCAGCTCCAGAGTGACAACACTGAAGCTCCAAATGGCTTTGGTCAGGTCAGCTTCAGGGTCGACAGCTGCCTTGAGATCATATAATCATACAGGTCTATTTGATACATCTTTTTCAATCGGATGATGAAGAACTAAGCACTGATCTATGGTGCCTCTCCCGTCTCTAAACCTGGTTTGTTCTTCAGTGATCAAATTCTCAAGATTTATCCACTCCTTTAATTTATCTTGGAAGTATTTGGCATAGAGTTTGCTGATTACATTTAGCAGACTTATTGGTCTGTAATTG
Source organism: Pseudonaja textilis (assembly GCF_049901715.1). Classification (NCBI taxonomy): domain Eukaryota; kingdom Metazoa; phylum Chordata; class Lepidosauria; order Squamata; family Elapidae; genus Pseudonaja; species Pseudonaja textilis. The sequence goes on along the minus strand of NC_141995.1, from coordinate 61,894,842 downwards.
GCAGTGTCATCTCTCTTTCCCTTTTTAAAAATTGGGACAATTGCCAAGCACCAATCTTCCGGGACATGGCCAGTGGAGTCGATATAAGTGAATAGCGCTGCCAGAACTTGTATCCACCACTCCAAATTGATCTTTAATAATTCAGCAGAAACGAAGTCAGCTCCTGGGGCTTTCCTAGTCCTGAGTTGGCCAATGAGCAATTTTAATTTTGGATTCTGAAACTGGGAGCCATTCAGGTGAATCCTTCATTGTATACCTTATACTCTCGCTGGAGGGGTCTTCATATATTCTCTGAAAGTGAAGTTCCCAGGTTGTAGGAAGTATACAGGCCTCTAGTGTGGTATGAATTCTGTCAGGGTGACTAGCTATTGGATGCCAGAATAGAGAAGAGTTCTTTTGCTTTGCTGCCACAATAAACTGTCCCCAGGAGGACCTTGTGTCGTGTTTCTTCTTAAGAGTAATCAATTGCTTAAATTGTTTTTTGAGTGTAAGAAGATGTTTAAGAGTTATTTTATTGCCCTTCCCAGTCTTGTTTTTGTACTACTTATAGGCCAAGGTGAGAGCTTTCTTGGCTTCTACACGGTTCTTGTCAAACCATAGTTTGGAGGTGATACAGGCCCTCTTAGTTGAAAAGCTCCGATTATGTGCTAGTAATGGTTGTAGCTTATGAACTATGTTTTTATAAAGTTTTAGTAAATCTTGGGAAGGGTTGGCTGATATAAAGGCTGAATTGAGTTTTTGAAGGTTGTCCTCTGATAGGGTTCCCTTCACCTTCTGATCAATTGGAGGGAAGTAGCTGGGGATTCATCTTGTGAGAAGATATTGAGGACACTTCTGACTCAAATGAGGGTGGAAGATGGATTATATCATATGTGTTTGCCCACTTATCTCCTATTTTATATTTTACAATTGAGTTTTTCTTCCTTCCATCACTACCTACCTCATTGTTTGATTAGTTGTCTTGGGGTTTATGTTGAGATTAAGTCCTAAATATCCTAAAGGTTAATCTCTCTCTCTCTCTCTGTCTCTCTCTCTCTCTCTCACATACACACACACACACACTCAACTTTAGTTTAATGTCCTTCTGATAAGTTGATCCAGTTGTTTTCTGAGTACATTCTTCCTTGTTCTTTTGAGGTACTGCCCCTCCCTTGCCAGAAATCCTTTATGTACGTAATGCACACCATGGTCTAGGAATCTGAAGTTCTCTTGCTGGCATCAATTATTAACCCAGTGTTTCATTTCTAATATTCTTTGTTCCCTCGTTGAGTGTTGACCTTTCATTGGAAGTACATATGAAAACACCACTTGGGCTCCTAACTCCTTAACTTTCTTGCCTAGCTAATCATAATTTCTCAATATCATTTTCAGGTTCATTGTTGTGTCATTCATCTCTTCATGAAGGAGAAGAAAGCAGTAGTAATCTGTGGTACCGATTATTTTAGTAATGTTCTCAGTCACATCTTTGATGTTTGCTCCAGGGAGGCAACATACCCCTCTATATTGAATGTCCAGTCTACAGATGGCTGGTCCTGTTCCCCTGAGAACTGAATCTCTTGTCAATGATTTTCACCATATTTTCTCTAGGAAATTCTGAGCTACTTTTCTTCCTTTCATAGGAGCGCTTGATGATGCCTCTTTTCTAGGTGTCTGATGCTTTCTTCCAGGGGGAGGCTGTGAAATCAATTGGTCAACTTCAAAGAGACTGGACTAGACAGCAGGGGCATTGTTCTTGGTTCTGTTGTCTTCTCTGAGTGACATGTTTACATAGGCCTTCCTCTAAACTTCATATACAGGGTCATTTTTTTCAGAGTTTGGTTGTTTCTTATTATGTTCTGTTTGGATATAGTCTTCTTGCTTAGGTATAAGTTTTTCATTTTGTAGGTTGAATTTCGGAATGGCTAGAATTTCCTCTAGACCCTTTACTTTTTCTTCCAGTAATCAGTTTAGTTTACATTTGGTACATGAGTAATTTGAGTCTTCTATAGGCATAAGCACGTACATGGAACATATTTTATACATCACAACAGTGTCAATCTCTTTTTCTATGACTATGGTTTGTTTTTTTGCTAGTTCATTTAAGGATTGAAATTTTAAAACTTTATAAATGTTTAAAATGTAAAATATTTGACCACAGATTTTGAAAAAAAAAATCTAATTTAAAATTCTAAAAGTCATTAAAAATATAAAAGTGTGCACTTTGATATACACTTCTTTTGCAGGAAATCTCTGGCTGCTTTCTAGGAGATGCTTTGCCCTCTACTCTCTGCCTCAAAAACTTATTCCTTTCCTCCCTGTCTAGAAGTATATTGTACTTATCCTTTTCCTGCCTGCCTTCTTGCCCTTCAGTTGCCTGGCCACTGCTGGTATTTTTGGGTACAATGTGCTGCTCTGGGCACTCCACTCTACTGCCATTTAGCTCTGTGCCATCACAGCTGGTCTGCTGCACTGCTCTCGGAATTTTTAGGGACAAACATCTTGGAGAGAACAAAGCCAAACAAACAAAACAAAATCGTCGCACAACTAGACCTGAAAGTTATCAAGTTGTCAGTAGAGGTCTGTTTCAAGCCAATTGGAGGATTGAATTCTGATCAATATCAGGGGTAATAATTATTTTTTCCCATTTCATCAGCATCTGTACTGTTTCACAGAGACAATAAGGACCATTATTTTAAACGAATACAATTACAAGTCCTTATGGATGCAATGCTTTTACAGAACAGGATTTTAAAATGGTAAGACTATTATCTTCCGCCTAGGTTATTTATAATATGCTTCTATTTTGGGATAAAAACTGCAATAAACATTCCTTATTCAGTAACAGCTTGCTTGAAAAGTTTTATATTTCTCCTGCCATTAGAAGACATAATGAATATGGTAATATATGGAATAACTTGGCACATCTCCTCTGATGGAAATAATTCAACTATCAACCACGATTATTATAAGACATGCTATTAATCAGACATACACCACATAAAATATACCAACAGTATGAAAGTAGAAGCCAAAGTAGAACATAAAGAAGTCAATTTTCCAAAATCGGTATCATTCAAAAGACAAGCAGATGCATATCATGTATACTTACTAAAATGCTTGTTCATGGCTAAGTCTGGGATGAAGAATTCTGATTCTGCTTTCACCATCTTCAGTGCATGTCAAGAGCAAAATAACATTTTCAGACCTGAGTATTTCTGTTGATCTTCATCCAAGTAATGGCACTATTGTTCCTCTCAAATCAATGAAACTGATGTCTGGACCACGTTTGCTTTAGGGAATAGGCAATCAAAGCTTTAATGTGTATCGTAAATAGAAAGGGTCCACGAGTTTGTAGAATACAATGCACAAGTGACTTGGGCTTCAGGGTTCAACTTGACCTAAAATTATTGCAGTTTTAACAGAACAAGGAAGCTTAGTTTTGCCAAATTGATTTTGTATCCATTTGACACATCTCTGTTTTTTCTGGTTTTTAGTATTGTACAGAAATCATGAAAAATACCAAATGTGTACCTACTTACAATACAACTGACAGCAGGCAGTGGAAAAAAGGATCAGGGTAGGAGCAGAAGAACTGTAGAATCAGGGGTGTCAAAAAGTAGGGTCAAAGAAGTACAAATGGGGGCCAGGATGTTGTGATTGAAGTTCTGCTAGGTGGAACTTTGAATGCAGCATTATCATCACTGTTGCTTGACTTTTTTTTTTTGACACACATTGCAGACAGCTTTGATGCTGAGGAAACAATATAAAAAAAGCAGCAGAACCTCACTTTGCAGAGTGGCCGAGTTCAGATACCTGGAGCACAGTAGCACCACGAGTTGGTAAAATGAGGCAATTGATCTTATAACTCAAATTTGAGCTGATCCAGTTTGCTTCACATAACCACACTGAATGAAAGCTCCCTGCCTAGGCACAAGCCAGAAAACCATTCCAAGTTAGCAATTTGGGAGGTCCACTGAGAGGTCAAAGGGGGACATCATGAAGGTTCAACTAAAGCAAATTCTCCCCTCAAACTTCTCAAGGACTTCACAAAGACTATCCTTCTAAGGGGTTCTGTCTAAATTTTGAGGCCAGATCTATTTGCTGCTTCCTAATTATCTATGTGTGGGGGCCATTGAACTCAGTCCCTTGGCTCAAAAACCTTGAACTTGAATTTAATTCCGTAAGAGATAGGTGTTCACTTAACCCTTAGCTAAGCTGTTGCTGTAATTTTAATTACATCATCCTTTTTACTACATTTTATTTAAAAATATTAAACCACCTAACAGTTGAAGCTTTCTAGGGAGTTTACGATAAAACACTCTTGCACAGACATATATTCAGAACAATTTGAATAAAAGCATGTACAATACAGTCAGGTAAAATGCAAAATCAAAAATATCATATAATCTAGACAGCTACAAAAGGATCATTCAAAAACTGGAACAATATGAATTAAAATATAACTGAAAACCAAATTTCCTAAGGTTCATTTTGAAAGACTTTATGTCAGGTCCTGCCTCTCCAGTCTTCCCAAGAAAGCAGGTGTTGCAATCTGTCAGGCACTGGACACCTTTTCCCATAAACCACGTTACTCACAAGCAGTGAACCATGGTGACAGGGTTTAATGTAGGATTTCCAGATGACAAGCAGTAGTAACAGTAACAGAGTTCTGTCCAAAGTCAGCATTGAAAGCAACTGCATCTCCATGCTGCCTTTGTATCCTCACCTCCAATTAACACATAATAACGGCACTGCACCCATTAATTACACCCACGCGCCACTGCCCCATGCCTAAACGATCTAGCCAACCCTTCCCGCTGCCCTTCCAGCATTGTATCCACAGTTAAAGTAAAAACACACAACAGTTCCCTGAACTGTCTTGCAGCATTCGATGCAACCATGAACCACTGCTCCTTCCAACAGCTGACTACCAGGGTGGATCGCAGCCAAAATACCAAAATGCCGCCTCCCTTCCATTTAGCAGGAGAACTTGAACAAAGCAGCTTAAATGTTGCCACCCCTCCATTCAGCAGGATGATGCTAACGAAGCGTCGGAACAGCTTCAAGGACACAGACCCTCCATTAGAGTAGCAGGAAGGAATGGACGTCAACTGGAACAGAGCACCAGTGCTACCAAGTACTGACTTATTGTTGGGACAGAAACCCAGAATGGACCCGACAGCAGGACTCTTGAAACTACAGTTGTTCCAAAAAGAGATTTTATTGAAAGGTTTGTAATAACAAGAGAATTAGACAAGAACTGAAGCTTCTCGCTTAAAACCAGCTATTTAAAACAATGCTAACCAAACCCCTCCCACACTACATCATTGCAGGGAAACGGAAACAGAAACTTCATATAGAGATTAGCACAATAATGCAGGATATAGAAACTTCATATACAGATCACTCCATTCCACTCCGTTCTCCCGCACACACACCATTCCTTCCCCCACTCCATTCCTCCCCCCACTTCCTCCCACCAAAATGCCAAAATGCATCCCTGTAGAAATATCTGGGACCTGACATGCTGCCTCCCCTAGAAAAATGGGAAGTCTACCTGAAAGAAAACAAAAGAGGGAAGGGGAGACAAAGGAAACATAAAATCAATGAGGTTTGTCAGGGTACAATTGATAAAATATACATACTAATTTAGGGGCACGCACATGATTTTTTGTGAACCCATTCATTGTGTGAGAAGGGGAGGTGTTTCCAAGCCACCAGGTATTGAGTGGTCCTCTGGAATTTCCTAGAGTCTAGAATTTCCTGAATCTCAAAATGTTGTTCACTCTCTACCATAATAGGGAGCAGAACAGAGGTAGTAGCTGGACAAAGATCAGAGGTGACTTCAGCCTTCAATAAGCTACAATGGAAAATGGGGTGGATTTAGGGAGTTGTAATTCCACTTTGAGGGTGTTGATAATACAAACTATGGGGAAAGGCCCAATATATTTAGGATCCAACTTTTTAGATTGCTGCAAAGATTTTAGATACTTGGTGGAAAGATAAGCTTGGTCCCCCACTTTATAAGATTTAGGTTCTGTTTGTTTCTTGTCTGCTTGTGCTTTATAGGGAGCCTTGGCTTCATTCAAGGCTTTGTGAACCACTGGCCAAATGGTTTGCAAATGACTGATCCACTGTTTCAAAGAGGGTATATCTGGTTCATGTAACTTAGGCATAGCATTAAATTGTTGCCTTGTGACCACTTTGAAAGGGTTAATCTGTGCTAATGTGAACTGCATTATTATAGGCTATTTCTGCAAAAGGCAGTAGTTCAGTCCTGTTGTCCTTGTAATTAATTTTTATTAAATTAGTAATGTTCCAGAACTGAGTTTGTTCATTCCATGTCCCCGTTTGTCTGTGCATGATGACTAGAACTAAGTCCCTGCTTGGTGCCAAGTAAATTAAAAAAAGCTTTCCAGAATCTGGATGTGAATTGTACTCCTCTGTCTGAAATAATATGTCATGGGGCCCCATGCAAGCAGTAAATGTGGACCAAAAACAGTTTAGCCAGGGCTTTAAGCTGTATGGATCTTTTGGCATAAGATGAAATGGACATGTTTTGAGAAAAGGTCTGTAACAATCCAGATCACTGTGTTTCCAGAACTCTCAGGCAATTCAACAATTAAATCCATGGAGATCTCTCTCCGTGGTTCTGAAGGGTCAACCACTGGCTGCAGTAGACTGCGGGGTTTCCCCTGCCTGCTCTTAGCAGCAGCACAAATGGGGCAGCTTGCTGCATAACTTTCTATGTCCTTTTTAAATAAGGGCCACCAGAATTGCCGCTTCAGTAAATGTAATGTTTTTACAAAATCAAAGCGACCAGCTAATTTGGAGTTGTGACTAGCTTGCATAGTTCTCAGCCTTTCCCTAGCTGGGACATACACCTTATTCCCCACTCAAACTAACCCATCTTTTATTATACAAGTATGTTTATTGACACTAAACCACTCATTCATTTCTAAGGCTTTTTGAAATCTGTGGTGGTGGCATTGTCTAAGGTGCAGGAGTCATTCTTCACCTGAGAGCATGTGATGACCTGAGCTGCTAATTGGGAGGTTGGGATCATGGGCTTAATTACTTCCACCTTGACACTTATAGCCACTTATTGCGGTAGTCTGGACAAGGCATCTGCCAAAAGGTTTTTCCCTTCCAGTAAATACTTCCAGTAAAGTACTTCTGGTTTTTCCCTTCCAGTAAATACTTCTGGTAAAGTGAAATTAAAGCAATGGAAGTACTGTTCCCCCCAGACTTGTTTTGGAGACATTTTCCATGGGTCTTTTAGTGCTTCCAAGTTCTTGTGGTTGGTCCATACTTGGAAAGGTATTTTACTTCTTTCTAAGAAATGTTTCCAAGTTAGAAGTGCCCACCTAACTGCAAAAGCCTCTTTTCCCCATATTGCCCATCTCTGTTCAGTTTCAGTTAACTTCCTAGGGGTGTATACACATGGTTGTAATTTGCCTTCTTCATTCTCTTGGAGTAAAACTGCGCCAACAGCCACATCACTGTCATCGGTCTGGATTACAAATGGTTTCTTCTGGGTCTGGGTGTTTTAATACAGTTCAGCCGAAAGAGTCTTTTCAGTTTTTCAAATGCCGCTTGGCAGTCCATAGTCCAATTCAGTGGTTGGCTTTGGTTTATCTACTCTCTTGGTTTTTAACAGATTTGTAATCAGCAACACTATTTGGGCAAAAGAGGGGATAAATTGCTTATAAAAGTTAGCAAACCCCAGGAAGTTCTGCAATTGTTTGCAAGTATGGTGGGTTTCCCACTTGAAAACTGCTCTGACTTTTGGGAGATCCATTTCCACCTCCTGGTGAGAGATTTGTACTCTAGGTAATCTATCTTACCTTGGTGAAAATTACATTTGGAGAATTTGGCGAACAACTTAGCTGCCTTTAATTTCTTCAAAACCTCTTGCACCAATTTAACTTGTTGAGTCTTAGTTTCAGTATAAATCCATATATTATCAAGATAAACCAAAACTCCCTTATACAAGTGCTCATGCCGCACCTCATTAATTAGCTGCATGAAAACAGCAGGGGCCCCTTGGAGTCCAAATGGCAAAACTTTGAACTGAAAACATCCTAATGAACAATTAAACAGTTTTCCATTTGTCTCCTTCTTGGATCCTGATCCAGTAATAAAGTCTAGTTTAGAAAAAAATCTCCCCTTCTCCAGATGAGTCAGCATGTCCTTCATTAAGGGTAGGGGATAAAGTTTTTCCAGCTAGGGGATCCTCAAATCTCTGTCTCAGGGCTGTCATGAAGCAGTTGAAGTTGCAAAGCTCCAGTGCATCTGGATTGTGGAGACTCACCATCGCAACATGCAGCTGATCCTTCTAGAGCCAGGGTGACAACCCTGATTTTGGCACCTTCTGTAGGGAGATCCCTCCCATATTCCTGCATGTAAATTGGTACATGTGTGAGGAAAAATCTCAGTTGCTGGGGATTCCCATCAAATTTGACACCAAAAGGATGCACCTTCTGTTCTAAGGGTGGAAGCCTCCTCTCATGGAGTCGCAAGCCTTGCTTTGCATTGAAATGTCCCCTGGGCAGATCTTCCATGGTAGAAATAAGACATAAGAATTTATTTGTCATTACACTCGCAAGCGGGTGCAACGAAATGAGGTGCTCTTCCACAAGTAAAACTGGACAACACCATTGAAAGAAAAATAAAATTAAACACAACAGACCATACAATAATCTCTATACAATTTAAAAATGTAAATACCTCATTACTCTCAGCCATTAAATTCCACAAAAATCTTATGACCCTGCATTCAAACTCAAAACTGCACTTGGATAAAAACTGTTCTTAAATCTAGTCATCCTTGTTCTTAATACCCTGAATCTCCTTCTCGATGGTAATAGTTCAAAGAGCTGATGTCCTGGATGAGAGGAGTCATTCAATATATTAAATATCTTCCTCTTACATCTATTCCTATACCGTTCTTCCAAAGAGGGGAGTGAGCAGCCAATGATGTTTTGGGCCATCTTAATCACCCTCTGAATTGCCTTTTTCTCTGCCACTGTGCAGCTCGAGAACCATACACAGAGACAGTAGGATAATATACTCTCAATTGAACTCCGATAGAAGGTAGTCAGTAGACTCTCAGCCAGTTGTTGTTTCCTAAGAAATGGGTTTATCAGTAGCCCCCGTGGTTTCAGCCAATGCCCCTAGGGTTGGGGATCCCTTTTGTTCATTGGTAGTCTCCTTTTGTACTCCTAACTGGCTTGCAGCACAAGCCTGGGTATCCTGGATCCACATGCCATGGATGGCCTCCCTCATGAAATTCATGGCTTCCCTCAAGAGTTGGTTGGGCCAGTCTGGAGCTCCTTCCAGTTCATCATTGTCATAAATGTCTCCCATTTCCTGCTTCCAACTAGGTTGTTGGTTCCCACGGGTGAGGATGACATCTTCGGGTCAACCCCTTCAGCCTTCCATCTTCCCAACATTGATGGACCACCTCCGCTTGGAGCAATGCTTGAGGCAATGTTCTCCTCAACCCAGGCATTGAGGGCCTCAATTGAGATTTTGGGGGGTGGGGGTTCTTCCCCAGTTTTCAGCCTCTTCATGATCATTGGCCTGGGCAGACATGGTGTACATGGTCCCCACGGTAGGGCTGTTACCTCTCTGGGTTAACCAGTTTGCAGTTCTTCCCTAATGTAAGGTCTTGCCTCTCCAATCTTCCCAAGAAAGCAAGACTCTTGAGACTGCAGTTGTTCCAAAAGGAGCTTTTATTGAAATCTAGGCATGAACTGAAGCTTCTCAACTTAAAACCAACTATTTAAAGCAATGCTAATCAAACCCCTTCCACAGTACATCATTGCAGGGAATCTCATATAGAGATTAACACAGTAATGCAGGAAACAGAAACAGAAACTTCATGTACAGATCACTCCATTTCTCCTCCCCTCGTCCTCCGACCAAAATGCCAGTGTCCCTGTAGAAATATCTGGGACCTGACATTTTACTAGTTTAACAACTTTTTTAATCTCTTAAAAATCAGTATGTCAACTGTCCCAACTTGGCGTGTTAGAAAAGAAGGTCCATGGCTAGCCAAAGGTATACTTTACTAAAGACAAGCAGCTATAGAAGAAGTGAAGTTGGACCTGAGGTTTTCCCACCCAAAGTTTATGATTCACTTTTCCAAGTCCTCCTCTAGCCCACTGGTCGTCAAGAAGTGTCCAAACAGATGCGAACAAATTGTTTTAGGAACAGTCCCTATCTTTGCAGCTAGCATTCCTTTCTTGACCTTGAAGCAGCCGGTGTTTCTCGTGTTTCTTATGGGATGAATCGAGGTTTGGTTTGGTTTCCTCATGGTATCCCCTAGCAACCCTCCCTCTCATTCCACCCTGCAGTTCCTTCCCCCTGTTTCTATGGCAGGCTGCAAGCAGCAAGGCAGGTTGCAGCATAGCTAAATCAAAGTATCTTTTTGCAAAACAAAAATGTTGTCATTACCTACAACAAACAGTTATAATGTTATATCCCCCAGACATCATGGAGAACTCTGAACTGAAGTCTACACATCTTAAATTTGTCAAGGTGAGAAATACTGCATTACATTCTGCAAAAATAAGGCCACTGTCCTATATCATCCCTATATCCTATTGAGCTTAGTCGGAATTACTCATTGACAGGCACAATGTGTTCTTGGAAGCTGAAAGGCTAATTAAAACATTCAAAGGGGTTCCACAGAAGCCAAAAGACTGAGATTAACTTAGTTAAATTTGGAGTGAAACAGTCTGAGATAGTGTTGTGTGTGTATATAATGGTTGCATATCTCTACGTTTATATTATATATTATAATTGCTGATATCTCTCCATTAACAGTTCATTCAAAATCAATGTCCTTTCTGGAATGACCCATTGGGATACCCATATCAAAATAACTTACCTTATGTCCAGACAGAACTTGAAAATAACATTTAAAGTAGCACAGTATTTAAACAAAATGATTAGGTTGAGATCGGTATATGTGGGATTGATTAGGGTAGATTGCAAGGGTGACTCCGAAATATAATGTTATTATATTTTATCTATATCTAAAATTATTGTACATTGTTACAATTTTATTTTGGATTGTATTTTATTACTATTTCATCTTAAATTGTATTTTGTCTAGATTCCATTTTAAATTGTATTTTATCAATTTCCATTTTAAATAGTATTTTATCAAATTTCATTTTGAATTGCTTTTATTAAATTTTAGTAACAAATTGTTGCTGGAACTTCGTACTTTGATATGGTCCAAGGGCTAATCAATAAAGACTTATTATTATTATTAATGTCCTTTCTGAAGCAAGATCACTTGCATCAAAACAAGAGGGTCAAAAATGTCAACATGGCAAATACACAGTCAGAATATTACCCCTTTTCACCAGTGGTGGGATTTAAATTTTTTTACTACTGGTTCTGTGGGCATGGCTTGTTTGGTGGGCATGGCTTAGTGGTTATGTGACTGGGTGGGCATGGTGGCACCTTGCTGTGAGTGACATTGAGTTGGCTACGCCCACTCAGTCACATGACCGATGCTGCAAAGGCAGGGTGATTTCCTATGTACCTTCCCTCCTCCTCCGCCCTTAGGCTGACAATAAAAAAGCCCTACTAAAAATCGTGACTGCCTGCCATGTCTGCCTGCCGAATGGGATGTGTTTTGGGGTGGTTTTTGTTTTGTTTTTTGCCAGAAGCTCCTCGGAGATAAATTTGCACCACCAAATCTTACTGTACCTCATCGTTGCGGTGCTGCCTGTTGCTGCTGCGGCCGTGTGGCTGCCCAAGTAAAGAACCACACTGGCTCAGGGTGACTGTGAGAAGCAAAAGAGGAAGCCAAGGCGCTTGCCCCATAGCAGCCAACTTCTCCTGAGAGAACTTTGCCCAAGACTTCTCGTGTATTCAGGGGCTACATCTCTCCCAATGATGAGCTGGTGGCGATCTAATGAAACGTCTTCCAACTCTTAAAGGTTGACTTTAAGAGCGTCCCCACAGAAGAAGCTGAGAACCGAGAGCAAAAGGGGTAGCGGCAGGGGCAACAGGGGCATGTGATGTGTCCCTCCGCGGTCCCCTCCTGGGCGATAGCCAGGGGCTTTGGCACCTCCTCTTTTCTTCAGAGGCGTGGTATCTGCCTCCCTTCATGCTCCTTGTGGAGGATGCACATGCCTATCATCCCCGCTGCCACCACTTTTGCTCTTGGTTCTCAGCTTTTTCCATGGGGGCGCTCTTAAAATCAATCTTTAAGTGGTCCTGGGACATCCATGCGTCTGCCTGGCACCCGCCTTCCTGGACCACGCTTTCTTTCTTGTAAGTGTATTTATAAGGGGAAAGGTGATTCTTCAGATAACTAGGTTCTTAAGCAATTTTAGAACTTCAGAGGTTAAAACTAAAATATAAGTCTATATTACATAACAATGACAGATTCAGATAGACATCCTCATTACTCCCAGGCTTTTCCTGGAAAGAAAAGATGGCGGCGCCTTGTTTGCCAGCGTGGGATATAAGGGATATAGGCCTGATGGATTGGAAGGTTTTTGTGTACGTGACCATAGTCTGAGACAGTCTTTACTGGAACGGTGAGTTTGAAAATTTGCAGGCAATCAAAGAAGCAAAATCTGAAGGTTCGTGAAAAATAAATAAGCTTTAAATAAGATTGTACATAAAGAAAATGTTCATTCTCAGGGCTAGGGATAGAGCCTGCATCAATTTTTTAAATGCAGCTTTAAGACTTGACTTTTTGTATATGTCAATTCCTTGCACTAAATTTTAGATTCTGTAATGTCAAGCTATAAGTAGAAATTTGACAAAGAGCTGCTGGATGTTCAGTTCTGAAAATGTCACTATTGTAAGTCAAAACATAAAAGAACTAAACGTTGTCATCTTGCAGCATAAGACTATAAATGTTTAGCAAGCATTTTTAAAGTAGTGCTTAAGTTGGTTCTTTAAAAAAAAAAAAGAGCTGCATTGAGCAGAACTAGCTGCATTGGGTAGCTCTAATCCAATTTAAAACCACAGCATCCAGCACAGAGATCTAATCCTTCCTTTTCTGTGCTACTTTCCTGCTGGAAAGCTTCTCACTCATTTCTTGCCCTCTCCCAAAGATATTATTTACAGTAAAAATAGCAGCTTTGGGGAAAATAGCAAGAAAACTGATATTTTTTTCTTGTAAGCAAATTATAATTTGCTTTTTCATGACAATATATAGCACTCTGTTCTTTTCAGCTGCCTCCCCAGGAAGACACGTGTCTTGAAAATATATGTCAGATCCCTAAAAGTGATACTGCCATTCAATTGGGAGAAGGGGAGGGGTTTTGGATTTGATTCATTAGTATTGCCTGGGACAACTGGTATTTTATAACTTGTATCTTGGTGCTGGAGTGCCCTTAGATTTTCTCACCTCTTGGGGAATGCGGTAGGTGGGAGGGCCATGTGGGTTGTTTCATTTTGAAAGCCAGCAGACATGGCTATGGGGATGCTTCCTTATCTATATCTCAGAGCGGCCAGTACAATAACATTGTCACACCTGTAGATTGGCTGAATCCACATCTGGCTAAAGGGAGGGGGTCTCTACTGCTTTAATTCTACCTGTCTTGCCTAAGGGTAGTCAGACATTGCTTTGAATGGCCTGCTTTCACTTCTGCTTAACAAAAGCTTCCTTTTAGAAGGAGAGGCAATCCTTACAATATGCTACTTGTACTGTGTTTAACTCTCATTCCATGGGGTAATCTGAGTTTTCAAAGAAAGACAGTAACTTAGGTATATATTTTTGGTTTATTTTGGGGATGTTCAGAGAGGAGAAATGTCTCTTTCTGTAACACTTCTGCAGATACTCAGATACTGGATGCAAGCACAGAACCTTTTTCTAACTCTTTCCCTTGTTTCTGCAAAGACAGTTGGGAAGACAGGCAGAATAGCAAATGTCCACACACATATCCAGTACATCTCTGGATGTGTGTTGTGGCCTCCGTGTTCTTGAGTCAGATCACTGAAAATTGTTGACCTATGCAGCTGCAGGCCTTATACTAATAGCATCTCTCTTCATACTGCGGCTCCACTATATGAATTTTCCTTGCAGGGAACAGATGTCATTCATATTTCTATTTCTCCCCTGGCTGAGAACTTGCAGAGCCCCAAACAATCCTTAGCTGATCGCCTTCTAAGAATAACGAAAGTGCATCATCAGGAAATTCATTCATATCTTTGACCATCTGAGCAAACACAGAACAATTTGACACTTGCAGTTGAGGATGTCAAACAGTTTGTCAAGTTTCATAATGAAAGTCTCTTTGACATATAGCTTTCCTCTACCAAGAGATATGTTTCTGGCTTGATCCTAGCTCTCTTGGATCTTGTTCAAGATTGTTATTCATGAATTTACAACAGGGGTCACAAACAACTCTTCACTCATTGCCACTTTGCAAGTACTTTTCGATATACGTTTCTTGCAATACTGGCTGCTGGGTAGTTTCTAGCATCACCACTACTTTGCTCTCTTAATGGTAGGCCATATCTGAGAATGTTTTGCAGTGTTGGGAGTTCAGATGGTAACAAGTCTCTGTTGGTCCCAATAAAGTTGCTCATATGAATGAATGTTCACAGTCTTGTTCTTTTTTTAGAAGCCATTACAGACCAGTTATCAAACTCCCAGGAAACAAGGTCAGTAGTGTTAAACTCTCAGACAAAATAACATTTCACAAAAAAGAGAAAGATCGCTGAACTTGTGTAATAAAACGAACAACATGTTAAAAAGTTATAATGTTTAGGTAGTTATTTGCCAAGCTTATCTAAATTATATTACAGTAACCAAAATATATTTACAATTCCCAAGGCATGTCACAATGTTTGACAACACCTAATGTTTGGAAACTGAAAGTTGAAAAAATTGACATGCCCTACTGGCAGATGTTAATTATTTTAAAAGTTAAAATAAGCAAAAAAAAAATAGTAAGAGAACACCTGTTTAATCTTGATGAGTACAAATCACCAGGACCTAACTGATTACTGTATTTTTCAGAGTATAAGATGCTCCGAAGTATAACACACACCTAGTTTTTGGGGAGGAAAACAAGAAAAAAAATCTGCTTCTGCCTCCCACCAATGTGCCTCCTTGCAGCAAATAGCAAACAGCTTGTTTCTGGGCAGTGGGGATCAGAATGGGCAAAAAATGGAATACGCAGAGACTCAAAACGGGATGCGCGGAGGCTGAAAATGGGGCATGTGGATGCGGCAATAGGCTATGGCAATCCCTGCAGCCTGAAACAGCTGATCGTCGGGAGGCTGATCCAACTGACAATCAGCTGCTTGTGCTAATCAGGCTGTGCTGAAACCGAAACAGGCTATTTGCTGTTGGCTGCAACAAGGTAAATCGCTGGGAGGCAGAAGCCAAAGGATAGGATCTGGCGGGTGGGTGGGGCTTTGGCAACATTTGCTGTATAAGTTACACAGACATTTCCACCCACTTTTGGGGTGGAAAAAGTACATCTTATACTCTGAAAAATAAGGTACATCCCAGAGTTCTATAGGAGCTGGCAGGTGTCATCTCAGAACCACTGAACCAGATCTTCCAAAAATCCTGGAGCACCGGGGAACTACCAGAGGACTGGAAAAGAATTGATGTAGTTCCCATCTTCAAAAAAGGGGAAAAAACAGACTCAGGAAAGTACAGACCAATCAGCCTAACATCAATACTTGGGAAGATACTGGAAAAGATAATAAAAAAAAATTCTGCCAACACTTAGAAATGAAAAAAATTAATAACTAGCAGTCATCATGGGTTTGTTAAAAACAAATCATGCCAAACCAATCTTATTTCATTCTTCAACATAGTCACTAAATTAGTAGACCATGAAATACTGTAGACAAAATATACTTAGACTTCAGCAAGGTATTTGATAAAATAGACGACATCCTACTTCGTTTTTAAAAAATAAATTTTATTGATTTTACAATTAAAACAAACCAACATACATAAATGAAAGAGAGAAAAAGAAGAAAGGGAGAAGAAAATAGAAAGAAAAAAATAGAAAACAACTAAAAACATTCTCATCTTCAACAGTTTATAAGACCTCTTTTTTATCCTTATTTTATGCCATATACACACACCTAATCCTTACGTATATCTGTGTATCACTACTATGGATCTATCCTATCCTCTTTTGCCTTTTAGTGTGAAGTGCATCTTTGGTCTATCCATTTGTACCAGCAGTTCCAGCTGTTGTAGTATATTGAAGTGTCTTTATTTTTTAATGCCAAAGTTAATTTGTCCATTTCTGCACAACTTGAAATTTTTTGAATGATCATCTCCTCTGATGAAACATGAGGCTGCTTCCAACATTGTGCAAAAGCCAATCTGGCCACTGTCAAAATGTGTGTTATTATATATTTCACTTTTTTTGATATTTGTTTATCAAAGATCCCTAACAGAAAGGACTCTGGTTTGAATTTGATCTGTTCTTTTGTCATTTCTTCCAGCCAATTTCTAATTTTCTGCCAATATTTTTGAGCTTCTGTACAGGACCACCACATATGGAAAAAAGTTCCCTCTTTTTTTTTTTTCATTTCCAGCAATTCAGACTCATATTGGGGTACATCTTCGCTAATCTCGAAGGAGGAAGGTGCCATCTATAAAACATTTTATAGGCGTTTTCTTTGTATGCTACCGATTTTGTAATTTTATTATTTTTACCCCAGACCTTTTCCCATTCTGTTATGGTGATGCTACATCCTATATTCCTACTCCAGGCTATCATGTTCCCTTTTACAATTTCTTCTTCTAATTCTACTTCTAATAAATAATTATAAAATTTTGTTATTTTTTTTTGCCTGATCCTAATAAAATTTTATCTAATTGCTGGAGTTCATTGTTAATTCCAAATTCTTTCTTGTCCTGTTTATATCTACTTTGAATTTGAAGATATGCCCACTGATCAATTTTTAGTCCCCGCTCTTGAAGTTCTTGCCGCGATTTTGAATTTCCTTGTGTATCCAATCCAATAATTAATTATATTTAATTATTGTAGTGATATCCAGATTATTTGGGTGAATCATCGCCTCCATTGTTGAAATCCAAATTGGTATTTTTAAATAGTGTTTTTTCCATATTTTCTTCCAATTAGTTAATAATGAGTCTCTGATTAGGTGTCTGTGAAAATATTTCTGGCTAGTTTTCCCTACATCCCATAAAAAAGCATGCCACCCCTTTGCAAGTCATGGCCTTCTAAGAATAATATTCTACTTCTTGATAAGTTAGAAAAAAGGGGGATAGATAGCATCACCACCAGATGGATTCATAACTGGCTGACAAACCATACTCAGTGAGTAGTCCTTAATGGGTCTACATCTACATGAATGGAAGTAAGCAGTGGGGTACCACAAGGTTCCATCTTAGGCCCAGTACTCTTCAATATTTTCATAAATTACTTAGATGAGGGAATAGAAGGGGAACTTATCAACTTTGTGAATGATATTAAGCTGGCAGGAGCAGCTAATGCCCTAGAAGATAGACTCAAGATCCAGATGGATTTTGACAGACTTGACAAGGGCCCTATCTAACAAAATGAAATTCAATGTAGAGAAAAGTAGAATCCTACACTTAGGCAAGAGAAACCAAAAGTGTACATAAAGACTGGGTGAAATCAAGCTTACTAGCAGTAACTGTGAGAGGGATCCTGGAATTTTAGTGGACAACCAGTTAAATATGAGCCAGCAGTGTGCAGCGGCACCCAAAAAAGCCAAAGCAATCCTAAATTGAATTAACAGAGGGATACAATCAAGATCAAGGGAGCTACTAATATCGCTCCAGTAAAGTACTAACACTACCTTAATAAGACCACACCTAGAATACTGCATCCAGTTTTGGTCACCACCTTATAAAAAAGATGTTAAGACTCTAGAAAAAGTGCAGAGAAGAGCAACCAGGATGATTAGGGAACTGGAGACTAAACCATAAGAAGAACAGGAACTGGCATGGCTAGTCTAGTGAATAGAAGGACCAGGGGAGTCATGATAGCAGTGTTTCAATATTTGAGGGGCTGCCACAGCTATTTTCCAAGGCATCAGAAGGCCAGACAAGGAATAATAGATGGAAACGGATCAAGGAGAGATTCAACCTAGAAATAAGGACAAATTTTCTGACAGTGAGAGTAATCAGCAACAGAACAGAAGTTGCCTTCAAAAGTTGTGGGAGCCTTATCACTGGAGGCTTTCAAGAAGAGATTGGACTGTCATTTGTCAGACATGGTTTAGGGTCTTCTGCCTGGGCAAGGGGTTAGACTTTCCAACTCTGTTAATCTAATCATGTTATCTCAGAACCATGGTACCATATTTTTAAAAAATCTTGGAGACCTGGGGAGCTACGAGAAGACTGAAAAAAAGCTTATGTGGTTCCTATGTTTAAAAAAACAACAACAGACCGAGGAAACTATGGACCAATCTGCCTAATATCAATAATGAAAGATACTGGAAAAAATAATTTAAAAAACAGTTCTATGAACATCTAGAAACAAATAAAGTTATAGCCTGGGGTAGGATACTACTGGTTCGTACCAGTTCTATAGAACCAGTTGTTAACATCACCGGTAGTTCTAAGAATTGGTAAAACAGACCGGTGGCTGGTTCCGCCCCTCCCTGCTGCTCCTACGCTCCCCAAACCATTTTATACTGCACATGTGTGACATTTTTCGTGCATGCGTGACAATCCTTCTCTCATTCTCCCCTTTCTGCCCCTCCCTTTGCTGGCCCCGCCCCCTGCCCCTATCCATCACTCCTACGCTCCAAAACCTGTGTTTTTTTACTGCACATGTGTGACATTTTTTGCGCATGCGCGACAATCTTTGCCTCATTCTTCCCTGCCCGCCCCTCTCTTCACAACCCAGTTATTCATTATTGCACATGTGTGACATTGCACGCATGTACAACAATTGGGGACGGCATTCTCCCCTGCCATCAGTCCTGCTCCGCAGTTCCCCAGTCAGCCATTATTGTGCATGTGCGACATTGCATGCATGCGCGATAATATCTGACTGCCTTCTCCCCTGCCTGCCCCGCCCCACCCCTACTTATAGTGCATGTGCGCTACCTACAAAAATTTTCCTGCCCAGTGCTCACACCAGCAGCAGCAGCCGCAGCAGCTGAGGCAGCTAGCCAGCCGTAGCTGCCTGCCTTCTGCCGTCCTGCTGAGTGAATGAGGGCAAGCCACCTCGCCCGCCCAGCCTGCCTCCCAGGGCTGCCTGCCTTTTTTATTTTTTAAAATAAAAGTTTTTTATTTTTTTTAAACACAAACATAAACAAAACAAACATAAAACATAAACCATCGTCAGTTACATACAGTGTGTCGGTTGGAACAAATCACTTGTGCACAATCTCTGCAGACTTTCCCTTCCAATTTGCATTAATCCTTATATCATAAATCCACTATATATATTTACATTATTACTATTATTAATGACTTACTAGACTTTACTAATATTACATCATTTTATGCAAACCAATCACCATTTTAACTTAATCTACTTTATAATGTTCGTTTCATCATTACCAGTCTATTCTACAACAATATATCCTTACTTTACCTTACCTCTGTAATTCTATTATACTTACATTATATTATAAAGTATTAAAAATATTTCATAAATGAAAAAGCAAAGCAGAAACAAATATTAATAAGTATAGCAGGGTAACAGAAAAATTATTTAAATTTCTTTGTATTGGATTATTTCTAATTTTGTTAATTATATCAACATGTTTATAATTATCAACCTTCTGTAATTAACTCATACGTAGAGTGATGACCCGTAGTCTCTCAAAATAACCCCAAACCCAAAACATACATTAAAGTCCGGTAAGGCCTTCAACTTAACTTCACTGTTTTATTAGGCACAGTTTAAAGTCACAAAAGTAAATAATGAGGCAAACAAAAAACCAAAACAAGCCACATTGATGAGAGTTCCGAAGCAAGCCATGATAACTTATCATAAACTCCAGGAAAATAACCGAGAAAAGTCCATGGGAAGAACGCCAGCAAAGATAAACCTCTTTCAAGGTGAACACTAACTTGACTCCTGCAAATTCTAACTGTGCAGTTGCAAACTTATATACATAACTTCCAGTTTTGTGTACCTTTTTATTATTTAAGCATTAAAGTCATGACATAATAAACTACCTTTTAGTCATTAGGGCAAAGAAGTGATGTTGCGTTTGCCTCGCCCAGCCCTCTGCAGCTCTCCTCGTAGCTCCCCAGGCCTCACCCAGCCCTCCTTGTAGCTCCTCGTACTGCCTGGGCCTTGCTCAGCCCTCCTTGTAGCTGCCCAGGCCTTGCCTTGCCCTCTACAGTACTCTTCAGGACTTGGAAACTAGCAAAAAACACTTGCTAAGCAACTGGCCATTAAGCAAGCACCTGGTCATTAAGCGAGGCCCACTTGCATTTGATTTGCCAGTCACCTGGCCAACTGGCCATGCCCATCCCAGTCACATGACCACCTAGCCACACCCAGTCAGCAAGCCACTCCCACTCCAGTCACATGACCACCAAGCCACACCCACAAATTAGGCCATGCCCACAGAACCGATTGTTAAGAAATTTGAATCCCACCCCTGATTATAACTAATAGCCAGCATGGGTTTGTTAAAAAAAATCATGCCTTACCAATCTTATTTTATTCTCTGATACAGTGACTAAGTTAATAGACCACTGAAATACTGTGGATATAATGTACTTAGACTTCAGCAAGGCATTCAACAAAGTAGACCACAACCTTCTTCTTGGTAAGCTAGAAAAATATGGGATAGACAGCATCACCACCATTTGTAACTGGCTGACAAACTGTACTGTCAGCCAGCCTGTGCCGGCTGCCATAAAATTGGGCAGGTGGGGGGGACTGTGGAGAGTTTTATATTGCAGTTTTGCAACTGCACTTATGTTATCTATCTTCAAGGACAAGGTAGTTGGCTCTGGTATGCGGTGGCCTCTTGTTGCCTAGCTACAGGGATTGGGCTGTATACTATATTTCAAAATGTTCCTGCTCTGTGCCAGATCTTGCCTGAAACCATTTGCACCCAGTTTGTTCCTAGTAAAAGTACTTTTCTCTAAATCTATGGAGCAAGGATTCTTTTTCCCAGGAACTGAATAGAGGCAACCCTGACACGTACTGAATGAGTAGTCCTTAATGGTATTAGTCTACATGGAGGGAAGTAAGTAGTGTGGTGCCCTTTCTAATTTTATTTCTGCCTCCTTTAAGTTATGATCAGGCTACCTAAATATTTGAATGGCAATTCTTTTTATCCATCATCTCTCCTTCTCCTTAATGCTTCATTTCTTATTCATTTTTTAATACACCTCCCACACTCCTCATCTTTGTCTCTATCTTCATCTATGTCTTTCTTATTCAATTTAGACATTTCTCCCAATACAATATTATGGTGCCAAATATCCCAAATATCTGCCTATGTCCCAATCTCCTTATCAAAAGTACATTCTTGTCTCTCCAATTGTTGATTTACCTGTTTTATTTTCTTCAGTCTTTCTTATTTTATCAGCTGATTTGTCAGTCCTATTGACCAATTCATCTGTTCTTTCTACTCCTCTTACTTGC
Organism: Pseudonaja textilis; assembly: GCF_049901715.1. Taxonomy (NCBI): domain Eukaryota; kingdom Metazoa; phylum Chordata; class Lepidosauria; order Squamata; family Elapidae; genus Pseudonaja; species Pseudonaja textilis. The sequence goes on along the minus strand of NC_141995.1, from coordinate 61,873,282 downwards.
CATTTATCTGGTCTTTCTCTTCAGCAAGCTGTTGCTTTATCTGATAGTTTTTCTGATCCATATTATTTTTATTTATTTATTTATTTTTATTTGTCAAGCAATTATAAGATAACAGGTATAAGTATAAACATAGTTATGAATACATGAAATGGATACATATAAGAAACAAAAAACACAATAGGACAGGGACTACAGACCTCTTAGAAAAGGGGTGAGGTCAATAGTAGACTGTCTAAGGTTAAAGTTTTGGGGGTTTGGGGAAGAAACCACAGAGTCAGGTCGATTATTCCAGACATTGACCACTCTGTTGCTGAAGTTGTATTTCCTGCAATCAAGTTTGGTGTGGTTTACCTTGAGTTTGTATCTATTGTGTGCTCTTGTATTGTTGTGGCTGAAGCTGAAGTATTCACTGACAGGGAGGACATTGTAGTAGATAATTTTATGTACTTCACTTAGATCGGACCGAAGGTGGTGTAGTTCTAGGTTGTCTAGGTCTAAAATTTCAAGTCTAGTGGCATAAGGTATCCTGCAACGAGTAGAGGAGTGTAGAACTCTTCTTGTGAAATATTTCTGGACTTTCTCAACTGTATTAATATCAGATACATAATGCGGGTTCCAGACTGATGAGCTATATTCGAGTATTGGTCTAGAAAATGTTTTGTATGCTCTAGTTATTAGTGTAATATTACCAGAGAAAAAGCTATGCAGGATTAGGTTAACAACTCTTAATGCCTTTTTGGCTCATTAGAAATGAGTACTCCAAGGCCCTTGACAGAGTTTGGATCATCAACAAGGTCTTGACTATTCAGCTTGTATTTTATTTTCTGGGGTTGGTTTTTTTTTTTGCCAATATGTAAGACAGAACATTTATTTTCCCTGTTTTGTTCCATTTGCCAGCTTAGATAGTCCATTTCATCCAATCTTTCTGTTGGTTGCACAAATTCATGGACAGTTTGGTATCTATTCATTGTTCTGTGCGAGATATTTTCCATTTTCTCATCCATGCTATCGATGAAATCCATAATATTATGGAACAACAAAAACATCTCATTGAAAAGTCCTCTCTTTTCCACAGCTGTTCCTTGAACTCCAGCTATAATAGCAAAAAAACCTGGAATAAACAATCATGCCTCAGTCTGATTCAGAGAGTCCAAAATTATAGGAGTATGATTTTATTTTCCAATCACTAGTAGATGGAGCTCTGCTCTTAAATTTCCATGCTGCCTTTCTTCCAACAGATGTTTATTTCACTCAAACTCCATTTCTTTTCAATAAAATTAATTATTTAAATAAGCCAAGTCCAACAGTTACTCAGTAATCTGATAATCCAAGGTATTTTCCAAGATCTTTAAATCTGCTCTGTGATTTTAAACTTTTATTCCAGCTTCCCTGAGTTTCTTTTAAAAAATGTCTCTTTCACTCAATCTCCATTTCTTTCGAAACAAGGTCAATTGTTTAAATGAGCCAATTTCAGCATTTACTCAATACTCCACTAGTCCAAGGTATTTTCCAAATTATTTAAGTCTGTAGTTTTAGTCTTTTATTCTAGCTTCCCAGTGTCTCTTTTACAAAATGTCTTTCTTATCTCTGCCTCTGGTAAGCGTAAGGCGCAATAAACAGTTAAAGATCACAACCACCAAATATCAAATATTCCAAAAGAGGTCTGAAGTTGTAGGAGTTCGTTTTCCAATCATTAGTAGATGGCACTCACCTCCCAGATTTTCATGCTTCTTTTTCCCAGCCAATATTAATTTCAATCAAGATCCATTTCTTACAAAACAGAGTCAATTATTTAAATGAGCCGGTTCCAGCTTTTCCTCCATATTCTAATAGTCCAAATTACTTTCCAAGTTCTTTAACTCAGCTCTGTGATCTTAGTGTTTTATTCTAGTTTCCCAGAGTTTCTTTTATAAGATTGCTTTCTTATTCCCACCTGTGTTAAGTGTGAGACAATAAACAGTTAAAAATCACAGCCCTCTGTGGGATTTGATATCCAGGAGTCTAGGAGTCGCTTTTCCTTTCGTCAATAGATGGCGCTCTCAACTTGCTTTTCAAGCAGAATCTCTGAAGTGCTCACTTTAGCAGCCTAAACAATTATGTTTTTAGGGTCTCTTATCGCGGATTTTTTTTATTCTTCGGGGTTAATTTTTAAATAGAAGAAGAATCATCTCACCCAGCAACAATCTCTATTGACTACTCTCTTCGCTCCTGCACTTTCTTAGGTGTTCTGAACCGCCCCTGGTTAGATGACAGCCACGTTAACTGACTGCTGCTGTGCCTCATCTTCGGATGAGGGGGGTTTTCCAAGTCAGGCGCCCCCATTTATTTCACCACCCCTCCAGGGTCATTATGACTCCTTTCAGAGCCTCCAATGGGGAGAACTTGGAGCAAGGCCGCAGCGCTTGTGGTCCCTTCCTCCAATGCTATTGGAAGCCGGGCTGGTTTATTGCCTCTTGAGTGCCTGTGCCACCAGTTGGGGAGCTGGAAGGATGGACGCACCACCCCTCCCTGCTGCTTTTATATTGGAGGTGGCAGGAGTAACACCTAGTGAATGGCAAATGCCACCTTCTCCCACATTCCCCACCTTCTTTCAGTGTCCATGAGCTTACGGGAGAGTAGGCACACAGCTGCAGCTTTCCCCTTTCATTGTTCTGTAATAAAACCGCCTTCACTGCCCCATTGCTGGCATCAGCCTGGGTTACAAATGGGCTGTTCAGGCCAGGGTGTTTTAGGATGGGCTCCCCAGGGAATAGTCTCTATAAGGTCTCAAAAGCTTGCTGGAACTCCATTGTCTACTGCAAAGGTTGATTGGAAGGGCCCCTCGGGCAAACGAAAGATAAATTGCCAGTAGAAGTTCACAAACCCCAAGAAGCTCCGTAGCTGTTTGCAATTTCAAGGGGGTTGCCACTCCAGAATTGTTTTCTTTTTCACTGGATCCATTTCTATGCCCTCGCTTGACACTTGGCAGACCAGGCAGTCCAGCCGGTCTTGATGGGATTCGTACTTAGACAGCTTCACATTGAGCTAGGAGTTTCTTTAAGACTTGATGGACTAATTTGACATGTTCGTCCACCATTTTGGTGAAAACGAGAACGCCACCCAAATGCACTAGGACCCCCTTGTACTTTATTTATTAGCTACATGAACACCACAAGGGCTCCCTGCAGTCAGAAAGGCATCACTTGGAATTGGAAACTGTCTAATGGACAGTTGAAGGCTGTTTTCCATTTGTCTCCCTCCTTAATTCTCATTCTATAGCACGTTTCTCTTAGGTTTAGCTTAGTGAGCACTCTTCCCTTCACCAGGTGTGACAACACGTGTCTTTCGCGAGGGAGAGGGGCTACATGTTCTCCACACAGATGCCATTTATCCCCCTAAAATCCATGCACAATCTCATCGACCTATCTTTTTTCCCCTTTAAATAAGATCGGGGCCTCCACTCAACAGTTGCCAGCTGAATGAATCCCCGGGCTAAGTTCTTGTCTCTGTATTCCCTTAGCTCCCTCATCTCTCTGGAGGGCATGGAGGACAACTTAGGCTTTGGTAGCTTCACCCCAGTGTCATCTTGATGGCACAGAAGGCTGGACAGTGGGAAGGTAGCACATTGCACTCCTCCTCACTGAGCACTCTGGCTAGATCTCGGTACTCCTTGGGGAGAGGGGAAGTGATCAGTAGTTTAGTGGCAGCTGCCTTCATTTGCTCTGGGCTCTCCTCTCCCTCTTCCCATCAGATTTGCTCATGAGGTGGGGAACGAAGGCCTCCTGCTAGTCTCACCCGCTGGCTTCCCCTTCTCACCAGATCATGGAACCCCATTTATCTATCCATGCTCGCCCTAGAATTACTGAGTCTATCATCTTGGGGACGAAGATGATCATCTCCCAGTGTTGAGCCATTCCTAGCCTAACCGGTTCAGTTAGGTGTGTGGGTGGTGCCCCCTCCCCATACAAAATTAATGGATTTGGACAGTGCTTTGCTCGGATTCCCAATTTGATAGTGGCCAGCAAGCTAATTAGGCACCGTGTGCATCCCGAGTCTATCAGGGCTTCGAACTTCCCCTGAACCTCCAAATCAAGTGCTGTGATGGGGATGGAGGTGGAGAAGGGACAGATGAGAAGGGACACTTACTATTGGGTCACTCTCCCCTTCATACTCACTGTCATAGAGGGTCAGGATGGACTCCTTGTTGGCTGGAGTTCCCACTTCCTCAGAACTGCAGGAGAACTCCACAGCCTGATGAGTAGCTTGGGACTTCTTGGGCATCTTCCTGGGCAGTTTCCTTGGTTTCCCAAGGCCTGGCAGGCCAGCTTTCATCTTGGGGTTGGACGTGGACACTCAGCAGCACGATGACTTGGCTTGCCACATCAGAAACATTGGAATGGTGCCCGGGCAGTCCTTGCAGGGGTCCCGCTGTGATGGCTGGTCCTGCTCACTTATCAGTGGGCCACTTCTTCTGGGCCCTTTGCAACTTCCGGCTGACATCTCCCTGGGGTCTGTACTCCCTCAGCTCCACATCCAACTGAGTGGCTGCCCAGTACCAATCATTTTGCTGGTTGGGTAGTCCCCAGTAGGTGCAGGCCTGTGGTACTTCATGGTCGAGGCCTGCCTTGAAGCAATGGACCAGTAACCATTCTGACTAGTGCCTCAGTTTCCACACGATCCAGCAGAACTCACAGATGTATTCTTGCACTGTTCGACCCTCTGTTTCAGTGTTTGCAGATCCCCCTCAGCTTGTTGGGCATGCATGACATCCTCAAAATAGCCTTCAGTTCCTCCAGGAACATGCCAACATTCCCTAGCTCCCAATCGTTCTTCTTGTGGAGGTTGGTCACCCATTTGGAGACCTCTCCTTCCAGACCTGCAGCGCTGGTATTGACCACTGCTCTCTGGTTAGGATAGGCATAGACATAGCAGTCATAGCAGTCTAACTGTGCTAAACCAACTGTTTAGGTGCCCCAACGAAAGTTGCTCTGAATAGTGGGGGCTCCATCATCTGCTGTGGCAACTGCCAGTAGGCAGGCTGCCATTCAGGGGCACCTAGAGGCTGGCGGGCCTGGCATGGCTTGGGGGCCCAAGGAGAAGCTGGCTGGCCAGTGCCACTGCTGTTCAGATGGGATGGGAGCTGGCCTCCCCACCTCCGGTCCCCTCGCCTGTGGCTGCTCTCTGCCTTCCACTCTTGCCCCCTTCTCCACCCAAGGCTTCTGGGCTAGGCTCAAAGTAGTTTCTGGGCAAAACTTCGGGCTGGTCAGTCAGAATCAGCTGGTGGGACTTTGACTTCTCTGGTCAGGGTATGGCTCCATTAGGCAGCTGGGTGCCTTGCCTCCCATCCCTGGCAAGACCTGGCATCTTGGAAGCTTGGCCTGTCAAACCTTTCCATGAGCTGCTCCAATTCTTGGCCGACCAGCATGGTTGAATAGCTCCAGTCCTCCCCCTTCTTCAGTCATTCTTCACTCTCTCCGCTGCGTTAGGTGCAATCCCAAGAGGTTCAGCGACACCACTGGGGCTCCGGATTCAAGGGCCATTTTTTCCACCCTTTTTTCTTCTCTCTCCGGTCACTGCTTTATAATCCTTTTAGAAAAATTCTTCATACCTTCATTCCGGGGTATCTTTATGTCCACGAGTTATATCTGGTTTCCTTTTTTCCCCCATTTTTTTAAATTTCAATCTACGTATAACAACAATACATTAACAGTGTGGCATCAATATATCATACATCTCTCATTGCATATATTCATATTAATTCATACATTCTTCAATATTTATTTTCAACCTTACTCTCTCCAAATGCCTACCACCATATCAATTAAACATACCTAATTATTCCATGATTCAATTTTCTCCCTGTTTCCATTTTGTTCTTTTAAATAAAAAATTATCATTTGGAAAGCAGTATAGTTCCAGGTTTCACATCTCAATACAAACATGACTATAGTTACCTATTCATATTTATTTGTTTAATTTCATAATTTCATATTAATTTCATATCCTTGTCATTATTAAATATTAAACTTATCTTATACAATTCCAATTCATGTTCTCATATCTTATTTTACAATATTATCTAAAATTCTCATCTCAATTCTATGTTCATTTATTCAATTCCAAATCCTGATATATCTCCTTCCATTTTTCTTCGTATATTCTCATATCTTATATTACAATGTTATCTAAAATTCTCATCTCCTTTCTATTGTCATTTCTTATATTATTTTTTTCTGTCACATTTTATCAGTCCTTATCTGTAAATATAATTGTCCCCTCTAGTTAGTAATTGGAGCTAACCCCCTTCATTCTTCCTTAATATCAATCTTCCTATCTAGTATAAAACACACACATATATATATTTTTCTCAGATTCCGCATTATATTTTCTCTATAAATCTTCTATACATTACAAAATACTATTTTCAATATATTCTTATACCTGCCAACATATTGCCCTGTGGAATCCCCTTCCTTATCCCTTTTTTTTCACCCATTATCTCTCACTCTTTGAACAATGTTCCTTCTTTTCATCCTTGTTTGTTTCCTGTTCCCCTTTATTTTCTGGTCCTTTCTCTTAATTCCCTTTCCCCCCATTCTTATTCCCCTCCTTTTCTCATTCCAGTTATTAAACTTTTCTCTCTCCCTCTTTTGATTTTTCTTTTGCACTTCCTTTTTCTGCTTTTTCCTTCTCTCTTTAACCATTTTCTGAACCATTCTCCCTTTTATCATCCCATCAGATCACAAATTTTTAATTCAAATTCCTTTTCCCCCCTGCTTAAATAATTGTTGTTCGTTTTGTCCTTCTAAATTGGCTTCTTCTTTGTAAAACTCCTCCCTCTCTGGTTCATTGTGTTCTTGTGTATGCTGAGTCACCAGTTCTAATTTCTGTAGTACATAATTACACATTTCAAGTTTGATTTTTATCATGTCCCTTGTATCTTGCATATCCGATCTTATGTCTTGTGAGTCCAGTCTTATATCAACAAGTAGCTCCTCCATTATATCTTCTCCTTTTTTCTTTTTCTTTCCTCTTCCTTAATAGCTGAAATCCTCTTCTTTCGTAGATATATTCAATTCCAGAGTTCAGTTATATTTCAGCCAATATCTTTTGAGTTTATTTTCAACAATTCATACTCTTGAGTCTTTATTCCAAATCTTCTAATTGGCTTCCAAACTGTTTCCCAAATTACCGGGCGGTTCTATGACAATAATAAAGTTCCTTTTATTTTCTTTCAAGTTTAATGATCCAAACTCTCAAAAAGACCAGACACTCATTTTAAAACGTACTAAAGTTTTCCTGTACCATCAGGTGGTGGTCTTGAGTCTTTTTCTTATTAGCTTTCTTTGTTGAATATAATATTTTTGTTAAGTTCGCTAATTTCAATCATTAATTATTCTTTTCAACACATTCAATTCTAGCATTTAGTTATGCCCTTTAAGTGCCCACAGTTCAATATATGTCAAGTTTAATTTTTTAACCTTTGTGTGTTAACCTATTTTCCTTTAAATTTCTCCTCCAGATTAGGCCAATAAAATAATCAAATCCAAATTTAAAAACCAATTTCTTTCTCACTTTCTCTGGTCTCCGCTTCCACACACTATCCTCCAAAATAGCCCTTTAATTTGATACCAGAGTACCTCAAAAGCGATGTCCTTTGCCTGGTTCACACGCTACTCACTACTTCTCTCTCCAGCACAAAACTTAGTTTTCCAGAGTGTTCTTCATCTTTGTGGTGGCCATTTTAGGACCACCGCTGCAGCTTGCCTTTGGGAGGGATTTTCCTGTCAGGGAGGGGAGTTGCAGTTCCCCTCGACCCTCCAGGTGATTTCTCCCTTCTTCATCACCCCACCACGGTGGCTCCAGTCCTGATTGGGACCCTCCAGCAAGTGAGCTCAGGCGAAACCGCACACGATTGCGGATTCTGCACTGACACCAACGAGGAACAAACCTGAGTTATGTCTGGTTTTCACATTGTCCACTTCTTCACCGCTCCAGGACAAAACTTAATTCCCGGATAGCTTCCCATTTTCAGGGCAGCCATTAAAGACTGCCGCTTACTCCTGTCTTTGAGGTAAGTGTACCCAGCCAGGGAAGGGAGATGGCTCCCTCACTCCCTCACACCGGAGTGTCGGAAACTGAAGACCAGCTGGCTGGTGCACATGCTTCCAGGCTGTACTACTTAAAGATTTTGATAGTTGTTGGATGGAAGACCACTAGGAAGTCAGGTTGACTATACAAACAAATAAACATACAAGCAAATTCTGTTTGGTTTTCCATCTGGCCAGATATTATCATTCCAGGATTGTTCCTGGGATCTCTATATGCCTGCTTATTTAATATATGCATTTAAAGGGAAGGAATTGGATTCTTTCCAAAGGACTGGAAACACAATCTGACTTTCAAGGCAAGATAGAGTTTAGCAAATCTCATTTTCTATCAGGCAATTTGGCTGTGAAAACTTTTCTCAATGCAACAATAAAAAAAAACTCCGTCGAAGTGAGTAAAATTACATATCACAAAGTAACACAACAGAAAATAATTTTCCAAGCATGTATGTAGCATTTGCATATATTTTTATGGAAACCAAACATGTTCAATCAGCAAAGGATATAGAGTTTGTTTTTTTAAAAAGAGATCTATGTTTGGACTGTTCAAAAGCACTATAAAACAATGAATTTTCCCCAACTCAAATAATAGCAACAATTTTCCAGATGCTTGTGTAAGAAAGCATACAACTGTTAGGAGACCTCAATGCAATTCCTTGATCAATACAAATTTATTTATTGTAAGATAGCAGGGGTTTTTTTTTGTTTTAAAGAAAGAAAAACCAAGCCCACCTAGGCTAAAATGTTTGAAAAGAATCTCAGAAACTCCTCCAAATCTTCTTCAATAGAAGAGGTATTTTTAGATCCTAAGGAGCATTCCAATACGCAATACTCTTCACATTCTGAAAATAAACCACAAGGATAAATTCACTCTTTAATCATTGTATTAGCTATACAAGCTTTAGACTCCAACAGCATGTGATTGCAGAAATATATTTAAGAAATAAAAGAAAAACAAAAATATTAGAGAATATCTTGCATATTAGAACACCACAAAGAACAATTTTACCAATTTGCTTCTAGTGAAAGTTCATTTTCTAACTGGTTGAATCCACCACTTTGTGAAGGTGCCTACAACATGCTCTCAATATTCCAAAAATGTGCTCCACCCCAAAACAATTGTGAACCACTGTTATACCGTGAACAATTATTACAGCAATTATACCCTAATACGCTGGATGTTAAGTACACTGGATGGCTATCCATTATGCAGGCCTGGACATTTGCACCATCCAAGGTATTATGTAGAAAGGTGATCATTATGTTTTTAGGGAAGTGAACCTTTTTGTTGTCCATAAAGGCCTGGACATTTGCACCATCCAAGGTATTATGTAGACAGGTGATCATTATGTTTTTAGGGAAGTGAACCTTTTTGTTGTCCATAAAAGTATCTTTAAGTACACACTTCACAAAGAGCTCTGGCATCTTTAAAATATTGTAATGGGATTTTACAAAATATCAGAATGAAAAAACGGTTTTATTAGTGCTATACACAATCCATTGGCAACTTGTTATCTTTTGCTTCATAAAGGTTCTCTAAAATAAACCTCTAAATCTCTAAAATAAAATGGAGGCAAAGTAATCCAACTGGACATTTCAAAAAATAAGAGTTCCTGGAACACAGGATAGAGACGGACGTCCAGATTTCACATAGGTCTGTAGTGGTGGGATTCAAGTAATTTAACAACCGGTTCTTCCTAGTGACTGTTTGGGTGGGAGTGGCTGGGGGGGGGGTGTCATGTGACTGAGTTGGCATGGCCAACGTGATGTAACTCATGGTAAGGTGGGGTGGCACAGGCAGGCTGATGCTGCAGGGACGGGGCAATTTCCTACGTACCATTCCGAGCCCCTTTCTCCCCCCCCCCTCTTGGGCTGACAAAATCAATCTAACGATTGTGACTGACTGACGAACTTGTCTGGTGTATGCTGGCAAAAGGAGGCTTGGCGGGGGGGGGAGAGAAGGGCCGATAAAAAGGCCCCATTTTCTGCCTCCGTTGGGTTGTCTGTGCTACCCTTGATTTGGACAGGGAGGTGGGGGTTTGACTGCCACTTCAGAGAGAGAGAGAGAGAGGAGGCGGGCTCTCTGTTTGTGTGTGTGTGTGTGTGTGTGTGTGTGTGTGTATGGGAGAGAGAGTGATCTTTAGCCAAGTTTCTGGCAGCAGTGCGGGTGGCAGGAGCCGCCTGAGCAGTGAGGAAATGGGGAGTGGAGTATGGAGCAAGGCAGGGGGCTGCAGAGCCACTTCCCCCCATGACCCCCACAGGTTTACCTGAGCACCAGGCCAAACAGGCACTGAAGTGCTGCAACTGCTGCTGCAGAGAAAGGAGGGGGGGGCTCTCCAAACTCTGTGTTTGTGTGCGTGTGTCCACGTGTGTGTGTTTGTATGAGAGAGAGAGAGCATGCAATCCCTACTTTAGTTGGAGCATTTAAGCGGCAGCAGTGGGTGAAGGGGGAAGGAGCTGTTTTTCTCCTCTTCGTCCCCACTGAAGCAGCAGCAGCCGCCACCTAATAATTGCCCACTCCCCAACCAACCAGCCAGCACTGCCTGACCTGCTCCCTGCCTAGCCAGCCAGCACAAAGCCTCACTGTTCTCCTCCTCCTCCTCCTCCCTGCACAAGTGGCAGCAGGTTCCGTGGGACAGGGTCTCCTTCCTGCCCCGGCGCATCAAACTCTGGAGGGTGAATGTGGGTGTGAAGGGTCTGGCCCCGCAGGGCTTCCTTGCTCAGTTGAAGGTTTCATTCAGCCTTCAAACAGTAAGGCTGACCATGGAATCAGAATTGGCTGGGTGCAGGAACCCATGCCGTCCATGGGCCTGGTGCGCTACTCACTTACATGGCCAGCCAGTGGCGGGATTTGCCAGTTTGCCAAACTGCACAGAATCCTAACAACTAGTTCACCTGAACCAGTCCAAACCAGCTGGATCCCACCTCTGACCTGATGTGCTATTAAACTCTTCATATAACAGAATGATTCAAACCAAGAAGACCTCAGGTGAAAAAAAAAAAGCCCTCAAAATAATTGTGACATTTCAAGAGGTCCTCAGTTACCTACAGGATATTCTTTCGTATGTTTCCAGCATATCTTAAATTATATCATAAATAGTTTCCTGACTGTATCAATTATAACTTTACAAATTATGAATCATATAAGGATAAGTAGGAGAAGAGGGTGATTTCAACAAAAAACTGTCAGATTTAATCCAAGGAGAAGCTCTGATTAACACAATAATTCGCACAATATATATCTATTTACTACCCTGTTTCTCCAACAATACGGCCTCCCCCAATAGGAAGTCCCAGCATGTTTTATAGGCATAAAATGAAATTAAGCCCCTCTCCCCAAATTAAGGCCTATATTAAAACATGCAATGGTGGAGGGGCTTGCCGTTAGGAAGTACTTCTGTTGCACACCTGGATATGGTGCTGCCTGCATTGACCCCGATATGAAGTGCCCCACCAACGCCGAGGTCAACATCCAAGCCGTTGCCGCCCGCCCGAAGATGCAAGGGGGGGAATTAAGTCACCCCCGAAAAGACGGCCTAGTCATTTTTTCGGTGCTCAAAAAAATAAAATAAGACCCAGCCTTATTATATGAGAAACACGGTATTTTGGTAACTTTTATTCCTTTCATCAATATAAGAAAAAATGGTCACAGATGCCAAGCTTCAAAGTCCACCTGGACCACAAATGTATGAAAGCCACTTGGGAATTATTGTTAAAAAAAAAAACCTAAGAAGACAAAACATAAAAATGGCTCATTAAAATGTTCTACCTTTGCTGATTGTTTGGAAGATCAACCAATTTCTACAAAAATGTTTAACTGCCATCCTGGTTTCAATTATAATTATAAAATATATCAATCCAATGTCTTTCTGCTCTTGGTATCTTCATGTCAATAATTTCAATGAGATATTTTCTGTATCTATATTTCATACATTTTGAAAAGTACCTAGGGCAAGGGCTTAACATTTACCAAAAGAATCATTTTCTTCCTTGTCAAAATTAACTGGTGCTGGAAAAAATAATTGCTTACTTAAATTCCACTGGCTTTTATTTATTTTATTATGTATTAATAGTAATTAATTAATATTAATATCCAATGGACCCACGTCTCTTTAAAAGTATGGTCAAAATCCTTTTCGTTTGTTTTTAGAGTTTCTTGAATCCTCAATGGAAGACATAAATAACATGAATGTGTTTTCTTTGACATATATAAACAAACATATATGTGCCTATTTGTGCATGAAAGTTGAATTAAGAACTGCTAAACTCTTTGCAAAGGAGATGTGTACATCTATGCGTTCATCTATGCATAACGTTCGTGCAACATATGGACCTGCCTTTTGATGCCAGTTTTAGTAGAATGATATATACTAGTCATATGCACTTTTTGTTTGCATGGAAGAATATCTACCAATCTTTTCCTTTTCATGTTTTATTGGAATTAAACTGTAATTAAGTCCACATTTTATGGCAGAATAAAAAGAAACAAGAAATACAACATTCAATGAAAATCAATTAATGAAACATGAAGTCCATAGCAGGAATATGCACAGTGTATGTCCATAAAACTCCAGATGAGATCTGCAGTGGTATAATTAGACGTGATGTGTGAATAATATTCCAGTCTGGTTTATATGCGTCATGCATGGAACACATATAAAAACCAGCTAGAGCTCTGGTCACACCATTGCAGATGCCATCTTGATTTAACAATATTCTGAGGGAACTCCTAGTCCAAGGAATGAGAAACACTAAAGCACAGAAAAAATGCAGCAAACGGAAAGAAGGAGGAAATTTTTTTTTTCCTGCAAACCAAACATGGCAGGATTGCTTTCCTATCTTTTCCTTTTTAAAGTAAAGATCAAGGAAAAATGCCGACTGTCTGCAGGTGTCCAGCAGGACTAATCCAAAGACATTTCGTTAGAATTACTCACATTTGTATCTAAAATATTTGCACCAGTGAGTGTATTATTATAATGTCTTTGAAGAGACCCCCTGACTTCACTGTACCATGTTTCCCCAAAAGTAAGACCTAGTCTTATGGGGGGTTTTGGACCAAAAGACCTGTTAGGTCTTATTTTGGGGGATGTCTTATTTTGTGGCCACCTACCCACTTCCTCCCACCATCTGCTTACCCACAGCCACAACGGCTTACAGGGCTTTCCAGGGCAGATATACTTTTTGCCCAGACAGAGAAATGACAGAGACCAGAAATTTCATCTGCTTGCAAATGGGATGCTTTGAAACAGAGAGATTAGCTCTATTTCATTTGCAAGCAGATGAAACTTTGTCTCCCTCTGGGTGAAAAATGCACGGCAGAGCCAGGTGGAGGCAGAGGCACAGGGAGGTGGCAGGCGATCCCAACACACTGCCTACTCCTTCCCATTTGTCTCTCTCTGTTCCAGCCACACCGGGGCAGGTGCCCACATGCGGCATCAGGATTATTTGCCACTCCCATGTCTCTGCCTCCACCTGCTACCAGTGCCGCCATGCAAGCCTCCCGCGAGCCTCCTGTGAGCCAGGCAGCGGTGCAGATCAGGATAGGGCTTATTTTCTGGGTCAGTCTTGTTTTTTTGGGGGGGGGACACGGTAGTAGCTTTCCTCTTATATTACTAAATAAGCCCTGTTCTCCATATGGGGTAGACAAACTATTGGTGACTGGAGGCCACGTTGAATTTTCTGTCTCTGTCTCTGTCTGTCTTCATCTCTCTCGCTCTCTCTCTCTCTCACACACACACACACACAGAGAGAGAGAGAGAGAGAGAAAGAAAGAGAGAGAGAAAGAAAGAAAAAGAAAGAAAAAGAAAGAAAGAAAGAAAGAAAGAAAGAAAGAAAGAAAGAAAGAAAGATAGGGAAAGAAGCAGCAAATATCGTTGTGATGCAAGGAGGGCAAATGTCTGGAATAGATTCATGAATTTCTATTTTGTGGGGGAGTAGTAACATATTTCTGGTCTTTTTAGGTTTTGATTTTTTTTTTTAATTTCCCATTTGGTGGTGACAAATAGTGATACAGAGACAAACTGTGCAGATGTCATTTGGCATAGGCCTTTTATTATCCACCATTTGATTGATGTTAGAAATGGGCAGAAAGACTCCAGGATTTTTTTTTTTTAACGCCTGGAAACAATGGAGCTTCTACTGCCTACTCATATGTTTTTATCACAATTATTTAGTCCCAGATTTTGATTACTGCCAGACCAATAATCTGCACAGATTACTGCAATAATCCCTGCGTAGAAAATGTTATGTTTGCAGTGTGTCTTGATAAAGAACTACAAGAAGCAAATCCAACACAACAATGGTTAACGTATCAACTGATTTTACATTAAAATGTACCTAAGGCTACTTCGTTTACAACAGGAATCTCACCATATATATTTAGCCTTATATTCAGGCTAAACCACAATAGAAATGTATGCATGGCAAGCAGGAGAAGCATCTATTATGTTGGCAATTGCAAACTAAAAACAAAAATAAGTCTAAGTACATTACTTTCATTTGGTCCTCTCCAGTCTGAGTCCTCCAGCTTTCAACTTCTATACAACCTCTTGTCTATAGACTGGGGACTGTGGGAATACAAGGGCTGCAGTGGATGTTCCCAAACCAGTTTTCAACTCATATTTGATTCTGTGATCTGAGGAGCATTGGGCTGGGGAAGTATAGTGCAAGTATTTCAAAGCCTCCATAAGGGACTTGAATCATAGGGTTGGAATATACATTATAGATCATCTACTCCAAGTGACAGATCCTCTACGGCAGGGGGTGTCAAACTCGTGGTCCGCAGGCCAGGTGCCTCACATCCTGGCCACCCCCACCCCTGGTTTAGTAAAGGTGAACAAAGTTGTGATATATCACATGACAACAAGACGCCGTGAGTTTTACACTCCTGTTCTACAGTTTCTCTGGCAGGTGGCTATCCAGCTCCTGGCTTAAGACTTTAAGGAAGGACAACTCATTATATTACATAGTGTTTTGTTCCGTTGGCTGGCAGCTTATACACTTAAAAAGTTCTTGATGTAGTAATGTAAGTCCTATCTACTCAGTAAAGTCCCCAGGTGAGTCCATTCAATAAGAGAAGGTTTAGTTTCATCCTAGTTAAGCATTTTTACATCTCGAGTTTAGCATATGTTCTCCAAATACTTATCCCTGACTAAATCATATCCAGCATCTATTAACGGATGATGGGTTGCATAGTTTTCCACCTCTTTTAAAAAAACCCTGTTCATGGGCATAAACAATTTAATAAAATGTATCTACCACATTCTTTGGATCACTCTTTTCATTCCAAAAGATCCCTATATATTAAATTTATCATTACATTCATATTCTTTGTGCTTATACAATCACTTAAGATTCTTTTGTTTCTTCTTTGACACAATTCATGGAGAAAATCTATATGGTTGCTAGGAATCAAAAACAACTTGACGGCAAATAATTAGTCAACATTCTGACACAGTACTCTGCTTACCTACTGGGAAATAAACTCATTGGCCCTAAGGGAGGCTCGCTTTTGGGCCGATAGGTATGAGATTGTGCTACCAATATATTTGTTAAAGGAAGGTCTGTACTAACAAAGATTTGGATGAGCATCCAAGTGACGGGTACCACAACTCAAACTGGAGTGGCAAAATTAAACAATGAAAATATAGATATCTACTTATCAATATACAAATTTAGAAAAAAACAGAGCATTTCTCACACATCTGTATGCATCTGCAGTTGATTTTAATACTCCACCTCTGTTCTTCCCAATGGCCCAATGTAGTTTGTTCATACAAAATGCCCTTTGTAGAGAGCCCGGAAGACGCTATTTATGGCCTCCCCAAGTTTGGCTGAGTTAAAATAATCTAAGAATACCTTCCCTTCCCCATGGGAAAATGACCACAGAGCTTTTGTTTATAAAATCAGTGTTAAGACTCCTTAAAAAAATACTTTTAAAAGAAGAAACTCTGCGTCCATACATGTTTAGAATAAACTGCAGGGGGGGGGGAAGAAGTTACTACATAGCAGCAGGACTACATTAGATTTTTTGTTTTTTCCATGGCGTCCTTGGAAAGATAAACCACCCAGTAGACCATGTTAAATGCTCCAAAAGTGACAGGAAATAAAATGCGTGCGTATTTGTCTATCTTACTGGTGCC
This sequence comes from Pseudonaja textilis, assembly GCF_049901715.1. Taxonomy (NCBI): domain Eukaryota; kingdom Metazoa; phylum Chordata; class Lepidosauria; order Squamata; family Elapidae; genus Pseudonaja; species Pseudonaja textilis. The sequence goes on along the minus strand of NC_141995.1, from coordinate 61,857,054 downwards.
AGAGGTGCAGGCTGATGGAGCGGGAGAACTGAGGCCCGGGGATTTTGTGTGCACTCCCAGAGCATTTGTGGCAGTCTGAATCTCCTCCAGTCTAGATCCAAGTAAATGATGAACCGACAGGGATACCGTGGTATCCTGCTGGGCAACGTAACCTGTGGAAATTGGGGTGGAAGGAGGAGCTGAAGGAGTCGGTCTCGAAGACGCCAGTGTTTCTGATATAGTAATTCGGCTGAATGGGTTTGGACTTGAAGCTGAAGGCGATCGGGGCATAATGTCCAAGGGCCCCTGAGTTAATGTAGAAGAAGGCAATGAATTGTTTCCTGGGTCAATTCTTTTGGCAGTCTCCAAATCTGGTTGCACTAGGGTGTTTGTTCTTTTCCTCACATTTGAATTCGAGTCTGTACACTGCAGGATTAAAAGAACATCATCAGTGATTTTGAAAATCAATATTCACACAGAAGCCAAAAATAACAAAGGTACCATTTGATTTTCTTGTCAGCTCTCCTGAGTAAACAGACAGGAAAAACAATGAGCTAATGCTAAGTTATCATAAGGCTACACAAACAGAAACTATACATTTTCTACCATCACTTTTAACCATCTGATCGACCAGGGCAGGCTCTTCCTAAATTTCTTCCTCTGACCACTAAGCCCTTGCTGCTTCTCTTGTCTGATTTCTAGGCAGCATCCATTACATCTGACAATAATATTTAATAACAAAAAAGGCATAATTTTGATAACTTAGAAATGGCATTTAGCTATTCAGTGTAAATCGATTGCTTACCAGATCCAATCTGATCAATCGTCAGGACCAGAGGTTAGTCTTCCAAGCTTTCAGGCTTGTGACAACCAGACAACCTCTGGTCCTGACGATTGATCAGATTGGATCTGGATCTAGACAACCTTCTGTCTACCAGAATGTGTGCTTTGGGCTATTTTATGCATAGGTTTTATGTGGTGCCTGGTTGTGTGTGGCTTTTTATTTATTGACTGGGGTGTTGATGGCAAGCTATTAAGTCATTGGCTGTTGTTTCCCTTGGTTCCTAAGTACCTGATAAGCTGTCAGCTGTTGACTGACAAGGGACCCATTATTGGCTATTTTTGTATCGGTTACCACTAAATCTCTTCCTTTTACTACATAAGGGCAAAAAAAGCTGTCTTTCTATTTCCCAGGCCTATTTTATTATGATAATTCATTTATTTCTAAGAAGTATATGTTACCTCATCACAGAGATATATAATTAATTAAAAATACAAAATCTATACACATCAAGCAATAATTTCAGTGGATATAAAAACTTTACACCCAACCGTTACAAACTCGAACAGTTTACACTATTAAAATGCCAGGCTTTTGAGATTTTAAAAGCATCAGACCAAGATAAATCACTTTAGAATTCTGCTCATCTTTAATAAGACATATAACCTGTATAATTCAATTGACAAAAAAGCTGAATCTTTTGGTGGAAAAAATAATATAATAACAAAATTGCATAAATGTGTGCACCCTCTTAAAAGTAGGGATGTGGCTGTGCTCAGCATTAACCAAACACATTCAAACTAATGTTAAATAGTAGTCAGTAGAAACCTGCCATCAATTAAAGTAACTCTGATCAGCAGTTCTAGTAGGATTTTTCTGACGATTACTCAGTTGCCTCTTACAGCAAGAGCCATGGCTTCCAAAAGGGTTCTCGTTGTGTAGGAAGAATCCTCACCACCTTTTAATATAAGAAAGCCCCCATATAAGCAAAGAAATCAGAGGTTTTATTCAGCAGGTTCTGACCAGTTCTGGAGAACCAGCAGTGGAAATTTTGAGTAGTTCGGAGAACCAGCAAATCCCACCTCTGGCTGGAGATTTTACAGTATCCTTCCCCTGCCACGCCCACCCAGCCACGCCCACAGAACCGGTAGTAAAAAAAAATTGAATCCCACCCCAAGAAATGCTGCCTCTACCCCACCCCCCACCCCCCTTAAGAGAGAAGGCTTCCCTGAAGTAAAACTATTCACATCTCTTCACCACTGGAAAGCGCTCCAAGCAAATCTCTCTGGAGGCTGAGTTTAATGGAACCTATCAGATTAAAAGCAGAGACAAAGAAACCTAAAATCTACATTCCCCACCCAGATCCAAGGATAGGGCACAGACTCTCAGCCACAATAGGAGTCAGGCAAAAACAATTAGAATATTAAAAGACACACTCTTATGCAGATTAAAGTTCATTTCGCAATTAACCTGAACGTCTAAATCTCAAAGCCCCCAAATCATATGAAAAATCCCATCTACTCTCCAGATCGCTTTCTCAGCTGTCCCAGAACCGATTGCTGTGTCACTTCACTTCTGATCTATAAGTAAAGATACTTCCTTTCCTGCAGTTGGCTTCATGTCTCTATTTCACTGTGGTGGCACTCATTCATTCTCCTGGTTGATTCTGGTTTTGGTTCTCCAAAATTTATGAAAAAACAAGTATTGGTCTGGCAGGCTGCCAAGAGGCCCAAGCAACATTACAAAGGCAAGTACTGATTGTGTCCTACAAGTGACAACAGTCTCCCATATTTTTCATATGTCTTAGAAAAAATGTCTATGTGCTTTGAATGTTGTTTTAAACATATAATAAACTTATCCCTGCCCACATATACTAAAGGAAGAAATCTAAAAGCATAGTTGATTTGATTGTTTATGATAAAACACTAAAACAAATACTGAATGATGCAGAGGTGATGAGAGGTTCTGAATGTAAGACAATTTTGGTAGTGTCAAGAAGGGGTCTTGGAAAAAAAGAGTATGAAATGAAAGAAAGAAAAGAAACAGGAGAGAATAGAATAGAATAGAATAGAATAGAATAGAATAGAATAGAATAGAATAGAATAGAATAGAATAGAATAGAATAGAACAGAACAGAACAGAATAGAATAGAATACCTTTATTGTCATTGCATTCCACAAATACAATGAAATTTGAAAGCAACTCCAGCACAGTGTCCCAAACACCACATCACAATCACACTACAGAGTATTTAAAAATTAAAATAATTAAAATAATAATTAAAAACCTAGTCTCAAACCTATCTAAAACATATAGTAAGTTAGATAGTTTAAAAATGCCACTATATACATAGGGCTAAATCACACATGCATTGTTTGATTCAAGACAATTATTGCTTTGGAAAAGAAACTGTTTCTCAGTCTATTAGTCCTCATTTTAAGACACCTATAATGTCTCCCTGATGGTAACAGTTTGAAATATGAATGACCAGGATGAGAACGGTCTGTGGAGATTTTTTGTGCTCTAGAGAGGAGTCTGATCTTCGCAATCTCTTCCAAAGAAGAAAGGGAGCAACCGATGATTTTTTTGTGCTGTGTTTATAACTCTCTGGAGCATCTTCTTATCTACTGCAGAGCATCCAGCATACCACACCATTACACAGAATGCCAAAATACTCTCGATGATAGAACGCTAAAAAGTAACCAGCCACTTCTCACCCAGAGTACTCTTTTTCAGCAGCCTCAGAAAGTGCAGGCGCTGTTGGGCCTTCTTTGCAGTGGCCATAGTGTGGACTGACCAAGTAAGGTTGTTGGAAATATGAGTTCCTAGAAATTTAAAACTATGAACTCTTTCCACACAATCTCCATTGATATATAGTGGAAGAGGCTCTGCTTTGCATCGTCTGAAGTCTATTATCAATTCTTTGGTCTTTTTGATGTTCAGGTGAAGTTCTGACTCTTGCACCACAAGACCAGCCTGAGAACCTTTGACCTATAGGCTGTTTCGTCTTCTCCTGATATGAGGAGGAAGGAAAGACAAGCATGTCATATATAAAATGGCATCACAAGATACTTGGAAAAGATTGAAAAGAGAAGTGTGTACAATTATGCTAATGGGAACTATAGAAAGAGCTGCTTGAAGAAATGAACCAGGGGTGGGATTCTACCAGTTCACACCTATTCACTAGAACCGGTTGTTAACATTCTAAGCAGTTCGGAGAACCGGTTGCTAGAAGAAATGACTGGCCTAATCCTGTGAGGAAGGCAGGAAGGAAACATTCTGGTGTTGCTTACAGAAACTGCCTCTCTGTTAACCCTTATTACATGGGGGTGGCCAGCACATGACGCATCTGGCCTGCAGGCCAGGAGTTTGACAGCTCCAGGTTAGTCTTTTAAGCTATGTTCCACACCTTACAGTGTTTCCCTTTTTATAACAGGAAGCCCTGAAGGGTCCCAAATAGTGATTTGATTTGGTATAATCCAGTACCTAATACAATCATAAATATCTATTTACTTAATATGATCAGGTTCCTTATTTCTTTTTTCACCAGTTTCTTGAGTGTCATATTTTTCCAATTGTTCAGTACCTTTATTTCTGTATCTTTAAACAATCCCTTTGTCTCCTTATTGCTTTTCCAAAATTCATGCATACCTTTTAATATAATCAATATTTCTCCATAAAACTCTATTGTTTCCTGGAAATCCATTTTATAAAACCCCTTATTTTATGATTTACAGTTTATATTTCCCCAGTTATATATCTGACAATTATCCACATTTTAAAGTCTTAATTTATCTGTCCTTCTTTTCTCTTCCAACACTTTTCTTCTTTTATCTCGTAGGCTGTTCTATTAAATAACATTAAAAGTCCAAGTCCAAGTCCAAATTGTGTCCAAATTAAGTCCAATAGTCCAAGTCCAAATTAAACTACTCGATTAATCCAATAGCCAAATTTAATTGAGTTTAGTTATTTGCAAGTTAGTTCCTTTTATAAATCTTCCAAAGGGCAAGAAAGGAAAAAAAAAAGCTCAGTAAATATTTCCAAATTGTCCAAGTCGTCAACAATAAAGTCAAGGTCAGGCCGTCCTCCAGATATTGTTGCTTCTATTTTGTGTATTCAGCTTTGTGTGTATTGAGATAATTTTCTTTAAAAAAAATGCAGCTAAGCGCTCTTCCTGCAGCAGATGGCTCTCTTAGCCCAAATCCCGTGTTAAATAGTCTGTCAAAGACAGCTGAATTCCCAATCAAATCCAAAGGGTTTAAAAATACAAATAATCTAAATAAATTGTCCCAAGAATCATTTTTCAAGTTGTTTAGGCTTTTCCCCAGCTTTCTGTGTTTTATTAGCTTATCTTAAGCTTCTTTTGCCTCTTTGTTTTCCATGTTATTTTTCTCCATGCATCTATCCGCCGCTATGTTAAGCTTAGGAGTTATCTATTAAAAGAGAAATTTACCAACTTTTACCCTAAAGATTGGAAGTCACAACAAGATTTTAATATCTTGTTGCTACTTCCAATCTTTAGGGTAAAAGTTGGTAAATTTCTCACCCAGTTTAAATACTCTGTCCATTCACCGCTCCAGCACAATTCTTATGGTCCCGATTGTCTCTGCTTCATGACAGCCCCAAAATGGCTGTCATTCCTGCTGTCATTTGGGGAGAGCTTGCTTTGGACCTAATGAGGAAATTGCGGGTTTCCTCGTGGTCAATGACGTGTCTCTCTTTCCTTCATCATCCCTCCAAAACAGGGATGAACACAAAGGGTCTCCCGACAGTGGTTACCGGCTGGATTTCATGAGACTGAGCAGAGCCCACTATTTCCCAGCCATTCTTGCAGTAACATCAACCGGTCTCCCCACGGGGAGTTTTTTTTATAACCATCATCAGTGGCTCTTGAGAGACTGCAAAAGTAATGCTGCTGGTCTTCTAGTCTCCTTCATTTTTAAAGGTAATCTCAAAATCCTGGGAGGTAAGGAGGTAAGGATGAGAATTATATGTATCTGTTAAAGTATATTCATTAACTGGCAGAGACATGGTTAACGAAGTCAGCAAGTGAGTAAGCATGACAAACAGACTAGCCAATGGGAGCTGACAGACTGGGTGTGGTTTGCCTCTGTGTGCTTTGCTGAGAATTGAAACTGAAACTAACTTGCTTGCTTGCTGAAACTGAGTTCTGCTCTGAGCTACTGCTGCTTGTATTTTTGCTTATGTTACGTTGAAAGACTCTACAAGTGGTATTGTAAACTTTACTCATATTATTATGTTTATAAAGAAGTTAATGATTCTGCTGAGTCAGTCATCTGTGTGTTTTCTGGACTTGCACTTCTGCTGCAAACTCTAACAGAATCCTTACACATATCACTTGGCCCACTCAAGCAGTGTGCTGGATATCTTGTGTGTCTGGACACAAAGTCGATCTCTTCTTGGAGGTTATCGTACACTTTAGTGATGATAGTGATCATCAGCCTGTAAGCATGGCATTGTGAGGCCACTCAGATTTAAGATCATATAACATGGCTGACAGATGGCTCACCAAAAAGGTAGAGGTGACCCAAAATAAAAAGTTAATTTGGGCTAAAGTTGATACTAAGGCAATATCAGACTGCCTTAAAGCAGAGAATACTACAACGGGGCTAGAACAATCCAGTCATGTACTACTGACTGGTTGTCAGACTTCGACGCATTCTCCAATCTCTGTAATATTTTGAAGATACACCTAACAGCTACATCTGTACAAAAAGAGCCTGACCCACTTGGTCTGACCCTGAATGCCAGAAGCTGAAAAAGAAATTGAAGGCAGCCAAGAGGCTTGCCCAGAGGAATCCTACTGCTCATATACAAGCTGAGATGTTGCACACAAGAAGTGAATATAAAACCATTATAAAATTAAAGAAAAAAAGTTTGCCATTTCAATCTGGTCAGAACTCGAGTTGGCTGCCAAAAGTCATAACTCAGTCATATTTTGGCACTCTGCAGCAGATGTCCTAAAAGAATGGAGATTTAAATTTGATATGCCAATCTCTGCTGAGGATTGTGAGAATTATTATCAGAGTTTCTTTGCTTCCATGGAGCCTGTAGAAAAACTATCTTTAAGCAGTGATTCAGCAAACCCTAGAACTCTTCCCCCTTGGCCACCAGGCTGAGAAAAAGGAGATACAAGCTTAAAGAGATCATTAAAAGCTTAAAGAGCAATAAAATCCCAGGTGATGATTTCTTACCAGCAGAATTATTTAAGAAATTTCCCAATTGGTGGGGTCTAGTATTGGCAGGACTTTTTACACATATAAATAACACCTGCCATATACCAGATGGATGGAAGATGGCAATAGTTGTCACCATATATAAAAAAGGAAATAAAAAGGATCCTAGTAACTACAAGCCCATCAGTCTGATTGAGATGATAACAAAAATATGTGCTAGGTTCCTTTTAAATAGAATTGAAATGTGAGCAAAGGAAAACCATATCTTTGCAGAAGAACAAGCAGGTTTTAGACAAAGCTGGCCCACTTTTGACAACTGCTTTGTCTTGAACCATCTAATTGCCAAATATGCCTATAAGAGGAGACCCCTGGGAAAATTAAAAACAAATCAGGAATTAAAAGAGCAAGGTGTAATCATAGACTAGTGGCCTTATCTTCCATTACAAAACAGATACAAAAAAGATGTAGAACAGAGGTGGTATTCAGCAGGTTCTGACCAGTTCTGGAGAACCGGTAGTGGAAATTTTGAGTTCGGAGAACGGCAAATACCACCTCTGAGTGGAGATTTTTACAGTATCTTTCTCCTGCCACGCCCACCAAGCCACGCCCACAGAACTGGTAGTAAAAAAATTTGAATCCCACCACTGGGTAGCACCCAGTGAAAAATAGGTGTGCTCAGCAGCTACATCTGGAAGGGGTTTTTATAGGGTTTTTAAGTGAATGTTTTCCCACTGGAATCATTTTTTTGTGTCCTGTTTGATGCTGGCATCTTTGATTTCAATTTCTGCATACTGTCCAGTGTCATCAAGAAGTTGGCCATTCTTAGAAATACAAATAAAATACCAGAACACGAGAGAGAGAGAAGCTGGAGTCAGCAGCCTATGGATCCAAGGGCACAAAATCCTCTCTGGTATGACTCAGAATACCTCTCACCATGACTGCTGGACACTGATATCACAACTTTCTCCCATCTTTAACCAGGAAACAGATGAAAATTGTTTTAAATGCCTCAAATACAAAATACAAAAAAATACAAAACTTCCCCAAGCCACTCAGCAACTCACAGACCCTTCAACAACTGTTTAACTCAGCCCCTGATGTTTGAAATATCCACCTAAGATAAAGAGCCACACCAAATGCTCAACCAATCTCTTCAAATATCTTTCAGCATGTTATTAGGGGTCATTTTGCTAGCAATGGGTATTACCGTGGATGTCTCCTCTGTACAAATTTCCTTCTGAACAGGTGCTGCTGAACATTCGGGGATGGATTTCACTCCCTTCCTTTTGGCTTTTTCTATCTGAATGTTCGTAAAATAGTTGACAGCCGCAAATTCAATCAATGCAGAGAATACAAAGGCAAAGCATACAGCTATGAACCAATCCATGGCTGTGGCATAGGAGACTTTAGGTAAAGAATGCCTGGCACTGATGCTCAAAGTTGTCATGGTCAACACAGTAGTAATTCCTTGGAAAGAAAAGAAATATAATAAATGTAATTGGTATCTTTATGGAATAAGAAAAAAACACTAAAAGCATAACTTACCCTCAATTATAAGGAAAAATTATAAGGAAAAACTAAATACAAAGTGTGTTAAAATAAAAGCTAAAATAAAGCAAGGTCATGCACAGAAAGTAAATCAAGAAGCCTGTAATTGTGGAGTCTGTCTGGCAAGAACAAAGAATGCTTATCCGCAGGAGATGTGCATGTGTAAATCTTGTAACAATCCTGGCTAATTGGAAAGCTGATAAAAGTAACATGGGTTAGCCAACTTGAAGACCTCAGCTAAAAGTTAGGCCTGCAGCAAATCAAATGTGTATTAGATAATTCCTAGGGCATTCATTAGCCAAGACTTGGGAATAGGGACAACTAGAGACCAATAGAACAAATTGTAGAATTATTACTAAAATGTTTATTAGATGATATTTCTTATTATCTTGCTTTGTCCCACCTTCTCCTTTATTTAATGAAAATGTATACAACTTACTCAATCCTTTGTTCTTGGCTCTCAGCATTTTGACCAGGAGCCCCCTTTCCTTGGAGTACTCCAGTAAAAAGCAATCAGAAAACATGCACCTCGTGTCTGGCGTCCATCCTTGGCTTTGGCACCAGGCTCAGACCCGAATTGGGGACAACAATATCTTGGAAGCAGTAAAGGTGTGCTTAGTTTTTCACACATGACTTCTCCATTTTGTTTTTGTTTTTGTTAAATAAATGATGATATGGTGTAATATAGGTTAACAGATAAAAGAATAACCGAGTTGGAAGGAACCTTGGAGACCTTAACACCTCACCATCACTACTGGAGCAGGAGACGCTATACTATTCCAGACAAGTGGCTTTCCAATCTCTTCTTAAAAGCCTCCAGTGACGGAGTGTCTATAATTTCTGAAGGCAAGCTGTTCCATTGGTTCTCACTATTTTTTTGGCCTAAATTTAAAACCTTACTTTTCTCTATATTGAATTTTATTTTGTTAGACAAGGCCCAGTGCTCAAATCTGTGGGTGTTGGCTATTCTTAATGTCATCTGCAAATTTGATGAATTTCTTCTATTCCCTCCTTTACATCATTTATGAAGATGTTGAAAAATCCTGGGCTATGTTGTCCACGTACGTTTGAGTTTACTTACTTTTCAGAATAGCTAAGGACTGGATGATTTTTGCTATGTCCTGATAAGTAAAACCCTAAAACTCAAAGATGATGGACAAGTGTCATAGTACACCTGGATTTGACAAAGTAGACCACAACTGATTTCTTGCTAAGCTAGAAAAAAATGAGAGCTATGCCAGAGGTTCAGCCATACTGGACAAATTTTATCCCTATGGGGTCCTTCCTATGGGGTGAGAGAGATCGGCTAGTCCAAGAGACCCAGTGATCTCTTTTTTTTTTTTTAAGTCTAGGTTGCTGCAGTTCTTCATTACTACGCTATACCAGCTCTCACTTCTCCAAAATGAAATGGTTATGTAGCTATGTTCAATTAACATATTTGTTAAGTCTGGGCGGTGGGTCCCAAGGAGAGATGAGACTTGAAATAGTGACAACAGCTCTTTATTAGGAAACCAGATACTGAGACGAGACTCCCAGCTGAGGCAGCTCCTTTTATAGAGCTGGCTGCGGCTAGGCAGCCTATGACATGCATTTGAGCTTGCCGCGCTTGGTTTTACCCAATCAGAACGCTTAGTTCTGTCCAATCACGGCCCGGCTTTTCCGGACCAATAGGAATGCAGGCTTACAAGCCTGCTAGTATGGAACAATATTCATATTTCTCTTTCCATTAGTATCTTTTCCCCTTAATTTCTACTTAAGCTGGCCCCACCCGCTCCTCACCACCCTACTCACCCTGCCTCTTACAGCCACTTCTTTTTTCACCTCATCTACTTTGGCCACTCACTTGCCTTGTTCGCCAGCCATCACAGCTCGCCTAGGCTCTAGATCACGTGGTGCCCACGGTCCAGCTCCTCTCTGGCTTCCTTGCTCCCAAGCCTTCTCCACTTCCTGGTTTTAGGTAAGTTAGTTGCTGTTTTACTTTACACCTCACCCCCAGGGCCATTGCATGCATCCCTCATGGGAAGTCTATGCTCGCTGCCCATGCTCACTGTGGCAGAGATAAGCAGCTGGGTTGAATTTCTGGCATCTCAGATCCTGCAGCCGCTTCTTCCAGCCCTCGGTGCCAGGCGATCCTCAGTTGCTCAGAGAGATGCTCCATGGGCTCTCCCAAGAGTGGGCTATGTTGTCCATCCCGGCTGCTTCTCTCTGCCGCTGCTCCTGCTGGTGGCCTGCCGGGAGAGCTTCTTGCACAGCACAGTGAAATTTAACAGCTGTGATTAAGCAGCTTTGGGTTCGGACCTGTAAGTCCCATCCGGAAAGCGCTGCGGTGGAGAGAAGAAACATTCAACCTGGCTGCTTCTCTCTGGTGCAGCACTTTATGGACGGGATTTATGGGTCTGAATCCAAAGCAATGGCTCAAGGCTGCTAAATTTTACTGTGCAGCACAAGAAGCTCTCCCGGTAGGCCACCAGCAAGAGCAGCGGTGGAGATGAGCAGCCACCGACCCAGAGATCACATGGAGCATCTCCCTGAGCACCCCGAGGCATGCCCAGCACCAAGGTTACCTCGTTGGTTTTAGGCCTCCCAGGCTCCACAAGCATTGCACCAAAATCCCAGGCTTAATCAGGACAATGTGTTATTCTGCTCTTTTGTTGCTTTCAGGGCTTTCCAATCCATTAGACTTTTTAGGAGTAAAGAAACTCCTAATGTCCTTTGCTTCTGAATAGAAGATGCTCTGCCTCACTTTACAGGGAAAGACGACTTATGATCGCTTATCTGCAGGGCTCTAGGTGAACAAACAAGGAGGGTCAAAATCTACAAGAGAGATAGCAGTGGAGCAAAGCAGCTGGTTGACTCTCCAGCATCTCATCTGTTCCTTGATCTTGTGGCTGCTTCTTCTGGCCCTTGTTGGTACTGGGTGAGCCTTGGTTGCTCGGGGAGATGCTCCACGTGCTCCCCAGCCTGAGATACTGGCCTGACCCACCGCAGTTAGCCTGTAATAGCCAGCCAGCCTCTTTATGATCTTCTTTGAACAGGGACTGTTTAAAATTATAGATTTAATTTTACTAAGTATTTGGGAAATCTTTTCACTTGCAAACAATGGTTTAAGAAGGTTTAGTGGACTGAACTACTTGAGAAAATGTCACTTGCTCTAAAATGAAATAGAAAAATGTTACATTACCAGAAATTGCAGGGTTCAGTCTTTTCCATCCTTAACAAAATGAATACCATTAGCATATATGAAAAAATTAAATGTAATGGCCATATACAGTGTAGAAGCTATTGTATGTAGGGCAATGTAATGAAACATTAATCCTAAAATTTCTAAAAACAATTATATATGGTTTATCCTGACACGCTGATTTCAGAGATATTTGGGCCACACAGCCCAATAAAATATTTATTCAAATGCTTATAAACCGCATTTTTCAGCCAAATGAGCAGTTGTGGCAGCATTATAAAAACAACCATGAATGCAAAGATACCCAACACCACAAATCTGAAAATAAATTTCACACAGAGCTCACAATGTCTACCCAACAATTTTGAAAAAAGAACTAGGCTGGAGTCACATAAGCTGCTCAGCTAAAATGTTCTTGAGCTTTTGGGGGTTTGAACTGTGAATATAATTCACAAGAAGCTTTGCACAATGTGCGAGTCCAGCCAAATAGGACTATCATGTTAATCTAAATACATGGTGACTGAGGGACTCTGAGAATTGAAATCTTAAAAGTTGCCAAGTTTGAAAATACTGATCTGAGGGGTCCACGCTGCATTGCACTCTGAGCTTGGCTGGCTGTTGGCTGATGAATCAGAGAGAGGAGGGAAGAGAGAGGGACGGAGGGAGGGAGGAAGAGAAAGAGAGAGATATATTGAAATGTAGCAAGCAATCATGGGACATATTCAGATATGAATTGATGGAGCCTTTCAAATTTTCTGACACTGAGAGCAATCAACCAATGGAAGAGAAGTTGCCTTCAGAAGCTGAGGGAGCTTCATCATTGGAAGCTTTCAATGGGGTTGCACTAGACGACCTACAAGATCCTTTCCAACTCTATTACTCTGTTAAAATAAGGGGAGGAATGAGCCCAGTAGTAGACGCAGATTTGGAAGGGATCATGGAGGTTTTTTAATCCAACCTCCTACTCAAGCAGGAAACCCTATACCATTTCAGACAATTTGTATTCATACATTACAAATTGTCCACAAAATGGATGCAAACAGACTATACGTTTTTGGGTGAAAACAGAGATCCCTTCTTACCTCAACTTACAACCACAATCAAGTCCAAACTACAAAGTTGAGGGGGGTGGGGTAGGGTTGCAGTCACCCTTAAGAGAATGATACGACAACATAGTTTGACAGATTTCTTCAGTAAGAAACCAAGATTGGAATCAGATAGGCTCAAAGATATTGGATTAAAATAAAACAATGGTTACAAGAAATTGTTAAAGAACAAATAGAGCTGGATCCAGAATTATTTATGTTAGGAATATTTAAAAAGAAACATGAAAAAAATTATATTACATATATTAACGGCGGCTATGCACAATGTTGGAAGCACAATAGTATTCCCCCCTGATGAACTGGTCATTTAAAAAAATCATGGCTTGTGCTGAAATGGACAAATTGGCCCTAATGTTAAAAGATAAAGAAGAGTCTGATTACTATAAAATTTGGGATATGTGGTACAATTGGCTGGAATCTAGACAGAAAATAAGGGAACTTAAGACAAGCAATCTATAGATAAATGTATATAATCGTATAATAATGTATATAAATGTAAATATCCACAAGAGATAAATATGTACAAGATAGATGCTACAGTACGATTAATGTTATGATTAATTTTTTTATTTTTAAAAGAAGTAAAAGAATAATAAAGTTTATTTAAAAAAAGACTGGTCCTTTGCTAAAGGACCAAAATAATAGATTTTGTTCTTATTGAGGTAAAGAACAATAGGAACACAAAAGTACTATTTACCTGGATTCCATCGGTTTCTTCTATTTTAAAATTCTTTCCCTCATAACTCACCTAGTATAGGTGTTAGAAACTATTTCGGAACATATTTATCAGAACATAGAAAAAAAGAGTTGGAAGGGAATTTGGAGGTCATCTAGTCCAACACCCTGGAGTACCTAAAACTTCTGATTGTCTATTCTATATTAATATATACATTAACATTAATATTCTATTTCTTTAAGCTTCACTCTTCCATTAAAGAGTTATATTGAAGTATATTAGGGTATAACTTGTATAATCATCACTACTACGTTGACTTTTATTTTGTGGTAATCTTTTAAAAATTTCTTAATACTTTTTTATGCTAATATTGATTTGAAAAGACATAACATGGTTAAAGCAGACACAGTCAATGGTGGCACTTACCAAAAACAGTTCTGGCAGGAACAGATTCTTTATTAATCCAAAACGACACCTGGGAGAGAATCACAGTCATGATGCACGGAATATACGTCTGTATCATAAAATATCCCATTTTCCTTCGGAGATGGAAGTGTACTGTCATGACCACATATTCACCTAAAAAAAAGCCAAAAACCAAAAACACTTCACTCTATATATCTTAATCAACCAACCCCGCCCCACCCCGCCATCAAAACAGTGAATCACAGAATCAGTTGGCGTCGCGGCAGGAACTGCTGAAAATAGCAGAGCTCCACCGAGCTCCGTGAAAACCAATTGGTATCTGTGTCTCGGGAGGCCCTATGGGGTCAAAGCTCCCCTGGAGCGGTGGTGAAGGAAGGAGAGGTGCTTCAGTGATCATGAGGAAAATTCAATTTCCTTGTTAGGTCTGAAGAAGATGACAGCCATTTTTGGCAAGTCACAAGCTGTGACAACTGGGACAATAAGATTTGTGCCGGAACAGTTCGTGGACGGAGCATTGAAATTGGGTGAGACAACTTCCAACTTTTATTATAGAGATTTAACCCAAATAAAAGAATTTTTAAAAAATAATCTCCAAATGTTAAGAAAGTGGTGATTGGATACATGGAGAAAGATTAAAGACTCAGATATGAAAGAAATATCTAAGGGAAGCTTCAAAATATAGAAAGCCTGGAAGAAGATTTAATAACATCTTGAAAAGTGATAATTGGGAGAAACTGCCCTTTTTATCTTTATTTCTAACTCCCACCCCATTGGCTCACGATCAGCTGTTTTTGTATGCTGTTTAAGGTTGGATTTGGAGCAAGGGAGCCATCCATTGGAGAAAGAAGATTATACAGATATTAGACCCTGCTTTGAATTTGACCTGCTGCCATCCTTTTCAATAAAGAGTTCCTTTTGAAACACCCAGTGTTCAAAAGTTCATTCTTATCGTCTGAAGGGAGAGAGTCTGGTCTTTACATAAAACAAGATCAGCAATAGTGGTCAACCTGGAGAGGGAAATTTTTTTCTCCTTCCAAAATTTCACTCTACTGAGGGGACCCTGCAAAAATGTCTGAACCTAGCAACGAACAAGGGGGAAGCCAAATGCTGGGGAGAAACTTCGACGACTACCCAGCCAGACACGGGCTTTGTGTGCACCATTGAAGATATTGAAGCTGCCCATGAATATTCCACAAAGCCCCAATGGTCTATAGGCATAGGAAAGAGAGACAGCTGGGATGGAAGAGCCAAGGGAGTAACCCTCACCTGTGGTAACTGTAAACCCAGGTGGAAAGTGGAACTGGAAGCCCTTTCCGATCAGGAAGAGCAGATCGAGGAGCCGCTGGCAGATAACCAACTGAAACAGTACACAAGTCACCTTGTGAGGAAAGCCCTGGAGAACCTCAATGTGTGAGATGAACCAGTCGAAGGAGAGCGAGCGAACCAGAAATTGAGAGAACCCGGGCTGTAATCCCTGTTCCGGCTGAAACTAATCGAGCAATGGACCAAGCCAGAGGAGCCACAGCCATGCCAGGTATCCCAGGGAGGATGATGCACACAACAGGTCGGAAGCTTCCAAAACTCCTGAGTACTTTACCCCTCTTCTGGTGTTACTGCTTTTATCAACTCTTCATTATTAAGTTCAAATCCATTATTTTCAACTATTTTTCCTGCCTTGACAGCAATTGCTACACATTTGTCAATGCCAAATTGCATTTCAATGCCACTGTTGAACTCAGTGCTTTACAACAGTGAGCTCAATTCAGCTTTTGTTTTTCCAAACAATTTTAAATAATCTACGTAGAGCAAATGGGAAAATAATAATATCACAGTCATCAAAAATTGAAGTGTACAATTTATTGATATCACTCTACCAGGAGAAAAAAAAACTAGAAAAAAGCATGAAATATCATGACCTAGCCATTGAAACTATGCAATTATGGATGAAACATGTGACAGTGATACTCATTGTCAATGGGGCATTTGGCTCCATGTCCAAGAATTTTACAAAATACATCAAGAAATCACAGCTTCCTGCAATAACACCAGCAGAACTGCAAAAAACTGTGCTGTGGTTGATACCTAGGATGTTGGCAGCAACCAGTAACAACCATCAGTGTCAGTCAACAATATTTGGGATACATTTTTAAACGTTCAGTTGACTGAGTTTCATGTTTAATAATAATAATAATAGATTTAATTTTCAATTTTATTCACAAGCTACATTTGTTGTAGAACATATGTCTTCAGTGACAGCCTAACAGGACAGAGATTGTCACTGTGCTAATAGGTCTTCTCATATCATTAGACCCACCCAATCATTAAATATTTAAATGGTAAAATAACCACTATATTAAACTATAAATTCCAGAAAAGAATAAAAAAAAATCTTCAAATTTGTGGGAAATGAAATTGCATTGTTCAATTTACACAATCTAATTTTTGGCTGGATTATGTTGCAAATATTTCCAGTTTCGTTCACTGTAAGCACTCAAAGCAAAACACAGATTGTGAATTAAACAGTCACAAACTGGTTCATTTTCCAAATATAGTTTTTCTATCTAAAACAAGAACAGAACCAATACAAAGCAGATTTTAATAAAAACCATCTAGTTTAAGAATATGGAAAGTGCCATGAACTAAGTCAGAGAATGTATATATATTTATATTGTTTATATAGGTCTTAGTTCAATTTTGTCTAAATAAATTTCAGCTCAGTTGTGCCTTGACAAAACTTAGCACTATCTCTAAAACAAGAACAGAACCAATATTTCTGTTGACAACCGATAGCTTTTTATTATTTCCAATCTTTCCCAGCCAAAAAGTGAATAATCTAGCATTTTCTGCATGCAGGATCCACACTTTACTATCAATCTTTATATTCTCTACAAGCATACTAAATAGATGTTTTTATAAACCAAGCTAGTATTTTTCATCTGTCTTTATAAATAATGTTAGCAGGTAGCAGCACAGATTGATGCAGCATGAAATATAAATGATACTCTATAGCTGTGGCGGTGAACCTATGCCATGTGTACCAGACGTGGCATGCAGAGCTATCTCTCCGAGCACGCGAGCCAGAGGTGCTATTCAGTTGGTTCGCACCTACTCGGGCGAACCGGTAGCAAGAATTTGGCGTGGGTCACTGAACTGGTACCAACATATAGCTGGCCACACCCCCAACCCGGTCGCCCAGTTTCCGCTCACTCGCTTGTCCCGCCCACCCGATGCTCGCTGCCCCAGTTTAAAGGAGGACAGCTCCTCTGCCCTAGCCATGCATTTTCAAGCAGCCACTTGAAAACACATGACTGTGGGCGGAGCAGCAGTCCGTTAACCTGCAAAACTGTTCCAAGGCTGGATTCTTCATGGACACTAGAAGTATCGCTTCCCCTTGTGAGTAAAGTGCCTGGAGTGAGAGGGAAAGAACGCTGGGTGGGGGGGGAAATCCAGCCATGGGGAAGTTTGCAGGAGTTTCAAATGCAAGTCCGTTTACCTGCAGAACTTCTCTAATGCTGGATTCACTTCCCCTTGTGAGTAAGGTGCCTGGAGTGAGTGGGAATGAAGGCTGACAGGAGAGTGTGTGTGTATGTGTGTGTGTGTGTGTGTGTGGAGAGAGAGAGAGAGAGAGAGAGAGAGAGAGAGAGAGAAAGAAAGAGAGAGAGAGAGAGAGAGAGAGGGGGGGAAGAGGAAGAAAGAGAAAGAAAGAAACAGAAATAGGGAGAGAGAGTGTGTGGTATGTGTGTGAGAGAGAAAAGAAAGGAAGGGAAAGACAGAAAGAGACAAAGAAAGAGAAAGAAAGAAAAAGAAATAGGAAGGGGAGAGAGAGAGAGAGAGAGAGAGAGAGACAGAGAAAACTCTGTGCTATTATTTTTAATTGTTCCATTATTTATCATGTGTTAATATTTTACACTGTCCCTACACCTAGAGTGATTCTACTGCCTTTCTTTTGCCCAGGGCTACCACATATTTTTCAGGGTTTACAGGCATTCAGTGTCTATAGTCCAGAGCATAAATACATGTGTGTTTAAAGGGACTTTGGAGGTCTTCTAGTCCAACCCCCTGCTCAGGCAGGAAAACTGAGGATGCCAAACTCTGAGTAGAGGTCCTGGGAAAGGTGTCAGAATAACACTTAGAAGGGACTTTTGGGGGAACCCTATACCATTTCAGAGAAATGGCTGTCCAGTCTTTTAAAAATTTCCAGTGATTGATCACCCAGAACATCTGGGGACAAGCAGGTCCGCTGGTGAATTGTTTTCACTGTCAGAAAGTTTCTCCCTCAAGGGCAACCCTTGATGTGAGTGACATTGAGTTGGCCACACCCACCCAGTCACATGACCACCAAGCCATGCCCACCCAGTCACATGACCATCAAGCATGTCCACCCAGGCACATGACCACCAAGCCACACCCACCAAATAAGCCATGCCTACAGAACTGATAGTAAAAAATTTCGAATTCCACCACTGATTTGAGCCATCACCTATTGCTCTTCTGGGTTCCAGCGCACTGGCCAGCCGGTCTTCA
Source organism: Pseudonaja textilis (assembly GCF_049901715.1). NCBI lineage: Eukaryota > Metazoa > Chordata > Lepidosauria > Squamata > Elapidae > Pseudonaja > Pseudonaja textilis. The sequence continues at coordinate 61,838,636 of NC_141995.1, read as the reverse complement.
TGGACACGGAAGCTCTGGAAACTGGAAGACCAGCTGCCCAGTGGGCATGCTCACACCAGGAAGCTGCTCTTCAAATTTCTGGTGCGTGCATGCGCACTGGCCACCTGGTCTTTGAGTTTCTCCTTCATGTGTGTGTGTGAAGATTAGCTGGCCAGTGTGCATGCACATGCCGGAAACCAGAAGATCTTCCCAGCGCACATATGCACACCAGCCAGCTGGTCTTTGTTGGGTATATTGATACACCAACTAGGTTTGGGTGAATAAATATATAAACCAAGGTTTAAGTGTTTGTAGCTTTAAGCACCAAACTGCAATGTAATTAGATAATTAAGGGTGCGGTTACAAACAGCAATAAAAGGCAGTAAGAGAAACGTAACACCCTGGTCTCTCTGCTCTCTGCCTGCCTGCTGCTTACTCCTGTTTGAGACATCTGCTTGTTACTGTTTGCTGGCTACTGTGCTGGATACCGTTTCTGCTGAACAAAAGGACTATTTCCTTGGTGAGCTGATATCCTGTGAATACTCAGCGTTGTCTTCGAGAGAAAGGTATCGGGAGGAGAAGATTTACAAGCAGATAAGGACATAGTACTAACTAGTTAATGGACTAAGTTACTGGATGGATATACTTGTGAATGACATATGGACTGATTGACAATGCTTAAACTCTGAATGGATTAAACAACTATTTAAAACAACAAACAGTTTTTGTCTCCAGTGTGTGTATACTCTTGGGCCCAGCCTCTCTCATTTGGCTGCCTGGCTTGACTGCTGCTGCACACTCTGCTTGGGGGTTTGTCCCCAATTCCTAACAGTCTTCATACACATGTACACGAGAAACCAGAAGACCAGGTGGCCAGTGCACCTGTGCACACCAGAAACTTGAAGAGCAGCTTCTGGTTCCTGGTCCATGCAGACAGTCCCATTTCAGCACTCGGTACCAAAAAGGTTCACCAATACTTCTCTACAGTAAAGATTTTCAGTGTCTTAAATGGCAAATCCATGTGTCAAAATACCTCAAAAACATCATTATTGTCATTATCACCATAAGTCAATAATTATTATCATTATAGTGATGATAATTATCAGAGTCACCATAATGCATGAGAAAAAGAATAGACAGCTGTCAAGCCTGGATTTGGCTAGATTGCGGGGTTGGTTGTAATCTGGGTTATTCATATGAATTCAGCTTCACACACATGGGAGCTAGAAGAGGGGAGAGCCGAGGTGGATGGAGGTTTGGCCAAAACAACATAGCTGGCTGATGAGTCAGGTCATGTTCCAATGGATGACTGGCCAGAGGAAGGAGGAGCAAAGTTGCCAAGCAACCAGTTCTCATCCTGATTGGAGAATGTGACATATTGTTTTGAAAATTGAGAAAATCCTATATATAGTGATGTGGAAAGCCCGGAAACTTTCGGTACTGGCTTTCCACTAGTTAATGCCAAGATGGTGTATCTAAATAAACTTGTTCTCTGAGGAAATTGAATGCCTCGGAATTCGTTTTATGATGGGTACACCATCCCCACCTGGGCTGAGTTGCCATTTAAGTTGTCAACTGCCTCGCCAATAATCTATTCGTATTTTATATCCCTTCCATTCTTTTCCTGGTCTTCCATAATCACTCAGAGATAGCTGGATACAACTAGTTTTTACATTGTTTCTTTGGTACAGGGTGGAGTAAGTACTGCTGTTTGCCACTGCTATCAAGGAAGCATTGACAAGGCCATAGGCGGCCTCCTGAGAAATCTGCACAGATCCTGCACAAGCCCAGAGCACCGACTGCTGAAACTGGTCGCACCAGCACAGAATTCATACAAGGAATTGCATGGACTTCATCAGAGTGCAGAGCTTACGTTACATCCTGGTGTGGTTACATCCGGGTTACATACACCCAGACACTTTATGGAAGGAAGGAAGGAAGGAAGGAAGGAAGGAAGGAAGGAAGGAAGGAAGGAAGGAAGGAAGGAGACAGAAAGAAAGAAAGAAAGAAAGAAAGAAAGAAAGAAAGAAAGAAAGAAAGAAAGAAAGAAAGAAAGAAAGAAAGAAAGAAAGAGAAAGGAAGAAAGAAGAGAAAGAGAGAAGAGAGAGAAAGAAAAAGAAAGAAAGAAAGAAAGAAAGAAAGAAAGAAAGAAAGAAAGAAAGAAAGAAAGAAAGAAAGAAAGAAAGAGGAAGGAAGGAAGAAAGAAAGAGAGAGAGAGAAAGAAAAAGAAAGGAAGAAAGAAAGAAAGAAGAAAGAAAGAAAGAGACAGAGAGAGAGAAAGAAAGAAGAAAGAAAGAAAGAACGAAAGAAAGAAAGAAAGAAGAAAGAAAGAAAGAAAGAAAAAGAAAGGAAGAAAGAAAGAGAGAGAGAGAGAAAGAAAGAAAAAGAAAGGAAGGAAGGAAGAAAGAAAGAAAGAAAGAAAGAAAGAAAGAAAGAAAGAAAGAAAGAAAGAAAGAAAGAAAGAAAGAAAGAAAGGAAGGAAGAAAGAAAGGAAGAAAGACTTGTAGGAAAAATACAAAATGATGAAAGGGTACTATCAAATGTCTGGGTGATACTTTGTGCCCCCACAAGCAAGTATTTTCTTCTAGGCAATTTCTATTTCAGGTTCAGTGTTCCAAATGAGAAATGAGATTTTTTCACAATAGAGAATAAATGAATCACTCTAGGTAAGGCAGATTTTTTTTAAAAAAGTGGAATGGTCCCTCACCTCCCTGTTATAGGGAGGTTATTAAGAAGAAATTAAATATCACAGAAAAGTAAAATGAATTTCAAAAGCACATCTATAAATAAGATGTCTTAAGTGTATCTCATATTTATACGAATTTATAAACTGTTCCAAAGAACAATGGCCTGCAAAAGCAAAATAATATGACCTTTAGTAGCAAACTAATCTATTTCACAATGTTTTACAGGAGTGAGTTTAACTCAGTTATTCTATAAGTATTTATTAACAGTAATCTGCCAATAAGGCTCACGATGCAGTTGCCCTTCAGAGAGCTTTTGATGATCACAATTTGATAGAATAGGATGCAACTTAAATTCTTATCAAGGTACATCAATGAAAAAATTAATTTACTTTTTAATTTAATTCTATATAATTAAAATTTCTTGTATAAAACAATTATTCCAATATTGGCTGCTATTGAAACTTAATTTAATAGGATGAAAATTCAAAGGTACTGGGTTAGAAGGTTGTTCTTAAAGAGCCTCAAATACTACCGGTAAATAGAAAAATTATGAAGATTTGTCTGTTATCCCTTGATAACTTCTTTGTATAAAGTCTTTTTTAAATGAATTCGTAAGAGGTCAATCGTGTCTCACTGACTGATAATTTCCAATTCATTATGAAAATATTGCTTCCTCTTGCTATCAATAATGCCATTCAAAAATGTCAGCCATATCTGCTCTCTCCAATACCTAATTCTGTCCTGAGTTACAGTACAAGATTTCAAATGCATCAATAATAGCAAATTAGCAAATTCTAATTCTAATAGCAAATTCTTCATATAACATAAATAGCCAAATTAATCTTAAAAAACCCTCACCCACAGAGCATCAGTGCTGTCACTTCTCTTGCTGTTCTACCTATTGCTATATTCAAACATGAATTTAAAAACTGTCGCAAACAGTAATAACTGTTATACTTGATATATTTGCTCTAGCAGTTTTTTAATATGAATTTATTTGGACCATTTGCGGATTTTTATTTTATGCTAAGTCGCAACTAATGATTAGCATTGACAAACATGTAGTTATGAAACATGTCACTTGCTGCAAACTCCCATGTTTTTAATGGCCTTTTCAACCATTTTCACTTTGCCTCCTAAAGAATTACCTAGCAAAGAGCAAGCAAGTTTATCTAAACCTGAAATGGAAGAATCGTACCTGTGATAGATTTAATTGTGTCAGTAGATGCTGTATGCCCAAGTAGGTCATATTGAACTAAACTGGAAGATTCTTCAGGGACTTCCACTGAATTTTTTGGCCCCTTTGTCCAGGTGTAGATCATTTCACTCTTTGGATATGCATCTGAACAAGATATATTTAGAAAAAAAATTAATGGACAAGATGTTTATCTTAAGAACTTATCTTAAAACCCAATGAAAGCATTCCTGTTGCTTTCAGGGGCACAAGCTTTCTTTTTTGACAAAGACACAAGCCTGTGGCTATTTGCTGACCTGTTTCTTACAACAAGAACAAAAACGGAGCTTTAGTACCACAAGTAAAATGTCATAATCGGGACTTACAGCTTCCAAATTTTAGCGGACAGGCATGTCCATCCATCGGGAAATCCACCAATCTCATGGGACATTCAGCACTTATGGTGAGCCTATAGGAACCATGTAAAATTAGTCCCAGTACAGGATAGTACATCAGCAATTAATAAATCACGTAAACGTAGAGAATATATAAAGTAGGTACCTCATTGTATAGAGAATGGTGCCATTTCTCATAATTCTAAATAGTTTATTTGGGGCTGTCATGTTATGAGACACAGATTTTTTTCCATTCCGAAAGAAAGTATCTGGGGTCCACACTTTATTAACCATCAAGTTGTTTAATCTTAGGATTTCAATGGGACCATCATATTTTAATCTCTTGTCCACCCATGTCTGACGAAAGAAAACATCCATTGTGTATTCCTACAATAATTGGGAAGCAAATTAAACAACGTTATAAGGCACATGCATTTCCCCAAGGATAAATCAGCGGTAGGAAACTTTCCCTAAATACATTTCTATCAATTCAACAGAACTATATACATTAGTTATATAAATAAATTACTAAACATGCTAAATCAAAATAATTAGTGTAATCTAATAGAATGGCAAGAAGCATGTAATTAAACTTGTTCAGGACTGGAAACGAAATGAGAGCTCACTAACATATGTTAATGATTTTATGTCCATGCTATTTTGGTTGTTTTTACAAATGATTAAAATTTGCACTGGGAATATACTGTATGCTTATAGCAAACAAATGAAGGAAATGTTATTGAATTGCAACCAGTAGAAATGTCACTAGGTTAATCATAAAGGGAAGAAGGTTTTCCACAAAATAGTAAGTCTTCCGATTTCAGCACCATTTATATGTAAGATACAGAATCATTTTAACTGGGCTCTCAGCATCTAGGCATGCTGCTCGCTAGAGAAAGCTTGCATTGGGACATTCTCAGGAGGTCTAAAAAAATCGAGATAATATAGGCCACAAGCACCTGATCAAGGCCTTCCCCTTTCTTAAAATCTGTTAGTGGGGGTAGATCATATAATTCTGGACACCATTTCTATCTCTATCTGGAAATGGTTATGCAACTATTGCAATGTTTTACAAGTGTCAACAACCGAATAAAAATAAAAATGCATAGGGTAGAATTCAATTTCTAAAAAAAATGGCTCACCCTTTATTATTCTTTTAAAATTGCTATTGCAAGATAATTGCTTACACATATATAAGTAATGCCTTGGACATTTCAGAGGTATTTCTGAACTAAGTATCAAGGAACATAGACATAGCATCAAGTGTCCAGGCTATTTCTTGCCTTTCCTCCCAGGCAAATGGGATGATTTCACTTGATTGTACAGATTGCAGTATTCATTATATCCTGACTGACTTCAGTCAAGCTCGCATCCTTACCCACACCAATTTTTAAGGTTTTTCCTTTTAAAAAAATATGAAAGACCAGAATAGAAGCTGCCATAGCCATGTGTAATAAAGATGAAAATAAGCTGCTGGTAATCTGTTCTTTTTTGCATGAATAACAGGTGAGTCCCAAAGTGCCTTCATTTAGTCACACACTTAGTACTAGGTTTAATTTTTTTCCTCCTCAGACCTACAGCTCATACTTACCATTTCTACATCAGAAACAGGTCCAAAACTTGTGACATAGATATCTGTTTTGACTTCAGTAACAGGACCTAATGTATAAAAAGAAGGTAACCAAGGAGAATTGAATTGTTCCACATCAAAAACTGGGGGGAAATTATGCAGACAAATAATGCCAAGACTTATAGGAACAATTCATTGGCATCATATTAGGAAAACGAAGCACTTACATGAAAGCAGCTGTGTTTACAGATTCCTGTATAACATGGATTTCCATATACTTTTACATATTTTCCTTTGTTTATGCAAATACCATTCATATACAGTTTTGTAGTGTTCCATTTCTCACTGACATGGGTAAGAGAATACATATGCATGAAAATCTAATTCTATACTACTTCAGCAAGGGAAGATAAAATGTACCACTCTATTTTTAAAAGATCTCCTTAGGCGTATTATTTATTTACCTACAGTAAGTTGTTCTATCACTTGCTGTATGTTTAAAAACCAAATGCCCTTAGCAATAGCAATAGCACTTAAGACTTACATACTGTTCCATAGTGCTTTACAGCACTCTCTGAATGGTTTACAATGTCAGCCTCTTGCCCCCAACAATCTGGGTCCTCCTTTTACTGATCTCAGAAGGATGGAAGGCTGAGTCAACCTTTGAGCCTTTCAGGATCAAATTCCAGAATGTGGGCACAGTTAGCCTGCAATACTTCCTTCTAACTAATGCACCACCAGCGGTGTAATTTTATTGAGGGCCGCATCAGCATTATGGTTGCCCTCAAAGGGCCAGTTGCATGTAAGAATAGGATGACTCACAGCAGGCAGGTAGGTGTGTCTGGGTAGGCGTGGCCGGCTGACTCGGGACAGTTGGGTCAGAATGGAACAAGTTGCACCAGCTACCTCACCATGGGGACAATTCAGTGCCCCACAAGCGCCTTGCCTCCCCAAACTGCTGGCAGCCAAGCACATGCACATGTGTGTGCATGCGCGCGCGCACACACACACTGCATTCCAAGTTTGAGGACTTTTATATACAGAGGAAGGAGGGGGCCTTCTTCCCAGCCCAGGCAGGATTAGCAGTTTGCAAGCTCAGATGTGGGTAAAAGTCTCCAAGCTTGGAATGGGGTGTGTCTCTCTCTCTGTGTTGTGTGTCTCTCTGTGTGTGTGTGTGTGTGTGCGTGTGCGTGCATGTGTGTGTGCATGTGCACAGCACGCCAAAGGAGACATTCTTCTCCCAATCATTGGCATCTCCCTGTTTGGTGACCTCTCCCAGCAAAGGAGGAGGTAGAAGATGACACTGCTACATGTGGAAGCAGGGAGGAGAAAGTTTGCAGGAAGCAGTTTCTTCCTCCAAGGGCAACTTCTGCCTTGACAGATCTCTGGAGGGCAAGAGGAGGCGGCAGGGGAGCAGAGAAGCTGGCCCTTCTCAAAAGGGGAAATCCCTGTTTCTAACTGTGTTTCCAATTGTGTGTCGTAAGGATGCTGGCTTGTTGGGGCCGCCTTCCCTCATACAACTCCCCCACCACTTCCTCCTCTTCTCTAGAGATCTGTCAAGGCAGAAGTTGGACTCAGAGGAGACGGCTTCCTGCAAACTTTCCCTTCCATGCTTCCACAGCATCGTCCTCCGTCTCCTATGGGGAACCAGGCAAGGCTGAGAGGAGGAATCTGCAGTCTCCAATGGAGGAAGGCGAGACCAGGGTGAGCACCAAATCACCGTGACATCAGCTCCGCCTCCTACAATGTTTCATTTATTGTTTTCTTCTTTGTCTATTATGGAGGAGCTCCTGCTGGGGGTCTTTTTTTGAGGGGGGGGGATTTGGTGAAGGCCCACTTAGGGTAGCTTTTGAGCATTTTGAGGGCTTCCTTGGTGTATTTTAGTTCTTTTTCTTTCTCATCTTTGCTGGTAGGCAGGCCTTCCGATCGGTGTTGTAGGGTTCTGATAATTCCCATTTTGTTGTCCAGGGGTGATGAGAATCAAAATGTAAATATTGATCTCTCTGTGTGCATAGGGGGCGGGGCGGGGGTGTCTGTAAACTTCAACATTAAGGCTTCTGTCTTCCTTAAACATATACTGCACAATCCAGGAAGGCTAGACTATTTCCCTTAACGCCTTCTCATGCGAATTTGATGCATCTGTCCACAGAGTTGATATGTTTGGTGAATGCTTCCAATTCCTGTGTTTTGATCTTGACCCAAAGATCGTCCATATACCTAGACCAATGAGCGGGTGGAATTCCTGTCAATGATTTTAGGGTCTTGGTTTCTACCTCTCCAATTCCTGCAACCATTCTTCATCTGCCTTTGTCTCCAGTTCCCAAATCATCTTTGTAACTCTTCTTGCGTTCTTTCCAGAATATCAACATCTCTTTTACATTGTGATGACCAAAGCTGGATGCAGAATTCCAAATGTGGTTTTATTAAGGCTTTATATATTTCTTTTTCCCAATACTTCATTGGGTTTTTCTGTTTATACATAATACCATTACTAATTGAACAATACTATGACAATATATATACATTTATACACCATACCCAATCTTTCAATACACACTATTTCCATACCCTCATAACTATTATATACATTATTTACATTTTCTATTCTTATGTCTATTATCAATCCAGATATACCATGTTTCCCATATTGCATTGTATTCCATGTAACCTTTCCCTTTTAGTTCCATAGTTAATTTGTCCATTTCCATGCACTCAAAGGTTTTTTTTAATTATTAAACCTTCAGGAGGTATGGCGTTTTTCATCCAGTACTGTGCATACAAAATTCTAGCTGCTGTTACTACATGTAATATAGGATATTTTATCTTCATGTTACAGTTTCTTTTAATTATGCCTAAGAGAAATAGTTCTGGGATGAAATCCATTTTATTTTCAATCATCTCCTCTAACCACATATGAACTGCTTTCCAATATTTCTTCGCTTCGGGGTATGACCACTAAGAATGAAAGAAGGTACCTTGTTGATGTCCACACTTCCATCAATTTGGTTTTAGACTTGGATATATCTTAGCCAATCGTGAAGATGCCAGATACCAACGATAGATTTGTGTTGGTTTTTCTTGTAAGCCGCTGACTTGTTATTTTATAATTGGTATTCTAAATCTTTTCCCACTGTTCTAAATCAATAGTGTGTCCAAAGGCTTTATAAAGGCTTTATAAAGCAGAATTAATACTTCATGTGATCTTGATTCTATACCTCTATTAATGCAGCCTAGTATTGCATTGGATTTTTTTGGCTGCTGCTGCACACTGCTGGCTCATATTTAAGTGGTCGTCCACTAGGACTCCAAGATCCCTCTCATAGTACAATTGGTTTTCTTGCCTAAATGTAAAATCTTACTTTTATCTACATTAAATTTCATTTTGTTAGATTGGGCCCAGTGTTCAAGACAGTCAAGATCCATTTGGATCTTGAGTCTATATTCTGTGGTATTGGTTATTCCTGCTAGTTTAGTGTCATCTGCAAATTTGATAAGTTCTCCTTTTATTTCTTCATCTAGATTATTTACGAAGACTTTGAAGAGTACTGTGCCCAAAACAGAATCCTGGGGTACCCCACTGCTTATTTCCCTCCATGTGGATGTAGTTCTATTAAGGATTACATGTTAAGTACAGCTTGTTAGCCAGTTACAAATCTATCTGGTGGTTGTGCTGTTTATCCCGCATTATCCCATATCTAACTTACCAAGAAGTAGATTGTGGTCTACATAAACTGTTAGCCAGTGACTGATTACAGTTGTAATATGTTAGCCAGGTTATGGTCTACTTAAAATGTTAATCAGTTACAAATCCATCTGGTGGTGGTACTTTCTATCCCACAGTTTTCTAGCACACCAAGAAATAGGTTATGATCTAAGACAACATAAAAATAGAAGTTAATAAAATAATCCCTCTCTGGGCTGTAAATTAGGAGTAACTAAGAAGAAAATGAATAACATGTACAGTATATGTGTACCTACAATACTTTTCCCTTTGGGAGTAAACAAAGTTATATAGATCACAGAAAAATATGAAATACCAAAGAAATTAATGGCATTATATAAAGAATTAAATTTAATTTATACTATCACCATCCATAATTTCCCTCTCTATATATATTTCTGTCCTTGTAAACCATCCTTGTTTCCATCACTTTGCAATACCACTTAATACACTGCCTTTTGTTTTACATTTCTCATTTTTCTCTATTTTGGGATTTCACTAACTGTATTCTATCATGACTTTTTCCATTTTCCACCCACTCATACTTTCTATACAAGGGATGCAAGAAATGTTAGCAGAACCATTTGGAGATCATCAAAGAGAATGTTAACAACCATATAGCCAGGGAGTGGAAGGAACATTAGAAAGAGACTCAAAATAACATCCTTTGTAATGTATAAAAAGGGCTAAAGGGAAATTCTGGCAGGATTTGAAAATCCTGTGATTATAAGAATAGAGAGTTCTGGTGGCACCTGATTCTTGAATTAGCAAGAACTTTGGCGGAAAGTGACCATGTTATATTGGAATTCAATATAATGCAGACGCAAGCAACAGAACATAATTAATGCGTCTTAGATTTTAAAAGAGCTGATTTCAATGAACTCAAGAGCGTCCTTAAGAAAGATTCCATGGATGAAAATCTTAAAAGGGAAATCAACTCAAAAGTTTGGAAAACTTAAAAAATAGGACCATAAAAGCCCAGACCAACCCAATACCACTGAAAAAGAAAAACAAGAAATCCAGGAAGAAACCAGCATGGTTGCACAAAGAACTCTCTGGTAAACCAAAATACAAAAAGGACGAGTATAAAAAATGCAAAGAGGGAAACCTAACTAAGATAGCAGAGAGTCTGAATCTGCAAAGATGAAGTCAGGAAAGGTAAAACTGAATGAAGTAAGATTTGCAACAAATATCAAAAATAATAAAACAAGAAAAAAAGTCAAGAAAACAATCAGTACACCAACGGGAGACAATGGCAATGAAGTAACAGGCAACAGGGAGAAAGCAGAATTGTTTAATTCATTTTTGCATCTGTCTTTACACAAAGGGGAAAAAAAACAGCCCAACCTTATCAAAATCAGAACTGTATAAAACAGACTAGGAAGACAAATTAAAATAGGCAAAAAATGAATTAAACAATTCTTTCTTGTTCAAATCACAAGGACCAGATGGATTATATCCCAAAATTCTGAAGGAGCTAGTAAACCTGATCTCGGAATCATTGAACCACACCTTTCAAAGATATTGGAGTACCTGGGAACTACCAGACAACTGGAAAAGAGCTCATGTGGCTCCCAGCTTCAAAAATAGTTGTGCGGGGGACAGACTTAGCAAACTACAGACCAATCAGACTGACATCAATTCTTGGAAAGTTCCCAGAAAAGATAATCAAGCAATAGATCTGTAAACACTAGAAGCAAGCAAAATTATTACCAGAAGTCAATATGGAATTATCAAAAACAGATCATGCCAAACAAATCTTACTTCATTATTTGACAAAGTGAATAAATTAGTGGATCAGCAAAATGCTGTGGACATAGCACACTTGGATTTCAGTAAGACATTTGACAAAGAAGACTACAACCTACTTCTTAGGAAGTTAGAAAAAATGTGGAATAGATAGCACCACTATTGGATGGATTCATAACTGGCAGACAAACCACAATCAACATGTAATCCTTAATGGAACTACATCTACATGGAGTGAAGTCAGCAGTGAGGTAGGCCAAGGTTCTGTCTTAGGTCCAGTATTCTTCAATATCTTCATAAACAATTTAGATTAGGGAATTCATCAAATTTTCAGACAACACCAACTTAGCAGGAATAGCCAACACCTCAGAAGATAGGTTCAAGATTCAAAAGGATTTTGACAGATTTGAACACTGGTTCCCATCTAACAAAATGAAATTTAATGTACAGAAAAGTAAGATTTGTCACTTAGGTAAGAAAAACCAAATATAGAACAACCAAATATAGAATAGGTAGAACCTGGCTCAACAGCAGCAACTGCTAGAGGGATCTAAGAGTCTAGTAGACAACCACTTAAATATGACCCAGCAGTATGTTGCAGCTGCCAAAAAAGTCAATAAAATTCTAAACCGCATTAACAGAGGGAGAGAATCAAGATCATATGAAGATTTAATAACACTTTATAATGCCTTGGTAAGACCACACTGTGAATACTGCAGTTTTGGCCGCCGCACTATAGAAAAATATGTTGAAATTCTAGAAAGAGTGTAAAGTGGAGCAACAAAGATAATTGGAGGCTGAAGTTTAAAACAAATTAGGTACGGTTGCAGGAATTGGGTATGTCTAGTCTAGTGAAAAGAAGGAATAGCTGTAACATGGTAGCAGTATTCCAACTTTTGAGCACCAGAAGCCAAGCCAAGAAGCAATGGATGGCAATTAATCAAGGAGAGGAGTGACCTGGAATTGAGGAGAAACGTTCTACAGTGAGAACAAATAACCAGTGGGACAGTTTTGCCTTCACAAGTTGTGGGTATTTCATCACTGGAGGTTTTTAAGAAGAAATTGAATAGCCATTTGTCTGAAGTAGTATAGGGTCTCCTGGCTGAGCAGTGGGTTGGACTAGATCTCTTTCAACTCCATTATACTATTTTTTAAACAATATTTCTTTAAAATATAGTTTGCTGGTTGAAAAATTCTTGCCAGTTTTTATCTCAAGAAGCTACAGTACCATTCTGGACTGCACTAGTTAGGCCACACCTGGAATACTATATCCAATTCTGTGCCACCATGACACAAAAATATTTTGAGACTTAGAAAGAGTGCACAGAAGAGCAACAAAGATGATTAGGGGGCTGGAGGCTAAACTGTGTGATGGATGGTTAAAGGAACTATATATGTCTAGCCAAATGAAGAAAACGATTAAGGGGTGACAGTATAACTGTTTTCTAGTATTTGAGGGGCTGTCACAGAGAAGAAAGGATCATTCTGTTTTCCAAAGCATCTGAGGGCAGGACAAGAAGCAATGATTCATTAAAGAGAGATATAAATACAACCTACAACTCACAAGAAATATCCTGATGGTGACAACAATTAATGAATTTTGACTTCCGGAGTTCTTCATCACTAGAGTTCTTCAAGAAAAGAAAGACAGCCATTTGTCCAGGATGGAATAAGGTCTCCTGCCTTGGGCAGAGGGATGGAAGGCCTCTGAGGTCCCTTCCAGCACTCTATGGTTTCCATACATAGACATTATACCAGTACCAGCTTTACCCAATGTGTTAGAACTTTAATATCATAGAAGATATGAAACTCTCTTTTATCAAGCCTTTCCAGTAACGCAGCAATCTGTTTCAGAACTATGGTTTGCAAACTGTGGTTCATTAGAGAGGACAAGTTTTCTCAGAAATGTTCTGTAATTCCTTTACATAAATATATCTTAGTTCAGTCATGTCCTCTGAAAATGTGTCCATTATTAGCAATTATTTTTTCCCCGCAGGAAAACATCCTGACACAACAGAAGCCTTGCAAGTTTTCCTCTGAGAAACAGTTAGTAGTGACACTGTGCTTTACTTAGCATGAAGGAGGCACCCAACTCCTGCAACTTGTAAATCATGATGGTGCAACTCTTAGTGAGCTCTCCAAACATGGTACACTACAGCATTTTCCACAAACCATAAGTAAATGTGTAGCAGGCTTGCGGTGAGACTTCCTTGAACAATACAATACAAGAATGTTTGAAAGTAACCAGAACAGAGACACATTCTTATTCCTGACTTAGGAAGGTCATCTGTAAAAAGGAGACACCAAGCTGCTTTTTCATTCTTCTTCCAACATTCAGCCTACCATCTGAAGATAGAGAGAAAGAGGGTAGTGAGCCAGATTCATGATTGGGACACCTGTCCAAAGAGAACGGTGCTAAGAATAGCACCTGATTTTGCCAAGGTTTCCAACCAAGAGACAGCTGGTAATAATTCCTGTCACTATCAACATGAAGGAGTCAACTTGCAATTAATACTTCCATACTTGTTTTGCAATCCCTTGACTCATACAGTTTGGCAGGGTGGACAGCTGCCTGAAAGAATGATCGGCTCATTTCATTTTTCACGTGCTACTCGGAATTTTATTTTCTGTGCACAGTAATATTAGTACCTTGTGTATCTGTGGGTGAGAACAAGAAGATAAACGATTTTATATGATACGGGATTTGTTTTATCAATGGTTGGATAAAAAGGCATGGTAATGTAATAGATTAGATAATTTTGTGATAGAAATTTAATAGACTGATATAAAACATAATATAGATATATATAACCACAGGTTGAAAGTATAACACAAATTTTAAGAAAACTTGGAACATATAAAATGATGGAATAAATAGTTTAGTCATGGATGATTAATAACTGATAAATATATAAGCATATGTTAGTTCGACAATGTGAAGACTGATATAAATTGTGAGTAAATGACTACAAAAGGATAGCACAAAAGATATGTAACCAACTGACCCACTGTATATATATAAAATGGAAGATGGTTTTATGTTTTTTTTTTAAATTTTTTTAAATATAAATGGTTTATTTATGTTACATTTCTTATTCTTCCAAGCATAAGTGATTCTATAATCACAATGCATAAAATTTAAATGCATGGTTAGATACTAATGAAGAAAAACATAAAAAAAACCATTTAGTATCATGAACATGTTTCAGCTACAAAATTTGTTCATCCAGTTTTATGCTGGCACCTCTGTAAACATTTCTGTTTATCCCTCTGGACAGTTATAATTGCAACTGTGTGTTTTAGAAGGTACAAAATACAGAATAACAGAGTTGGTAGGGACTTGGAGGTCTTCTAGTCCAACCCCTGCTCAAGAGTAGACCCTATACCAGGGGTGTCAAACTCAATTTAATTGAGGGCTGTATCAGGGTTGTGTTTGACCTCGGAGGACCAGGGGGGGCATGGCTGGGGGTGTGCCAGGGTGGACATGAGAGCACTCTGCCAGCCAAAACAGGGCATGAGTATCCATGAATACATGGATACATATAAGAAAAATAAAAGAAACAATAGGACAGGGACAGTAGGCACATTGGTGCACTTATGCATGCTCCCTACAGACCTCTTAGGAAAGAGGTGAGGTCAATAGTAGAAAGTCTAAGGTTAAAGTTTTTGGGGTTTGGGGAAGAAACCGCAGAGTCCGGTAGAGTATTCCAGACATTGACCACTCTAGGTAGTTCTAGGTTTTTTAGGTCTAGAATTTAAAGACTGGTGGCATAAGGTATTCTGCAACAAGTAGAGGAGTGGAGAACTCTTCTTCTGAAATATTTCTGGACTTTCTCAACTGTATTAATATCAGATACGTAATGTGGGTTCCAGACTGATGAGCTGTATTCCAGCATTGGTCTAGCAAATATTTTGTATGCTCTAGTTAGTAGTGTGATATTACCAGAGAAAAAGCTAGGTAGGATTAGGCTAACAACTCTTAATGCCTTTTTGGCTATGTAGTAACAGTGGGCTCTAGCACTTAGATCATTAGAGATGATTTTTCCAAGATCCTTGACAGAGTTTGGATCATCAACATGGTCTTGACTATTCAGCCTGTATTTTATTTTCTGATTTTTTTTGCCAATATGTAAGACAGAGCATTTATTTGTTGAGATTTGAAGTTGCCATTTGTTTGACCATTCTGATACATAGTCGAGGTCTTTTTGAAGGGTAGCAGTATTGTCTGTGGTGTTGAATAGCTTTACATCATCAGCGAAGAGAATGCAGTTGATCTTAATATGATCACAGAGGTCATTTATGTAGAGTATGAAGAGAGTTGGTCCTAGAACACTGCCTTGGGGAACACAACTGTTGACAGGTACAGAATTTGATAAGATGCTCCCAATTTTGACCATTTGTTGTCTGTTTGACAGGAATGCTTCTATCCAGTTATGCAGGTGTCCAGAGATACCATAAGAATTTAGTTTTAACTATAGTTTGTTGTGTACCACTGAATCAAAGGCTTTACAGAAGTCTATTGTTTTGTCCTGATCGAGTTGTGTAGTCCATATGTTTTTGCAGTGTAAGAGGTGCAGATTACAGGATAGTTTTTTTCCTGAAACCAATTTTTTTATTGGAGAGTAGGTTGCTTGTCTCTAAGTGGAGAATAATGGATTGGCTAATAATCGATTCCATGACTTTACAGGTGATGCAGCATAAAGAGATTGGTCTGTAATTTTCAACTAGGCTGGGGTCTCCCTTTTTGAAGATGGGGATGACTGTGGCTTGTGACCATAGTTTTGGCAAGGAGCTGGTCCTGAAAGATTTTTCGAAGATTAATCTACAATTTTTAGAAGATAATCTACAAGCATTTTCTGGTTTGAAACCAGCAAAGCCAATGTGGGTTAGTTTGGCTGATGGACAAAGAGATGTTATAAAAGAGGAAGGTAATGTTTATGTACATAAATATGTACAATACGTATAATGTTTTATATGTACCTGCATTAGAACACAATTTGTTGAGTAACAAATTAGACAGGCAGCGTTATGAAATACTATTTGCAGGGGGACAGTACACTATTAGGAAGAATGGATAGATATGTGCACAGGGGGTTAAGAGGAATGGCTTGTATGTTCTGGGAAGGCAAACAAATAATTGTGCATGTGTACTTAACAATGTTCCCACACATGGTAATTGTGTACATTTATTACATCGAAGATTGGAGCACGCAAGTTTTGATGTACTTAGGAAAATGCCAGAACTAGCTGAGCGGCTTAAGATAAAGAAATGTAATGTGTATTTAGATTGTGCTGTTTGTAAAGGTTTATCCTCTAAGTAAGAAAAGTAAAAGACAAATAGAGTATTGCAATTAGTTTATGCTGATTTGATTGGCCCTTTCCTCCTCTTTGGGAGGAGCTAGATATGCCTTAGTGGCTGGTTATAGTAGATATGGGTTTTGTTATTTACTGAAAAATAAAACTGAGGTGTTGCAACAATTCATGGCAATGGGTAACAATGGTAGAGAGACAATATGGGTATAAGATATGTCAGTTACAAATGGACAGGGGATCAGAGTTTATGTCTTGACAAGTTCCAAAAATGGTTAAGCAGTCTGGGGATTATACACAGAAGAACCAATCCATACTCACCAGCAAAAAATGGAGTGGCTGAACGATAAAATGGTGTAATACAAACAATGAAGGATGCATTGCTTGCTGATGCGTAAAGAATACTGGAGGGAAGCCATGAGGAGAGCAAATTATATTATTAACAGGTTATAGAGTGTGGCAATACAAGAGATGCCATATTTTATGTTACATGGTAGGAAACCCTCATTAACCCATTTGAGGACATTTGGCAGCTATGCCTGGGTACATATTCTGAAAGGTGCCAGGAGAAAAGGACAGTGTAAGGCCAGGAAGTTAAGGTTTGTTGGATATGAGCCAGGAACAAAAGGATACAGATTTACAGATGGTACCAAACAGGTAATGATTTCCAGATCTGCTAGTCTCGTGGAGCAGAATAATTGGAACAAGGTACATGCGAATCATGAAGTGTTTATGCCAATGAGTAATCCTAGTATACCAGACAGTGAGACAGGGAAGGACAGACAGGACACCAGGTCAGATATAGATATCTGGATAAAAGAGGATAGACCTGTGATAAAAAGAGGAAATACAGAGGATATAGAAGAAGAGAGACCTGTAACAGACACAGGAACATATAATATCAAGGAGATCTAATAGGAGCAACAACAGAACAGTTCACAGCAAGCGGGGTATGAGCATTCAGTGTCAGATATGATTTCCAAAGTTAATAATGTTAATAATGAGATTGGCAGAAGGGAAAAAGGCACAAATGGTGTTACACAGATGATGTTTGCTGACACTGTAATTGGAATGTAAAAGAAGCTGTACCAGTGTAAATGTTTATTAAATGCTGCAATGTTAAAGAGGCTGCATAAGAGTTAAAGAAGCCTGTATCTGTGGAAAGAATAACGGTGTTAAAGAGTTTGGTTTATCTGCTGTTCAGTATTAAATGGAGGAGTATTAAGGTATTAAGATTTAAGAACTGACCAGCAGTGAGTAGCTGCACAATGCTGTGAAGCTGATGTAAGTCTGGCTGATGTAACAAGAGTGATTCAACAGAGTATGGGTATTTCCCTTTAAGGCTGGAGAGTAAAGTTCCTCTTAAGAGGTATGTATATAAAGGCAACCATTAGAGGACGTGGTTCTCTTTCCTTGTAGCCAATATTCAAGAAAAGAAGAAGAAGAAGAAAAGCTTGCTTGTAAAAGTATTTTGCTACCACATGTATATTATCTGTATATACCTGTTGTATATTAAACCACTGTTAATGTCTAGGTCTCTGTGTGCTGGGTGTTGCTCCTTTATGAAGGTAATCATGCTGCCAAATGCTTTGACAATTTATTTAATGACCGTTCAAAGTTATAACAGCACTGAAAAAGGTGACTTATAACTATTTTTACAGTTTACAACTTTTGCAGAATCCCCATGATCACGTGATTAAAATTCAGGTGCTTGGTAACTGATTCATACTTATGATACTTGCAGCATTCTGGGGTCAACCTTTGCAACCTTCTGACAAACAAAGTCAACGGGAAAGCCAGGTTCCCTTAACAACCAAGTTGCTAACTTATTAATTAACTTATTAACAGATTCACTTAACAACTGTGGCAAAAATGTCACAAAATGGGAGAAAACTCACTTAACAAATGTCTCACTTAACAAGAGAAATTTGGGCTCAATTGTGGTCATAAGTACACAACTACCTGTATTTTTAAAAATCAGATACTAGACTGGTATATGCCTTTAGCTTACAGTCACAATATGATCTACAGTTTGATATAGGACCCCACTGCCACACTGAGAGGAGGATATATACTCCATTTATTCAGAGAGTCCCAGCAGATACAGTGTGAGGTTCGAATGCTATTTACGCTTGCCCATTGCTGAGTTGGTATTCTGAGTTGGTATGTATTTTAAACAATAAACTGCCTGGGATCATCTGGCATTAGGTAGTCTTTATATTGCAATCACATTTTTCCCCAAAGGATTAAAATTAAACATTTATATTTGCACTCACAAGTTCTTCATGTCTTGTATGCCCCAATCAGAATCATGCACAGTGAGGTTTACCTGCTTTCCTGCGGATGTACGTGAGTATAAGTAGCAATTTTCAGTTCTTCCATGAAAGCCTGTAGTAGCTATTGAGATCCTGCAGATGGTGCTAGCAGCACACTGCAGTGTTTAAAAACCTATCTGGGCCTCTTTGCTACTTGCATGATCTCATTCCCTATCTTTCTTAGGTTGGAAAGTCCCGGACTTGTACATGATCTCACCTTACTAACATCACCACTATTCTTAAGAATTGGTTGGGGGTTTCACCAATCAGAATGCTGTATCTAAGTTACTCTTCCTTGCTTGTAAAAATGGTATAAAAGTAATAAACGCTACGTATGTAGACAGACATCTTGGCACCCTGCACAATGACTGGTCTTTGAAACCCATCACAGCCAAAATGATCTGTTCAATGAAGTATTCATATTTACAAAAACAAGATCAAACAATATGTAAGTTTCTATTTTTTTCCTCCCAAAATAGTTCAGTTTTATTTTTGTGACAACCATGAGCTACAAATTTACTGGTTACTACACAATTTGCTCTTGTTGTTCCTATTTTAAAATCAGCATTTATAAAAACATTTACAATATCAGCTTTGGAAAGAGAGGAAAGAAAAAAATTCCAATGCCAATCTCTATCTCCGCTTTCTATTTATAACTTGACTTTCTCTGGTTGAGGACGTGCTTTGAAAAAGTCTTTTATGTCTCATAAATTTAGATACTCCAATCAATCAGAGTAGAGCTGGAAGGGACCTTGGAGGTCTTCTAGTCCAACCCCCAGCTCAAGCAGTAGAACCTATCCCATTTCAGACAAGTTGTCATGCCCCTGTCGGAGTCTGAATCCGAGGAGGAAGATGAACAGCTGACAGGGAGTGGGAGTGTGGCTTCATTGGCTTTGGAGGAGGTGGGGGAAGGGCAAAGCCTGACTGGGCAGAGCAGGGGAGAGATAGAACAAGGGGGAGGAAGTTCAGAGGAAGACCCAGGCCCACCCCCTCTTCATCCTAGGACACACAGGGAGGAACGGAGAAGAGAGCAACGTGGGTTGCTTGGCTTATGGGGGAGGAAAGGGACCTGATTCCCTTCATTAGAACTGAATGCTGACTGTGGCAGCTGCTAGGAGCAAACCTGACTTTATCTTGTGTTGACTTTGCTTATCTGTGTTCCTGGCGTCTTTCCAGCCGTGTGAGTTCCGTGCCGTGCCTTCACGCCTGGAATTCTTGCTCCTGCCCTGCCAAACAAATTACCTCATTTTGGCTAGATTGGACTTATAGTTACAGTTTTTGTTGACCATGTTTTGGACTTGATTCTCTGCAGTCAAAGGCTGCTCCTGAGAGAATTTTTCTCCAGCCAGAAGGTAACCTGGACATTGGGGGCAAAGTTGAAGCTAATAAAGGGACACTTATTAACTGACTGTGTTGCCGTTGTGCCACATCCCAGGTCACCACACAAGTGGCTGTCCAGTCTCTTCTTAAAGACCTCCAGTGATGAAGCACTCAGCTTCAGAAGACAAGCTGTTTCACTGGTTAATTGTTCTAACTGTTAGAAAGTTTTCCTTAATTCCAGGTTGCTTCTCTCCTTGAATAGTTTCAATCCACTGCTTCTTACCCTGCCTTCTGGTGCTGTGGAAAATAAGTTGACCTCTTCATCTTTGTGGCAGCCCCTCAAATACAGTAATACTTATGTCATGTTGCTCATAATACCTGAAGTTTTCTTCAGCTAAACTCCAGGGGATCCAAGAGAAAAGATCCAAGTGATCCACAAAACTTCCAGTGTACCGCTCAGTTGCAATTGGCCAAAGCCGCTGCCTCCGGCTACTGCTACTGCCATCTTTAGCCTCTGAGCGGTGCCGCCCTCCGTCTACCCCACAAAGATCTTTCCTTCCTAGCAACCCAACAGCTACCTGAACACACGGAGATCTTTCCTTCCAAGAAGTTCCATAGGATCCAAGATAAAAGATCTAAATGATTAAGTGGGAACAGCTGGGGAGAAGCATAAGAACCATACAAAACAAAAACATAGAACTATACAAAACAAAAACACAGAACTATACAAAAAACATAGAACTATACAAAAACAGAACTATACAAAACGCAGTGGGGAGAAGCATAGTAGCAGTGACACCTGCTGGCAGAAATGGGAGGTGCAAGGAAATATATATGCTGTTTAGAGCAAAACACTGAGGCTGTTTAATCAAGTGCAGCTCTAGAAATTTAAGCAGAAGTTAAACAAAATGGACAGTAAATACCTCGTCTCTTTTTATCGTTGCTCTGTGAACTTTCCTGACACAAGTGCCACCACTGAAAACCTTACCATGCCATCCAAAAAACACTCCACTGCCAAACCCTCACCCCACAAAAAGGTGATCTCTACGGATGATCCACAGGACCCCTGGATATGCTTTATCTGTACAGAAGCCTTCAAAGAGAACAAGAATACCATGAAATGCTTACTTTGTGACATGCGTTCACAACAAGTGCTTGGGTTTAAACAAAAGCTTAGACCAATTCTTATAATAAACTTCACTAAAAACCTCCAAATTTGGGTTTCCATTCTCTGCACATCATGTAGACCCAGACTGGACAAATTTATTATTCTACTTGAAAGGGAAAACACTGTCGAAGTGCAACATGAAGCGCAGTTAGCATCCCTAGAAAAAAAATATATAACTCAGAAAAAGTGAAACTCCAAGTGAAACTCCAACCCAAATTATTACCCCAACTCAACAGCCATAGGAAACCATCTTGTGAGTAACATCTCCAACCTCGTCAAAGACAACAATCTGCGAGTAACAACTCCATCCTTGTAAAAGACGCAATTGAATGTGAACAGAAGTGTCCCAATGCCATCTTATTTGGGCTTGAGGACACCAACAATTCAGACATCACAAAGATCCGCAACATCATCAGCAACTTTCAACACATTGACCATCATTCCTGACGAAATCATTGACATTATTTGCGACAGCCCAAAGTTCAAAAACAGCGACAGCTCGGTGGCCCCATGATTCTGCAGAATCATTTGCAAAAGTGAAACCAGAAAACACCAATTCATTTACACAACAAACTCATTCACAAAAAGCAGTACTCACCATAAGAAACTTCACTCACGGCCTGACTTGTCAATACTACAACGATCCGTGAGCTCCGCTCAGAGCTTAAAAGATGCCAGGACCAAGGTGAGACAGATCAATACATCGACTACTGCGCTGACTGTATCAAATGCAAGACCAACTTCACACATCCCAACAACCACCCCCCAACAACAAAACTAGGCACGCACACCCCCAACTTCTTCCAGGTCCACCACTACAGACCTTAAATGCAAGTTGCTGAACGCAAGAAGCCTCACAAATAAAATGCCTGAATTACTACTACTACTAAATGCAGCCCTTTTCAATCTAATCTTTGTCTGCAAGAAGTGGTTGAATGTATTTCAGACTCCATTACCACAGTATGTGACTACCATGTTTTCCAATCTGACCATGAAAACCATGAGGGGGAAGTGTTACCATTTTCTATAAAAAGTCCCTAGATCTGAAAAAGGTTCAAGTTACACAGGAGATTGATCTTCTTGAGACCATCATCTGCGATCTGTCCATAAATACCAAACGTCACTTCTTACCACGTTACAGAGCCCCGATTACGACCTCAACCGTGCAAACAAGCTAACTGCTCTACTAACATGGGCAGCCTCCTGCTCACACTCTATTATCTTTCTTAGTGACCTCAATCTACCTCTAATTAATTGGGCCCTAAACAAATGTATAACTGAATCTATACATGCAACCCTGTACAATACCATTACTACTCTGGGATTGGATCAATTAGTAACAAACAACACTAGACTCAACAACTGCCTTGATCTCATCTTCTTTAACAGTTTGAACGCAATTTATTGACTACAAATAAAAGAACCTTTTTCTAACAGTGACCACAGCATGATTGGCTTTTGTTTCAGTTTACATCCCTGCAAAGAGGTCATAATGACAGAACTTCAAAATATAACTTTTAAAAAGCCAACTATGATCTCATAGCTGCTGACCTCTCATCTCTCAGTTGGCATATTCTATTCACTGGCTGTAATACTGTTGAAAACCATTATAAATTTTTTTTGCTTGAAGTCAAGAGTCATTAAACTATATGTACCAATAGTAATCCCCAAAGCCAGAAAAAAACAAATTACATATAACAATAAGGAAACTCCAATAAAAAAAATATATCTTTGATGAAAAAACAAAACTAGCTACGTAGCTAACTTTAAAAGCCACTACAAAACCCCATGCCATCAGATAAAGATAGAATGCACCAATTATTACTGCAAATAAGAGGAAAAACTATTACACACAAACTATTACGTGCCTTCTATAATTTTGTAAACACCAAACTCAAAGACTCGAAAACCATGCCACCCCTAAAAGGGCCTAACAGAAAAAACTGTAATGATGAAGCCGTTAAAGCCAATATTTTCAACATGTGCTTCAGTTCAGTCTTTGTCAACAGCAATGGCTCATGCCTCACATTTCCTAATTGTACCACAACTAATTGCAATGCTCTACTACATATTGATTTTATTTACATTGAAAAGGCACTATGCAAACTAAAACCATCTCTATGTAGTGGCCCCGGTGGATTATGTGCTTACTTCTTTAAAAAGCTTTCCACTGCCATAGCCAAATCACTAAGCACAATCTATGAGATATCTTTAAGATCCAGCACTTTGCCCAAGCTATAGTCTTTAGCCACGGACATTCCTATCTTCAAAAATGGAGACCCCAGCCTAGTTGAAAATTACAGACCAGTCTCATTATGCTGTGTCACCTACAAAATCATGGAATCAATCATCAACCGATCCATTACCCTCCACTTAGAGACAAACAACCTACTCTCTAACAAACAGTTTGGTTTCAGGAAAAATTTGTCCTATAGTCTACAACTCCTACCCCTCAAAAACATTTGGACTACACAACTCGACCAGGGTAAAACAATAGACACAATTTACATAGACTTCTGCAAAACTTTTGATTCAGTGGTACACGACAAACTACTGTTAAAACTACACTCATAGCATTTCTGGATAACTGCACAAATGGATAGCTGCATTCCTGTCAAACAGGCAACAAGTAGTCAAAATAAGGAGTGCCCTATCAAATCCTGCACCAGTTAGCAATGGTCTCCCCCAAGGCAACATTCTAGGACCCACTCTCTTTCTAATCTACATAAATGACCTTTGCAATGATGTAAAACTATTTAATACCATTGACAATACTGCGGCTCTACACAGCAACCTTGACTATGTGGCAGAATGGTCAAACAATTGGCAACTTCAAATCTCAACCAACAAATGCTCTGTCTTACACATTGGCAACAAAAATCAGAACACTAATACAAACTGGGCAGATACAACCTCGTAGATTACCCTCACTCTGTCAAGGACCTAGGAGTACTCATTTCAAAAGATCTAAGCCCCAGAGTTCACTGTAACAGCATTGCCAAAAAGGCATTAAGAGTTGTTAACCTTTTGTGAAGCTTCTTTTCGAGTAACATTGAACTGCAAACTGGGGCATACAAAACCTTCACCAGACCAATTCTCAAATACAGCTCATCTGCCTGGAATCCACACTGTATAATGGACATTAATACAATTGAACGAATCCAGAGGTATTTCATGAGAAGAGTATTCTACTCCTCTGCTCGCAATAGAGGCCAACAGGCTTGAAATTTTGGACCTAGACAACTTAGAACTACGCCACCTACGGTCTGACCTAAGCTTGAGTACACAAAATTGTCTGCTTCAATGTCCTACTTGTCCATGACTACTTCAGCTTCAACCATAATAACACACAAGCAAACAATAGATACAAACTCAAAGTAAACCGCTCCAAACTCGATTGCAAAAAAAAACGACTTCAACAACAGAGTGGTCAATGCCTGGAATGCACTACCTGACTCTGTTGTTACATCCTTAAACCCCCAAAACTTTAATCTTAAACTGTCTACCATGGACCTCACTCCATTCCTAAGAGGTCTGTAGGGGGGCGTGCATAAATGCACCAGTGTGCCTACCGTCCCTGTCCTACTGCTCCCATTTATTCCTACTCATTTATGTACATACTTATACCAGTTTATACTTATATGTTTATATGTTATGTTCATACCAGTAGAGGTATTCTACCGGTTCAGCCCAGTTCTGCTGAGCAGGTAGCAGTGATGAGCAGCGGAGACTGAGAACCGGTTCTCTCCACTGCTCTGCTGTTGGGCCCACCCACCCACTGGTGCTCCCATACTCACCTTTATCCTCTGAATTTGAAGCACAGCTGCTTTGCGTGGCACAGAAGAGTGCTGCACAGCAGCTGCAAAAGCAACCGGGATCATGCAGGCTTGCAGGAGGTGAGTTAGAATGCCTCTGCGCCTGTGCTAATGCCTCTATGCCTGCATAAAGTGCATATTTGGCACATCTGGCACATTTACCACCAAGCCACGCTCACCGAACCGGTGGTAAAAATATACTTATACTTATAAGTACTTATACTCATACTTGTTGTCTTATACATGCTTGACAAACTAAACTAAACTAAATAAAATAACTAATGCTGAGGCAGCTCTCAATGAAATTGGGTTTGACACTCCTATTGTAAAGCAATGTTAATAATAACTTTTTAACTCTTGGGATAGCTTGCCTTCCCAATCTTATTTTTTTATTTTCTACTTTATCAATGAATGATTCACTAGAGAGAGAGAAAAGGGTTATTTTTATTATGAGGATTTATTAATAACAAAAAAAACCCATCCAGGGAAGATAAAATCGTTGATTTGGACAGTTAATTTTTTAATGATTAATCAGCTGGTATTGTTCTGAAATTTTTTCCTGTACACTTATGCACAGCTGTATTGTTAAGAATATATATTTTAGTTTAATTTAAAGAGACCTACGCTACTGCACACAGACACACAGACACAACCAACACGTGGTTAGATATGATCTAAACTAATTGGATATAGTTTAATATCTTTTTTTACAAACAAACAAAAAAGATTTTTGAGCTACATAATTCAAAGAGAAGTAATAATCTAACTCTGAACAAGGGTTTAATATCCCAAGAGTTGTGCTGAATCAAACCTTTTTAGTCCAGCTGTCAGGATTCTGGTGTTATCCCAATTAAATCATAAGTCTCGAGTCAAACTCCCAAAACTTCAAAGGATTTATTGGAAGTCAACATGTCGGCATGACCTGGGCATCGCCGACTCTGTGACACATAATTCACTGTCATCCTTAGCCCTGCTTTTTTCCCCACCCCTCTGGGTATATTATAATTCATATTCTCCAACAAAACGCATCCATAGTCAAGAGTCATCAATCATGCTCTCCATGACTTCCAGATAACTCCCTCTTCTTTCTGTTGGCAACTATAAAACGTGTGTAGAAAATGTTTTATGAGTTGACACCAGCATTTATTTCCTGCAACAGCTGTTGCTTCTAGGGTTGCTTCTAGGGTCCTCAAATTCAGAAGGGGAAGACATACTATCCTACCCTGCAACTGGGAAATTGGGGGCATCCTGCCCCCATCTCAGCATTAAGCCTGGGTCTTCAAGACTAACTGCTCTCGGCTGACTTGCCACCATAATTTGGATAAATGCTGCATTAAAGTCATCCAGGTTCGTGGCTGTCGCCATGCCTGGTAGTAATTCATTCCACAGATAAAGTATGAGCTACGTGAAGTAATTTTTATGTTGCCTTTTCTATATCTTTTTTCCAGGTAGCTTCACAGGATAACCCCTGATTCTATTGCTTTGAAAGAGAGGGAAATGATTTTTTTAAGGTTTTCCTTTTATGAAGTTCCATGGAATTAACCTTCAATTCTAAATGTGTATTTAAATCAAGTCACGCTCTGTAAACCCTGGTTTTTCAAAGTTCCTAGGTGACAATTTGTTTCATATACTACATACAAACTTCCCTAGAGCTGGAATCAGTAGAAAATTGCAGGCCTATTCTATAGGTTTTCAGTGATTTTGGAGGGGAGAGATACATTTGCATGTCATTGCTACCAAAAGTATTCATATCCTTTTTATCTGTTAGTCCCATAAGATAGTCCAATTCAGGAGTAGTAGCTTTACCTTTATTGTAAGGTTACATTATTATCAGAATCGTGCACAACTGAAAATATTTTCCCATCCTTTCATTTACCCTGAAGAAAACTAGGAAGGTCTCTTCTGAAACATTTAGCATCCCTTCTCTCTTCTTTGCTTGAGACATCCATTACAAGTCTCTGGTCCAATATGAGGCTTTTCCTCCTGTCTCCCAAAGTGATTCTCACATACCAACATAGCCCAACGTGTGACTTAACCTAAGTCATTATTACTCACACAGCCCAGGGATTGGGGACCCACGATGTAAGACATAGGCCATCTGAGACCTTCGGATCTCAACTCTCCTAAACCTGATTATGGGATTGTAGTATTTAAAGTACACCAAAAAGTAACCAGTTTGATTACTGATGTCCTGCTGTAATGTCTACTAAGATAAATATTTGGAAGTGTTTGTACCTGAGACGATGACATTGTCTTCTTTTATTTAATCTGCTTCCATTTTTACATAGCTGCTACCACCTGTTCTTTCCCCTGAATCTGTTTTTAGAATTCAGACTCTGAAATCCTTTGGCTGTTTGGTGCGACATAAATAAACACTGACTTGATTTTGCCACCAGAGATAGTATCCATTCAGCAATTCTTAGGTTAATTTAACTGTGTGAAATAAGCAAATGAAGATATACACCTATAGTTATGAGGAGAAGGATAATATCACCATCCAGAATCCAGGTTTTACAGCCACATCCTATCCGTGTCAATGCTGCATAGTAATATATCTTTTCAGGAATCAGAAATATTTTTTTGCAGTCCTTGATGGCCACTGTGGATATTTTCCTACTCATGTGATCTTTGGATACGTGAAGACTTTTTACCACCCCTTATACAGTTTAATCTAATCATCATAAACTCCATTATCTGGATTGAACTACTCTGACAAGTATACCAGGCATTGTCTGTGGAGATTCTCAGTCATCCAGGTCATCGTTGTCTAAAAAGTGCTTTTTCAAAAGGCAACTGGATTATTTGTTCCTCAAGCAACAAACAGTCCAGTTGCCTTTTGAAAAAGCACTTTGTAGGTACACTAAGCAACAATTGTGCAAGACAATTCAGTGTATAGGTGGAGCTGACCTCTTTTATCACAGGCACATCAAAACAGGACGCTCAATGTACATCCAGCAAAAAGTTACTGGACATTCAGATGGCAGGTTTAAGCTTACTATTTTTTTAAACATTTCCCTTAGGTATCCTGTAGTGAAGCATACAAAGGCAAGAAAGACACAGCATCAGACAATATCTCAAGTAATGCTAAAACTAGACAGGAATTACTAGATCTAAATAGCCCTGAAACGTTCTCAGGATACCGAGTGTACAAAACAGTTTTATATTTTTAAAGAGAAAAATAAATTAGAAGGAGACCAATAATACCTAAATATTTGAGTTAGAAGCACTTCCTATTATCCCAAGACCCTAAGGCTGTGATTATTAAAGAACATATGCATGTCTGAAAATATTCATGTGATTTTTAAAAAGTACCCAACTTAAATTTTAAAGTCTAAGTTGCCAATTTCCCTGTGCAGATGGGACTTCTCTTTCTGACCTACATATATATGGTTTAGATTACAACTCACAGATTGACCCTTTCCTCACTAGCAATTTCTAACAAAATCCAGCCCTCATTATGGAGATATAAAGTCTGTCTCATTAATCTTACATAGCCATTGACTGGGTTGCAATTTACAGAACTGACAGGCACCATTTTGAGAATCAGAAAATTTTTCACCCAAATGTAATTTCCACTGAAGTCAGCAGGGACCCTTTTCCAGTCCATCTGGATAGGATGGCTCTCTTCCACTTGGACCAAGTAGTACTTTTTGCTTGTTTCCTCTTCATTTCCCTCAGCCATTTTGAAGCTTCTTCTACATTGCATAACAAAATGCTTTTAAAACTCTACTTATATTTGCCCAATCGATTTGGAACTGCTTGTCCCAAACTGTAAACGCAAGCCCGCTTTCCTTTTCGACTCAAAAAACCCAAATGACTGATACGTTTCAGTCCTGGCAGTATTCCAATCTTCCTGCTAAAGAGGCTTCCCTAACTTTAAAAAGTGAATTTCCTTCTCCAATAAAAAGCCTCCAGACTACAGTTCCCATAACTCTGAACCAACGTGAGAATTTGTAGACTTAATCTATCTGGAAGTTATTAGACTGGAAAAGACAACCGCATCTAAACATCTAGGATAAGAAAATATCTTTGTAAGCCTAGAACATACATCATTCAAGACAAAAATACACAGAAGACAATAGAAAAGCCCAACTGAATTTATGGAACCAATTCTCGATGTGTTTTGATAAGATTAGCTATATTTATCTTTCCCATCCTTAAATGGATGAAAAGGAAAGCATATGGAAATTGGCAGAATAATTGCTCTTGTACAGGAGTCACATGTCTAAACTAAACATTCAAAGAAAGAAATACATTAGGGGACAAGCTTCGACTAAATCTTCTTACAATGTTCCCAGGAAGATCTTTCCACGGCCTCCTCCTACATTTTCACAGATACCCATCTCTGGTGGGAAAAAAATGCTCAACCCAACCACTCAGGACTTAATCATGAACGTAAAAGGATGGTTGAGTGATAGTACAAGCTGTTAGTCCCTCTTCGGTTCATAACCCAAAGTTCTATCCACAAATCTGACCATGGATCAATTCTGAGTTAGCCACCAAAACTGTGGATTTCAATGCTGGGCTGTGAGAATAGCAGAGTTAGAAACATCTGGGAGGAATCCAGTGTCTGAGATACATGGAGAGATAGATAAGAGATTCTTTCAAGATCCTTTCATCCGTGGAGAGCACGGATATTACTAAAAAGGGCAAATGGGGGGGCTATACACTTTCGGCTGCTATAAACTGCAAAAAATGGTGGGGGGGTTGAAAGTGAACATGGCTGCCAAGAACAAATTAGATGCAGGTGCAAAATCTCAAGCCTTGGGTTGTTTACATATTTCCTCCCTGCTGTCACTACTGGAGCGTGCGGGTGTGTGTTTTTCAGCAAGAAGCAACAGCTGCACTTGTTCTACTTTGACAGAACGTCGAGCAATTTCTGCCCACAAAGTGGCACAATCCAGACAACCCACTGCCAACTTCTCCCAACTCCCAGTGGACAAGACCCACAGGACTGGTGGTGGTGTGTGTGTGTGTGTGTGTGTGTGTGAGAGAGAGAGAGAGAGAGAGAGAGAGAGAGAGAGAGAGAAATTGAGAGAGAGAGTCAAACAGACAGAGGTGAGGCAGAAGCTGAGAGGAGAAAAGCGGCGTGTGAATTGGCATCAAATCTGCTTTGGTAGTTGGGAGTCACTAGCTCTGGTTAGCTCACCAAGGGGGTGTGAGTTGGAAGAGGAAAAGTTCCTCCTGGACTTAAATGCGTGGCATTCACTTGAATGGCCGGTCTGAGGGGTTCTCAAAGTCACAGATACAGAACTAATAAGTTACGTGTGTGTGTGTGTGTGTGTGTGTGTGTGTGTGTGTGCGTGTGTGCGCCCTTACATTGTTGCTCACTATAACCCAGATAATTTGTATTACGGTTCCTACAAGGTATTTCAGCAGCTACTTTTCAAGAGAGGGGAATGATTTTTAAAGGCTTTCTTTTGTGAGGTTCCTTGGTTCAATAGGTCCCCTTGGGGAGCTGGGGGGGGGGGGAGAAGAGGGGGAGTTATGGAGGGGGAGGACAGGGGGATCCCCGCCTGCCTTCTCTTCCCCTCCTCAAACTCATCTGTGGGAGCAAGAGAAGAGAAGAGATGGAGCCAGCCCCCACATCTGCCACAACTCCACAAGGGGCGTGGGGAGGAATGTGAAAGACCACCATAATTACTTCGGGTTCTGTTTTCAAAGGCACATTTTTTCCCCCCACCACCCCTCACAGTTGAAGGCACAGACTCATCCCAGACAGCCCAGGGACCCCGCAGGCAGGAACCGTACCCCCAAATCCGGGACGCAGCCTGTTATCGTAGCCATCCAAGAGACGGTCCAGGATGCGCGTAAAATTCTCCGGCCATAATTTCTCTTCCTTTCGGAGCTGTCCCGGGAGCGTGGAGAGACTGGAAGCGAGGAAGGAAAGGAAAAAAGGAAGCGTGAAACCCCCGGGGGCAACAAGAGACGAAAAAAAATCAGGAAAAGGGAGAGAGAAAGAAAAGCCACCATAGTGGGGAGGGAGGGAGGGAGGGAGGGGCAATGGATCCTTGCCTCGCTGGTCCTCACCCACCCCTCCCGATTTTCTGCCCCCCTCCCTCCCTCCCTCCCTCCCGTCCTAATTCTGGGCATCAGGTACAGGTGCGAGGCAACCGGAGAAGCAGCAGCAGCAGCGGCGGCAACGAAGCGGAGAAGCGCGGAGGACCCGAGGCGCTTACCAGGTCGCCCAGCCCAGGAAGTGGCCCAAGATGATCGACAGACCCGACAACATAGCGACCGTTGGCTCCTTGGCAGAAACCATCTTCCCTTGCCATCCTTCAAGGCTGGGGGTGCGCCTTTCCCCCCGTCGCTTTAAACGCCCGGTCCGGAGAGGAGATCAGCGGGGAAAAGGAGGAGGAGGAGGAGGAGGAGGAATGGAGGGGGGGGAGGAAGGAAGGAAGGAGCCGAGCGGGGTGGGGTGGGAGGTGGGGGGAGAAAAAGGAGAGGAGGGGGGCGGACGATCCCGCCACCAGCACACACGCAAAACGCTCTTCCAGCCTCAGACAACGATCCGGTACACGCCGAAAGGCAAAAAGCCCCCCCGGAGGACTAGGAGGAAGTCGGGCCCGCTCCTCAAGCCGAGCCCCCCCCCCCCCCAAGCTACATCTGGTCGACTCCCTGGAGCCGGAGGAGTACGTGAGCGGCTGAGCGCGGACACCGCCTGCCAAGTCCCTTCCCTTCGCTCTTCGAGGGGATCCCAAGCTTTCAAACCCCACCTCTTCCTCGGGGGGGGGGGGCTCCTTCTCTCCTTCCCGTTACTACGGTTCGTCTCCCGTGCATCTGATTTTTGCGTCGGTTTTGTTGATGGATGGATTGGTTGGTTGGTTGGTTGGTTGGTTGGTTTTAGCAAGACTGGGGGTTAACTTGATTTCGTGGAGTTCTCTGGGCGGATCGGCATACAGAGCTATGCATATACTTATACCTATTATCTTGTAAGCGACTGACAAAATAAATAGGTAGGTAGATAGATAGATAGGTAGGTGGGTGGGTAGGTAGGTAGATAGGTAGGTGGGTAGGTAGATAGATTGGTAGGTAGATAGGTAGGTAGATTGATAGGTAGGTAGATTGATTGGTAGGTAGATAGGTAGGTAGATTGATAGATAGATAGATAGATAGATAGATAGATAGATAGATAGATAGATAGATAGATAGATAGATAGATAGATAGATAGATTGATCGATAGGTAGGTAGATAGGTAGGTAGGTAGGTAGGTAGATCAATTGGTAGGTAGGTAGGTAGGTAGGTCGATAGATAAATAAATAAAAATCAACCTCAACATAACAGCCAGCCATTAATGAATCTCCGAGCACCTGCAGAGTGCCCTGGACCATTACCCTTAGGAAGCTAACGGAAAAGCCTTGCTTGTTAGACACCTTTTCTGCAGGCAAAAGTACAGTATAAGGCGAATTAATGAAATAATAAAGGGAAAGTATCTATTAAGTGTGCCTTATTTCCTTCTCATAACCAAGTCACTAGCTCCAACACAATCTGGGATTAGGCAGCTTCTTTAAGATTACCAACTATTCAGAACTCTCTCGGGAATCTTTTCCTTAACTAGAATTAAAGAATTAACTAGACTTAGCATTACTTTAACTCGGATTAAGATGAAATGTTAATATAAATTGCTAGTCCATGGATAATGTGTCATACGCTAAGTAAATAACCAAGGGTAAGTGTCTATTGAGATTCTCAGTCGTCCAGGTGATGGTTGTCCGAAAGATTATTTTTCAAGGAGCAATTGGACTCCCTAGTTTTTCTTTGAAGATGTTTCACATCTCAACCAAGAAGCTATAACCTGAGCTCAAGAAGCTTCTTGAATGAGAAGCGAAACAAGCCCCTTCAAAGAAAACAAAACCAGAAAGTCCAGTGCCTCTTGAAAAAGCACCTTGAAAAAGCACCTTTGGGACAACCAAGATTAAGGATAAATTTTGCTTCCAACATAAAAAGCAGAATCGTTAACAAGCGCTTCTCTTCAGCCTGGCTTTACGCTGCCCTGCCTCATTTGTCTTCTACCTTCTTCTGCTCCAGATGCTACAGACCTCCTTGAATGATATTATGGGTGACCACATCTGGCCTGCAGAAGTGACCACAGATGGCAGCAAAAACACAGAAACATCTAATTCTTGGCTGCCAGGAAGCTTTTTATAGTCCAGAGTGGAGAGCGTTGGTGACATCCTCTCTTTCATTTCTTGAAAGCCTCTGCAATCCATAATATACTAACTTGCTGTCTCTTCTCCTTCGCTGGCTGGTCTGCAGAGTTTGTCTTTCTTGTTTTTCTGGCTGAGATCAAGTTGATGGAGTCTTCATTGTTTTTCAGGGAGGGGGTGGGTGGGAATTGCCCAGAAGACAGTAAAATCAGAGAAAAATAAATGACAGATTGGATTACAAGGTGGATTTCTCCCCCCGCCCACCCCCCACCCCAAAATGGAAAGCTGCAGTGAAAAGGGGAAGTTGCAAATTAACTGCTTTGTTAAAAACCGTCTCTCAACCTATCAGTGTATATAATTGGATTAATTGTCACTGAGCACAAAACACGGAAATGTCAAAGTCACAGAGAGGGAACAAATCAATTACACGTGTGCTGCCCTTATATTGTTGCTCACTATTATCAAATCAAATTTCGGTGACCCAAATGATTTGTATCACAGTTCCTTCAAGGTATTCAGCAACCACTTTTCCAGAGTTTAGAAATACTTCTGTTCCTTCAGAACTTGCTGGATTTCTTCAGGTAGAATTCCATTTGATCCAGCTGGTAGAAGAGGCTCCTCCAATCAGAAAGCCAGATTGTTTTATCTGGGCCACTAAAATACTATACTGTATAGAGACTGAATTTTTATTCCACAATCTCACACAAGGCCACTCAGAAATGATGCCCACTGAATTAAATAGGGCTTACTTCCAAGAAATATGTGTGACAGTGTTCAGCATTCTTGGGCCTTCTAAACATACTAGTTTATATTATATCTTAAAGTTACTAAGTTTGCAAAATTCTGGCTTACACATTACATAATACATACAACGGACTTTTAGATCCAGGTTATCTGGAAATTGTAAGAAAATATACCATGAGATATATTAAATTGCCTTCAATTCAAGTATGCTTGAATGCTTCCAAATTTTCACTGAGGTCTTCATCTATACGCCTTTTGAAAATGGTTTGGGATAGCAAACATATAATGATGCTATTTCTAAAATTTACTTCATCCAATTCTGTTCAGATCTGGATGTCTCCCATACAACGCTCTTTGTGGATTCTCTGATTATGCCATGAAAATAATTATTTATTCAGATTGCTGGCTTTATGGACTACTGAACAGGATATTCCTCATTTGCTGCATATATTGCTATCAAAAGCATCTTTCAATTGTCATCCGTAATTTCTACAATCAATATTCTCCCTTCTTCATCTGAAAAAAATGGTTTAGCTTTAATTGTATTCTTAATATATAGTACTATTTGCTTCATACTGGGAACAAACGCACCACAGAATGAGGTGAGATGGCTAAATTGGTTGCTCAGGCTTTATTCAATTTGCGTGCTACCAGCGAATGAACCACTCAGCCGTGAGGCAACAACTGTTGGCCTGCTTGACAGCTCCTTATATAGTCGGCTGTCAAACTACCAGATAATCAGGTTGCGGCTGGGTGCCCCCTACTGGAAACCGGACGAGAGGGGGAACTTCAGAACGTAGCACTCCTTCCCACCTTGACAGCGCATGCGTAGTCTTCATGGTAGGCCGTGCGGTGCCAGATCCTAGATGATCTGTGCAGCGATGGCTCATTGGACGCGGCGGGAACCTCTTCGACCGGAGCCTCCAACTGCTGCAGTTAGACCTCTGCTGGTGATTCCTCGACCCATGGCCACTCTGGTGAGTGTGGCTGCTGGCGTGTTGTTGGTACAGACGGTCTTGTGTCGGTTCCTGAGAACTCAACATTCTCCCTAGTTAATGCAGCTCCTGGCCTCAGGTTCCCTCACCCCCTTAATTTATTAATGTGGTGCCTCCAGGTCCAGCCATCCTCTAACTTCACAATGTACGAACATGGCCCGGTTGTGCTAGTTATGGACGCTGGTAGCCACAGGGGATTACCAGTGTAGTTCCTAGTGAATACCTGGTCCCCACATCAAATTCCCTGGTGTTGCTATGCGAGTCAAGGGGCTTGTCTGGTGTATAGGCAGGATGCAGCCTATCTAACACTGTTCTAAGTCTTTGGCCCATTAATAATTCTGCTGGGCTATGATTTGTGGATGGACATGGGGTAGAATGCTGAATTAGCAGATATTGGGCTACTCTAGTTGGCCATGGCCCTGGGCCCATCTTTGCTAGAGCCTCTTTCGCAGATCTTACCTCTCATTCTACCATACCATTACTAGAGGGATTGAAAGGAGCAATTAATGCATGTCATATGCCTAAACGAATGAGAAACAGCTCAAGACTTCTTGAGGTAAATTGTGGCCCATTATCTGATACAATTAGATCGGGAAGCCCAAGGGTGGCAAACACCTTTTGTAAAGCTAAGCTGTCTGCTTCAGATGTTGTAGAGGTCATTAAAACTACCTCAACCCACTTGGAGAAAGCGTCTACTAAGATGAGAAAGGTCTGGCCTTGGAAGGGCCCCACGCAATCAATGTGCTTGGTTGACCATTGACCTCTGGGGGCTTCCCCTCTCTTACTGGGGCTTTTGGGGGTAATGGCCTAGTGTCCTGACACTGCTGATACCCTGACACCCATTCAGATATTGCCTGATCCATCCCTGGCCATCACACATAACTTCGGCCTAAGGACTTCATACGAACGATGCCCAGGTGACTCTTGTGGAATTCCTCCAGTACGTGCTTTTGTAAGGACAATCTTACACAAGGCCACTCAGAAATGATGCCCACTGAATTAAATAGGGCTTACTTCCAAGAAATATGTGTGACAGTGTTCAGCATTCTTGGGCCTTCTAAACATACTAGTTTATATTATATCTTAAAGTTACTAAGTTTGCAAAATTCTGGCTTACACATTACATAATACATACAACTGAACTCATGGACTTTTAGATCCAGGTTATCTGGAAATTGTAAGAAAATATACCATGAGGGAATTACCACTCTACTCCCCCATAGTAAACAACCCTTGCTGCAAGACAGCTCTTGTTGCCCTATTTTGAAGGGACGACAATCAGCAGGCACAGACCCTTGTGGCCATCCCCTTTTCACTCAGTCCAGAATTTGCCTTAAGAGTCTGTCTTTAGTTGAATGGGCAGCAATGTCTGCAGTGGTCAGTAGGAAGTCCTGTTGATGGTCAATGAGGAAGATGGATTCCTCAGCCTCCTGGTCTTCTGCTGCAGCTGGAATCGGACACCTGCTGAGGGCATCAGCATGGCTGAGATGTTTGCCCAGCTGATATGTCAGTGCGTATGAATATGCTGCCAACCCCCCCTCCCCCACCTTGTCATTCAAAGGGAGAGTATTTGAGGAGTCTGTTTATCCGTAGCGAATAAGCCTAGCAAGGGCTTATGATCCGTGATAAATTCAAACTTATGTCCATAAACATACTCATGGAAACGTTTAATGCCAGTAATGGCAGCAAAGGCCTCACGATCTATTAGAGTAACCAATCCAGCAAGACATCATCCAGCTCTTTAAACTTACAATGGAGAGCAGCTGTTCGGAGACCTGCCATAAATTGATTAACACTTTTCCCCTCAGCTTGCTCATGCCGGTGAAATGCGTGCCTTCGGGCAATTTGTGAGGGAGTGGGAGCATAATGGTTCTTAAGCTTTGCCATTAACGCCTCCCGGGTGACAGAATTCAGGGGCTGAGGTGCTAACAGAGCTCTGGCTGTGTCAAACATTTGTTTGCCACAGAAATTTAGAAACAGCACCCTTCGCTGGCTGCCTGTCAAATCCACCAGATTGTTTGCCTCTAGGAAACAGTCAAAATGCTCAATATATGACTCCCAAGTCTCTGTGGATGTGTCAAATGGTGCAAATGAATTTAATGCTGCCATTCTGAACAGCTTCACAGAACCCTTGATCCTTAGGCAGGTGGCTGGTGGACTTTATCGAGCTCCCTCAGCGTGACTTTGCTCTTTTTGTATGCCTTCCTGGCTTGTTTGGCTCTCTCTGCCACAGTGATCAGCACTTTTGGTTGCCCCACAGGAGGACTTCAAGCTCGCCTAATGCCTTGAGGGCGGCAATCCCACCTTCATCCCAGTGCTTCGTACTGGGAACGAACACACCACAGAATGAGGAGAGGCGGCTAAATTGGTTGCTCAGGCTTTATTGAATTCGCGCGCTAACAGTGAATGAACCACTCAGTTGTGAGGCAACAGCTGTTGCCCTGCTTGACAGCTCCTTATATAGTCAGCTGTCAAATTACTGGCCAATCAGATTGCGGCTGGGTGCCCCCTGCTGGAAACTGGACCAGAGGGGGGAACTTCAGAATATAGTACTACCCCTCTCTTATTTTGTTGTGCCAGTGGTGTGTATAGATTACCAATTCTAGGACAGTTCAAGATATGTGCATGTTGCTTTTCAATATGCAGTTCTTGTAAACAAATTATATCCATCTTTAATTTTTCTAATTTATGAAATATTTGTTTCTTTTAATGGCCGAATTCAGTCCATTTATGTTTATGGAGATTAATTTCTTTTCATCTTCCATTGTTTATACTTTATATGTAGGGTTTATTGCTCTTGTTGTGCTTTGCTCTCTTGGTTCTTTGAATTCCACCCTGCCACCTACTGCTCCTCCTTCTCGTCCTCTTTCTTCTTTCTTTCCCCTTATCCATTTTTTTAGCCATCTCCGCTCGTATTTTAAGTTCCTCCTCTCTTGCTCTCTCGTCTTCTTTTCCTCTAAAGTATTCGTCATAAAATAGCTCTGCTTTCTCAACTGAGTCCAATCTATGTCTTTGGTCTTGCCATATGAACATCAGGCCATCTGTAATTCACTTCTTTCTTAATTAGGATCTTGGTCAATAATTGATATTCTCTTCTCAAATCTCTCACTTTCCTTGTACTTGTTTAAGAACTTTAATCTCCTTTCCCTTATACTTCAGAGGGTTGTCTCTTGCTTTCTGTAGTATCTCTGCTTTGAATGTTTTCTTAGTAAATCTCACGTGGACTTCTCTAAGTAGTTTATTCTTCATGGCATATCTAGTATATACTCGGTATACTTCATCCATTTCACCCATCATTTTTTCTTTAGATATTTCCATGGCTCCTGCCAGAACTTCTGTCATTATTTCCATGAGATTTTCTCCTTTTTCTTCCTCAACATTTTGAAATCTTAAATAAAAATCAGCTTTGTCCATCTCCCAGGCTATCATTTCTTTTCCCTTTTCTTGCTCGATTGCTATCAGTCTATTACCTATTTCTCCTACTTTCTTCTCAGTCTGTTCACCTCTTTCTTCTATCTCTTGCCTTCTTTCTTCATTTTTCATCATCATTTGTTGTATGTTTTCCATTTTGTCCTCCATCCTTCCCATCTTCTTTTCCATCTTTCCAATTTTATCATCTGTACGCTTCCCTTGATCTTGTATCGCTTGCAATATTAATTTTAATTCTTGCATTGAAACCTCCTTCTCCTTCTCTCTCTCCTGTGGCAACATAGCTTGTATGGATCATTGACTGGCTGGACTCAGGGATGAGGAGGTGGGGATCGATGAGCCAATAGTAGTTGTCTTCTTCATCTCAGATAAATTATAATCTATTCAGAGGAATCAAAAACAAAACCTTCAGGTTCTTCTCTACCCTAATCCAATTATATTAGAAGGGAATGGAGATTTTTAAAAAGGGGGGGGGGGAGGAAAAAATAAAAATAAAAAAGAGGTAAATAGGCTTTATATTTCCAGGAGATAAGCAAAAAATAAAAAAAATCCAAAAATCCAAAAATCTGGTGCCCAAAAAGAAAAAGGGGAAAAGAAAAGGAAAACAATTCAAAAATACATGTCCATCAACTTCTAGAAAAAAATAGGTAAAAAGCAGAAAACTATTGATGAAACTTATTGATGAAAAACTTATTGATGAAAAAAGAGAAAAAGAAAAAAAAAGAAAAAGACAATGTTCCAAAATCAAACCAAATGTTAAAAAGCAAGTAGGCCCAAAGCGCACACCAGCGGTAAAAAAAAAAAGGAAAGAAAAAACAGTTTAAAATTGCCAGCTATAGTTTAAATTTTAAGTCACAAGATATAATATCCAGCAAGCCAAAAAGCCAAAGTCAAAAACATCAGTAGAATATTGTCCAAGGTCACAATCTTTTCTCTCTTATTTAACTTTCCAGCTGTTTACAGAGTCTGTGAAAGCAGCACCTGTTTTCAGTGCTCACTCTCTATTTTCTTTTTCTTCTAAACAGCCTGTAGTCAAAACAATTTAGTTTTAGTCTTTGTTGAAGATTCCAGTTTCTTTAAAAAAAATATATGTGACCTCTATAGATGGCAGTATTGCTTAGCTTTCTCTTTTGGTTATACTGTATCCAGTAAGTTCTAACAAAGTTTCCTTTTAAAAAGTAAAAGGGGAAAGTAGTCCAATATTTCAATTTAGAAACAACAATTAAAGTTAATCTTCTATTAATTATTATTTCAAAGTCCAGTCCAGTTAACCAGAAAAAAAAATCTCTGAAAAATAAAAAATAAAATAATCCAAATAAAGTTTGACAGCTAGCAATATGTTCTATTTCGCCGCTGTTTTCCACTTTTCTGTCTTTTCTTCTAAACCCTTTTTCCCCTTAGGGGAAAAGTTAATTTTTAAGAAAAAAAATGAAAGTTCTCACCCCAAACCGACACACTTTCCTTTCCAATCTTCTTTCTTTCTGAGGCTGTCACAGCTTTCTAGCAGCTTTAATGGCTGCTTCCCTCCACTGCCGGGCTTCAGGAGCTTTCCTGGATCGACCAGGGACTTTGCAATGTCCCCGGGATTGACAGGATGTGCTCCCTTCATTCACCGTCTCTCCGGGACGGTTCGGATCCAATTGCACCGTCCAGCTGCAGGGGTTTCAGCGGCTTTTCCAGGAGCTCTGAAATCGCTGTTGTTCCACCGTGATGCCAGCCCCGCCCTCTCTCTCTTTGGCAATTTGGAGAACGCAGTCTGATTTGTTGCAGTCTCTAAGCAGAGTGGTCTTTTGAGAGTGTTCATTCTGGCAAGATGTTGAAGTTGTCTTTGGGAAGGACTGACATGAAGAGTTCACCATCTGCCACTTTCACCTCCAAGTGGTCCATAGGTACAACTTGCTATAAGGTAGGAGCTCCAAGTGATTTGAATTAAGTAGTAGGAGGAGAATTGAATGCTGGTTAACAGCATTTCTCGTTCTCATCACATAAAAGAAAGCAAAGGTTTTTCTCTGTTGAATTCCAAATAGCTAAATTCAGTTCTTTTTCCTGTTGCTTACTCCAACATACAATCTCTCTCCCATCTAAGAAACATATCACCAAAAAAATGAACAGCAGTTATTTGGCTTGTAGTCTGTGTTCAGGGCTGACTTCTAGCTATGGTCATAAATCTGGAAGGGCAAAAAAACGCAGGATGACAAGGTCAGCAGACTCACTGCACAATGTGGACAGGTGTGTGGCTCTATTGGGGTGTGGCTATACATGCAAATTTAAAATAGGGTAACTATAGTACTTGGCCAGAAATTCCAATGAAAATAGTGGGGTTTTCTTTTAATCACAGATTCATGCTGAACTTTCACAAAATATCTTGAGAAGGCTAAAATGGATCCTTTTTGTTGTAGTTAGAAATTCAAATAATAATTGCAAGGAAGTCAAAATAGAGGCTGGCAGTGGCCCACCTGAGAGAAAATATTCTTGCTGAATGTAACTTGGTATCTTATGTTTTTTATATAAGAACGTATCTTACATAAATGTAGTATCAGTTTATAGTTAGCGTACAAGTACGTAAAAATATGGAGTTTGATGTTAATGGAAAAAGAAGAAAAAAATTATGAAGTTTATATTGAAAAGTTAGAGTATATTTGATGTTAAGACAAAGGAAGTTGCTGTGAACAAAAGTAAGGGCAGCTTTTTCCTTAACAAAGGATGCAAATAGCATGCTGCTTTACTGAACATGAGATCACCAGGTGGGCAGAGTCTCTGGTTTGCTGCCCAGTTGCCACTGCTTATCTGGGCTCCCGGGTGAGCTCTTGGGCTCCTGGGCTGGGTTGCTGGTTCACTGCCACCCAGTGCCACCTCTCAGATGGGCTCCTGGGCTACCTGTCTGGGTTGCTGGTTCGCCTCCAGCTGCCACGAATCTCTGGATTCCTGGGCCACTGGGCTGGGTCAATGATTCACCTCCACTCAGCTGGGATTCTGGGTTGCCTGGTTGGGTCATTGGTTTATCCTTTGCTACTCAGACAAATACCCCACAGCAGCAATAATTATTGGAGGGGACTTAAATGCTAGGATGGGTACAAACGATCAATCATTATTTAATCAATTTAAGATCCGTTATGATGAGAATGTACCAGAAGAACTCCCGCATTCCAGACAATTTAAAAATCCTAAAGCAAATCGGGCAGGTTTGTGTGTAAGACAGATGACTGTACGTTTGGACCTTTGTATCCTTAATGGTTCAACAAAGGGTGACTACCCAGCAGAATATACTTAGCTGGAAGCAGGAATAAAATCCACAGTTGATTATTGGATAATATCATATGATCTCCAGAAGTTCTTGTAGAAGATAGAGGTAGACTCACAACTGGAAAGTGATCACAGTTCAGGAATCTTTTTATTTTAAAGAATAATAAATGGTTTGATAGAGATTGCGTGCAACTGAAAAGGACATATAACAAAGAGTATAGAAAAAGTAAAAATGCCCCTTCTGAGGAACACACTCACCACTTAAAGCAGTTGAAGGTACAATATAAGACCCTGCTAAAAGAAAAGAAAACTGCGGCTCTGAAGGAGTCTTGGCATAGATTAATTGCAGCTGTCGAGACAAAAAATGCATCCCTTTTCTGGTACTTCACTGGAG
Organism: Pseudonaja textilis; assembly: GCF_049901715.1. Taxonomy (NCBI): domain Eukaryota; kingdom Metazoa; phylum Chordata; class Lepidosauria; order Squamata; family Elapidae; genus Pseudonaja; species Pseudonaja textilis. The sequence goes on along the minus strand of NC_141995.1, from coordinate 61,796,480 downwards.
GATTGGGGAAATCCTCCCTTTCCCCCAATTAATCAGGTACCGATTCATGCCTAGGAAGAATATTTTAGAGAGCTATATACAGACCCTGACTACGTAACTAAAGAGAGCCAAATTAGTTTGGACCAAACTCCTTACTGGCCCCTGGTTACATCAGGAGAGATACCCCAGTTGATCAGAACCCTCAAGGCTAATAAGGCACCAGGTGCTGATAATGTCCTGCCAGAAATAATTAAAAAGAATGTCAGTTGGTGGACTCTACTTTTAGCAACTCTGTTTACATTTATGGATAAAATGAGCTGTACGCCGAGAGATTGGGGACTAACAATTATCATACCAATTTATAAAAAAGGTAATAGAACTGACCCGGGCAATTATAGACCTATTAGCCTTCTGAGTATTATTAGTAAATTGTATGCCAAACACTTAAACTATAAACTTCAGGATTGGCTAATTTCTGGGGAGATAATCAAAGATGAGCAAGCTGGTTTTAGAGAAGTAAGATCTACGGTGGATCATATCTTGGTACTTCACGAAAAATACACAAATAAAAAAAAAATCCTCTCTTTTCATGGCCTTCCTTGATTTTTAACTTCCCTTTTTAACTTCTACATTAACCCTCTGATCAACCTCTTACAGACCCCTGATTTACATCCTCCTAACGTAGCACAATGTAAAATTCCGATTCTCCTATATGCCAACAATGCTGTTATAATTTCACAAACTTCCATAGGACTGAAGAAAGCAACTACGGCAACACTTGAATACTGTAGACTACATGGTATAATTGGAAAGACTGAAATTGTGCAACAAGGAATAATGAATCAAGATCATAAAATCCAGGAAACAGGGGATAACTGGAAGCTTAGAGGACGAGATAGAACAAACTACACAACAAATAGAACAAGGAGAAAAAAAGGAGGAGATAATAAAGTTGGGTGAAATAAAGTTGGGGGAATATATATTAGGAGGTAGAAAAATGGAACTGAATAAATTGAAAGATATTTTTGGGAAAAAAACAGAGGATTTGGCAGACTCGTGGGTGGATTGGCAGCAAAAAATAGTAGAGATGAAAATAATGGTTGGGTTGAATATGAAAGATGTAGATAAGGATCCAAGGGAGGAGTATGGGAGGTGAGTTAAAAAGAGAAGAAGTGAAACTTCTAAGATGATGAGAGATGATGGATAGAAAGGATCTTTTTTAAAAACAAAATTGGCTGTACTAAGAGGATAGATTAAGAAATTAGGAATAAGGGGAATATTGTTATACATATTTTTGCATAACACATTTAAAGTGAATGGTAGAGGTTAAGATCAAATTTGAGAAAAGGTATTAGCAGGTATACTGAAGAATAATGTTATAATTATTAGAAGGATGTAGCAAATATTGAATAACTGAAGAATGAAACATATGTCCTGACACAATATAATAACAGCAGAACCACAAAAGGTTGATTAATCTAGTAATTTTCATCTGTATCAATATTATTTTTGTATCAAAATGAATGACACTCAGATGCCACACTGTCCATGCAATAATATTGATGTATATTTAAAAATAAAAAAAACTTTATGAACAAAAAAAAAACAGATGAAGCTTCAATCACATCCTCATAGCCACAATTTTTATTTTTCCCTGTACCATCTGAACACTCCTGTTAATTTATTTATTAAGAAAATATATATGTCCTTCCAACTCATTCAGGGTGACGCTAAGTGGCTTCTGTAAGTAAAAGCTTTCACATAGTTTGGTCATTTTATTCTCTGCATTTAGTCTCTTGGGAGGATCCTATATATTACTCCACTTAAATGAAACCACAGTGAGACAAATTTTGCTACATTTGGGACTGACTTTCAGATTCTTTTTATTTGGGCCTGGATATTTTTCTGTCTTGGAGGTTTTGCTCTTCTGCAGATCCATTTGTGGCCCAAATTCAAGTCTGAAGATAACTTGACCTTTGTCATCATCCTGGATTTCCTTTAGAATCTTCCCAAGATCCTTGAAGACCTACCAAGCAAAAGTGTCACACACTGTATGAGAAATTGAGTGGGGTAATCAACACTGGAGATTGTGGGTGTAATCACTGAGAAGATGCTACCGCCATATTGATCTTGCCTTTTTTTGCTTCTCATTTGTAATTTTTGCAGTTTTATCTTTTACATTTATGATTATAATTTTAAGCTATGCAGAGTTGCTTTTCATAATGAGATGCAGCCTATAAATTTAATAAATAAATAAAGTCAGATCTTGAAGCTGTTTGCTCCAGACTTTCTTTGTGCAAAGACTTTGGGAAAATGGGAGGAGGCAGATGAATGGAAGGTCGCTTACAGACTACAGCTTTCTCATTCCTTGCTCGCTCCCAGCAATTCACACAATGCTGCTTTCAGCTCCTATAGCGTACAACAAGAGAGGCCCAAGCTAGGCTGCTGGGAAAAGTCTTGGGGAGGATTCTTCAGCACAAAATATTCCCCTTTGGAACATTATGATACAAAGCTGATCATAAATTCCTGTTGCCCTGAGCAACGGTAGCAGTTCCTTTGTTCCTTTTCAGTTTTCACACATTGCTCCAGGGCTGGAGAAAAGTGGCTGGGAGGCAGCTCTGAAGCAAGAAAAGGAAAAGATCCATGAGAAAAGGACTCAAGGTGAATGCTGTAGGGCCTATGTCTGATCAAGTCCTAACCAGCACAGGTAGCTCCAGGTTTTCCACCTTTTGCCTGAATTTTCCTGGTCATCACAGTACAAAAAAGAGGTTGACACCCTGGAAAATGTGCAGAGAAGAGCAACAAAGATGATAAAGGGTCTGCAGGCTAAATCATACGATGAATGGTTGAGGGACCTAGATATGTATATTTCTTATCAAAGAGAAGAATCTGGGAGGGACACGATAACTGTCTTTCAGTACTTAAGGGGCTGCCATAAATTAATTAATTTGTTCTCCAAAGCACCAGAGGGCAGGACAAGAAGTAATGGGGGAAAGTTTGTCAAAGAGAGATACAATTTACAAGTAAGGAGAATTTTTTCTGACATTAAAAACAGTATCAATGGAATAACTTCCCAGTGGTTGTGAGTGCTCCCTTGTTAGAATTATCAAAAATAGACTGGACAGCCATTTGACTGGGATGATATAAGGCTTCTGCAGTGATCACAGGGTTGGAATAGATCCTCTGAGGTCTCTTTCAGCCCTATGATTTCAACTCTATGTTTATCCCCACCATAGAGGACAGTTTGAAGTACAGTGTTAAGAATTCGTTCATAAATACAAGCCACTTCCTCGGGAACAAAAGAGGAACATTCTGAGCTAAAACCATCGCTTCTACTACCCTGTTTCTCCAACAATATGGCCTCCCCCAATATGAAGTCCCAGCATGTTTTATAGGCATGAAATGAAATTAAGCCCCTCCCCCCAAATTAAGGCCTATATTAAAACATGCGAAATGGGGGGGGGGGCTTGCCATTAGGAAGTACTCTTGTTGCACACCCAGATATGGTGCTGCCTGCATTGACCCCGGTACGAAGTGCCCCACCAACGCCGTGGTCAACATCCAAGCCATTGCCGCCCGCCTGCCCGAAGATGCAAGGGGAGGGGGAATTAAGTCACCCCCGAAAAGACGGCCTAGCCATTTTTTCAGGGCTCAAAAAAAAAAGAAAAAGACCCGGCCTTATTATATGAGAAACACGGTACTTGCGTAAGCACTTTTGCCCAGCATTCACAAAAGGTGGTAATGCCACCACCTATTTCACTGCTGGGACATTAAATCTCAATTTCAGATCCAATGAGAACTCAGTAACTAGTGAAAGACTGGGAGAGCTACCTAATATTGCGAAACTGCCCTAGAGAGAAAAACCTAGATTTGAAACAATAGTCCTAGCCAAAAAAATCCCCTAAGGGATAAAGGTTGAACTGCTTTGCTTCTTTCAAACCTAATTGCTTTTCAACTTGCCAATGAACTTGTAGGACAGAAATGAAATGTGGAGAATGTATGTAGAGATAGTGAGATCATGGACCCCGCAAGGTCACTGCTGTAGGTGCTTCAGAAAGAGATGGATTGTTTTCATAACAAAAAAAAAACACCTCATAATTGGACAATGTGATCAACCAGGGGTGGAGAGAAAGAGAAAGTATCATTTAACAGGGCAAGCATTTGCACAGGAAATCAGAGCTTGTTTCATTTTTTTTTTTGGTAAAAAGATAGTGTCTCCAATAAAGTTTTACTTTTGGGAATTCAATACTCCTGAGTGTTTCCTTGTTTGGGGCTCACTAATTGGACAGTTGACATGAAACCAGCTCTCTTAACTCAGCCTACTTGGATAACCATGAAAAAGTTGTGACCTAACAGTGTCCGGAACAGAGCAAAAGGCTGATGCCACAACAAAGCCTGGATCACTCTTTCCCTGGGAGGCACCAGTAATTGCCCAAGCAGCTGCCAGGGTGCAGACAGTTGTAATCTGATCCAAAGTGAGAGCGGAGAAGATGGAGCAGCCCCTGATGTGTGAGGAGGGATCATGGCTGGATCCATTTGCTCTGACCTGAAGGCACGATGGCTGAGTGGAATGTGGAAGGTAGCCAAGTTGAAGTTCCCCTTGGTCTGGCCTGGAATTGCCATGACTCGAGGGAACAAATGGAAGGCCCAGAGAGCTGCAGACTGGGAAGAGTCAGAGGAGTGGACTTTTTTGCCGTAGCTCATCTGTGGAGCAACTGCGTGAGAGATTTGTCAGGATGGAGATGCGGGGAGCAGCACTGGTGAATCCATCAGTCCCAGGAGTGGGGCTTGGGACAGGCCAAGTATTGGCATCCCCCTCTCCTTCTCCACCCCAAAGAGTGAGACTGGGGAGTATTGTCCAAGGAGTTGAGGCTCCCCCAGCAGGGACTGCCATTCCCCCTTCCACACCTACGAGGCAAGCCCAGGGAATCCCTGTAGTGGCAGGAGCCCAGACTCAAGCTGCCACTGGGCTATGTGCTAGTTCTGGACCATGATAAATGTCTATTTGAATAAAAAGTATATTGTTGAGTTTTACCATTTCTTTCTCTCCGTATGTGTTTTAGATTTAATTCATCTATCATTTTGAAAAAGGATTTAGGGAGAGTCTTTCTATTTTGTTTTGATGCTGTCGCTGTATAGTCCAGTTTATTATCTACAATTCCATTGAAATCTCCCATCATAACTATATTGATATAGTCCAGTCCAATTGTGTTCATATGTAACTTTTTATAAAATTCTTCTTGCTTATCGTTCAGAGCATAAATTGCAACCAGGAGTGTTTTTGTATTGTTATCCACTATTTCAACCATTAATACTCTTCCATCTTCATCAGTATAAATCAATTTTGCTGCAATAGTTTCTTTAATGTACAAGACCACTCCTCTTTTCTTACAGTTAGTCAAGGAAGTAAAAATTTCCCCCAGTTTTGGTCGTACCAATAATCGTTGAGGTTGTTTTTTAATATGTACTTCTTGTAGGCAAATTATATCAAATTTTAACTTCTCTAATTTATGAAAGATTTTTCTTCTTTTGATAGCTGAGTTCAATCCATTTATATTCATAGAAATCAATTTTTTTTCCTCCATAGTTATGTTTTGTATTTAGGTCTAACAGTTCTCATAGATCTTACTTCACGTTGTTCTTTGGTCTCCATTTGTCCACCTACCGCACCTTCTTCTTTTTCCATTCCCATTTGGTCTTCTTGGGGTTCAGTCGGGATAATCTCTTTTTCTGTCTCTATTTCTCTTCTTCCAAATAATTCATTGTAGAAAGTTTCTGCTTTCTCAATTGAGTCGATTCTGTGTCTCTGTTCTTGCCATATGAACATTAATCCTTCTGGAATCAACCATCTATAATTCACCTCTTTTTCCAATAACTTTTTGGTCAAGAATCGATATTCTCTTCTCATCTCTCTCACTCTTCTGGGCACTTGTTTTAGAACCACAATCTCTTTGTCTTTATATTTCAACGCCTTATCTCTTGCCACTTGTAGTATTTTTGTTTTAATAGTCTTTTTAGTAAATCTGACATGAACCTCTCTTGGTAGCTTATTCCTCATCGTATATCTTATGAAGACACGGTATATCTCATCTACTCCATCCATCATCTTTTCCTCTGTTATCCCCAAAGCTCCAGCCAAAATTTCTATCATTACAGCCACCAAATCTTGTCCTTTTTCTTCCTCTATATATTGAAATCTGAGATAAAATTCTGACCTATCCATCTCCCACTTCAACATCCCAGTTATATCTTGTTCAACCATTGTTAATTTGCTAACGATATTTCCAATTGTCTCATCTCTTTGTTTGTCTTTCTCTTCAATTTTTTGGAGTCTCTCCTCATGTTTCGCCATCATTTGTTGAAAATTTTCAATTTTTTCATCAGTCTTCGCAATTCTTTGTTCAATACTCTCTGTTCTTTGGTCAATACTCGTTTTGAGTTCTTGTATTCCTTGTATAATCGTCGCTAGGTCCATTTGTACTTTATCTTGCTTCGCCATTATTGATAGTCGTCCTCCAGTTGATGGAGAAGCAGGAGCAGAAGTTGAACTTCCAGAAGGTAAAGTTTTCTTACTCATTTGAATAACTCAGGATCTTTAAGCTCCTTTAATCCAATTAATAAGATAGCCAATTATAATCCAATTGGGAAGAAGAAAAACATTAAAAAAGCCAATAAAAAATAAAGAGTCCAGAATTAAAAAGAAAAGGAGAAAAAGAAGATTAAAAAGAAAAAGGAGGAAACTCTTCAGGTTCTTCTAAACCTTAATCCTATTGTGGGATAGTCAACTATAATTCAAAAATAAAAATTAAGAATAATAAAAGAAAAAAGAAAAAGAGAGTAAAACCCAATAATATTAAAAAGCAATGATAAAAAAAGAAGAAGAAGAAGAAAAAAATTCTTCAGGTTCTTCACACCTTAATCCAATTATGAGGTCTCAAAAAATAAAAAATAAAAATAACCATAGAAGTAAATAAAAGATGAAAATAGAAAAGGCAAAAATCCCAATAAGAAAAAAGAAAAAAGAAAGGTATTCTGAGGCTTTCCCTTTAAGAGGAAAAATAAAAATAAAATCAAACAAGAAAGAAAAAAAATAGGTATACAAATATTACAGGATACTGTGGGATTGAAGAGGAGGGATGGAACAGCTAAAAGAAGGTAAAAAAGAAAGCACACTGCATTTTATTTAGTTATCCAAGGCTCTTATTATGGCTTCTCCACAAATTCCAAAGCCAAGCTTCAAGTACTCAATTAATAATAGAAGTTCCAAAGAACACCTGTTAAAACATTCTCCAGTGTTCTTCCCTCTATCTTATCAAGTTCCAGTGTCCTTGAGAAAGGATTTCTTCACAGTCCTCTCAACTTCCAATAAAGTATTTTCAAGCCTCTAGTTGGCAGTATTACAAAGTTTCTTTAATCCACTCCCCCTTCTTTCTCAGAAAAAGCCTAATAAAAAAAGGAAATATACATGTATATATATATATATTTAAGGAAAAAAAATTACTAAAGGGAGCCTCTGTTCTAAAAAAAACCTATTAACAGTCAAAAGGGAGAAAAAAAGAAAGAAAAATTAAATATAAGAGAAAAAACCAGTCTAGTTACAGTTACTAGATCACAATAGAAGTTCAATGAAAACAAAAGTAAAAGTAAAAAGCCAAGCCTCAGTTTGACATTCTCTTTAAAAAAATCCCCGCTAAGTCAGTTTTATCAGTTTTTGTCCAAAGTCTTACAGGATTCTTCTCATTTTAGAGTGTCCTTAAGTCCCAAATTAAAAAAAAAAGAAAATTCTCACCAGCGGATACACTTTCTCTTTCTGTCTCTTCCTTCCGGAGCTGTCACAGCTTCAGCAGCTGAATGGCTGCCTCTCCGCCGATGGTAAAGGGGCTTCTTCTGGATCAACCAGGGACTTTGCGATGTCCCTGGGATCAGCAGAACGCACCCCTTACTATCACCGTCTCTACGGGACAGTTTAGGTCTGTTAGGATCAACCTGGGGCGAAGATATCAGCTGCGAACTCGGAGCCCCGAGATTGCAGCTGTATTGCAGCGACGTGGCTCCGCCTTCTCCAAATTGGCAAGTTTATTTATGAGGTGTATTTATCGGTTGCATGGCACACCTCAATGGATAATTTCAGATAGGGGAGTGCAATTTACCATGCAATTTTGGTGGGCATTTATCCATCTTTTAGGGTCATCTCTAGGACTGAGATCAGCATACCACCCCAGTACCAATGGAGTTTCTGAAAGAGCTAATGCCATGGTAGAAAGGTACTTACGTTCATATGTATCATACCAGCAACAAGAGTGAGCTGAATTATTGCCATTCGCTGAAATAGCATACAACAATGTTGTTCACGAAAGTACAGGCTATAGCCCGTTCTACATAGTTAATGGTATCGAGTTCGTTCCGGTGCCGGACTTACAGTGTAGGAATGATGACCCCATCAGTGTTCAGGCATGGTCACAAAATGTACAAGAATATTGGCTTAACATACGGAAAGTGTTGGAAAAAACAGCAATAGAATATAAAACCCAGGCGAATAAAAAGAGACAAGACCATGAACCCTTCCAAGTTGGTTACCGTGTATATCTCTCCCCAAAGTACATAAAATTAAAATTAAACAGTAGAAAGTTGGGCCCGAAATACGTTGGGCCATTTCAAATAACGAAAATCATTAACCCTGTGACAGTAAGATTAAAGTTGCCATCGATGTTGCGACGTATCCATCCTGTCTTTCATACAAGTCTTCTAAAACCAGTTGGTTACAAAATTGAGTCACAGAACGTAGTTCACGCACCACCTGTAGAGACAGATCGGGTTGAAATAGATAAGATACTTGATTCATAGGTACAAAGAAAGACTCTGCACTAGCAAGATGGAAGGGATATCCCAAGACAGAGGCGTCTTGGGTAAAATCTACAGGTGTTTGTGTGGACAAATTGCTACAGCATTTCCACCTTAAATATCATGATAAACCTGGACCCCAGGAATAACTCAATGTTTTTCTAATTTATTGTTGTCTTACAGGCTGGATCCTGGTAGAGGGGGCCCCATTGCGACTCCATGCCTTCTCCGTTGATTCATGACAGACCTGTTCTGGCTTCACCATTCCTCTTCTGGTGCGCAGTGGGGACCCGTCTGTGCTCCAACCTCGTCGGGCTATTGAGGTGCCTCGTATCTGTGTGGGACTGCTGTCAAACACAACTGTTCCTCGTTGTTTCAATTGTACAGACTAGCCGGCTTTCACCAGAGGCACCGGATGATGATGCAATACAAACCATTGTCGAAAACCCCCAACGAGAGTTGACAGGGATGGAGCTGTTAAATGGAACATGGGTCCAACTGATATGGGTGATGGGTTGGTGGTGGTATGGTGACGTCTATCATACTTATGGGTTATGATATTATAAGGGGTAATAGGTAACTCAAACTAACCTACTAATATGATAATCATTCCGGATATCTGCAAAACAACGATAGCCGGATGATGGCTGGTGCAATTACATAATCATATAATTGTAAACTACTGCATAAATACAGCTTTAAAGTGAGGTTAACTCAGAGCTGACTTTAAACGACATTGCTTGGTTGTTGCTTAATGTTACTGTGTGGAAGGAAAATAAAATCCTCATACTGCTCGGAGTGAGTGATATTTTCATCGCAGTGAGCACTAAAGAATGGTTGAGAGGAAAGTCAGTTCTCTCCCAATTGTTACTTCATTGGAATGTGCAGAGATGGCTGAGGGCACTGATGTTGGATACAATTTGTTCCGGTAATTGGTTTAATAAGCAACAGCTACTGTTGTGATTTAATTATTTGTATTGTGTTTGAATTTTTTCCTGCCTTGTGGTTTCTTTTTCTATCTGGGGAGGGGGGGGTCTTCCTTCACTGCTTTAGTGGTTCCTGGCACTATCCTTTTGGGGTGTACTTCCAAGAGGCAGGATGCAAGCTTGGTACTGATTTTTTTACTGCCTTTCTGGGCGGGCATGTGATCTTTCCTTAAATCTGGATGCTTTCCTTAGGATATCTTGTGAGGTGAGTGAGACAGCTGGCGTCTTTAAGTGATGCAATGGATCTAAGGATTGCTTCTCCTGGGTGTGCCCTTTCTGAAGAGCTTAAATGACCCCGCTGCTAAAGGGTTTCACTTTATGAGCAAGAGTTGGCTGCTGCTATCATTGCATTTTAACTATTTTAATTCCTCAAGGTGTTCTGGCACCCTGCCTGATTTGTAACTCCAGCTTGCAGGTATTTTTAATCTAATGGTTGATATTTAAGGCAGCTTTTTGCAAGCAAAGAAGCTTTTTGTATTTTTGTACAGGTAATCCTTGACTAACAACAGTTCACTTAGTGACCATTCAAAGTAACAATGGCACTGAAAAAAGTGACTTATGACCATTTTTCACACTTACAACTGTTGCAGCATCCCCACAATCACAAGAGACCAGGTGACGAGAAGCGCCCCTCAACGTGAGTAATGTCAAGTTGGCCATGCCCACCCAGTCACATGACCACCCAGCCATGCCTACCCAGCTGGTCACTAGGGCAGAGAACCAGTTGTTAAATTATTTGAATCCCACCACTGGGTAAAATTATCTTTTTCCCCTCCAGACCCAGTTCCTAGTTCATCAAGTGAGTTAAGTTCTTTTGTTTGGGGGGAAATTGTCTACACCGCTCGAACATTCTTCCTAACTTGACCTTGTTGGATAATGTCTTGCCAGCAACAAAAGGCCCTTGTGCATTCCGTAGCCTTTCCTCGCCCTTAGGAATTCACCGCCTTCCTCCCATCACTGTTTGGCAAACTGCGAATGAAAGCAGGTGTAGGCAACTATGGAGATAGCAATAGCAACAGAACTTAGACTTATACACCGCTTCACAGTGCTTTACATCAGTTTAAGCAGTTTCAGTATTAGCCTATTGCCCCCAACAATCTGGGTCCTCATTTTACCCACCTCAGAAGAATGGAAGGCTGAGTCAACCTTGAGACTGGTGAGATTCGAACTGCCAAACTCCGGCAATCAGCAGAATTAGCCTACAGTACTGTATTTTAACCAGTTGGTTCACACATCTTAAGCTTACTAAGCTTTTAAAAAACACAGCTATGAGTGAAGCCTGGCTACCCATTGAACGAATACTTGGAAAGGGAAACTTAATATTATGCCACTTGTAAGAAGAAACACACAGTATCCATTAAATAAAATCTTTTAATTGTGTCCTTAAAGAAACAGGAAGAGGGAGCTGTAGTCTCTTTTGCCTCCTTCTCTGTCTTTCAATGGCATCACTGAAGCGGGGTGGTGGTTTAAAAAGGCAAGAAATAGTAACTTCTCCTAACTGGTTGGAGAATCTGCAGCTGGATTAGAACCATGGGACAACCCAGAGGAAAAGGGAGGAAAAAAAGCTTGATCTACCATTTCTCTAGTGCAACAGACAAGGCAGATTGTGAAAGTAGTTCCCATGTGCTTTCCTGAATTCTACCTTTAAACTGTATAACAGTGGGAGAACTGTCCCAGGAAGCAAATCGGCTGAATCCTTCCAGGACTGTTGACGGAGTTGGGGGTGGAAAAAGTCAAGACGTAAAAGAGATGGCTTCCATGATGTAGTAGACAGATAATCAGCTTAGCCTTTTCGATTCCTTCATACAGACCCCCAAGCGCCCCTTCTGTTTTCTTCTCTTCTTAGCAGCATGAATTAGCCAATAATGTTAGGGGTCCACTTACCCTGTCCTTTTGCATTTTCTACGCCTTCACATATTTCGAGAGATATTGCAAGACAGACTGAGTAACAGCTACCAGGAGTCCTTCTGCACTGAACGATGCAAAGCGGTGAGAACGAACGGTGCTTTTCCTGTATTTTCCTCTCCCGATTTCACCCCCCCTATTATTCGGAAGAGAAGAGCAGAGGAAAGACCCTTTCCACACTAAGGCTTTGTAGCATCTTATGGTACCTTCCAACTTTTGCGGTGGCAAAACTAAAGTCCACCTTTCTTAGCCACGTATGCCGCAGTGGTGTCTTGGTGAGGCCGGGAGACCGTTACAAATCACCAGAGAGGAAAGGACCAGAATCTTTTAAAGCACTATGACATTACCCACACCAACCGTGAGTGAACGTACAGGGTATCACCTCTTCTTGTGGGTGCAAACCTTCCTGTTACTTAGGGGGGCTCTGATCCGGTGGAAGTCAAATTACTTCATGTCCTCTTTTTGTTGTTGTTTTTAAAGGAACTTTAGGAAGGAGAGTTTGTTATTTAGGACTGCTTCCCTAACTACCTCAGCCCTTTCTCATCTATAGTCTCCCAACTTAAAGGAGTAGATTTGAGGGGCGGGAGACAGCCGAGCCCAGGGCCATCAATCCCTTAGATCCGGCAGGAGAAAAGTAGCTTTGACAGAAGCTCATCCCGTATTCTGGTCCTTCCTAGGGCGATATATAAACCGGCGGCGGGGAAAAATGGGGATTGCGTCACCCCAGCCGCAGCTGTGGCGATATATAAGGCGGGCCGGCTTCAAAGCTCTCCCACCGGCTCCCCCCTTTTTTTTGGTGGGGGGGCTAAGCGGCGGGAGGGAAGGAGAGGCCCCCAAACGAAGGGAGGGGAAGTGTCGCAGCCGGGCTGCGATGAGCTTCAGCGGGCCGGCCTTCTTTCCCCTTCGGCCGGGCCGAAGAACTTTGGGTTTTCAAGCGGGCCGCCCTTCGCAGAGGGCTAACCGGCGACGGGAGGGGGAAGGGCCCTCCGGCTCGGCTCCCCTCGACAAGGCCGAGCGGTCAAGGCTGACCGGGCTCTTCAGCTAGGGAAGCGGAGCCGCGCATGCGTGGCGCTCTCCTCGGCGGCGGCGGCGGCGCCCTGCCTGCGGCTCGAAAGTTGCCTTGCTTGAATCTTCGCGGGTGGGGGCGGCGAGTGAGAAGGAGGGCGGGGGCGCGCGGCGGAAAGGGGTTTTATTTCTTTATTTCTTTATTTATTTTAAAAAAGAGGCGTCCGCTGTTCACCGGGAGGAAGGAGGAATGTGGGCAGTTCAGCTCCGAGCGGGCGCGGGGATTTTGGTGTTCCCGGTGATGATCGCTGTGGTCTCCTGTGCGAAGAGGTGAGGATGGACGCCTGGGCGCAGGTGTGGGGGGGCGGGTATCCGCGGTGTAGGGGAGCGTGTTTGGTCGGTCTGTCTGTCTCCCCACACCCCACACACACACCCCGTGTCCCTCCTTGTTGCTGCAGGACGCCTTCCTTCCAGAGCCCCCTCCTTCATTTCCTTCCCCCAAAAAAACCCACCCCCACCCCCACCCGTGTCGGCACACCCGTGTGTTGCTGCAGGACGCCTTCCTTCCAGAGCCCCCTCCTTGATTTCCTCCCCCACCCCCAAAAAAACCCACCCTAACCCACCCCCGGGAGGCAGGAGAAATAGATTTTTGTGTGACCCTGGAATGAGAGAGAGGGGGGGGGAGATGTCTCCCTCCTCCGTCCTGAATCACTTTCTTTTCTGCCTTGTTTAGCGTGAACGAGCCCAGCAACATATCCTACGTGAAGGATACGGTGGACCGCTTGCTCAAAGGATACGACATTCGCTTAAGGCCGGATTTTGGAGGTAATTTCCACCACCACCACCCCATTTGTCTATAACGGGAGACCAAGTGGCGGGGCTGCCTTCCATTCCGAGGCAGAAGGCTGGGAAGGAGGCTAATCTGCCCGCCTTGCTAAGTAGACCACCCGGTCTCGGGAGTAGGAGGGAAAAAGCCTCCTCCAAGTCGGACGCATCTATACGTGTAGAGGTGCCTGTCATCTATGTGGTGGGACACGGTTGTTTGGCAACCACTGGGAAGAGTGGTTTTGCCCTTGTTTTCTTCCGGGATATTTTTAATTACTTAATCTAGTTTACAAGCTTGTCCAGAGAGGATTCTGCTTAGCTTTGTTAAACCAGCTAAGATTTGGCTGAGGGGCTGCTGCAAACTATCCCAAATATTATTATTTTCGTTTCTCCCTCTCTTTCTTTCAAACACACACACACACACACACACACAGAGACACACACAGAGACACACACACGTGTGTGTGTCTGTGTCTGTGTGTAAGTTTACAACCACACGTTTGACAAAGCTTGGCTTTGTTGCCAGTGTTCATACCAGCAGTCGGATTTATTAGCTTTTGGCTTTCACAAAAGTCTTAAACAAATCAACCACTGCTCCCTGAGTGCAACATATGGGCAGAAGAATGCCATTTCTCCCCCTCTCTTCCCCTCGTCTCCCCCTCCCCCTCCCTCTCTAAACAACAGCAACAACCTGGAAATGAAGATTCCAATTCATTTCCTTAGCCCGGTCCTTAAAAAACCATAAATCACAACAAATCACCCATCTCGGTTTCCAGGTTCTCCTGTTGATGTTGGGATGAGAATAGAGGTTGCCAGTATAGACATGGTCTCTGAAGTCAACATGGTGAGTACTTCTTTGAACAAGGGAAGGATGAGCTAGAGGGGCGAGGGAGAGCCAATGGCAGAAAGCACCCCCAAATTGAAAGTTTCAGGGTGTTTTTTTTTTTTTTTTGAGTGCTGAAGAAATCCATTCTATGTGAGAGAGGAGGTGGGGAGGAGGTAGCTTGGGTGCTGTCAACGGGCAGAAGAGTGCCATCTGCATCTACTGCGGCTCGGTAAAGGGTGTTTCAGCACGATGGACAGCGACCAACTCGCATTCATGCTTTTTTGGAATCGGCCAGGTATATTTGCAATGGCTAGAAATCATGGTACAATAGCAAGATGAAAGTCTAAGTAATGCATAGGGAAATGGGAAAAAAGAGGAGGGGGCACGACTGTCCTATGGTTGGGTAGGTAATAGCTCTCTGTACGTTATTCCTACCGCTACAGCCTTTGCAGTAACCTAGTTAATAACCAGATAAGATTTAGAGTGAGATGGAGATGTTAAGAATTCGTATGAATTTTATTTCCGTTGTAAGGCTGGGCTTGTATGTTTTAGATAATTAATTCCTGGCATCATTCACCGAGAGGCTAAGTCTTGAATGTGTATTTTGTATAATAGATCTACTTGCTTAGCAATTGCATTGCTGCCAGTTACTGAACTCTGTTGACCTCTTCCGCTCCCAACTTCTGCATGTCTGTGTTTTGACTGCCTCTTATGCAGAGGCAGTAATTGAGAACTGCTTAGGCTGAATATCTGTGCTAGGAAAAGGAACTTCCCCAAGGGGATTTAAAATAAGGTCAAGAATTAAACATGACATCTTGCACGTTCTTCAAGATACCAGACTTGACATTTCTCCTTAGTTCTAGGTTTGTTCTCTCCTTGATTAGTTTCCATCCATTGCTTCTTGTCTCACGTTCTGGGGCTTTGGAAAATAGGTGGACCTTCTCTTTTCCGTGGCAACGCCTCAAATATTGGAACACTGCTATAATGGTCCTTCTTTTCACTAGAATGTACAGTAGTACATTTTCACTAGAATCTACAGTACTTTCTGCAACCATACTTCATATGTTTTAGTCGTTAGCCCCCTAATAATCTTCATTGCTCTTCTCTGCACTCTTTTCAAACTTTCAACATCTTTTTTATATTATGGTGACCAAAACTGAATGCAGTATTCCAAGTATGGTGTTACCAAGGTCTTATAAAGCAGCACTAATACTTCATGTGATCATGATTTCCTCCCTTCATTAATGCATCCTAGTATTGCATTGGCAGGTGAAGAACTGGGGCTCCAAGATCTTTCTCACAGTTAACTGTTATTGTGCCATGTTTCACCTAATCTATGCCTGTACATTTGGTTTTTCTTGCCTGAGTGTAAAAATATAATTTTCTTTACATTGAATTTCATTTTGTTAGATTGGGCCCAGTGTTCAAGTCTGTCGAGATCCATCTGGATCTTGAACTTATCATCTATGGTGTTGGCAATTCCTGCCAATTTAGTATCATCCGCACATTTGGTAAGTTCCCATTCTATTCCCTCATGTAAGTCCCCCTTCTATTTCCTCATCTAAGTCATTTATGAAGATATTGAAGAGTCCTGGGCCTAGGACAGAACCTTGTGGTACCCTACTGCGTACTTCCCTCCATGTAGATATAGTACCATTATAACTATACAAAGCTATTAAATAAAATAAAACTGGATTTGGAAAAATGGAAAAAATTGCAATTATCAATGTTAGGAAGAATAGCGACTGGAGTAATTCTACTAACCTATTCCTGCCAGCTTGGTGTCATTGGCAAATTCGATGAGTTCCCCTTCTATTCCCTCCTCTAAATTATTTATGAAGATATTGAAAAGTACTGGGCCTAAGATGGAGCCTTGTAGTACCCCACTGCCTACTTCTCTCTATGTGGATATAGTACCATTAAGGATTACACATTGAGTATCAAATCCATGTATCTGCCATTCTTCAATGGAAGAAGAAGGTGGGGGGGAGTTGGTACAAGTAATCCTTTTTGATGTAACCTATCAATATAAGATTTGCACATGATATACAACTGGATATACAACCTTTTTGATGTAACCTATCAATATAAGATTTGCACATGATATACAACTGGAGGACTGGAGTCAGATGTCTAGAAACTTGTCACCTCTTGAAGAGATAACAAGATGAGAAGGGAGCATAAAAATTCCGGCTCTGGAAGATACCCCTGGGAACTCTTCTAAGATACATTCCCAGAGAAGGGGAGGGATGAATTAACATGTTGGTTCTTTGTTTGACTAAATCCACATCTAAATAAGGGGAAGGGTTCTAACTTCCTTTATCTATTACTGTATCCCTGGAAACATCTTAGACTCTGCTTTGACTAGTGCTGGGATTCACTCCCTTTCAATAAAGGATCCCCTTTAAAATATCTAGCTTTCAGAAGTTCATTCTTTTTGGTTGAAGGGAAAAAGTCCAATGCTTACATTGAGTGTGCTTAGCAAATTAAAATCCATCAGGCGGTGATGTTGTCTATTCCACATTTTTCTAGCTTACCAAGAAGTAGGTTATTGTCTACTTTGTCAAATGCCTTACTGAAATCTAAGTATCCTATGTCCACAGCATTTTGTTAGTTTACTAATTTAGTCTCTTTATCAAAGAATGAAATAAGATTAATTTGGCATGATCTCTTTTGAACAAACCCATGCTGGCTACTAGTTACAACTTTATTTGCTTCTGGTTGTTCGCAGAGATGTTTTCTTAATATATTTTCCAGGATTTTCCCAGTTTAACCAATGTTAAACTCATTGGTCTATAATTTCCTGGTTATGTTTTTTCCCCCTTCTTGAGGATGGGAACCCCATCAGCCCTTTCCCAATCCTCAAGTACTTCCCAGGTGCACTAAGATTTTTTTACAAACAGAAGTATACATAAAATAAAATAAAAAATTAAAGTAAAGTAAAATAAATAAATGACATAGTATCAAAATAAATGATAAAGTATCAAAACTGCAGTAAGGAAATAAGGCTACTGAGAACAAAAGCATCCCACCAGCACATCCTTGGTGGATTAAACTAGCTCCCCTTCCAAAGGTTTTATAAAAATCAAATTTTAATGGCACTCCTAAAATCCAGCTAAGTGAGGACTAGGCTGATCTCATGCAATAAACTATTCCAAAGAAGTAAGGCTGCATCATTTATTTATTTGCCATTTTACCTTTATGCTATGCTCCAATCAAATAGGACTCTTGACAATTTATAAGATACGTTGACCTGTCCCATCCAGTTAGGCAGGGAGGGTATAGAGTGGACCCTGACAGTTAAAGAATTTTGATTGATTTGGAGTTCAGAAAGAGAACTTTCTCTTTCACCCTTTTTAATGTTTTATTAGATGTTTATTTTTAAATATACATCAATATCAATACATGAACAGTGTGGCCCCTGAGTATAATTCATTTTGATACAAACATCAATAATGATAATCATAATAGTTGTTATATTTATCAAACTTATATAATCCTAATGTTAATATTCATGGCTTTTAAGTAGTTATTCAATATTTCAATATTGAGGGCGGAGGACGGAGCTGGCGTTGTGATGATACGGCATACGATCTTGGAGGTCTGAGATCGCTGCTGATATCTTTGCTCCTGGACGGTCCTAACGGATCTAAACCGTCCCGAAGAGACAGTGAAAGTGAAGAGCGCATCCTGCCGATCCCAGGGATACTGCAAAGTCCCTGGTAGATCCAGCAGAAGCTCTTCTTGCCAGCGGCAAAGAGGCAGCCATTAAAGCTGCTGAAGTTGGGACAGCTCCGAAACGAAAGAGAACGGAAAGAGAGAGTGTGCCGGTTTGGTGAGAACTTTTTTTTTACTCTAAGATCTGAAAGGACACCCTAAGTGAAAGAAAGAATCTGTAAAAGTTTTGACAGAAGTGATTAAGCGGTGATTTTAAACAGGAATGTCAAAGTAATGTTTGTTTGTTTTTTCTCATTGCTGGATTTTTTATATACGATCTTGTATTTTGAAACTGGACTGTTTTTTTCATTTGTATCTATTTTTTTTCTTCTCCTTTTTGACTTTGTAATATTTTAGGCTAGAGGCTCCCTTTAGTTAATTCATTTTTAAAAAAATATCTTTTTTTTCCTTTTTATCAACTCTCATTATATTCTGCTTGGAAAAGGAGGGGGAAAGTGAGAGCAAAGAAACTTTATAACACTGCCAACTAGAGGCTTGAAAATATTCTATTTCCCTGTGACCAGACAAAGCTGACAAAGAAAGAACTGAGACTCTTTTTCAAGGACATTGCTATTTGATAAGATAGAGGGAAGAGCATGAGAGAGTATTATTGCAGGTGCTCTTCTGGGTTTCTATCAACAGCTGGAGTCTGGTGTTGAAATGTAGGGGGGGGGAAAGGTGATAAGTTTTTGGAGAACAGAGCTATAATAAGAGCCTTGGATAATTAAATAAAGTGCAGTGTGCCCTTTTTACTTTTCCTAAGTTGTGCTATCCCTCCTCACCAGCTTTATTGCATTTTTTTAAATCTTTTTTTTTTAAATAACTGTTTGGGTTTCTGGCTTTGTTGGAGCTTGCCTTTGTTTTTCTCTCTTTTTTCTTTTGGAAGTCCAATCTCTACATTTGCTTTTTATTTTAAAGGGAAAGCCTTAAAAGCCTTTTGTTTTCCCCTTTCCTGGTACTTTTGTTTTTTCAGCTACTTTTTTGGTTTATTTTTATGCATTTTTTACCTTTCAATTGGATTAAGGTGTTGAAGAACCTGAAGAATTTTTCCTTTTTCTTTTTTCTCTTTTTTTCTTTTTTTTAAAGCTCTTTTTCTTTATCTTATTTTTGATTGGATTAAGGTATACAAGAACCTGAAGAAATTTTGTCCT
This sequence comes from Pseudonaja textilis, assembly GCF_049901715.1. Taxonomy (NCBI): domain Eukaryota; kingdom Metazoa; phylum Chordata; class Lepidosauria; order Squamata; family Elapidae; genus Pseudonaja; species Pseudonaja textilis. The sequence goes on along the minus strand of NC_141995.1, from coordinate 61,777,245 downwards.
CTCTTTTTTTCTCTTCTTTTTCCTTTTTTAATTATTATTACTGGTCTTTTTTTTACTATTTTTATTTTGAACTACAATTGGTTATTTCACAATTGGATTAGGGTTTAGAAGAACCTGAAGATTTTGAATTGCCTAAAATGAGTAGGAAATTTACGGCTCCTGGCTCTTCAACTTCTACTTCTTCCTCTCCACCATCTGGAGGACAATGTTCAATACAGACAATGTCAAAGCAAGAAAAAGAACAAGAAAAAGTGACTCTGCAGATGATCATGCAAGGAATTCAAAATATCCAAGCAAGGTCAGAGAATATTGAAAAGAGAATTGAAAACATCGAACAAAGAACAGAGAACATTGAACAAAGAACTGAGAGCATTGAACAAAGAATAGGGAAAACCAATGAAAAAGTGGAGAACATCCAACAAATGATGTTGAAGTATGATGAGAGATTCCCAAAAATTGAAGAAGATAAACAAAGAGACAAGAAGATTGGAGATATTGATAATAGATTAACGGTGGTCGAACAAGATAAAAGTGGTATGTTGAGATGGGAGATTCTATCAGAATTCTATCTTAGATTTCAAAACGTAGAGGAAGAAAAAGGACAAAACCTAGCTGAGATAATGATAGAAATACTGGCTGAAGCCTTGGAAATAACTCAAGAGAAGATGATGGATGGAATAGATGAGGTTTATTGAGTCTTCACAAGATATGTGATGAGAAATAGCTTACCAAGAGAAGTTCATATTAGATTTACAAAGAAAGCCATTAAGACGCAAATATTGCAAGTGGCAAAAGAGGAAATATTGAAATATAAAGACAAGGAGATTGTGGTCTTGAAACAAATACCCAGAAGAGTGAGAGAGAAGAGAAGAGAATACTGATTCCTGACTAAAATGCTACTCAAAAAAGAGGTGAATTATAGATGGCTGATTCCAGAAGGTTTAATGTTCACATGGCAAGAACAGAGACACAGAATTGACTCAGTTGAGAAAGTGGAATTATTTTATACAGAATTTTTTGGAAGGAAAGAGGAAGAGGCAGAAAAAGAGATCTCATTAATTGAATTCCAAGAGGACTGCCAAACGGCGACTGAAAAAGAAGAAGGCGCAGTAGGTGGAAAGGTGGAAGCCAAAGAACAATGTGAATTAAGATCTACGAGAGCTGCTAAACCTAATTATAAAATATAACCATGGAAGAGAAAAAAAATGATTACAATTAATATAAATGGACTCAACTCAGCTGTTAAAAGAAGGAAAACCTTTCATAAATTGGAGAAATTAAAATTTGATATAATCTGTCTACAAGAAGTACATATTAAAAAAACAATATGAACAATTGTTGGTACAGCCAAAATTAGGGAAAATATTTACTTCCTTGACCCAATGTAAGAAAAGAGGAGTGGTTTTATATATCAAAGAGACCACCCCAGCAAAATTGATTTGTACTGATGATGATGAAATAATGGACAATAATATGAAAACACTCCTGATTGCAATATATGCTCCGAATGATAAACAAGAAGAATTCTACAAAAAACTACATATGAAAATAATTGAATTGGACTATGCTAATATAGTTATGATGGGAGATTTTAATGGAATTGTAGACAACAAATTGGATTATACAGCACAGAAAACAACAAAGCAAAAGAGAACGACTCTCCCTAAATCTTTTTTTTAAATGGTAGATGAAATAAACTTAAAAGATACATGGAGAGAAAAAAATTCTAAAACTAAACAATACACCTTCTATTCAAATAGACACTTATCATGGTCCAGAATAGATATGATATGGATGTCAACAGAATTGTTAACTAATATTCCAGAAATAAATATTGAAACAAGTACTTGGGCAGATCACAATCCAATGACAATTAAATGGAAAGGACAAAGAAGAAGATTTAGATGGACGTTAAATAATACTATTTTAAAGGAAAAAGACTTTACACAGTGGATGGAGAAAGAATTGGCCTTTTTCTTTAGAGAAAATAAAAAAGAAGATACATCAATTCAGAATGTATGGGTCACAATGAAGGCATATGCTAGAGGCTTGATAATAGACTATACAAGGAAAAGGAATACTATGAAAAGGCTAGCCTCTAAGGCCCTAGAGGATGAGCATAAAAGACTTGAAAAAGAGCTACAGAAAATGCCACAGAAAAAGGACATCAAGTTAAAAATGGATATAATTAAACACAAAATGGGTCAAATAGAAAAAAAGAATTGGCACAGAAAATTAGAGGTGCTAAAAAGAGCTACTTTGAATACACAAATAAACCAGGTAGGTGGTTAGCATATAAACTGAGAAAGGAGAAAGAATCAAGAAAAATATTGCAATTAATAGATGACCAAGGCCAAGTTTGCCATGGTAGCAAACAGAAGAAGGAAATCATTCAAGACTTCTATGGGAAATTATATATGCAAGAGAATATTGATGAAGAGTAAAGAGAATATTGATGAAGAGTTAAGCAGTACTTACAGAATGCTAATTTACCTCAGATACCTAAAGAGACTGAAAAAATGTTAGAAAGCAACATAATGATGATGGAGTTAACTGAAGCACTCAAGAAGCAAAATAATGGAAAGGCAACAGGCCCAGATGGACTTCCGGCAGAATTTTATAAAACATTACAAGAATCATTGAATCTTCCATTGCTAGAAGTTATGAATGAAGTTATGTTAAAGAAGATACCTAAATCATGGTCAGAAGCCTATATTACACTTATTCCTAAAGAGGAGGCCGACCCATTACAAATTAAGAACTATAGACCCATTTCTTTACTAAATGCAGATTACAAAATCTTTGCTTCAATATTGGCAGAAAGACTTAAAAAATATTTAAATAATTTTATCCATCCTGATCAAAATGGATTTCTGCCAAAGAGACAAATTAAAGACAATATGAGAGTAATCTTGGACACCTTGGAATACTACAAGGCACATGCTGAAAAACAAATGGCTCTGATATTTCTAGATGCACAGAAGGCATTTGACAATGTGAATTGGTGATTCATGTTATTACTGTTGGAACAGATGGGTTTTGCTAGAAAATTCATCCAAGCAATAGAAGCTATATACCAGTGGCCCCCAACTTTTCTTGAACCAGGGATAGGTTTCACAATTATTTATTCTTCCACGGACCAGTACCTGAGTAACACGAGACTCCACCGCCATTGGGACGGCTCTTCATTCAAAGCCCCCCCCTTCAACAAAACTAAGGTGCAAGCACCCAAACACCGCTTTCCAACTGAAAACCCGGAAGTACTTTCCAATGGAAAACCCGGAAGCAACCGAAAACCCGGAAGCACTGTCGATATAAGATGGCGGCGCCCAAGCTTTGTGGCCCGGTAAAAAATGATCCATGGACCGGTACCGGTCCAGGGACTGGTGGTTGGGGACCCCTGCTATATACTATAAGCAAACAGCAAAGGTAATGATAGAGGGAGAGCTGATAAATTCTATTAATATAAGAAAAGGAACAAGACAAGGGTGCCCACTATCACCTTTGTTGTTTGTGTTAACTTTGGAAGTGTTAAACAGAAATATTAGAGATGAAAAGAATATAAAAGGAATGAAAATCAAAAAGGAAGAATTTAAGCTGCAAGCATTTGCGGATGATCTGGTTTTCATCTTAGAAGACCCTTTAGAAACAGCATCAAAATTGATAGAAAAGATAGAGACATATGGAAAGGTGGCTGGTTTGAAAATAAATAAAGATAAAACAAAGATCTTGACAAAGAATATGCTATTAAGACAAAAGGAAGAACTGGCAGACCTATTGAAAATTCAAGTCATGAATAAGATCAAGTACTTGGGGATATATTTGACAACAAGATGTAGTACATTAAAAGAGAATAATTATATTAAACTTAAACAGCAGATAGCGCTAGATTTGGTGAAATGGGAAAACTTACAACTCTCACTAATAGGGAAAATCTCAACAATCAAGATGAATAACCCAGAATTTTATATTTGTTTCAAATAATTCCAATTAGGCTTGGAAAAGATTATTTTGAAGATTTAAATAAAATTGTGTTGAAATATATATGGCAAGGTAAGAAAGCGAGAATAAAGTTAAAACTTTTGCAAGATCCTAGAATTAGAGGAGGATTTGGTTTGCCTAATTGGGAATTGTACTACCAAGCTACAAATCTGATGTGGGTTAAGGAATGGATAACACTAAGAAATGCTAGATTGTTGACATTAGAAGGATATGATCTATTGTTGGGGTGGCATGCTTTTTTATGGTGCAAAGGAACTAAAACAGAGGGGTATTTTAGAAGACATTATATATGGGAGTCTCTGTGGTTAAACTGGGAGAAGGTTAAAAGACAATGTTATTTGAAAATTCCAGTCTGGTTATCGACTATTGAAGCATTCTCGTATCCTATAATATATAAAAAGGAACAAACAGTTAGATATGGTGAAATACTGAATGAAAAGGGTGAACTTAAATCTATGCAAAAACTAGAGGAACAAGGTATAAAGATGAATTGGTTTTCATATGCGCAAATACATTCAAGGCATGATAAAGATTCTAAAACAGAAGGTTTCTATGATAAACTGACTGGCTTAGATAAGATTCTGACAGGTACTGATGAAAAGGTGATTAAAAAATTGTATGGATTATTAGAAATTAAACTAGAAGAAGAAGAAGTTAAAGAAACTATGATTGCTTGGGGGAAAATTTTGGATATGGGATTGATTTAGAGAAATGGCAAAAATTGTGGTCTCAAAATTATAAAATGACAATGTCAACAGCATATAAAGAAAATTTGTACAAGATGTTTTACAGGTGGCATTTCCCCCCGACAAGAATGTTCAAGAATAAATCCGAAAAATGTTGGAAATGTCATCAGACACCTGGCTCATATTACCATATGTGGTGGACTTGTGCGGATGCTAAAAAATACTGGACTAAAATCCACACGTGGTTGGAAAAAATGACAAAAAAACATATGGATTTGGGAATTTTACCTGAAATATATAGTAAAGACTTGAAATACCTGATTGTAAATGTATTAACAGCGGCTAGGATTGTATTTGCTAAAAACTGGAAAAATTAGAAGATACCATCACAGGAGGAAATCATTAAGAAAATATTGGAATGTGCTGAAATGAGTAGATTAACATTTGAAATTAGAGAACAAGAGGATAAACAATTTTATAAAATTTGGGATCTTTTCTATCAATGGTTAGATAACAAAGTACAGTAATGAAATATGTAGATTTCTAGAAAATAATAAATATATAAAGATGTACTTCTTTCTTATTATAACTACAGAATGATTTTAGGATAGATTTGGGATGATAATATGAACTGTTATAAAACAAACTAAGTAAATTATGATTATCTTGTAAAACATGAATGAATAAAAGTATAGTCAAATGATTGATTAATAATGATACTAAGGTATTTAATTTTTGATTGACAATATCAGATTATATGTAATATAATTGTAATTGAAGACTACGAAATGGAAGCACAAAACAATTTGTAAATCAACCGGCACACTGTATGTACACCTATGGAAGACAGCTTGAAGTTTTTATGTTTTCTTTGTTTATGTTTGTTTTTAAAAACCAATAAAATATTTAAAAAAATATTTCAATATTCCATTTTAATGTCAGTGATATTATAAGCATACAAAGTAATACCATCTTTCACCCTCTAATCCTTTCCATCAAATTATTACTTATATTCTATTATAAAAAATTATATCTGCTAATATTTCCCCTATTTCTTATTTCTATCTTTATTCTAACTTCTAATCGGATCACCATTGCTAATCCTAATATTAATACACATGTTTATATAAGGCAGATAAGGCCTTCATTGTTTAGTTGTTCAAAGTTACAATACGCCATTCAAGTACCAGTTTTCCTATTATTTAAACATACCTTATAATACTCATTTTCAACCTCCAATCTTTCCATCTAACTATTGCTTCATATAAAGGTGTGTATTCTTTTTTTCTACCTCTATTCAATTTTTTAATCAGGGCATCATTCTATTAGAAAAAAAGAATGTAATACAGCGTACATACATACCTTCCTCCCTGATAATGCCTCAGGTTTCATCAGACAACCGAGAGGAACAGCCTGAGATTAACCAAGAGGAAGGCATATCGGAGCAGCCCCTGACAGGGAGTCAAGAGGAAGAATGTTGGCTTGATCCTAAGCAGCGTCGTAGGGAGAAACGTGAGCAGCAACATAGGTGGCATGGGAGGGTCAGAGAGTGAGCTGAGTCATTGAGCCACACCCCACAGGGGATAAAAGTGGGTGTATTGTCGGCTGGAACTTTGTATGGGACAAAGTTTAATCTTACTTCAGGTTTTCTTTGTGAATGATTTTTGTGGTCTGCCGTGTAATTTTCTGTGAGTAGTGTTTTGCTTGTTATCAGTTCGGACTTGGCAGGCAGAGCATGTTGGAATGCCAAGGACATTATCAGTTCCAAAGAATTAACTCTGTGAAGTCCGAGCCAGCTTGCTTGCCTGTGTTTGTGTGAGTTTGTACTCTTTCATCTTTTGGGAAAAAAGAAAGGTGAGACATAACATTTTTGTCCCGTACCTGACTCCCAACCAATCAGGATGAAGAAAAAAACATTCTGGCACAGCAGTAGGCTAGCATCAAATTTAAAACAGAAACGGCTGTGAAAGCCTGACTCACAGACGAACACAATACACAAGCCTGATGATGGCAGATGAGATTCTGCCGAAACATCATTACAACTTTAAAAGCACAACTATAATGACGTGGGAAAATACCCAAACAAAGCTGAATACCATACATATAAATACCAGTGAAAACTTAAGAAAACAAATGTGTGTGTGTGTGTTTGTGTATATATGTGTGTGTGTGTATTTATATGTATATATATTTCTATTCATCATCTCTTTATCATTTTAATACTTCAATTCTTATTCATTTCTTGGCTTGCCTCCCATTTTGGATCTTTATCTTTATCAACATTTGTATTTTCACCATTTAGACTGATTACTTCTCCCATCTCTACCCTCCTAAGCTACCAGGTCTCCAGAATATCCACCCAAGACCCTATCTTCCTTTCAAAAGTATCTTCCAGATCATCCAATTCCATTTTTAAATCCCTTAAAGTGCTTTTCTCTTGGCTTATTTCATCAGTCATTATTATCTTTATCAGCCTCTTCTTCCCATCTTCTTGCTTCGTTTGCTGGTTTATCCATTCTGTCTTCCGTTCTTTCTGCTATCTCCCCTCTTTCCTGAACTCTTTGATATTCATTCACCATCAGTTGTAGCATATTTTCTGTTTTCCCATATATGCCTTGCATTAGGTTCTTTATCTCTCTGTGATTCTTTGTCATAGTACCCCTAATGCTTTGAAACATCAATGCCATTTCTCTTGAAATCTCACTTCTTTCCCTCTGATGGAGCATCTTTTCTTAATTTAATCAGTCCCGCTATTTCTCAAATCCAAAAGCAATATATTCCAGTCCAATGTTACTCCTCAGAAAGTTCAATAATCATAGTCCTTTACATCTCAGGATTATTAATCAATTCAATTTAAATACTTCAGGAAGCTTCCGCGAGTCAAAAATCACTTTGCTTTGCTTAAAAGTCTTCCTTATTCTTGTAATAGAGTCTCCAGTAATCATAAAATAACTAGTTATAGAACAATAAGTGTTACCACAGTCCTCTTATTGTTCTATAACTAGTTATTTTATGATTAATGTTATTTATTTCTCTCATCAAAACATTTTTCTAAACTTGTAGGGGTCTGGTATATTCCATTCATCAGTAGATGGCACTCTCAGCTTAGGTTTCAGCATTGTTTCAAGTCTTATTGATTTAATTAATCTAAATTTAGTTCAATTTATAGAAGCAAAGTAACTATTCAAGTAGATTCAAGTAGATAGTCCAGCATTTTATAATGCCTTTCCAAAACAATGCCTGCCCAATTTAAAAGTCCAATTTTCTATGTTTTAAAAGGTCTTTAGCTTTTCATCCCTTAGTTCCTTTCTCTCAGGTCTAGGATTTTTCTCTCTATGATAGTTCACTGCTTTAAAAATAGTTCTAATATTTTCTTTTCCTCTTCCTTTTTCTTTAAAGTTAGAGCCTAAATAAAAAGGAATCTTCTCACCCAGCTCCAATCACTGTTCATCTGCACCAATCCTGCACCGTTCTTTGTTGCCTCACTCTGTTGTCCCACTTCATGGCAGCCAAAATGGCTGCCTCTTCTCATCGAGGGACGGGGAAGAAGCCCTGAGTCCAGCAGGAGAGTTGCTGCTCTCCCCGAACTGCAGGGCATCCCTCTTTTCTTCACCACCTAAATTGGGCAAATTGTCCACAAACATGTAAGTTATATGCTGTATCCTGCATTCCATAGGACCAACTTCTTTAATTACAAAGAAGCCTGTTAATTCAAAGATTATTCTTGGGTTCAAGCCAGGGTGCTGTAGTAATTGGTCTATTTTATTACCTGTGCTGCAGTAACCCCCAGTGTTTTTCTGTTGATGAACTGATTAAGAGAGAAATCGTTACAGTGCAATATTTATTCTCCTCAATGGAATTATGATTATCCGTATTTAAAATGCCTATTTACCAAGAGTGAAAACTGATTTAATTACAAAGGGCAGGAATGACAAACTGGACAATCTGTTCTTTAGACTAGACCAATAATGTTTGGTCTTGTCCTGTGATGGTGAGCCTATGGCATGCATGCTGGAAGTGGCACGCAGAGCCATTTCTGCCTGCATGCGAGCCATCACTCAGAACAGATCTATTGCACATGCATGCGCACCTCCCACCAGCCATGATTGTCGGGTATTTTCTGTGCATGTGCGGGGGCAGGACAGGAGATGCGTGCACATGCTCAGAGGTGCACGGAGTGTGTGCAGGGTCATGAGTGTATGCACGTGGGGGCTGTGGGGGTCATGCACACATTGCATTATGGGTGCATGCACACACTTTCAGCATGCAACAATGAAAAGGTTAGCCATCATTGGTCTAATCTAACATGATTGTTTTATTTTACTTGCCTGAATATATGACATATGTAAGTCAATTACCATAGACCCTAGCAGAGTTAAAGACCTTTTTACAAATGAGGTCTATGAATATCTAGATGTTTTGCAGTTCTTATTAATCCGACTGGGAATTGATGTGTACCCAGAATGTTACTATGTGATTCATAAGAATTTGTTTTCATTGTTGTCCCAGCAATATTTTATTTAGATCTTGAGAACATGACATGAGTCATGAAATGACAGGAAGTTGTCTAACCCATACTATGCTTTCACATTTCTCCAACCTTGGCAAGGTGCTATCAACATACATCATGAGTTTACCCCATAGTAGTTGAATTGGTCTAAATGGCCCATAATCCTGCAGCTATCAGAATTAGCATACTGGATTTATTGCAGATATGTAAAGAGTGCCACTTCTGCTAAGGTTAGATCGAGTGTGGTGTTGTGAGAGAGACAAAAGGATTATTTTTCTTACTTTCAACCATTTTTTTCTTTCTTTGCTGTTACATATTGCAGAAGCGTTCTGATATACCTGCCCTTGTTACTAGATATGTGTAGTATATTTATAGTATAAACAGGGGTGGGATGCTACTAGTTCTGCCCGGTTCTACAGAACCAGTAGCTCTGAAGAGCAGCAGACATAGAACCGGTTCTGTGTCTGCTGCTGTTTTGGCCTACCCACCCACCCGGGCTCTTACCTGACCTTTATTTCCTGCTTTCTCAACCTCAGCTGCTTTGCGCGGCACCGCTGAGGTTGAAAAAGCAGTAAAAAAAGGCATTTTTTGAGTGCTGCACACCCACGCGCAACGCTTATCATCTGTCCGGGCGGCACAGCTTTAGTTTTATTTCACCCGAAGCGCGCATGCGTGTGCAAAACATAATTACCGAACTAGTAGTAATGCCGGTTGAATCCCACCCCTGAGTGTAAATATACCTGCCTTTGTTACTAGCTATATCCAAAGAGTACGTACTTTTCTTTAATATTTTATATTCCTGGCCTGAAAGATAGAGCTTAAATATTGTAAATAATACTGGTAGTTGTACAGATCTTCAAGAAAGGAAGATAGCCTTTTGAGATAAGCTAGCAGTAGAAGTAGATGCTGAATGATTTCAGGAAGTCTACAGTATAGTTGTGGGGTTTTCAGCATTTTCAAAGTTTGACAAAAAGTTTGACTTCTGCCTCCTCTTATACCAAACTGGGGTTATTTGGGGTTATTTTTTTTTATCAAGCTTTCCTCTTTTCTAAGATTGCAAGATCATTTTTCCTCCCTTAATTGCTGATCCATATTTTAATCAGTTATCTTCACACTGTTTGGGATGCAAGAGTGCTTTTAATAGTTCTGACACATTCTTATAATTCCCAATCTATCCAGTTGTCACCTATGCATGTATGAGAGTTGTAGTCTAAGAATGATTATAGCTGTGATTTGGGCTATATTTTACTTACAGCGCTGACACCTATGGGGGCTGAGTGCATAGTGCAAAAGATTTGTTTTGTGGATCTACTCATGCTTATGGATGATAATTGAGAGTGAAAAATAAAATGAATCTTTTATTTGGTCATAATAACTGTTATGTTTTTGTTCTACTCATGAGTAAATAGGCAGGTGGAGATTTAGGACCTGCGCTAAATAGAAAGGGAGATGTGAGGAATGACATCCAGTACTCAATTAAATTGGCTGCAAAACAATGTAAACATTTGTCCAGTTTGGTAGGATGTAGCTTAATGTATTCTGATCCATTCCAGTTTACATCTCACTTGGACTTAATTTGAATTTTTATCATTCATTCCACCATATATCATCTGCAGCCTTTGTACATCTTGATTCTCATCTCCAAGTTTATTTTTAGAGGGTAAATCCATAAAAATTCTTCTCTGTGCACGGAAAATTCCCTTTTATTCTAGACTGAGCATGACATAACAGTGATGGTGATGCTATGGTGTTAACATTAAAAGCATTATCATTACATTACAGTACGGTGTTTTTCATGCCCTCTCAATCTTCGTTTTGTTACGTTTTCCCTCTAGTATTGAAACATTTCGCTGCAACTCCTTTTCGAAATATAAAGAACATTGCCATTGTAAGAACTGTTTTTTAAGGGCATAATGTTTCCCATAAGAGCTTTAAAAACCTCCAGAAGTTTTATTCAAACGGAATGTATTTGCTGACTTCTTACTGAAATTAGCATGATAGAAGCAGATGCCAAGGAAACCAATGACAGCAACAGTGAATTATGTATAATGTGAAATACATTTTTCTTGAATGCATCTGAGTGGGTTTAAAAAGATATTGAAATATACATTAAATTCTTAAGAATATATTTAAGGTTAAAATGGAGGTGATGCTCAAAATACTGTGACTTTTTTTCTCCTTAAACAGAAGCCAAATTGTAAACGCCACTAGGAGTTAACACTTAGTCTGCGTTGAATTTGTGGAGCAAGCTGATGCTACAAGCTAAACTATGAATAACAGAAAAATGTTTAGGAACCAACGGTGCCCTTAGCATGGTTAGATGCTTTCTTGCCCTGGTTAGCAGATTCGGTTAAGGGACAGTTTGTATCAGAAATTCAGATACCTGGAAATTCAGATATTTCATTCTTCTAGCAGAGGGTTGGGTGCTAACTTCCTACATTTGGTGCCATGTTACTATGCCATATTATCATGAGAGAAAACTAAAACAAATTGGAAGGAGGATCCACTTATTATCAGTGAGCGATCATGTGCCTTGTCCACCCCAAAGCTACGCAAGAGATTCCTGTCCCAAAGGTGCTTTTCCAAGAGGCAGCTGGACTTTCTGGAAACCAAGGAAATCCAGTTGCCTCTTGAATACAGCACCTTTGGGACAACCATGACCTGGATGACTGAAGAATCCCCATAGACAAGAGACTCCTGTGCTCAGTAAACTGACAAAGTATAATTTCCCACCCAGGAGAAGCAATCATTAGATCCATTTGCACCATTTAAAGGTATCAGCTTGTCTCACTTACCTCACAAGATATCCTTAGGTAATCATCCGGATTTAAGGAAAGATCACATGCCCCCAGAAAGGCAGTAAAAAAATCAGAATGCCAAGCTTGCATCCTTCCTCTCAGCCATTTCTTCTATGGCTATGCCAACCCTCCTGTAAATAGCTGTTCCAGCCATGTTGGAAATATACTCCAAAAAGCTTAAAACAACCGTTTAACACTTTAAGAAAGTCAAGCCCCACGAATAAAAGTACCACAAAAAACTCCGGATGGTGGTGGTGGGAAGCTCCCGAGAAGCTCAGTCTACAGAGAGAAAGTCTGGGCGTACTGCCAAGAACCATTGTCTTACAAGCTTAACCCAGATGCAGTTTCCGAAAACACTTAAAGCAGCAGGACAATTAAGATAAGGATTAGGCTAGAAATACAGGCATACCAGAATGTTTCCTTCCTGCCTCCCTTGCAGGATTAGCCCTATAAAGTGGGAGAATATTTCTTCCAACAACCAGTTCTCTGAACTGCTTAGAAAATTAATATCTGGTTTGGGAGAACTGGTGTGAACTGGTAGCAACCCATCTCTGAACCCATGGCAGGTGAGTATTGCAGATCTGTAGGAATTTTATTGATAAGTCCTTACTAAGTATATGCATTTTTTTTAACAGACACAACTAGGTATTTTGTATCTTTGGAAATGGAGGAAGTGAAACTGACCGAGAACATCTCTATCACATATCCTAGCCTGATAATTAAATTATGTGCGTAGATTAGAGATGTTTTAACAATGAATTCCTGCATGAGTGGGGTGCTGGAGTAAATGATCACCAACTCCTTCCAACCTTTTCATTCTACGACTCAATAAATAATTAACAAAAGTCCACAAACAAGGAGAATTTTTGTGCTTTGGAAATAATGTTTTGTTTTGTATGTTGATTTTCTGACCATAGGGCTCCCAGGCACAGCTATATCTGAAACTTGTCAAAGCCTGCATTCATACTGTTACTTTTTCATTGTTAACTTTTCATTAATTTAGTGAGTGGTATTCTTAGACAACTTGTTGTGCTGCTTATGAACTATTGAATGAATCGGTGGACTATTTACATGGAAAATTCTTGCCAGCCAGCCCACTGCTTGCTGCCATAGAATAGGTGGGAGGGCATAGGGAGAAGATTACATTACAGCTTTGCAATGGCTGTCATCTCCAACGCCATGTCCATTGGCTCTGGCATGTGGTTGCCTAGCGACAAGGATGTTGGGCTGTATACTGTGTTTGAAGTTGATCCGCTCGTGCTTTTTCCTCTATAGCTTGCTTGAAATCGTTTGCTTTCCGTTTGTTCCAAGTAAAAGTACTTTTCCCTAAATCTATGGAGCCAAGGATTTTTCTTTCCTAGGAAGTGAACAGAGGCAGCCCTGACACTTCCCATGTTTCTATAAACCTAAATCAAATTATGAGAAGATACCTTTTTTTGTGAGTATTGATGCTTGTCACGTAAACCAGTAGTTCAAATGAAGCATTGAGCCCTCATTATTTGAATATGAAACATGGCAGGGGAAAAACCCTGCTGCACAGAGATGTTTGATCTTGTCATGCAAAAAGTAGTTTTTAAATTCTAACCCAATCCATAAAAACTGCAGAGCTTGTCATCTTCTGCTTTTATGGCCTGAACGGCCATCTTGAGCCATCATAAAATTTAAAAAATTCTATGTAAAATTATGTAAAATTAGGGCTTCATTGTTCATGCACCCTGGAACTGAAAACGTATCTTTCAATCCTCCAAAATCATATTTTGTCACATTGTAAGTTAATATTAATTTAACTGAATTTCAGTATATGAAGCCATTATGAAACTTACACAAGACAATAAAATTCATTTATCAGTAGCAGAGGTATATAATTACCACATTTATTGGAATGTTTATTAGAATGTGATAGCTATTAAAATTATCTGCACATTATTAATTACTGAGCAGTATTATTTATTAAGGTTTCTCTAATCTCTGCCCCTTGACACAAATCTGAGGAAAGGGAATCTTCTAGCATGAATGTGATATAAAGTGTGTTAATGTGCATACAGGAAGTATTTGATGAAGGGAAGGAGTTACTTGATATACTAATAAAAATGGAGTTAAACAGAAGGGAGCTACTATAGGAAAACTATATAGATATGAATATTTGAAATTAACTTGTACTAGTTTAGAAACTGCCCCTAAATAAACTGTTACATTTTACAATAAATATAATTGTATTTTATTCAATTCAATGCAAATTTATTTCATATGCAAATTTATTTTTTAATTGAATATTGTTGATATTTATGGGCAGCCTTCTCATCATAGTGGCTCAGGACAGTTAACAGCATTTGAGACCAAAAAATGCAAAGAACACTAAACAATTTGATACCCTATAAATGAAATAAAAACCAGTTGGCCACCAGTCAGCAACTTCATGAACTCCAGCTAACAGCCCAAACCTTGAGAACGCATCCAGTTTTTTTGTGTTTGTACTACAGGAGACCAAATAAAAAATGACCACGGGAATAATAGGGTGTCAGTCAGATAATCCAGGGGTATCAAACTCGCTTTATCGTGGCTTTGTCATGTAACACTTTGTCGCGTAACGTATTGGGACTTTTTTCCTCTTTGCTAAACTGGGCATGGACGTGGCCAGCATGTAATGCATCCGGCCCACGGGCCGTGAGTTTGACAGCCCTGAGATAGAGTTAGACCCAGGTAATGCTTTGAGGAGAAACCACTGGTGACATATGACCACTATGACCTAGACTTGGAAGTAACATAAAAATCAGAATCAGAATAACAGAGTTGAAAGGGACCTTGGAGGTCTCCCTGCTCAAGCAGGAGATACTTTACAATTCCAGACAAGTGGCTGTCCAGTCTCTTCTTAAAAACCTCCAGTGATGGAGCATCTACAACATCTAGAAGCGATCCGTTCCACTGGTTAGTTGTTCTCACTGTTAGGAATTTTTTCCTTAGTTCTGTGTTGCTTCTTTCCTTGATCAGTTCCCATGCATTGTCTCTTGACTTGCCTTCTGATGCTTTGGAAAATAGGTTGATCCCCTCTTCTTTGTGGCAGCCCTCAGATATTGGAACACTATTGGAGCATAGAGGATGTGCATCACATCTTGTTGCGCTATAATTTCTATTTGAACTTGTGATGCACTAACTCCGTAGGTATACTTTTTTCTCCAAAGAAAAAAAATCTTTGGAAGTGTACATATAAATGAGATTCAACATTGTTAATCTATTATTAATTATTATTATCTATTATTAAACTTTTAAAATATTTTTGTCGGGTGGTAAGGCAAAAGTTTTAAAAAATTAATTTAATGCTGGCGGTAAAGCTCAGCCTAGGCCTTGAAAATTATAATGAAAAGTTACATTTCATCAGGGATGGGATCCGACTGGTATAACTGCCGGTTCTGACTATGAGTGTTGCGCACGCATGCGTGAGTCGCATGAGTGCAATTTACAACCTGCTGAGCTTCCCGGATGGCTGAGCAGTGCTAGGTGCAAGTGCACAGCGGTTGGAAAAGCCCTTTTTTCTTGCTTTTTCCACCGCAGCTGTGTCGCGCAAACCAGCTGCGGTTGAAAAAGCAGAAAATAAAGGTCAGGTAAGAGCCCGGGCGGGCGGGTTGGCCACAACAGCAGCAGACATAGAACTGGTTCTATGTCTGCTGCTCTTCGGAGCAACCGGTTCTACAGAGGTGGACAGAACCGGTAGAATCCCACCCCTGCATTTCATTAGGCAATTGGTATCTGTATTTTTTGTCCAGTTGTAATGCAAATGGAATAACTTGCTTTATTAATGAGATGTGTCATATATATCCATTTATCATTTGATGGGATTTGATGTGAGTGCAGCTGAAGAAGGCTCTTTGGTTTAAGGTCTGGCTTTGTTCGGTGGATTGGAATAGGAAAGGATTGGAATAGGAATGGAATAGGAATAGAATAGAATGGAATAGGAATAGAATAGAATAGAATAGAATAGAATAGAATAGAATAGAATAGAATAGAATAGAATAGAATAGAATAGAATAGAATTCTTTATTATGAGAAATTATGTGGAAATATTATTATAAATATTATTTATGCTACTTTGAGTTTCAGGATAAAAAAAGGTAGATTATAAAGCTATTGATTCAGAAACTAACAATATCTGAGAAGTACAAGTGGTCCTTGACTTACCACCACAGTTGAGCCCAAACATTATGTTGCTAAGTGAGATGTTTGTTAAGTTAATTTTGACTCATTTTACAAACTACTTGGCATAGTTGTTAAGTGAAACACCTCAGTTGTTAATGACGTGGTGAATCTGGCTTCCCCATTGACTTTGTTTGTCAGGTCATAAAAGGTGATCACATGACCCCGGGAACCATTATAAACATGAGTCATTTGCCAAGCATCTTAATTTTGATGATGTGAGCTTAGGGATGCAGCAATGGTCATAAGTGTAAGAAATGGTCATAACTCACTTTTTTCATTGCCAATTGTAACTTTAAAGGTCACTAAATGAACTATTATAAGTTGAGAACCACCTGTTTATTGTATCAGAAGAAAACAGGGAGCTGGTTGGAAGGGCTGAAGCAAGAAAGAAATGTTGTGCAAACCAGATATTTTAAATTATAACTTCCTGGCTAGTAGCCATGTTGACTGATGCTAATGGAAGTTGGAGTCCTTCTTTCGGGATTTTCAAAAATGTATTCTTACTCTTTTTCAGAAAAACATACCTCTTCATCATTAAAATGAATTTATATAACTTTTTTTTCTCATTCCTGAATACAAACTCATCCATTTATGGATCCCTTCACTTTTTAAGTGCATTTACTACATTTGCTAATATTAATTTGATTCAGAACTGTCCTTATGCACAAATAGATAATATATTCCGCATATACATGGCTAGTCTTTTTGAGTGCTACGTTTCTACCTTATCTTTCCACTTTCAGGAACAAAGACATCTTTTGATAATCTTTATAAAGAAAGTTATAAACAAAACTCCATGTTGTACTCCGTCACTCTTTTCTACATAGAAACATGCTATTTTTCTGAAAGGAAGAATGTGATATTCATTTGTGTTCTAAGTGATTCTGGTTCACTTATATTGAACCTCCACCTTCTGAGAATAAAAAAGAAAAGAAAACTAAAATGTATGTAGCCAATAACCAAGATGAGCCACTTACTGGGTTTCTTCATAACTATTATGAGTCACCTACCGTTGCCATGGGAATAGCTATCTTTCATGACACAGTCTGTTTCAGAAATACCAAAATAACTGCATAGAACGTATTCATTTATACCCGTTGCATTTTCCAGCATTCTCCCTATTTTAGAATCCAGCTTTCCAGAATATATGCATCTAAAATAATTGTATAATTGACATAATTTACTAAGCGGTATTTTTAAAAAGTGGCATGCTTTAATCAAGATGAAAAAGAAGAAGAACAGATATATCTAAATTAAGTCATAAAGTGGAAAAGCATACCAATGTGAGCGCTACGCAACAGGGAGGTGGCTGGTTTGGCGAAAAGTATTTTTGAAATTTTGGCTTAGTAACTGAATGATAGGGTGTGGCGAAACCAATCCAGATTGTGACTCTTCCTCATAATATTTTTTTTTATTTTACACAGAAAGTTAAAATACCACCTCCCAAAAAAGAAAAAAAAGAAATTTTGCAAAAACAAAACAAAATTATACAAAATGTTTAAAACACATATTCATATATTGTCACCCCAGTTGAATAATAAGTATATTGCAGCAATAATAATCCTCCCCTTGCCAAGCAGGTCTACATATAGATGTATATAATGCTATAAGATTCTATGTATCTTTGCAACCAATTTAATGTATTTATAGTTAGAGTTTGCGGCAATCCAACCAGCACACGAGTAAATAATTCAGGAGGACTCATTTATAGAAGAAACTTCTTTACATACAATAGTATATAGTAATATATGAATACATACTAAGATGAAAAACCCAGCCCTCCAATTGCTCCTATTGAGAATTGCAGTCTTCTCTTCCGGAAATCCCAAGGGTTCTTTTTTTTTTTTTTCATTTCAAAGGCATTTCATATAAGAAGCTTATTCAGTTCTGCCTGAATTGTGGAGGATGGAAGGATTTATATTCCTTGTAGCCATCTAGTCGTTGGCACGCTTTCTGAAAGTCAGTTGGAAGTTTAACTGGGCCCTCAGTGTCACCGAATTAGTGAAAAGGGTTGTGCAAGGAATATAAATTAGGTTACAAAATTTTCCCCTTGTCCCAGCTCTTCCCCCCGTGACCAGTTCATCTTCAGCCAGGTGTTTTGAGAATTGCTGAGATGTTTGAGCAACCCACATTTCATTCTCAAGAGTATGTGGCCTTGGGTACTGGTACAAATTGGTTCCGTGCTTCCCTGGTCTTTGACAAGATGTCATCCCCCACCCCCATTTCCCCTCACATCTCCCTATATGTTAATTGCCCATTTGTGTCCCGTGCCTCCCTCCCCCTAGGCGTTGATGTCAGGATGCCAGCAAGGTGCCACACCAAAGATGGCCGAACTGACAGATAGAATCAAGATCACATGAAGTATTGGTTGAATTGAATTTGAATTGAATTTGAATTGAATTCTTTATTGTCGTTGTACGTATATACACAGTATACATACAACAAAATTCACATAACACCCAAAGACCAGGCTCAACATGCACACACACATGACAATCCCCAAACACCTCCCCACCCGCCAAAATTCCCTGCCTCCTAAAAACACACAAGCATCCACACAACAGACCAAGTAGTACTGTCCAACAGCTCATTGATGGTGGTCCTTAAGTTCATTGTTAAGTGAAATTATAGCTCTGGGATAAAAACTGTTCAGAAAACGTGTGGTCCGAGTTGTAATTGTTCTGTATCTTCTGCCAGAAGGCAACGGTTCATAAAGATTGTAAGCAGGATGGGAAGAGTCTCTGAGAATGTTGTGCAACTTCGTCAAACAAGGAGATGCGAAGATGTCACCCAGGGCTGGTAGCTGGAGCCCAATGATATTCTGGGCAGTTTTAATGATTCTCTGTAGAGCTTTTTTGTCCACTACAGAGCTTCTCCCATACCATGCAAGAATGCCGTATGTCAGGACACTCTCAATGGTGCTGCGGTAGTTAGGACAGAAGTAGATACTGAGATCGATTTATCTTCTGGAGCGTTCTCAGGAAGTACAGCCTCTTCTGTGTCTTCTTTACAAGCATGTTAGCATTCATAGTTCACGAGAGGTCCTCTAAGATATAAGTGCCCAGAAATTTAAAACTACCGACCACTCCACCTCCTCACCGTTTATATACAATGGTAAATATACATTTCTCTTCCTCCTGAAGTCAATTATAAGTTCTTTAGTTTTTTTGGTGTTTAGCATAAGATTATTTTCTTTACACCAGGGGTCTCCAACCTTGGCAACTTTAAGCCTGGAGGACTTCAACTCCTAGAATACCCCAGCCAGCTGGCTGGGACATTCTGGGAGTTGAAGTCCTCCAGGCTTAAAGTTGTCAAGGTTGGAGACCCCTGCTTTACACCACAGTGTCAGCCCTTGTACTTCCTTTCTATAAGCAGATTCATTGTTCTTATTTATGAGCCCCACCACTGCTATGTCATCTGCAAATTTAATAATTGCATTGGTGTTATACAATGGGATGCAGTCATGTGTGTACAAAGGCCGAAAAATGGTCCTTCCAGAAATATCGGAAGTGCTTGAAATGGGCCTGTTTTCAGCCTCCCAAGGCATTTCCGATATTTCCAGCAGGCCCATTTTTCAGCTTCCCAAGGCTGCAGAGGCTTCCTTCGAGCCTCCAGGATGGCGAAAACGGACTCCAATGGGCGCAAAATCAGCTGGGAGGTGTGCGCATGCGCAGTGCAGGTAAGAGGGTGGGACGGAGTGTTATGCTTGCATGCGCTGGGGGCAGGCGCATTTCATTGTGGGTGCCGGCACATGAGCACCCGCGCTTTCAGCACACCACAACAAAAAGGTTCGCCATCACTAACCTTTAGGGTCTCCTGCTTGTGGAGGGTGTTGGGCTAGAAGATCTCCAAGGTCCATTCCAATTCTGTTATTCTGTTCTGTTAATTGGGACTCTGGAAAGGACACGGGGCTATAAACTTCAACTTGTTGCAGTTTGAAGAAGAGCGGACCAACATCGCAGCAGAAGCTTTTATTGGCCCCCGTGAGAAGCAGTTGTTGTATAGATAAAAGTAATTTTGAAAGAGCATTATGGAATAATTTATTCCTGATATCTACTCTCAGGATTCAGCAGAAAATGGAAAGGCTACCAATTACTAGAAGAATCCTGTAGAGCAGTGGTGTTTAATCTCAGCAACTTTAAGTATGCTGACAGAGGAATTCTGGGAGTTGAAGACCATAAATTTTAAAGTTGATGAAGTTGAACATTCCTGTGGAATGAGAAATATGATACTTATATGTACTGTATACCTTAACCATATCACATTAATAGCACACCAATGCCATATCACTGCCATTCATTTACTACATTGATATAATTAATTCTGACCAAAATTATACTTTAATTGCAGATACATAAATGTTAAAGCCATTGTTATTCTTGTTCTCAGTTACCTCGATTTGGATCAGTCGTTACATAGTTTATTTATACACAGTATTACCGTCCAAATTCCCTATATGGTTTAAAGCTTACACAATGAAGGCTTGTACAGATTTTAATGTTAAAAATGAAATTATTCTAAAGTATTCTTGAATTAACTTTCAGATAAGTTAATAAGAGTTTGTTCCACTGAATTCTTCTTTCACTGAACTTGAAACTGACACCTGAATAAATCCATTTATCAGCCTGTTGAAATAACTGTAGAAACCAATATTTTTGCCTTAAAAAAACCAGACAACTGTTCCTTACCTGTAAAGAAGTCTATTTTCACTTCTCCAAACAGTCACTGAAAAGAAAACAGAAATATTCAAACTCCAAGAGGGTACATATAAGTTCCTGCCTTGCCAGCCTGCTCAAGAAAGCAGAACAATTGAAATGAAAGACATTTCAAAAGGAACTTTTATTAGAATATAGTCATAACAGAGGGAGTGTAGGCTGAATCTGAATTTTGTGTGCTGGAGCATTAGGTTAAACCACGCATTTTGAGGCCCCTCCCAATGTCCAGTTCATCTATGAGCAGGGGTGGGATTCTACCGATTCTCACCTATTTGCTAGATACAGTTGTTAACTTTCTAAGCAGTTCGGAGAACAGATTGTTAGAAGAAATCTCCTTTTGTTTTTTTCCACTTTACTGGCCCAATCCTGTAAGGAAGGCAGGAAGGAAACATTCTGGTGTTGCTTACAGAAACTGCCTCTCTGTTAACCCTTATTACATTCTTGGCAGGATTAGACTTCCTGTCTCAGGAACGTCTCTGGAGTTATTTTTCTTTCCTTTGCTGGTACTTTGCTTGTGTGGAGCCTGCAATTCACATATGTGTAGCCATTTCACTTGGAAACCTCACAGCTTGACTTTATTAAAGGGGAAGGGTTGTTTTAAGCTTTTTACACTGCTGTTGGGAGAAAATACTCCCCTGTTGGAGTTAGCACTTTGAAGAAATAATTGAATAATGAAGCATAGCTGCTGGAAAGAAGCTTTTAATGACAAGAAACCAAGATAAGTGACATTCAGCAAGGCTTCTTGGCTAGCTAGAAAGATTGACATTCAAATGTGAGTTTACATACCATTTCTGAGTTTTGGTTAAAACTTGTTTTTGGTGAAGTTTAATTCTGTGCTTGGTGACGTTTAATCCTGTGTTTATTGATGGGATAATTTTCCTTATTCAGCTTTGTTTGGAAGGAACAAGGTTAATCTCTGTTCCTGAAAAGAAACTGGGTTGAGAAATCTGGCTAATTCCTGTGTCTATTTGTTCTGGTAATTGGTTTAATAAGCAACAGCTACTAGATTTAATTATTTGTATTGTGTTTGAATTTTTTTCTGCCTCATGGTTTCTTTTTCTATTTGGGGAGGGGGAATCTTCCTTCACTGCTTTAGTGGTTCCTGGCACTGTCCTTTTGGGGTGTACTTCCTAGAGGCAGGATGCAAGCTTGGTACTGATTTTTTTTACTGCCTTTCTGGGGGGCATGTGATCTTTCCTTAAACGTGGATGCTTTCCTTAGGATATCTTGTGAGGTGAGTGAGACCAGCTGGTGTCTTTAAGTGGTGCAAATGGATCTAAGGATTGCTTCTCCTGGGTGTGCTCTTTCTGGAGAGCTTAAATGACCTGTCTGCTAAATCCTTGACTTACAACAGTTCATTTAGTGACCATTCAAGTTACAATAGCACCGAAAAAAGTGACTTATGACCGTTTTTCAAATTTACGACTGTTGTAACATCCCCACAGTCACGAGAGGCCAGGCGAGGAGAAGCACCCCTTGATGTGAGTGATGTTGAGCTGGCCACGCCCAGCCAGTCACATGACCACCAAGCCATGGCCACCCAGTCACATGGCCACCAGACAGGAAAACAGCAGACAGTAAAACTTCATGACAGTGAGCGCTATCTTCCCACTAACAACTTACATCTTTTAGAGACATCTAGCCATTGTTGTGCCAACACAATAGCAGTAAAACAGGCTTTATATCACTTCAGTGATGGCGAGGTGATGCTGTGAAGCCATTATAAATCTCTGGGGAGGAAATCGACATATATGATTGCAGAACTGGCATGATTAGGTGAATGTTACCAATATACTTGGCCCTCATTCAAAACCCAGTTTTCTATAAATAATAAACCGATGCTAGCCAAAAGAGAGAGAGAGAGATTATATTCTGTGGCCATCAATCTTGATCTTTAAATGTTAAATATGAGCAAAAACAAACTCCACATTTACTAAGTATTATCCCACTCCATTCAGGTTTTGGGGTTAAGAAAGTTGATATTAGTGCAATAAAATATTATATTTTGGGTTAATGTTTGTAAAGCCAGAACATTATCTGTTAGAATTTTAATTTACAATTAAAAAGCTCATTCTGAGCATCTCTTAAGGGAGTAAAGGATGACAAATGAGAACATGTATATTATGATGTGGTGCTGCAAAACCCATTTCTTTAATACTTGAACCACAACATCACACATAGTACTGAATGGACACAACTTGCATCAAGGTGTCATGTTTTGTCATTTTGGGAAAATCTGAGGTCCCTGCAGGCACCCTGAACTATAGCATATTTGCAGATCTGACTTGTGCTCTGCAAGAGGAATGAAATAATTACTTCCATGTGGCTGAATCAAAACTATTCCAGACTCACTTGCCAAAACCTTCAATGTCCAGGTGGTCTCTTAAAGAGCTTGGTCTAATTTGTATCTTTGTTGTAAAAAAAGAATGGTTGGTTTTCTGTAAGACAGAAAAGATTATAAGACAATATAGCTTAGTACAACATGGATAGGAAAGTTGAATGTGGAGCGTAAGTTTCTTGTTAATTTTTGAAAACAACAGAAATTTAGGGATTATTGTACATCATATAGGTAATCCTCGAGGTATTACAAGCCATTTCATGAACAATTGAAGCTATGGCAGACCCCACCGCCCAAAGGTACTTATGATCCCATTTCAAAATTATGATGGCTTGCAGTAGCCCTATGATCCTTCACATCTATGATCCACCATAGAATCTCTATAGAATCCCGCTTCTCTTCCCCATCCCACCTCACCAGAAGAGCTTGGGCCTCCTCCCCATATGACTATCATGACCCGCACTTAACTTCAGAAGCTCTCCAGACCTCACGTTGTGGAAGGAGCGCAGGCTATTGTGTACGGGCCACGCTGTAGCAATCCAAATGCAGTCATTTTGTCCCCAAAAGGTTAAGCGGTGGGTGGAAATCAGGCCTAAGGTCTGGAATGAGAGTGAGAAAAGGCCTGTTGCGACCCAAGGCGTGGGAAGTGGAGCATGAGGCATCTTGGGGGTAGCGCTTAGGAGATCCAGGGCAGGTGAGTCTGGATCTGTACTTGTTGTGGTTAGCCAGCAGCAGGTGCAGATGGCTGAGGAGAGCAATGCCTCTGATGGGGGGCCAGGACCATCAGGGAGTGGACTGCTGCCTTCAGAGATTGTGGGGGCTGGCAGCAGTGACAAGGAGGTTCCCGAGGAGCCTGTGCCAAGTGCGTGTGCACAAAGGATTACTTGGAGGAAAGAACAATTACAGCAGCACAGGCGACTCGAGAGTAAGGCAGCAAGGTAATGGCCTTCCCTCAAGAGGATAAAAGCCAGGTTTGGAAAAGTGTTCTTTGCAGACAGCAAAGAAGCTCTGAAACCCAACTGGTGAACATCTCCGTTCGTGTTTGGAGAATTTTGTAAATTAGTTCCTATCTCTGGGTTTTTGGTAGTTCAAAAAAATGAACTGTCGGCCCACAAAGGATGTGTGCTGTGAGGTAGCAGGGTCATCATTCCACCCAGTCTTTGCTCCAGGGTGTTGGATTCCCTACACAAGGGCCACCCAGGAATTGTTCAGATGAAGACTCTAGCCAGGAGCTACGTGTGTTGGCCATGCCTGGACAAAGACATTGAGAATCAAGTAATTGAGTTGCCAGGCCTGCCAAGAAACGCAACTAGAGATGCCACAAGCATCAGTACACCGCTGGAAGAGCACGCAAGCCCCATGGTCTCGTGTGCACATTGACTTTGCGGGCCCCTTCCAGGGGCAGATGTTTTTGATAGTAGTGAACAATTATTCCAAGTCGTTGGAAGTGGTACTAGTCTCATTGATGACAAAGACCGAGGTCATCCAAGAGTTGCAGTGGCTGTTTGCCACACATAGTCTGCCAGATGTAATTGTGTCCAACAATGGGGCTCAATTCACAGCAGAAGAGTTGCAGATTCCTCAATGCCAACATGATTCGACACGTAACGTCCACTCTATTTCACCCTGCGACCAACGGTCAGGCCGAACAAAGGACCACAAAGGAGTCACTCAACAGATGACAACTGACAACTGGCATCACCACCTGGTGAACTTCCTCCTGTGTCAACACATGACTCCCAGTACAACAACTGGTTGCAGCCCAGTGGAACTGAGGTGGGGCCATCAGCTCACAAGAAAGCTCAACCGACTTCACCCAGAGTAGCGGTGGAGATGGCTCAGCCAACCACCCCAGGTGCTTACAGCCAGGTGACTTGGTCTGAGCCAGGAACTATGGGAGGGGGCCATTGTGGGTGGCAGTTAGCTATGGTAAAGGGTCCCCTAGGAGGGGATGGCTAGCGCTGTGGCAAGACGATGCATCTCTTGGGAGCTCCAGGGGACTGCACCAAATCCAGCTGATGGGACAGTCCGTTTGGACCGGCAGATGGATTTGGCCCCACCTCAGTTCCTCTGGGCTACAACCAGTTGTTGTACTGGGATGATGAAGGAGGAGAGCACACTCTGTGGATCTCATGGAGCCCGCAAACTTCCTGATTGACCCAAAGAAGGCTCTCAAAACCGACGGCTTGAAAACGACAGCCACGATGTGCCAGACCGAAGCTGGGGCAGCCAGAGAAGGAAGGAAGGAAGGAAGACTGTCAAGTGTGATTGATCTGGGTGAGAGATTCCAACAAATCAATTTTTATTGGCAGCGGAGTGAAGAGTCCCCTGGGAAGTAGCTGGTGAAAGTGGGACTCCAAAAAGGAAGTGGATTTGCTTTCTTTTTTCCACCTCCTCAACAAAGCGGCAAGAAGAACTTCTAGAGCTGTCTTTGGAACAGGAAGTCAGGCTGGAAAAACTTTTAGAAACTTTTAGAAGAGAGTATAAATAACTCACACACACACACACACACACACACACAAAAACCTGGACTGGATACCTTAAATATATATTGGATTGTAGAGGAGTTTTGAATTCTACAGGACTTTCTTTACTTCGTTGTTATTTTTGTGTTTTTTTAAAAAAACCTAGACAGAAGTGGAATATATTGTCTAAAAGAGAAAGGATAAGAGGAAGAGAGAATAGCAGAGCTAGATTGCCATCTAGTGGCAGAAGATAAAAGTGGAAGTTAGGAGCTGCAAGCTGCAGATATAGAACCTTGACAATTTGTAAATAAAGAGATGAACTAACTGCTACAAATAACTTTGCTACTATAAACTGGTCAATTTAAATTTTAAATCGAGATGGAGAGTGTAAGTCTGGAATTGGTTGTTTTTAAACAGTCTAGCTCTTGAAATTCAAAGGGAAATAAATATCTGCAGTAAAAGAATTTTCCCTTCTTTTTTCTTTTTTCTTCTTCTTCCCTCTGGCTCTGTGAACTCTATATACATATTTTCAGTCAATACAATCCCTGGGATTAGCAGAGTGTTCTCTCCTTGATGATCACCCCCATGAGGCGATTTAGATCCAATGGACAACTGGATGTCGAGATTTTGATGGGTTTCCTAGGAGCTCCAAGGAAATCCATGGTATTGCTGTGGCATCAGCTCCGCCCTCTACTCAGCAGGATCTCAATGGCAAAGTCCATGGCGTGATGAGGTGGGAGTCCATCAGAAGCCTCCTCGCTAAATACTTCGGTCAAATCCTGGTATTCTTTGAGGATGTTAATGGGTTCAGCAGGCTGGCCAGCCATGGCTGGTTCTCTAGTCTCTTTTCTTTCTTCCCTACCCGCATCCAGGATGTTCACAAACGCTGAACATGTTTATGGAAATGTATGGTTCCTCTCTTCCAGTTTATTTTTGGATTCCATTTCCATAGCCATGTGAGTCCTAGAATTGGTGGCCCTTCCATTCTCAGGACTACAACGAACTTGAGTGTCTCGCTATGATTTCCCCAGTTCTACTTTCAATGGTTCTGTGGTGAAATTGGCTGGCTCCCCTCCCGC
Organism: Pseudonaja textilis; assembly: GCF_049901715.1. Lineage (NCBI taxonomy): Eukaryota > Metazoa > Chordata > Lepidosauria > Squamata > Elapidae > Pseudonaja > Pseudonaja textilis. The sequence continues at coordinate 61,750,461 of NC_141995.1, read as the reverse complement.
TATAGTCCTGTCTAATTGGCAGAAAGTGAAAAAAAGGGGGCATAAGGGTTATGGAATGCCCACTTCCATAGGTGATATATACACACTCAGAAATTCACTAGCTCTAAATGTACTGCAAGGTAGAGGACAAAAAATTAGCCTTCAAAGTCAATAGGTGATATAGCTGTAATATTGGCATCCTGCTTAGCATATTCCATGCTATTCAGTCCCTCTGAGCTACGGAGCAAGAAATCCTTTTGTAGAAAAAAAATATATATACACAAGTTCAGTTATCCCCATAAGTTACTATCCACACAATCTGCTATGCCTGGTCTTCTCCAAGTATTTCCCAAAGGTTCACTAGATGGGTTTCTGTAAGGTGTAGTTAGCCAGAGAAGAGCAACCAGGATGATTAGAAGACTGGAGACTAAAACATATGAATGGTTGCAGGAAATGGGCATGGCTACTCTAGTGAAGAGAAGGACATGGGGATACATAATATTTCCAGTATTTGAGGGGCTGCCACAGGGAGGAAGCGGTCAAGCTATTTTCTAAAGCACCTGTAGGCCAGACAAGGAACAATGGATGGAAACTGAACAAGGAGAGATTCAACCTGGAAATAAGGAGAAACTTTCTGACAGTGAGAACAATCAACCCATGGAACAGAAGTTGCCTTCGGAAGTTGTGGGAACTTCATCACTGGAAGCTTTCAAGAAGAGACTGGACTGCCATTTGTCAGAAATGGTGTAGGGTCTCCTGCTTGGGCAAGGGGCTGGACTAGAAGGTTCCTTCTGACTCTGTTAATTTGTAAATACACATAATAAATGAAAGCATACAAATATACATGCATACAAATCAATACCCAAATGTTCACCATCCTACTGTTCCATTAAGCTCATATGGCATCAGTCCTAGGACAAAGTCAGTCAGTCAATGGCAGTGCAGTGATGCCAATCTTGTAGCTGAAATGGTGATCAGCCTGTGTAGCATCTGTAGTGATCAGCAGGAAATGTGGAATCAAGTTCATTGTTGTATAGTTTTCAGTAGTGTGGAAAACTCTTCCCAAAGCTGCTGTAGTTTCTTCACACAGGTTCCTATCAAAATCTACTAAATTAAAAGACAATCACTAGTAATTAGGTCCAGGAAATCATGGTTCCATTAGCATTCACCACACATATATTAATATTTCCATTTTAGGTTCCATTTTTTTTTAGTAAAAGTTTTATTGGGTTTTTACAAAACATAATAGCAATAAAACATATTTTTTTGAGAGCAGCATGATTCCAGGTTATCACATCTCCATACAGACATAATCTCAATTACATATTACATATTCATCTTTGTATTCAATTTCATATCTTATCACTATTTTATCAATTTTTCAATAATTCTTCTTTTCCCTTACACAGCCTTATTTTATAATTATCTCATTCCTTTCTAATTCAATTACATACCTTTGTCTAAATTTCTATATCTTTCTAGTCATTATATCTGCACAGGTCAAGGTAGTTGTGATAATGTTAACTCAAGCTGGGGATCATGGTCCTAGAAGAATTTACTTTGGAAAGGAGAAAGTGTGAATCAGGTATTATGCACCAGTCACACAAGAAGAGCAAGGTATCCAGAAAGAGAAGCTGCCTTCTGGTTGGGGACTCAATTCTAAGGGATGTAAATTTAGGAAAGGATACGGAGGTTTTGAAAAAGGTCAGGTGTCTACCAGGTGCTACTGCCAGCAGAGACAAGAAGCGTATTCTTAAGATAGTCAAGAATGCCAGCAAGGGCTGTGATGTTGATGCTATTACACATCTTGGTACAAATGACCTGTCCCAGAAGGATGTGCTTTCTGTTCAGAAAGACTTCCAGAGCTTGGGGTATGAACTTAATAATATGGACTGTAGGCTTATCTTTTCAGAGGTTTTACCAGTATACAAGGAACAAAAAGGGAGAGGCCAGAGTGTAGCAGAGTTTAATGTGTGGCTAAAGGAGTGGTGTAAAAGGGAAGGCTTTGGTTTTATTAGTCATGATGTCTGCAGCTGGTCCAATGAAAAACTGTACAAAAGAGATGGTTTGCATCCATCAAAGAAAGGGACTGAGTTACTTGGCATTACATTCACAGATTTCCTGGATAAACATTTAAACTGAACAGTGGGGACATCGAATTAATGGATTCAGAACATCTCTGTCCCCAACAACCTAAAACTAATACGGATACCAGTGCATGCAAAATAGATGTTTGTGCAGGTAAGATTATCATCCTTGCTGTCAACCAAAACCAAGAATTTAATAGTGAGTGCCATACCATGTGCACTAATCAAACAGGTGGCAAGAAAGTAGAGACAGACAGGCACAACACAGGTTATGTAGACAGCAAACACAGTGTCAGACATAAAGATCTCAAGTGCCTATATACAAATGCACAAAGACGGGGGAACAAGCAGGGTAAACTCGAACTATGAATACATGAAGGTAAATATGATATAGTTGGAATAACAGAAATTTGGTGGGATGAAACCTATGACTGGAACCTACTGGTAGAAGGATACAAACTATTCAAAAAAACCAGACCCCATAAAAGAGGAGGTGGAGTTGCACTGTATGTAAAGGACCACTATATTGCTACAGAAATGCATGAAACCCAAGATGAAAACCTCCTAGAATGCATATGGGTCAATATAAAAGAAAAAAAAGAATGACATGGCCATAGGTCTATATTATAGGCCACCCAATCAAGCAGAAAAAATAGATGTCCTTTTTGCCAGCCAACTAACAAACATATGAAGGAAACACACAACAATAGTAATGGGAGACTTCAATTATCCTGATATCAATTGGAAAACTAATTCTGCACCAAGTGATAAATAAGTTCCTAACCAACCTAGCTGACAACTTTGTTGTCCAAAAGTTAGAGGGTGAAACTAGAGGGACAGCCATACTGGACTTAATTCTTACAAACAGAGAAGAAGTGATAGAGGGAGTTGAAACTGCAGGAACCTTGGGTGAGAGTGACCATGTCATACTAGAATTCAACATAACACAAACACAAGCAACAGAACATAATGACACCAGAGTCTTGGATTTTAAAAGAGCTGATTTCAATAAACTCAGAGAGAACTTGGGAAAGATTCCATGGATGAAAATCCAAAAGGGGAAAACAACTCAAGAATCTTGGAAAACTCTGAAAAGTATGATCATAGAAGCCCAGACCAGCACAATACCACTGAGAAAGAAAAACAAGAAATCCAAGAAGAAACCAGTATGGCTACACAAAGATTTCTTGGCAAATTAAAAGAAAAAAAGGACAAGTACAAAAAATGGAAAGAAGGACATACAACTAAGGCAGAATATCAGCAGATAGCCAGAATCTTCAAAGACAAAGTCAGGATAGCAAAGGCTCAGCACGAACAAAGACTTGCATAAAAAAAAGTTTCTTCCAACATATAAATAACAAGAAAAAAATCAAAGAAACAGTCAGTCCACTAAAGAGAGAAGATGGCAAGGAAGTAACAGGCAACAGAGAGAAAGCAGAACTGCTTAACTCATTCTTTGTATCCGTCTTCACGCAAAAAGAAACTATAGCTCAACCCACCAAAAACATAACTGTAAAAGACTGGCCAGAAATGAGGAGAACAACAGGAAGGTGAATATATGGAAGACAGTACATTGTTGGAAGACTAGTAAGAACAGATTAGGGATGAACCACCACAAAAAAAAAAAATCTGTGTAGTCACCAAGAGTTAATACTGATTTGATGGCATATAACCAGTCAAACTGTCTGTTCGAAGTAGAAGGAAGAGGCACCATGCTTAGTCTTTATAATGGAAAAAAAGCATTTGCTGTAGTAATGACTGTCAGTAGATTATTCTACTACAAACAACAAACATTGAAAGAAGTCTGAAAGCTTCAGGGCATTTTGCTCTAAGAAGAGAGACTTACAACATCCACAAGATGAAAAATACCTTCCTGGCCAATGTTTTGTGCTCTGGGAGCAGATAGCTAACTGTTCTAGCAATAAATAGAGCTGTTCCAAACGAAGGAGACTTTTTACTACTACCTACCCACAATTTTTGATTGTGGATTACAGGTTGAAGATGGAGTAAATCCAGATATAGGTGCGTCAAGGCTCATGCTTAGTATGAATCAGTGCCTTGAGTGTTAATGGGAAGATTAGCAAACCTTTCATAGGGATTAGTATTTATTTTTACTGTGTATCACAAAAAATCAGAGGTTAACGTGTATCAGCATAACTGCAGAGAATGCTCCCATACCTATATATAGCCATCTATAGCCAAAGGCAGGACTGAGACCCACCATTATTTAATATTTTAAATATTAAGCAAAAACATTTAATACTTTCCAATTTCTTGATAATATCCAGAACAAAGTCCTACAAATCTGGAAAACTCCATGAGAATGTATTCATCATTTTCTGGATAGTTTCCACAGCTAAAGGTTGAAGAAAGAAAGAAAAAGTCATTTGTCTTGTGTTAGATACACTGTCTGGGCACAAGCATAAGCCACGCAGATGCGTTTAGCAGATGCCCATGGTCTAAACAAGTGGAAGACCTAGCATCACTAGCGACAGTACTGCTAGTAAAGACACTGCAAAGTGGATTGGTCACAGCCACCGAAGTAGCCAGAAAGTCAAAAGTACTAAACTGGGTGTGGGTGTGGAGGGGGTGGCCGAAGGAACTATCAAGCACAGAATTTAGGCCATTCAAGGTGAGGCAACATGAACCGTCTGTACAAAAAGGTTGCCTACTGTGGAGGAGTCACATAGTGATACTCCCAAAGCTAAGGGAATCTTTGCTGCACCCCGCGATCGTCCGGATGAAGGCTTTAGCTCACAGTTACCTGTAGTGGCCATCACTGGACAAAAACATTGAACAGTGGGTGGCCAGCTGAAAACCCTGCCAAGAGATTAAACCATCACCCCCTGTCACTCCGCCACAAGAATGGGAGATCCCTAGGAGCCCATGGTCCAGGATACACATCAATTTCTCTGGGCCGGTCTACAGGAAATTCTTCTTAATCATTGTCGATGCATGTTCAAAGTGGCTAGAGGTGGCTGTCATGAGCACAACGAACATAGATGCCATCACCAATGTGGTCCATAGACTGTTCGTGACCCATGGGCTGCCAGACATGCTGGTCCCCAACAACAGACCACAGTTCATGGCAAGGACTTTTGAGATATTTCTGGTGAACAGAGGGATCCTCCATGCACTCACCACCTCCTTTCACCCTGCCAGTAATGGCCAAGCAGAGAGGATGGTGCGCATAACAAAGGAGGCTCTTACAAGAATAGGGCAAGGAAATATCCAAGAAAAACTAGAGAAATACTTACTAACCCAACACCTCACCCCATGCATGGCCACAGGCAGGAGCCCGGCAAAGCTATTAATGGGGAGAAGGCTGAGAACACACCTGGATGGTATACACCCCGACTACAGAACAGACAGTCAACGAGGAGAGGACAACAAAGTCAGACGTTTCCAACAAAGGGACGGTGTACGTGAGGAACTATGAGGGAAAACCTATTTGGGTACCCGGCCACAGGTTGCTGGTTGTATTGCGTGGAACTCAAAGATGGTAAGGTGTGGCAGAGACACATCGACCAGCTGCGGTGAGACCCCGAACCATGGGCCAAGAGTGACTTGGAGGACCCCAAATCCCAGGGGGATGAGGACAGGGACATACCTGGGACTTGGCCAAGTTCAGCGCCCAAGGTGACACCTGTCATGAATGCCCCACAGATAGAAATCCAGAGAGAGAGACTTCCAATGACTCTGACAAAGATAAGCGGAGTGAGCAATCCAGAACCCAGGAAAACCAAAGGTTGATGTGAAACAGCAGACCCGCATACTTAAGAGAGTATGACTGCAGCTGAAAAATAATTAAAGTTCCAGTGGGATGGTGAGGAGTGTTGTGTCTGCACAGGCACGGACATGTAGCAGCCCACCGCTACCAGTGCGGGAAATATACTTTAAAGTGATTGGGTAATGGGATGGCAGGCAGTCACTATATAAGGGCTGCCGCAGCCATTACCCCTGTTTTTAGTTACTTCATCTACTTACCAATAAACAAGAGTTGCGGATCCCTGCACCTGCTAAAGCAGCAATGCTCCAGCTGTTGTGGGTTTCTGTGGAGATGGTCTTGGCTTTGGGTGGTTAGGCTGTGTCTTGTTTTGACTGAGGTGTTAATTCCTTGGTGCAGCTGCAAAGCGTGATTTCCATCTCCCTGCCTATGGCAACTCAGGAGCAGATTGGAAAAGCTTCGTGAGTTGACACATACTTTTTCCCGACAATACTTATCAATGTATCACAGTACTTATCCTATTTTATTTATTAAATCCATTGCCAGGACTAGCTTTAAAGTAGAAGCTAATGGTATTTCAAACTGTGTTTTTTCTGCATTAACTAATTTAATATATTAACCAGACCATTTCTATCTATATCAGTAGTTATAGTTGGAGAAATCCTGCATACCTTTGTCAAAGTATACTGCCTTTTCTTATAGTTTGGTTGTGAATTAAATTTAAATTACTCTTATATTCTACTGCAGTGTGGGTTAAATGAGGCCTGGTGTTGGAGTGATTAGAATGCAGTATTGCAGGCTAATTCTGCTCATAGTCAGGATTTCAAGCCTGACTGGCTCTAGGTTGACTCAGCCTTCCATTCTTTTGAGATCAGTAAAATGAGGACCCAGAATTGGGAATAATATATTCATGTATAAACTGCCCAGAGAATGCTGCAAAGCACTATAGGGTGGTATAAAAGTCTACTGCTGGTGCTATTAAAAGCAACACATTTATCAACTCATCAGAGGTTCGTGCTTTTTAAGATGTAATTGATTTCTCATTAAATCCTAGCTTCAAATCCCTATGTTAGAGTTACTATCTTTTTTTTTAAAGCATCTGCTATTATATTTGGTATGAGAATAAGGGATCTGCATTTCACAGGTCTACAGCTGTTGATTAAGCTGTGAATGGATTCACTTATCTTTTAGTAACCAGAATAAATGCAGTCTTTCATTCTTTCAATCATAGAACAAAGCTGTAACCATTTCCACTCTATCACTGAAGAAATATGACCCATGAACATAAAGTAATATTTGGTTTTTAAATGAAAACAAATGATTCCAATTACAGTGTTTTAGCAAAGTTACCACGGCAGACCCTTTAAATAAATTAAGCAAAGAGAGAAATATTGCTGTCCACGTTATATTAATCATGCAAATCTTTTTTAATTTTAGGATTTTTTAAAAAGTATGCTGCTTATGTCTTAGCCTAGATCTAAATTGCTAATGTCTTAGCCTAGATCTAAACAATTGGGTCATTTCTCTTTCAATCATCCAACTACTGATGTGCTAAAATTGAACTGTCTTAGTACAATATAAAAGCAATATAAAAACTACATTAAATCAATGTTAAAATCAAGACAGAAAATGAGCAAGCTAAAAATCAGAAGGAGCCGTAATGAAGGCAATAAGTATGGAATAAAATCACAGAACATTGAATATCTAAAGTTCCATAAAGGTTCTCAAATGCCCGGGGAACAAAATAAATTATCTTCCTCTGTCATTGGTGCCAGTGAAGAGGACATTCCACTGAGGGCTTTCCACAGATAGAACAGTGAAAAAGCCTTTCTCCCATTTGGTAGCAGACCAGTTAGAGATTTTAAAAGAGCTTTTTGAGAAGATTATTCTTCGGGCAGCAGGTCCCCAACCATTAAGGCTACTGGAAACAGACTGGTCGCTAGTGTCAGACCTGCTTCAATAAGTACAGCAGTGTAACAGAAGAGTTCTTTAAATTTCTTTGTATTGGTTTATTTCTAATTTTGTTAATTATAACAACCTGTTCATAATTATCAACCTTCTGTATTTAATTCATACATAGCAATGATCATTGTCCACCTAATTTCTACCTTTTATCTCTATCCATTTCTGCACATTGTAATTTTTTAATTTCATTTTCATCTATGGGGATCTCTTTGTTTTTCCACTGTTGTACAAATGTAATTCTAGCTGCTGTTAACACGTGTAACATTAAATATGTATTGTACTCCCTTTATTTATGTGGGTACCAACAAAAATATTTCTGGTTTTAAAATTTAAATCTATATGTTGCTGTACCATTTTTGCTAACCTTGACACTACATCCTCTTGAATAGCTACACTAGCAGAGCCCAATACTGAATTCATATATTCCAGTTTTTTAAATTAAGGAATAAATTTCAGAAAAAGAATTCAGTATTGCTCTGTGAATGTGCCTATCAATTCCATTCTTAATCTAACTTCTTAGATGATTTTGTACTATTATCTTTTTTTTATACTATGTCTGCATAAAGCTGTAAAAAGCTTCAGTACATTTTAAAGCTGCATTCTAAAAGGGTTAGGTGACCAAACATGGCTTCCCCTGGCTTCTCTCTCTCTCTGCTATAGGGAGAGCATTCCATTAGATCCAGGTAAGTAGTCTTGGCTAGGAAAGGTTTTTGTGCCACTACTGGCACAAAATAACAAACTCCCTTGGTTTCTTAATAGTATTTCCATTTTAAGTGTTTCTTTTTCAATTAATGAATTGTAATTATGACAATATCAGCCATTCTTTTATATACACAGTGCCTTCTGCCTTCACCACTCAACTTAAAACAACAACAATCGAGTCCAAACCACTACATTGTTGAATTTTTTTTGCAGCATATTACCAAGATGAAAAGGCAAATGAGTTTGTCTGCTTTCTTCAACAAGAAAACAAAAGGACATCCAAAAGAGCCACAACCACAACCATTGGAGTCTGAGGATAGCAGAGCCAGCACATCATCCACACCATGACCAGAGGAAGAAGCCAGCACATCATCAGGTACTGGAAGAGCTGAATCCGACACTGAAGGGAACCTTCCTGACTGCTGGACACTGCAGCAGTACAATAATTTTAGGGAAAAATATGGTGGACTGGACGTTTCCCAGAAAAAAATAGGTTGCAAGCATTGCAGAAGATTTGAAATTTTGACCAAAGAAAAAAGTGTCCATGGAGCTAAGGAGAGGAAGAATTACCACACTGAACCATCAGGAAAGAATAAAGAAATACAACAAGCTTCCCTCAGAAAGAAATTGAAGGAACGTTTCTCATCTAAGGCTCACAACTTCTGTACAGAGAAGTTGAAGCAATGTGAGCAGGATGTGATAAGTAAAGGACTGGAGAGGATGACTGAGAAATAACTTGGGAACAGGGTTGCATTCACGCAAAACTGTAGTTGCAATAGTAGATTTTATTGCAAAAGACATCAGGAAATATTTATTTAGCAAAATTATTGAGAAAACTCGCAAAATCTGTTTGATAATTGACGAAGCCTCAACAATATCTTGCAAACCTGTCCTTATACTATACTTAAAATTTGAGGGTACAGCTTTCTCACCAACAATTTTCCTTGAACTAGTAGAATTAGATAAACAAGATGCAGAGACGATATATTGTTTGGTTATAGAAAGTTTGAATAAAGTTGGGTTTTATAGGATTTTGCTCTGATGGAGCCAGTGTTAGGCTTGGGAGAAAATCTGGGCTAAGCACTAGGAGAGCCAAAGAGTTTCCAAAGATTATAATACGATACTGTTTAAACCATCGCCTGCAACTTGTTTTAGATGATTCTATTAGGGAAATAAAGCAAATCAATCGTTTTCAAATTTTTAAAAATATATTCTATTTTTCATCAATCAAATAAGAACCTAATTGAACTTAACAAAATTTCCAAACAACTTGAGATTGAAATTATAAAAATTTGTAGGGTTTTGGTTCAAGATGGGCTGCCTGTAGTTTAAGATCAACCCTAGCTGTGTGGCGGGCTTATCCAGCGCTACATCAGATTTTCTGTTCAAATCAAAAATACTCCGGTATGGCTGCCCATCTTGAAAACTCCTATTTTCTCACTGATTTGGCCTTGATGATTGATGTGCTAACTGAAATATCTCTCCTTTCTAATGCATTGCAAGCGAGAAACATAGACATTATGAAGGCAGAAAAACTTATAAGAGCAATTAAATCATTTGAAATGCTTATAGAGGAAAAGGGTGCATATAAAAAAGGTTGATGAATTAATTACTCCAGAAACCTTTAAAAATATAAATTTTATACAAAATCATCGATTTGTGCGACTTCCTCATGAAAACCTTATACAAAGCATTATAACTAATTTGAAGAAAAGATTGGTGGATTGCAAAATTTAAAAACAGGCTGCCAATTTAAAGACACTGATCAATTAAAATATCTAAATTATTTGGAGCCAGGTTATTGGAACATTGAAGAAGTGGTGGTTCCAAGGAGAGCAGGTGAAGAACAATTGGTTGCATTTGGTGAAATTTTCAGTTATGAAATCAGGATTAATGATTATCATGATTTCATAGGAAACGTATTAAAAGATCTGGAAAAATATAAAATTCCTTGCAGCATTAAAAAGGCTAGAGATATTATTAAAACTATTGCAGTCAGTTCAGCAGAGGTGGAAAGGGGCATCTCGCAGATGAACATAATATCTTCACAGGGAAAAAGTTACCTCACAGTTTCCAATATTACAAACCTCCTGACCATCCGTCTAATTGGCTGACCTCTGCAAGAATGGGACCCTGTTCCTACAGTAAAGAAGTGGTTACAGGCACATCATCACACAGCTGATGATACTTATGTTAAACACAAGAAAACTGTAACTCAGGACGATAATAGAAAAGCAATTTGGCAGTACTTTAAATAAGTTTTCTTGTTTTTTGTTAAGTTTTGTTATGTCATACTTTTTGATTAATATTTTAAAATGTTGTAACAATATCATTTTGTGTACCTTTTTATTATTTAAGCATTAAAGACATGACATAATAAACTTCCTTTTGTTTGGTGTATCTTTTTTAATACTTAGTCATTAAGGCAAAGAAGTGATGTTGAGTTGGCCTCGCTCAGCCCTCTGCAGCTCTCCCCATAGCTCCCCAGGCCTCGACCAGCCCTCCTTGTAGCTGCCCAGCCCTTGCCTTGCCCTCCCTGTAGCTCCTCATAGCTGCCCTGGCCTCGCACTGCCCTCTCCAGGGCTCCCCAGGTCTTGGAAACTGGCAAAAAACACTTGCTAAGCAACTGACCATTAAGCGAGGACCACTTACATTTGGTTTACCAGGCACATGACCACCTGGCCATGCCCACCCCAGTCACATGGCTACCAAGCCACACTCACAAATTAGGCCATGCTATCAAGAAATTATTATTATTAAGTAATTTGAATCCCACCCCTGATCAGGGGGTCCTTGAACCAATGTCTCAGGGTTAGCATGAAGTTGTCAAAATGGCATAGCCCTTCAACAGCATCATGGTGCCAGAACATGATCCATTCAGCTGCTTCTCCCTCTAAGGCTCTGGTAACACAGCACCCACTGGCCATGTCATTTGGGAGGTCTAGCCCATATTTGTCTATGAAGTCCCAAACTGGAGTGAGGAAGAACACAGTTGCTTCATCTCACTATTGAACTTTAACTCTAGCCCTGGTGACAAGCAGCCATCTCCTGCTCCTGGGGTGGCCACTGCCAGCAGTGCTACGGGGTCAGGCGGTGTTGGGATGAGGCAACTGACTTCAGTCTCCAGTCAGCCACCAGGAACTCCCTCTCAACTCATGCTGCTCAGTCTTGCTACAACTGCCTCTCTGCCTTCCATCTTTGCATAGCCTCCACTGGAGACAGATCGGGTTGCACAATCCCCATGATAGGGTAGCTTTCTGGGTGGATTGATAATGTTGTTCCAACTTAATGTCAGACATGCCTCTGCTTGGACTCCTAAGTAGAAATGATCCTTGTCTCCATTTGTTGCAAAAAGAACAGTTTTATTAGAAGTCAAGTGAATTGCAGTAAATCAAAGCCAGAATTAACGGGTTGCATGAGAAGGTTCCCCAGTTAACTTTCCTGTATTTCTTCACTGTTATTTTCCTATTGTCCGGTCACATTCAGAGGAATTGTTTTGTGAATGTTCCCTGCATCGGTGGGCTAGATGGTGAGCAACTGCGTTCCCCTCCCCATTTCTGGCCTTGAGCCGAGCAAGATGAGTAATTTCAATTTTCCTTTTCCCACCAGCTCTCTCCCTCCATAATCTATGGCAGGCCACCTTATTGGACTCAGGGTTCACCCACTGTTTAATCAGCCCAACCCTGGTAGGAAAATTGAGGATTAATGTAAGAAAGGTGAAAACCCTCATCGCTTTTTGCCAACTATATGGGTCAGAAGCAGTGGGGGGGAGCCAGCTTCTTTTGTCACCAAGTCTCTACAAATAGGCATCGGGAGTTTCAAAGAAATCCTTACATTTATAGTGGCACCTGGCATGGAATGGCTGTTAGCCTTGCGCCTTGCATGGCTGAAAAAAATGGAACCCCCAAATTAATTGGAAGCAAGGCACCATAAAACTCCAGATGCTTGTGACTTTTGCCAAGGATCCACATAAAGAAACTGATGGGGCAGAGCACCGAGAAACAGCAATGCCTGGTTACGTAATGCCAAACCAGGGCATACTCAAAGAATACAAAGACTTGGCTGAGATTTTTAGCGAAAAAGCCGCTGATGAGCTCCCTTCCCCCCCACTGCTCCACTGACTGTGCAATAGAAATCCTACCCAGCACCAAACTCCCTAAACCCAAGATGTATAGCATGTCCCCAAGGGAATTGGAAGAACTGAGGGCATTCACTGAGAAAAACCTAGCAAGGGGCTTCATTGAGCCAGCCCAACCAAAAATTGCAGCCCCCAAAAGATGGCTCAAAATGTCTCTGTGTGGATTTTAGAAATTTAAATACAATCAGTGTGAACATGTACTCTCTCCCCCTTATGAAAGATATGATAGCACACCTTGCTAAAGGGAATTTTTTCTTAAAGCTGGACTTAAGGGAGGCTTAGTATCGAATCAGAATTAAGGAGGGAGACGAGTGGAAAATGACATTTAACCACCCCATTAGGTCCTACCAATTCAAAGTGCTCTCATTTGGGCTACACAGTGTTTATGGAATTAATAAATGAAGTGCTACATGAGCATTTGTATAAGCGAGTCCTGGTTTACCTGATCGACATTTTAATACATACCAATATACTGTATATACAATATATACAAAGCAGAACATGTAAAACTGGTCCAGGCTGTTTTAAACAAATTCCACTCCACCAAACGTTATGCTAAACTTTCTAAATGTGAATTCCACCAAGAAAAAATTGACTATTTGGGGTACTGCATTTCACACCAGGGCATAGAGATGGACCCTCAAAAAGTGCAGGCTGAACCACCCCCCACATGTAAGCAACTACAAAGCTTCTTGGGATTCACCAATTTTTACCACCAATTTATCCCCACTTTCGCTCAGATTGCCCTCCCCATTAACAACCTATTAAAAATGAAGCGGGATGGCAACCCAAAACCGAAACAGCCTTGGAACTGGACGATGGAATGCCAAGCTGCATTTGAAGAACTTTAACGGCTGTTTTCAGCAGAGCCAAATTTAAAGCACCCAGACACAGAGAAACCATTCATCATACAAGCAGATGCCAGTGATGTAGCAGTAGGGGCGATCCTGCTTCAGAAAAATCAGCAAGGCCAACTACAATTATGCACTTACACATCCAAAAAGTTGAATGAGACTGAGAAAAGGCAGGCTATTTGGGAGAAAGAGGCTTATGCTGTTTGGTGGGTGCTTTTAACCTGGAGGCATTACCTAGAGGGGAATCCTTTTCGAAGTCTGGATGGATCACAAAAATCTAGATGCCCTCAAGACTGCAAGGAGACTCTTCCCAAAACAAGTACGATGGGCTCAGTACTTTAAATGATTTGATTTTACTATCAAATATCTCCCCCGGGGGTGGGTGGGTGGGATTTTCTCGCAGATGCACTATCTAGAAACCATGATATAATAGTGCGAAGCCAGACATAATCAAGCCCATAGTACAAAACAATCAACTGGCCATTAAAGTAATCACCAGATCCCAGGCAAAACAGGAAACGTTGATGGACATTGACACCACTCAAACTTTTAAACAAGCATTGGCCACCAATGAATGGTTTGTGAGCCACACATCCAGTTGTTTGATGAAAGACGACTTTGCTTGGGTGGAAGGGAAGTTGTATGTTCCAGCTAGCCAAAGACTGCACTTAATGGCAAGGTGCCATGACTCCAAATTAACTGGACACTTTAGATTTGTGAAAACTTTACACCTAATTAAAAGACAATTTTGGTGACCATCACTAAAAAAAAGGACATAGAGAGCTATGTAGCTAGCTGCCTCATTTGTGCAGCAGCAAAGACATTCAGGGGAAACCCCAGGAATCTTACAGAAGGCAGCCGAACCTTCAGCACCCTGGAGATTTCTATGGACTTTATTGTAGAACTGTCAGAAAGTGTGGGGAATACTGTTATTGGAGTCATGACAGACCTGTTTTCAAAACAGGCACATTTTATACCCTGCCAAAAGATCCCAACTGCCAAAAGTCTAGCCAAATTATTCTTCAAACACATTTATCGTCTTCATGGAGCTCCGCAAAGGATCATCTCTGACAGAGGGGTCCAATTCACCTCCAAATTTCGGAGGGCATTTTTGAGCTTACTTGGCACTGCCCAGGGCTTGAGCTCATTGCATCACATGTGCACTAATGGTCAAACTGAGATAACTAACTCAGTCCTAGAACAATATCTAAGATGTTTTATTAATTATCAACGGGATAACTGGACTGGATTTCTGCCTTTTGCTGAAGTTGCATTCAATAACTCTGTATATAACTCAAGTATTGTCTTTACCCCTTTTAGAGTTGCCACAGGCCAAGATTTCATCCCCATGCCTGAATTACCCACAGAAAATCCCACCACCCCCTCACTAAAGGAGTGGATGGGTACTTTGTAAAACACATGGCCAGTAGCTAGAGAGGCTTGTAAAACTCAGGCTGACAAGAAAAGAATAGAACCCAAACCTTTCCATATTGGAGATAAGACTATACTTATCTACTAAATTCCAGCAATCCTTACAACAATCAAAAAAATTAGGCCCAAAGTTCATTGGACCTTTCCCTATCACTAGGATCATCAATCCAGTGACAGTAGAACTCCGCCAGAGGTGGTATTCATCTGGTTTGCACCTAATCGTGAGAACGGGTAGAGATAATTTGGCGTGGGTTGCTGAACAGGTAGCGACTTCTGGCTGGCCACGCCCCCAAACTGGTTCCTGGTCACATCTTGCTCACTTGCCCCACCCTATGCTCACCCTGCCCAGTCACTCCTCACTCCACACTGGGTCCTTGTGGCTTAACCTGCTTTCCCACATGGTGCCTGACCCTATGTCCCAACTGAGCAGCTCTGATCTTCCTGCTGAAAGGTAAGCCTGCGAGTCGCACTATCCCCCCCAGCGTCCCCGAAGCTTGCCTTCCCCTTCCCTACCATCCCCCGAGCTTGCCAAGGGCCTCCCCACCGTTCCCAGGCTCTTTTGGCTCACTTCGTTGCTGGCACACCCTGGCTAGCGTGTGTGTGTGTGTGCACGCATGTGTATGTATGTGTGTGTGTGTGCATGAGAGAGAGAGAGGGGGCTGGAGTGGGGGGGCGCCACCCATTTCGTCCTTTTCCCCCACCCGCTGCTGAAGATCGTCCCAGATAGCCAGGGGTGTGTGTGTGTGTGTGTGTGTGTGCGCGTGCACGCGTACAACAATGCTATCATGTTTCCCCCTAGTTCTTCTTCCCTCTGCTGGTAGATGCTTCTTTTCTTCTTTTTGGGAAAAATATTACGGTTCCTTTCCCTACAAACTATGGAAATTGGATGGTTAAAAAAACACACACAGGATGATGGCTTTATCTTTGTGAGTGTGTTTGTATTTCTGCATTTGTATTCATGTGAAAGAAAAAGAAAGGAAGGGAGAGAAAGAGAGAAAACTCTGTGCTATTGTTTTTAATTGTTTCTCTTAGCTGTTTTCCTGGAATCTGTAGATATGAAGCAACAAATGGAAGGGTTTATAGTAGTTTATTTTGTACTTACAGTAAATCAGCAAGCACAGTAGACCTGCACAAGGTTAGCGCTGGGAGCAACCGCCTTCCAGCGCAATTTATCCCCTTACTCCACCCACTTAAACGTTTCTATCTCCGCCCACAAGGAAACATTTTGTACATGTGTATATCTTTTCTGTATGACATCCACAATACAACCCCAACACATAAGAAATTTGTAATATGTGCTTGGTATCTTTATCTACTTTATCTCATAGGATTCAGGGCTTGAACAAAATCAGTTTTCTGTGGACTGGGTTATAATATTTAGGTTTACCTGAAGATGAAGCTAGAAGTCAAGCCAATTTTCAAACCAGTGTGCACCACTGCCCTTAAAGTTCACAAAATAAGTACAATGAGAAAGTGGGTAAGTGATTATTTACAACAAGACAAAGTAAACAATACATTTTCCCCTTGAATTAAGATTAATAATAAGTAATGAACATGTCTGGATCAATAGATTTATCAAAATGGGACTGTTTAAGGGATTGCATTTGCCATTAACTTGGTCTTCACTTCCTAATTGTGAAATGTCAGGGTACTAAAGTATGGGGACATTGAGGACTCCCATGTTTAAGTCAATCTCAGTATGGAAATTCACTGGCAGGGGTGGATTCAAATTTTTTAACAACCGGTTCTGTGGATGTGGCTTAGTTGGTGGGCGTGGCTTGCTGGCCATGTGTTGTGGTTCGCCGGCAGCAGGTGCGGACGGCAGAGGTCTCTGACAGCGAGGACAAAAGGGAACCAGTCAGGTAGTCTGACAAGGACTCAGATGAGAGTCCTGTGTCTGATGCAGGGATGGGGCCAGGACTATCGGAGAGTGCGGTGCTTCCTTCGGAGCTTTGGGAGTCTGGCAACAGTGAAGCAGAGGACCCCGTGGAGCCTGTGCCCAGTGTACATGTATGCAGGGATGCTTGAAGGAGAGAACAGCTGAAGCAGCAAGGGTGACTCAGGAGTAAGGCTGGAAAGTGATGGACCCTCTCATAAGGGATAAAACCCAGCCCTCGGGGAAGTGTTCTTTGCAGGAAGCAAATAAGCTCATTAGACTCTGAGTCCTCATTGAAGCCCTGCTAACTTCAGTTTGTTTTTGAAACTTCTGTCAGTGGATATTTAATCAGTAATTAGTCTTCTGTTCTTGGTAGCCTTCTGCAACCTTGAAAGGGCTTGCTTTTGATATCGGACAATTATTTTTAAATGACTCTTGGCTGGGAATGCAAAGAATTTTAAAAAGGGTTGCTTTTATACACAGTTTGTGTTTGTTTAATTTGAACAAGGCTTGGGTCAGAACATCATATGACTTGGTGGACGTGGCTTGGTGGTCATGTGACTGGCTGGACATGGCCAACTCAACATTACTCCTATTGAGGGGTGCTTCTCCTCACCTGGCCTCTGATGACCGTGGGGATACTGTAACAGTTAAGTGTGAAAAACAGCCATGTCAATTTTTTCAGTGCCACTGTAACTTTGAATGGTCACTAAATGAACTGTTGTAAGTCAAGGATTACCTGTACAAAAATACAAAAAGCTTCTTTGCTTGCTAAAAGCTGCCTTATATACCAATCATTAGATTAAAAATACTTGCAAGCCAGAGTTAAAAATCAGGCAGGGTGCCAGAGCACCTTGAGGAATTAAAATAGTTAAAATGCAATGATAACTATTAGCAGCCAACTCTTGCTCATAAAGTGAAACCCTTTAGCAGAGAGGTCATTTAAGCTCTCCAGAAAGGGCACACCCAGGAGAAGCAATCCTTAGATCCATTTGCACCACTTAAAGACACCAGCTGGTCTCACTCACCTCACAAGATATCCTAAGGAAAACATCCAGATTTAAGGAAAGATCACATGCCTCCCAGAAAGGCTGTTAAAAACCAGTGCCAAGCTTGCATCCTGCCTCTAGGAAGTACACCCCAAAAGGACAGTGCCAGGAACCACTAAAGCAGTGAAGGAAGATCCCCCCTCCCCAGATAGAAAAAGAAACCATGAGGCAGGAAAAAATTTAAACACAATACAAATAATTAAATCACAATAGCTGTTGCTTGTTAAACCAATTACCAGAACAAATAGACACAGGAATTAGCCAGATTTCTCAACCCAGTTTCTTTTCAAGAACAGAGATTAACCTTTTTCCTTCCAAACAAAGCTGAATAGGGAAAATTATCCCATCAATTAAAAAAGGATTAAACGTCACCAAGCACAGAATTAAACTTCACCAAAAACCAGTTTTAGACCAAAACTCAGAAAGGGTATGTAAACTAACATTTGAATGTCAATCTTTCTAGCTAGCCAAGAAGCCTTGCTGAATGTCACTTATCTTGGTTCCTTGTCATTAAAAGCTTCTTTCCGGCAGCTCTGCTTCATTATTCAATTATTTCTTCAAAGTGCTAACTCCAACAGGGGAGTATTTCCTCCCAACAGCAGTGTAAAAAAATAACCCTTCCCCTTTAATAAAGTCAAGCTGTGAGGTTTCCAAATGAAATTGCTACACATATGTCAATTTCAGGCTCCCCACAAGCAAAGTACCAGCAAAGGAGAGGGAAAAATAACTCCAGAGAAGCTCCGGAGACAGGAAGTCTAGTCCTGCCAAGAATGTAATAAGGGTTAACAGAGAGGCAGTTTCTGTAAGCAACACCAGAATGTTTCCTTCCTGTCTTCCTTACAGGATTGGGCCAGAAAAGTGGGGGAAAAAAACAAAAGGATCAACTCCTTTGGTCTTTTTAGTTGTCAATTTCTTCTAACAACCAGTTCTCCGAACTGCTTAGAAAGTTAACAACTGGTTCTAGCGAATAGGTGCGAACTGGTAGAATCCCACCCCTGTTCACGGGGCGAATTGAATCTGTTATTTTGTCTCAATCCAAGCTCCATCAAAAGGGAGAGAGTGCAGTGAGCAGTGGTGGGCTGCTACCAGTTCATACCAGTTCTGGCAAACCAGGTATTAATTTTACATCTGATTCACTGAACCAATAGTTGCAACCACTGGCTGGCCCTGCCTACCCCTCCCCTCCCAGGTGTCTCCACACAGCCCATTTTGGATCCCAGGTAAGTGCGGGGCCCAAGCGGAGGCTCATGGAGAAGAAAACCTCAAGGAGGCTCCAGAAGGCTAGAAATGGGCCTGTTTCCAGCCTCCAGAGAGCCTCCAGAGTCCGGGGAGGGGTGAAACGGGCCTTCTCGAGGCACCAGAAGGGTGGAAATGGGCCCATTTCCAGCCTTTGGAGAGCCTCTGGAGCTCAAGAAGGTGATTTTTGCCCTCCTGGGGGCTCAGGGAAAGCCTCCGGAGCCCAGGGAGGGCAAAACAGCCCCCAACATGAGCAGGAGGCTGACTAGGCCCCCCCCCACCATGGCCATGTCCACCTAGCAACCAGGCACAGAATTGGTTCCTAATTTTTTTGAAGCCGACCCCTGGCAGTGAATATTACCTTGAGTTATTGGAAGAAATTCAGGATATAAATCCTGATGTTATATAGTGATCATAAAACCAAATCTTAATAACAGTTATAATATTAATTGCTTTTTTTATTTTTATTTTTCTCTAGGACTATACACTAACTATGTATCTCCAGCAATCCTGGAGGGATAAAAGATTATCCTACTCTGGCATACCTTTGAATCTAACTTTAGATAACAGAGTGGCTGATTATCTCTGGGTTCCAGACACATACTTCCCGAATGACAAGAAATCCTTTGTTCATGGAGTTACTGTGAAAAATCGAATGATTAGGCTGCATCCAGATGGAACTGTTCTTTATGGTTTGCGGTATGTTACATTTCATATTATTTTGAATGCTTTTGGAAATGAATTTTTTTGGGGGGGATAAGGACTG
This sequence comes from Pseudonaja textilis, assembly GCF_049901715.1. Taxonomy (NCBI): domain Eukaryota; kingdom Metazoa; phylum Chordata; class Lepidosauria; order Squamata; family Elapidae; genus Pseudonaja; species Pseudonaja textilis. The sequence continues at coordinate 61,730,651 of NC_141995.1, read as the reverse complement.
GCCCGCAGCATGAATTTCCAGACAGACACAAACCCCACCACCACTTTTTATTTTATTTATTTTATTTATTTATTTGTCAATTGTTTATGAGATAAGTAAAAGTGTATACATAATTATGAATACATGAAATGAGTACATATAAGAAAAATAAAAGAAAAATAAAAGAAACAATAGGACAGGGACGGTAGGCACGTTGGTGCGCTTATGCACGCCCCCTACAGACCTCTTAGGAAAGGGGTGAGGTCAATAGTAGACAGTCTAAGGTTAAAGTTTTTGGGGTTTGGGGAAGAAACTATAGAGTCGGGTAGAGTATTCCAGACATTGACCACTCTGTTGCTGAAGTCGTATTTCCTGCAATCAAGCTTGGTGCGGATAACCTTGAGTTTGTATCTGTTGTGTGCTCTTGTGTTGTTATGGTTGAAGCTGAAGTATTCATTGACAGGTAGGACATTGCAATGTATGATTTTATATACCATGCTTAAATCAGACCGAAGACGGCGTAATTCAAGGTTTTCTAGTTCTAGAATTTCAAGTCTGGTGGCATAAGGCATTCTACAACGAGTAGAGGAGTGGAGAACTCTTCTTGTGAAATATTTCTGGACTTTCTCAATTGTGCTAATATCAGGCGGTTCAAGATTTTACCCAGGCATGAAATTTTGCCTAATTTACAGATAGTCCTCAACTTACAACCACAATTGGGACCAGAGTTTCGGTATTACCGCTAAGATCTTACATTCAACATTCAGGAGTGAGATAGGTCTGTAGTTTTTGATTTGATGGGATCCATTTGTTCTTTAGGGATAAGGGTTATCAAGGCTTCTGTCCATGTTTGGAGTATTTTAGCTCAATTTAAGGTCTCATTGTATAGCTCCACCAACAACTCCTCTATTATATCTTGGAATTCTTTATAAAATTCCACCCTATTCCATCTGGTCCTGGAGTTTTGTTAGTTTTTTGTCTTCCAATTGCCTCTTTTACTTCTTTTAAGGTTATTCTAACATTTAGCATATCCTGAGCAGTTTCCATTATGATGCCCTCAAAATATTGTGTAATGTTCTCATCTGGGCTTTCTTCTTTTTTATATAAATTGGCAAAAAAAAGTGGGCTATTGTTTTCCTTTGGTCTGTTTGTGAGCATAATATTCCACTGTCATCCTGTAGGGGTATTATAATTTTTTTCTCCTGCTCCTTCTTTAATTTGTGTGAGAGCCATCTCCCAGGCTTGTTCACATTCTCCAAATATTTTTGTTCAACTAGTTTCAGTTTTCTGGCCATTTCTTCTTGGAGGCTTAAATTTATTTCATGTTTGGTCAAACTTAATTCTTTTTTAATTAATTCGTTGCATGGGTCTTTTTGCAATTTAGCTTCCAAGTTTTCCAATTTCTCCAGTCTCGCAATCTGTTGATTTTTTTCGGTCTTTGTTTTTTTTGTTTTTTTTTTGCTGCGAACGCTATTGTCAGTCCCCTCAGATAGGCCTTTGTTGTATCCCATAAATTTTGGATTGTTGTATGTTCATTCATATTGATTTCAAGAAATATCTCCAGTTCCTTGTTTATCATTTGGGTGTATTCCTTGTCTCTCAGTAAGCTCTTATTAAAAGTCCATCTACCTATCTTTTTCTTTCCTCTCTAAATCAATGTAGTTGGATTGTGGTCAGCCCAGGTGTTTGGCGAAATTTCCACAGTGTCTACTTTTTCTAGTAATTCCGAGTCCATCCATATCATATCAATCCTGGATCACGATTTGTGTGGGTTGGAAAAGAAGGTAAATTGTCTTTTAAATAAGTTTAATTCCCTCCAAGCATCTTCTAAGTTCATTTCTTGGGCTAATTGGTCAAATGTTATTGGGAGTATTCTCCTATTTATTATTTTTGCTACTTTTATAGTCCTTTTCTATACTTGGCACTGCATTATAGTCCCGTACTATGCAAATGTTAGTTAATTCGGTCTCTATGATTTTCTTGCAGAGCTTATGGTGAAATTCCTTTTGATTGGTATTTGGGGCATAAATTGCTACCAATAATACCTTTTTTTTGTTCTATTGTTATCTCTATAAGGAGTATCCTTCTATCATCATCATTATAAATTCATTTTGAATTTAGCCAATTCTTAACATACACCGCAACTTCTCTCTTCTTTTGATTCATCAGGGCCAAAGGTAATTTACCTAATTTGGGGACTTCTAATACATTTCCATATTGTTTCGAAATATGTACTTCTTGTAAACATGTGATATCTGCATTTTGCTTTACAAGTTTCTTAAACATTTGCTTCCTTTTAGGTAACAAATTTAGTCCATTTATATTTAGAGATAGTAAGGTAATCCCTCTGTCCATTTTATTGTTGGTATTCTACAACTCTTGTTCACAGTTGTCTGCAGTTGGTTGTTTTCTTCCTCTTCTCGGTTCTTCTGTTCTCTTCTTTCCCTTTCTATTCCTTATCTTCTGATGTTATCTCCTCTTGGCTTCTACTCTCCATTTTTTCATTGCTTTCTTGTTCTACCTCCATTATCAAGTAACGTCCATAGAACTTATATGCCTTGTCGAGAGAATTGATTTTAAACTTCTTCTCCTGCCATGATATCAGTAATCCTCTGGAGTTAGCCATCTAAACGGTATGTTGTTTCTGATCAGTTGTGATGAAAGGAACTGATAGTTCCTTCTCTGTTCTCTCACCCTCCTCGGTATCTGTTTTAAGGTCACTACTTCATGGCCTTTGTATATCAGTGACTCATCCCTCGTTCGTCCATACAACAGATCTCTGGTAGCTTTCTTTGCAAAGCATACACGGACCTCCCTTGTTAACTTTCATCTATGTGCATAATGTGTTTGCACCTGGTAGACCTCATCCAAATCATTCATTATCTCCATCTTGTCTTTCTGGAGGACCTTTGCAATTAGCTCTGCCATAAGAGGGCATAAGAGGCCACTTTTTCGTTGCTTTCTTGGTCTACCTCTGATACCTTCTTTCCAGATCCTCAACTGGAATCTGAGGAAGAACGCCGCCTTTTCCAGCTCTAGATGAACCACTGCCTCTTGGAATTCACAATAAAGGATTTTCCAGTTTTGTTCAGTCTCTTCAAGTTTCTTTTCTACATTCTCGGTCCTAAGTTCCATGGTCGTCAATTTCTGTTCATTTCTCACTGCTGCCTCTTGGATTGTTCCAAATTTATCATCCAGTTTCTGGATATCTGCTTTCACTTCTGCTATGTAGTTCTTCATCTCACTTTTCAATTCTTTGTGGTTTCTAGCTATAAGTTCTTGTATTCTTACTATCATTTCTTGCATCATTGCAAGGGAAGACTGTACAGCTTGTAGTGTTGGAGTAGGTGTTGATTTTTTCTGCCCCCAACATTGTATCCAAGGATCTTTGTCCTGCAGGGGAAGGGTATACTTGTTGTCATCTTTTTTCCGACTTGCGTACTTCTTGTTGTTGTTGTCATTCTCAACACTCTCAAAAGATCCCAGATATGTTTCAGAACTACCACTCCCTTTCCACTGCACTCTGTGTTCTCCCTCTTATTTCACTCTTTTTCTAATATATTTCTTAGATTAAGCTATATATATATTTAAGATATTCATAAATACATACTGAGTTTCTACCGTAATTTTACAATTAACTTTCAATTCTACAATATTGATTCTATCTTCAAATCAATTCTGACAATCAGCAATTCATAATCAGTAATCAAGAGTTCCTTAATTAATTCTTCTTCTTCTTCTTTTTCTTCAGCGTTTGTCTCGCGCTCTGGCGAGGTCCGCTAATGTCCTTGAGTACTGCTTCCACACCTCTCTGTCTGCCACGTATGTCGGGTCTGCCTTCGCGATCTCTAGATCGGCCTTGATCGTGTCCATCCAGCGTTGCTTAGGTCTACCACGCGGTCTCGCTCCTCCGACAGTCACCTTCATTGCAGATTTGATGATGGATTCTTCCTTGGTGCGGCTCACGTGGCCGAACCATCGTAGCCGGGACTGCCTCATGACCGTGGGGATGGGCACGACGTTGAACCGTCTACGCACTTCTTCGTTCCTGACGCGATCGAGTAGGGTGAGGCCTACCGACCATCGGAGCATTCGCATCTCCATTATCTGGAGTCTGCTTTCGACTTCTTTGGTCGTCGGCCAGCACTCTGCGCCGTATATGGCCACGGGGCGCACCACAAAGTTATAGATTTTCACCTTCAGGCGCATCGGCATCTTCTTGTCACAGAGGACGCCCGTGACGGACTTCCATTTGCCCCACGCTGCGTTGATCCTGGCTGCCACCTCAGTTTGTAGTAGGCCTTCTTCCCCAAGAGTAGTTCCCAGGTACTTGAAGGTGGAGACGCGCGGTAGCTCCTGCCCGTTCACGTGGATGGAGCCTGTCATTTCATTGTCAGTGGTCAGGTATTCGGACTTCTTTAGGTTCAGCCGGAGCCCGAACTGCTCGAGACGGTCGTGCCACTGTTGGACTAGGTGCTCGAGTTCAGCCTTGCACAGGTTGGCCAGGAACACATCATCGGCGTAGAGCAGCGTCCATGGGGCGGGCGTGTACAGGTCGTGTGTAATTGTGTCCATCACCAGAATGAACAGCAGTGGTGAGAGAGCAGAGCCCTGGTGTACGCCGACGGTGATATTAAACTCCTCTGATATCCCAGCTGCCGCTTTTACACGGCTTTTGTGACATCTGTATAGGAGTTGGACCCATTGTACGAGCAGCTCAGGCACGCCGTGATCTCGCAGTGCGTACCAGATGAGATCGTGCGGGACTCGGTCGAAGGCCTTTTCCAAGTCCAGGAAGGTGGTGTGGAGCGGGATTTTCTTCTCTCTGTGAGCCTCCATCAGCATCCACACACCGAAGATGGCGTCGGTGGTGCCGCAGTTCTTGATGAATCCGGCCTGGTTGACGCTGATGTCGACGATGTCCCGAATGCGCTTATCAAGGACGCGTTCGAAGATCTTCATAGTGTGTGACAATAACCTGACCGGTCTGTAGTTGGAGCAGTCCGCTGGGCTGCCCTTTCCTTCCAGATCGGAACAGTGGTGCTGCGGTACCAGTCGTGTGGCACTTTTCCCGTGGAGACGATGTTGTTGAACAGCTCGCACAGCCACAATGCCGAGCCCGGTAGTGCCTTTTTCCAGAAGTCGGCAGGGATGTCGTCTGGTCCTGTTGCCTTACCGTTTTTCATGGCCTTGATGGCGTCGGTGACCTCGCTGGCATAAATGCCTGAGACTGGGCCTTCAACTGGGTCACCTCGCGGGGTTCGTGGGTGTGGGAACTCCTCGGTGGAGATCTTCTCGAAGTATTGCCGCCACCTCTCGGCAGCGTCTCTGGGGTTGACGATCAAATTTCCCCTTTCGTCGTTGATCCCATGAAACTGGTCAATGTCCGGGGTCTTCCTGTGTCTGCTTTTGGCTAGGCGGTAGATCTCATTCTCACCTTCTCGCGTGTTCAGCTTCTCGTAGATGTCATCGTAGTGGGAGCTTCTGGCTGTCGCTACTGCTTTCTTGGCTGCCTTTTTGGCCGCCTTGTATTCGCAGAGTTTCTCGCTGGTCTTGTCCTGAAGAAAGGCCTTGTAGAGCCGTTTCTTCAGGTGTACGGCATCTTGTACTTCCGGTGTCCAGAGCCATGTATCTCGTTCGATGCATCTCCGTCCTGGCTTGGTGCAACCAAGCTGTTGGCAGCCGGCAGTGTGAACAGTGCTCTTCAGCATGGACCACGCTTCCTGTGGCCCGTCGACCATCTGCAGGAACTGCTTCGGTTTGATGAGGGGTCCCGCCATCTTCTTCTGGTTCCACCACTTGATTCGTGGCTGGTCTGCATTCCTTTTGTCAATCTTGGTCTTGGGCTTGCTGATCCTGATCTTCGCCATCAGCGGCCTGTGCTGACTGCTCGATTCGTACGGGTACACCTTGGCGTTGAGCACGTTTTTAGCGGCTCTTCGTCGTACGATGATGTAGTCGATCTGTGTGTGGTGGCTCCCGTTTCTGCTATGGTAGGTGAGGAGTTGAGATTCTCGCCTAATGAAGCAGGTATTCGTGATGGTCATATCATGGGAGTCGGCAAAGTCCAGGATCCTCTGGCCATTCTCATTCGTATCGCCTGTGCCGTGCCCACCGTGGCACTGGTGTCCGTTTTTGTCCCGCCCTACATGACCATTCAGGTCGCCAGAGATGATGATGTCGTCTTCGTGTGGGATCTGCCTGAGTTGGATGTCGAGCAGTTCCCAGAAGGTATCCTTCTCCTCCTCGTGACATCCGGTCTGAGGGGCGTAGGCGGACAAGATGTGTAGGCGCTGCCTCTCCGTCGCTACGACGATTATCATCATCATCATCATTAATTAAGTTCCTTAATTAATTAGTAAAAAAAAATCAAATAAGCACTTAATCAGCAATTAATCAACAATAGACCATCTTTTTCTTAAACACTTAATTGTTATGGATCATTCACTTGTTTGTAGATATCTATTTTATAAATGCACAATTGTAATATCTACATGCTTCTTGAATGGAGTATATATCAATATGTATTCTTACTTATAAATTAATTACAGAGTCCCAGTTTTCCTTTACTCAGCTTGCTTCTTTCTTCTTCAAGATGTCTTCCCTTTTCTCAAATTGCAAAGTCACTCCAGCTATAGATCACCACTTTCACTTCCATTTAAGTTCATTCTGTTTCAATCTCTCACCAAACAGCATAACACAATCAAGATGTCTCAAAAGTCTTTCTCTCTGGGTCCCAGAAATGAACAGTAAGGAAATCAAATATAAAAGACATATTTTCTTCTCTCTCCATCCCGGTCTACCACCTTTCAGCTTCACCGTGCCGTTACCATTTAATCTATCTGATATGCCAGCTTCTACTGCCGAGTCCGCCACTGCTTAAATCCTTTGTTTGGAGCCTCCTTCTCACTTAGATTTTAGAGTTTTCTTTCATCAGTATCCCCTGTTAATCCACTTTTCACTGCTATTCCACGCTGTTCACAATCTTTGCTTCCACTTTTAATCGGCTGGGCTGCCACTTTTCTGGATCAGGTCTTAAAGACCGATTTCTTTCGTACCAGTTTTCAGTACTTTCCCCTGCAGGATCTGGGAGTTGTGGATCTCCCTCGATACCCCAGGGTCTTCTCCTCTCTATCATCAACCCCTCCAGGCTCCGACTTCACCGCTATGGACTACCAGGCATGAACTTTCGGGCATACAGGATGGAGCACCGTCCCTCCGCACTGCTTCGATATGGCGCCTCAACCGGAAGTCCTACTTAATGGGCAATAAATTGGAAGAGCAAATGAAGGAGACAATGATAGTATGGGCTAAAAATTTTGGTTATACAATAGAATTAGATAAATGGCAGAAACTTTGGGATAGAAATGATAAATTAACAATATCAACTGCATATAAAGAAAACTTGTATAAGATGTTTTACAGATGGCATTACGTGCCAGTGCGAATGGCAAGAATGTTCAAAGATAAATCTGATAAACGTTGGAAATGCCACCAGGCACCTGGATCATATTATCATATTTGTGGACATGTATAGAAGCCAAAAATGTTGGACAAAAATACATGGTTGGAAAAGATGATACAGCAGAGAAAGTTAGAGACTGGCAGACAGAAAATATATTTATAGAAGTGAATAAGCTAAGATGAGGACTGTTATAAAAATCAGACAAGTATATTTGCAATAATTTTAAGAGTAGAGAATTAACATTAATGTAATGATTATGGCTGGAAATTTTAATTGTTATTGCACAAAACATTTGTACCCAGATGACACACTGTTTAATGTATGATGGATTGTTTGTATTAAAAATAAAAATTAAAAAAATATATATAGGGCAGTTGCAGGTTTGAAAATAAATAAAGAGAAAACAAAAATATTGGTTAAAAACTTTACAGATAAACAGGAGAGAATTTACAAGAATGATGAACATGTGAATTGTAAAGAAAATTAAATAGTAGGGGTTCAATTAACAGCAAGATGTGTATTCCTCATAACTATGATAAACTGAAACTACAATTTAAATGGATTTGGAAAATTGGAAAAACCTACAACTGTCCCTATTGGGTAGAATAGCTACAATTAAGATGAATATTCTGCCCAGATTATTCTACAACAGACTCTTTTCTCTAGGGAGAGTACATACCTGTTGAAAAAAAATATAATGCATGTTTGTGTCTTTTTCTAAGAAGCAGTATCTCATGATACAATTGTTCCTGCTTTAGCCAAGCAGAGGGTTAAATCAGATTCAAACTACTTATAACCAGGGACAATTAAATAATTCTATTCTCCACACAAACACTGTTTCCCTGGTCTTATTTTCTTTGGGCTCCAAAATAAGCACCAGGTCATATTTTCAGGGAATGACTTACCCACTTAGGACCACCACAGCCAGGCCTCCCATACCCTGATACCTATCACACCACTGCCTGACTTCTGCGGATGCTTGCAGCTACTTGCAGTCCGACGCCATGTGGCTCTTTATGCAAATGCTGCCGCTCACAGCAGGAGGCTGCATGACACCTCACGCCAGTGCTGCGCTCACACATGATGTTGAGACTCTAGAAAAAGTGCAGAGAAGAGCAACCAAGGATGATTAGGGGATTGGAGACTAAAACATGACGAATGGAACTGGGCTTGGCTAGTCTAGTGAAGAGAAGGACCAAGGGAGACATGATAGCAATCTTCCAATATTTGAAGGGCTGCCACAGAGAGGAGGGGGTCAAACTATTTTCCAAAGCACCCGAAGGCCAGACAAGGAATAATGGATGGAAACTGGAGAAATTTAACCTGGAAATAAGGAAAAATTTTCTGACAGTGAGAATAATCAATCAATGAAACAGCTTGCCTTCGGAAGTTGTGGGAGCTTCATCACTAGAGGCTTTCAAGAAGAGTCTGGGCTGCCATTTGTCAGAAATGGTGTAGGGTTTCCTTCTTGTGCGGGGGAAGGGGGTTGGAGTAGATGATCTACAAGGTCCCTTCCAACTCTCTCATTTTACTTAAATTCATGAAGCAAGAAGAGTCCAGAGTCCACAAGGCATGATCCAAAGTCAAGCTACAGTGTCCGTCTGAAGCAAGGCAGGGATCATAACAACCAGGGAACATACAGCTAGGAAACCAACACCTTGTTCCCCGTGTCATCTTCATTTGTCTGCTTGGCTAAATAGCCAGCCTCAGGTGCACCCCAGGCTGCCACTTTGCGAGTAGTCGGGCTAACTTCACTGCTCCTGCCTTTTCTCCACCTTCAATGGCTGCAGGAGCTCTGGTGGCGCAGTGGTTAGAATGCAGCATTGCAGGCTAACTCAACTGCTCACTGCCAGAAGTTTGATTTTGACTGAACTGTACTTTCCCTTTCTTCCTTATCCTTGGCTTTTTTTTAGGATTACTACCACAGCTGCCTGTATGATGGATTTACGCAGATATCCTTTGGATGAACAAAACTGCACACTGGAAATTGAAAGCTGTAAGTCTTACTGGGTTCCATTGATACATAAAATTTACGATTTTACTTGGAAACGTATCACGTTGAAGAATCATGACATGTTCTGACTTTGTTTCCATCATTAAAAAAAAGTCCTGTCAACATTACTGGCACTTTTTCAACTTTGACGAAGTCATTTACATACTCCCTTGCATTTTTTGAGGCCTTGTTTAAATGTTATGGCCAAGTTCTTAGTTGATGGTTTTGCCAACTATTAATTTCTTTAAATCCTTGGAAATATATTGTTTCCTATAATAGCTTTCTTCTCTTTCCCCTTCTCTCTCTGTACACACACACACACACACACACACAGAGAGAGAGAGAGAGAGAGAGAGAGTATATGCGTATGTTAATTACCATTCCAACTCTTCTAGAATCAGTATAACTCTCTATAAACAGTTAAATGTATTTATATAATTGTGACAATATTATTTAATGTTACAGCCTAACAAGCTTTAATTTACAGACTGATGTACCAAATTTTTATTAATCTGAAGATATACATTTTAATCAATGAGGGCAAAAGCTCTGAATTGGTTTTATAAGAATATTTTAGTTCTGATTATGACAATGAAATAGTAAGGATGTTAATCATATAAAACCAATGGTCTTTATTTTTAAAAAAGCATGTAATCTGTAATCATGTAATCTGTCAGGTCCCAGTGATTTACATTTGTTTAAGGTCAGATATGTGTTCTCTTACCATTTTCTTGCTTATTTTAATTTTTATTTCTAGTTTATCTTTTACAGTAGGGTTTTTTTGGTACAATTATAGCCCAATGTACCAAAAAAACTACTGCAAAAGACAAACTAGAAATAAAAATTAAAATAAGCAAGAAAATGGTAAGACAACACCTCTCTGACCTTGATGAATATAATTCACTGGGATCTGATGGATTGCAGGCATTTGTTAGAAACAGATCATACCAAACCAATCTTATCTCATTCTTTGATAAAGTCCCTAAATTAGTACAGCAGTGAAATGCTGTGGATGCAATATACTTAGATATCAGTAAGACATTTGACAAAATAGACCACAACCTACTTCTTGGTAGGCTAGAAAAATGTGGAATAGATAAAATCACCACCAAATGGATTTGTATCTGGCTGACAAACCATACTGAATGAGTAGTCTTTAATGGTACTAGATCCAAGACCCCAGAAGACAAACTAAACATCTAAAAAAGATCTTGACAAACTGGAACAATGGGCCCTATCCAACAAAATAAATTTCAGTGTGGAGAAAAGCAAAGTTTTACATTTAGGCAGGGAAAACCAAAGGTATTAGGTGAGGATTAGGTGAGACCTGGCTCAAAAACAGTAACTGTGAGGGGGAGTTTGGAGTCTTATTGGATGGTCACTTGAATATGAGCTAGCAGTGTTGTAGCAGCATCATAAAAGCTAATACAAAACCCAGGATGTATAAACAGAGGCATAGAATCAAGATCACATGAAGTATTAGTAGCACTTTATAAAACCCTAGCAAGTCTACACCTGGAATACTGCAACCAATTTTGGTCGCCGTACTACAAAAAAGATGTTGAGATTTACAAAAAGTTCAGAGAAGAGCAACTAAGATAATCAAAGTCCTGGAGACTAAAACATATAAAGAACAGCTGCAGGATTTGGGTTTGGCTAGTCTAAAGAAAAGAAAAATTAGGGGTGACGAGATAGCAATATTCCAGTATTTGAAGGGCTGCCACAAAGAAGAGGGGGTCAAATTATTCTATAAAGCACCAGAGGGCAGGATAAGAAACAATGGTTGGAAACTAATCAAAGAGAGAAGCAACCTGGAATGAAGGAGAAACTTCCTAACAGTGAGGACAATTAACCAGTGGTACAGAAGTTGCCTCCAGAAATCGTGGGCCCTCCATCACTGGAGGTTTTTAAGAAAAGACTAGACAATTATTGATCTGAATTAGTAGAGGTTCTCCTGCTTGAGCAAGGTCCCTTCCAGCTCATTCATTCTATTTTCAAAAAGTCATTTATTTGAAGAAAATGTATTTAATTATAATTACTTGATTAATTTGATAGCAGGCTAATTAACTAAAATTGATTTAGTTATAGTTGATCAATTAAAACAATTAAGGGCTGTCAGTAAGTGTATAGATGATTATATCATTAGTATTCAGCAGGAAAAGGCCTGTTGGCAGCTTATTAAGGTAGACAAGTCAAGAAAGAAGAAATGCTTTTTATTGTTATAGGGTAGAATAACAGAATTTTGCAAGACAATCGAGTCTATCTCTATCCCTTCTCATACGAACAAAATCAAGTTAGAAAACAATTCTATTCTCATATATTCTTCTTTTCTAGAAATGAGCAATCTTTTCTTTTTGTAAACATTTTTATGTGGGTTTTCACCAAACATAATACAAATAAAGTATCTTTTTTTTTAGAATAGCATGATCCCGGGTTGTCACTTTTCCATACAGACACAAACTCAATTTCATATTCATCTTTGTATTTTATTCCATATCTTATTACTATTTTAGCATTTTCTCAGTGATTTTTACCTTTTCTTAGTTTTCTCAACCTTGTTTTTGATTATCTCATTCCTTTCTAAGTTCTAAGTTTTTCTAAGTTTCAATATCTTTCTAATCATTGTGTTTATACTTTGGTCTGTCCTGTTTCAATTTCATATTTTCTTTTCTCATTAAACAAGTTTTCCCCTGTAGTTACTGATTGGAGTATGACACCTTTGTATCTTTTAATTTTTGTCCATTCAGACCTCTCTCATTCTATTTCATTTATTTATTAACAAACATTACATTACACTACAATAAGTATTTTATCTATCACTTTAACCACACTTGTTTCATATTTTCTAAATTCATTTCTATTTTTAATATAACAATGCTATCTTATGTACCCTTGCAGAATCCTCTCTTTCAAGTAAATTTTCACCCATTATCTCTATGTCTTCTAAATAGGCTTATAACTTTAATCCTTGTACATTTTCTCTGTTTCTCTATATCCTGTTTCTGTCCTTTATAACTTCTTTTCCTTTCCTTCTCCCCCCTCTTCTTCTCCCTCCCCTTTTTGACTCCTTGTCTAATTTTAATTCTCTCTTCTGTAATCCTCTCTTCTGTTTCTTCCTAATATTGTAACTACTTTTCAAACTGTTCTTTTTTTGGTTGTTTTTTCAAATCTTAAATTTTTCACTCTCTCCCCTTTCCTTTTTTCCCCCACATAGAATTACTTGATCATTAAAGATGGCTTCTTCTTTGTCCCGCCCTTCTTGTTCTTCAAACATTTCTTGTTGTTTCTCATAGTTCAAGATCTCCATTTCTAAAAATTGAAATACGAAGCCAAAAAAACCTCTTTCTTCTTGGGCATCTTCTTTCTGTTTTTAAGTTCCATTTTCAGTTCTTCCAAGAGTGATGCCATTTTAAACACTTTTAAACAACCACCCCATTGATTTTAGTCATTTAAATCCAATAACCAAAAGTCAAAAAATCACCAAGTAATCCAAATAGTCCAAAGCTGTTTCTTCTTGTTTCTTTTTTCCACTTTCTCTTCCTGGGGTTCTATTATCTTGTTACAAAGTTTCAGTTAGAATGTACTTTTTTAGGAATCTTGTTAAGGTTTCACTGTTGATTCCTTTTACTTCCAGGTAGTCTCCTCCATTTTTCCAGATCCCACCATTTTGTTTTTTTCCTTTTCTCTCCTTTCCTTCTTTTAAAAGTTTTTAAATATTCAAGAAATCTTTATTATCCCTTTGACATTTTATTTTCGGCTTAAATGCCTATTAATGTCAAAGTGAATTTTTTTCAACTTCTTACTTAAGTCTCTTAGCTGTCAGTATGGGGAAGGAAAAAAAAACCAAATCTTTTCCCATCTCTCTCTCCTTCACCACTTCAGAAATTTTCTTTGGGAACAATGTTTTTATAGTTCAAATACCTTATATAAATAAGGATACCTTATGTTGTTGCTTTTTCAGTTCAAATCAGTCAGTCAAAGCTTTCTCTTCTTCCTCCTGCACAATCTTTTCCAGTTGGATTCTTCTTTGAGGTGGCCATTTCTGACCACCATTGCAACTGCCTTCGGGAAAGGGAGTAATGGCCAGCTGCGGAGGAGATATGTAGCTCTCCTCAACCCTGCTGGCAGTCTCCCTCCTCTTCACCAGCTCTACAGGGTGGCTTAGCCCTGAATCCAGCCAGCTCGGGGCACTCTGGTGGCGAGCACGGATCGAAACCACACACGATTGCGAATTTCGGTCTGTTGCCAAAGAAGCCCAAACCAGAAGTCGAAATGAGCAATCTTTTCTGATGTTCCTTCTCCCTCAATAGTTTAATTACCTCTTCCCAATTTCAAGAGCCCAAGACTACTTTCCCACTTCTTTAACCTTAATAATTTGTTATCAAAACTTTGCAAATCAAATGTGGTGGGAAACAGAGAGCACCCATCTTGTGTCATATCATTAGTCATTTAAATCAGGAATATGCATGCATATGTAGTATTATAATCCTATTCAAAATGCTGGGTTATCCAGAAGATCAAATAGAAGAGGCTCATTTGTTTTCCTTTTCTGTGCATGTTGCTCTACAAATTCAGAAGAAAGCAGAAAATTCTACATTTTCTTCATAACTTTTGATATTAGAATAGAATAGAATAGAATAGAATAGAATAGAATAGAATAGAATAGAATGTGATCTGGATCCTTAGTACATAGAATTCTTTATTGGCCAAGTGCCAGCGTTCCAGAAAAACTCAACTCCAATTTAAAACTCTGAGACAGGCATTTTCTCAAAGTTTCTTTTTGTTAGAGTAGTTATACTGGCACATCTGGGAAAACCCGAATCTGAGAATTCCAGGTTTTCCCTTAGTAATTCAAAAGTCCAAAACCAACCCCTGCACCCATCAGTCCATCGCATGGTCCAATCACTATCCACCCCAGCTAGAGACATCCCTTCAACTACTCCTCCTGCAGGTGCAGGAATAACATGACCTTTACCAAAAAAAAAAAAAAAGAATGCTATTATGTCTAACTACCAACACTCTATAATTCCCCCCTCCTACTTTCCCAGGCACAAGAATGTGGCACCATGGAAGCTTCTGGTACTAATATGGCTTCCAAAGCTGACACCAAGTGTGATTGGACACACAAGGAATTTGTCTTTGGTGCATATGTGTACATAAAAAGAAAAGATACATTCGTCAAGTATCATAAGGTACAACACTTAATGTTATGATAGAGACCATGTTTAATACAGTCAAAGTTCAGTAGTTTACAAATTCAAAAAAAAGTATGAGAGAATCTGCAAAATCCAAAGCATTAATTACTTTAGGACACTGATGTTTTATGAAACTAATTTGTTATTTATATTATATTGAATTGGTTAGTAAGTACATATTGCTTCCTATGCTGGAGGCAAGACACAGTGCTTCCCAATGGCAGTGGCAAGGGAATTTTGCATCAAGTGGTTACATCCCACGTTATTGTTGTAAGGTACATAATATGCACAAGTCTATCCCAAAGTGGTTTGTCATTTTTTTTAATTTGTCAATTGCTTACAAGATAATAGGTATAAGTAAAAAACATAGTTATGAATATATGGATACATATAAGAAAAATAAAAAAAATGTATAAAAGAAACAATAGGACAGGGATGGTAGGCACGTTGGTGCGCTTATGCACGCCCCCTACAGACCTCTTAGGAAAGGGATGAGGTCAATAGTAGGCAGTCTAAAAGTTTTTGGGGTTTCGGTTATCTCTGAGAAGTTTTCTGTGCCTAACCCAGAGCTTTGATATTTGAGAGATTTTACCAGGTACACCTAAAGGTGTTGACAGAAGGCCAGAGCAAGACTTTGGGGGATATGGCTCACTGAACACATGCATGGGGACAGATCTCCGGAGGATTTCTCCCTGGAGTGTTGCTCTTCTACCTTTTAAACTGAAGGGACAGGTTGATATCCCATCAGTTTTTATGATCCACATGGTTAGGATGTGTCAAAGAATTTCCCCTAACGACCCTTCAATAAGCTGGCAGATTGCTTTGGAGTTGAACTCTGAAGCTGTCTGCATGCCAAAAGCTGGGAGGGAAGAGGCTGTTTGGGGGTCGAAGAAGCCATCCTTTTTTGAAATCCATTTTTCAAACAGACAGTAAGTTAGGCCTTCTGTTAAGTCTGGAAGGATGGGTCCGAGAACGGAGACGAGACTCAGATAGCAACAACAGCTCTTTATTAGTGACTTCAGATCTGAGCGAAATATCCTAGCCGCAGCAGCCCCTTTTATAGAGCTGGCTGCAGCTAGGCAGCCAATGACAGCGATTTGAGCTTGCCGCACTTGGTTTGCCCAATCGCGGCAGCCTGCTAACTAGCCAATCGGATCAGTCTGAGGCGACCCATCACGACCCGCTGTTAGTGGACCAATCCGAATGCAGGCTTTCAAGCCTGCTAGTCCGGAACACCTTCCTTTCTTAATCACCTTTAAAGATTATTATTCTATCTTAAATCAACTTAGTAGAGGCTCTTTCTAGCAACAGTCTGCTATATCTTTTTGAAGACCTGTGTCATTTTAGGGATTTCTTTTGTTTTAAAGAACAAGGAAGCCAAATAAGGGGGCTGGCTGAGAGAAAAGTAAAAAAAGTTGATGGGGAAAAATAAAGATTGAAATTCGTGGTTTCTAGTTTACTATTGTAGTAACTGTCAGCTTGATCTTCTTAACTTTGAGTGGCTAAAACTTTCCGATTCTGATTCTGACTAAAAGAAGAAACCAAGATGATGGAGCAAAGTATTATAGATATATATGAAAGGTCTCTAAATAAAATATTTGAAAGGTTTCTAAATAAAATATGCCAATTTGGGGGCCAATTGCTCTCTGATGATCCTCTCAAAGCACTTCTGACATGCAGACATGTGCAGGATATTACCAAACTGCAGAAACAACTTTTCAAGTAGCTGAAAATGCAGAGGAGTATATCACATCCTTGGAAGAAATGGATATCAACTTTCATTTTCACTCGCACTATTATGGTTCAAATGTAAACCTCTAAACACAAATGAAAGAAGAGTAGTGAGAAAAAAGACAAATGTTGTTTTTTTTCTTTAAGGACATTAACAAGGTTGAGGATTACATAATAAAAAGAAAGGATTACAAGTTTTTGATACTTCCAGAGAGAAAAAAGATTTTATTCCATGAAGATAAGCTAGAAGGAGTGACTTAAACCTAATGAGTTAACTGGATTCAAGATGTATTTTTCTCTACCTGATATGTGCAACTGAAAGAAAGGTTTGACTCAAAATTTGAAAATGCATTTTTTTTAATTTTATGTGTGTGTGTGGATATATATAAAATATAAAAATAAAAAAATTATTACAAAAAAAGTTATCTAAGCTCTCTCTCTCTCTGTATGTGTATATATATATATATAATTTCTTAAGTTTTCGTGGGTATTTATATGTATGATATTCAGCTTTGTTCAGGTATTTTCCCACATCATTATAGTTGTGCTTTTAAAGTTGTAGCGACGTTTCGGCAGAATCTCATCTGCCATCATCAGGCTTGTTTATTAGGCTTGTCTGTGTGTCAGGCTTTCACGGCCATTTCTGTTTTAAATTTGGGGCTAGCCTACTGCTGTTCCAGAATGTTTTTTTCTTCATCCTGGTTGGTTGGGAGTCTTGGTCTGTGTTTATTGGTCTTGGGGGTTTGCTGTGTTCTGCTTGATTGGTGTTTCTAATATCTTCGGTCTGTTTTGTAGAGGTTTTTTTGTCTTGATTGGCTAGCAGCATTGTGTTTTTTGTATTGGGGGCTTTTAGTGCAGCTTAGCTTCAAGTGAATGGCCGGCTATAGTTTACTAGGAAGCTAGGTTTCATCTGGGTGCCCGGTTGGGGTGTGTTTGGGCTGGAGGTATGGGGGGGGGTCTGTTTGTGCCCAGGTGTTTGCCTGGCTTGTGGTGTGGAGATTTTTTTGTTTGAGAGTGCAGGCTTCCAGATAATTGACAGTCTGGGGGAATCATCTCTTCTATTCATGCTTTCAGGTCTTTTTTTCCAATCTCTATGGCTTCTCTGATAATTCTGTAGCTGGGGTTTTCTATAGTGGCTAGGGTTTTGGTACCATTGAAGTCGATGCTATGACCTGTAGCTTTCATGTGTTGGACTAGTGAGGAAGTGTGTTCCAGCTTTTTTACTGCATTTTTGTGTTCATCCAGGCGGGTACATATTCTTCTATTGGTCTGTCCAATGTATGTGGCAGGGCATGATGCACAGGGGACTTGGTTTTCCTTGGTTTTCCAGGTCAATTTTATCTTTGGAGTTTCTTAGGATGGCTGCTACTTTTCTGTCTGTTTTGAAGGCAGTCTTGATGTGATGCCTGTGCAGTATCTTACTTATTTTGTCTTATGTAGGGCTGACCTGCCATTGGCCATAGAGAATCGCCATGGAAGAGCCAGAGGAGGAGGAAAGCTGGCTGTAAATAGGTTGAGATGGGTGGCTGGGTATAAAGGAGGCGTGACCAAGGGTCCGTACCTAAACACCTCATTCCAGCCTACATAACGCCAGGAGAGTTTTGATCACGTTCTGGCTGCCATATTGATTTTTTTTTTTTTACCACCCTTGCAGACATCCCTTGAATTGGACAATCTGGGAAGATATATCCAAACAATGGCAAGAGAGGAGAAATGACAAATAGAAGCCATGCTCCGTGTCAGGAAATTTCTTCCAGACCGGTTATATAAAAGTCATCAGGGATTCCCTGAATAGAGAGCAGTTGTCTTTGGGTTGCTACTGTGAGAACAGAATACTAGATGACATAAGCATTTGATATGCTCCAGTGACATTTTCATATGCACTTAAATAAAATCTGTTTGCTTCTTACTGAGTTTCAAAAATCCACCTTGGCAACTTTAAGATTGATAGACATCATCCCAGAATTCCTCATCCAGTCATGCTGACCGGGGAAATCTGGGAGTTGAAGTCCACAAGTCTTACGGTTGCCAAGCTTAGAGACCCCCGCTTTAGAAAAAGATACGGGCTTGGTAAGTGCTGTAACTGGACAGTGGTAAGGCAGCATTGTCTCTATAAATTATTAATCACATTTATATGGCTGTTTATCTCAGAAAAAAAATATTATTTGGGGCTCTATACTGCCTTTGTTGCTTTAATCTTTTAATTATATGTTTTCATGAGGAAAATCTACCTATGTGATTGATAGAATTAACAAGCTCAGATAGAGACTAAGCAAATTTCCATAGATAAAAACCCTAAAGGAGCAAAGCAAGTCAAGAAACATGGGAAACCCCCACTCCAACACAATACCCCTGAAAAAGAAAAACAAGAATCCAAGAAGAAAACAGCATGGATCTCTCTGACAAATTGAAAGACAAAAAGGACAAGTACAAAAAAAAATGCAAAGAGGGACACTTAACTCAGGCAAGTGGCCTGAATCTGCTAAGGCTCAGAATGAACAAAAACTTGCAACGAAAGTCAAAGATAATAGAAAAAAAGTGCTACAACATATACATAACAAGAAAAAAGTCAAGGAAACAGTAAGTCCACTAAAGAGGGAAGATGGCAAGGAAGTAATAGGCAGTAGAAAGAACTCTGACTTTGCATCAGTCCGTGCAAAAAGAAATTATAGCCCGTTACCAAAAACCTAATTGTAAAAGACAGACTAAAAATTAAAATTAAAATAAGCAAGAAAATGATAAGAAAACACCTGTCTAGCCTTGATAAATATAAATCACCAGGACTTGATGAATTACATCCCAGAGTTCTGAAGGAGCTGGCAGAAGTATTAATGAAGTATTAATACTACTTTATAAATCTTTAGTAAGACCACACCTGGAATATTGCATCCAGTTTTGGTCACCACATTACAAACACAGTGTTGAGGCTTTGGAAAAAGGGCAAAGAAGAGCAACTAAGACAATTAAAGGCCTGGAGACAAAAACATATGATGAACAGTTGCAGGATTTGGGTGCGGCTAATCTAGAGAAAGGACAAAGTAGGGGTGATAGAAATATTCCAGTATTTGAGGGAGCACCACAATGAAAAAGGGTTAGCTTATTTTCCAAAGCATCAGATGGAATACAACCAACAATGGGTAGAAAATAATCGAGGAGAAAAGCAAACTGGAATTAAGGAGAAACTTCCTAATAGTGAGAACAATTAACCTTCAGTGGAACAGCTTACCTTCAGAAGTTGTAGGTACTTCATCGCTAGGCTTTTTAAAGAAAAGACTGGACAGCCATCTGTCTGAAGTGGTAAGAGTGTCTCCTGCTGGAGCAGGGGATTGGACTAGAACAGCGGTTGCCAACCGGTGGGCCATGAAAATTTTTTGATGGGCTGCAGCATGCTGAGGTGGGGAGGCGGGGCAATCCTGCAGTCTCCCGTGTCGTGGCTGCTGCCTCCTGCCTCAGCGCATCGAGGAGACCGAGCAGCACTGGAAAGAGCGCGGGCCTCCTGAGCCACAGGAAGCAGCTGCTCAACCCCCTCTTCCTCCTCGCCAGAAGTTCTCACACGCTCAGCGGGGAGGAAGAGGCTTGTGGCGTCCAGAGGGGCAGTGAGTGCTTTGCACATGAGCGCTTCTGTCGAGGAGGAAGAGAAGGTTTGGGGTGTGTGAGCCTCCCCCTTACAACATCTTCCCTTGAGGACATCACTGACAGCTGCTCAACCTCCTCGATGCGCGGAGGCAAGAGACAGGAGGTGACACCAATTCAGAGGATCCTTTCCTCTCACCTCCACCCCCTCTCAGGCCAGGCCTATGCCACAATCTCCCACGTGTTTATCTTTCATTATCCCTTCTTCTATTGTCCTGCTAATGGATCACAATTGACCATTTAATAAGGCTATTAACAACATACTTGAAAAAGTGTGGATTCCTCCGGATGGAGGAGATTGCATTCCCAGAGAGGTACAGTTTCATTCTCAGGGGGGTGAAACGTAAACCAGATGGATTCAGATTGATTTAGATGGGACAATCATGTGTCTCAATAGGAGAGGGGTGTAACTGATTGTAGGGATGTGTTATTACTTGTTTTACAACACGTGAAAGGTTAAAGAAATATGTTCCACAACAGCAAGATAAGAAATGCCTAGAGCGATAAATACTTCTACATATATAAGAAAACAACTGCCTAACATCAAGATAAGACATGCCTATCTATAGAGTAACTCTCTACTTAATGCTATAATATATTTTATTTCTTTATTTATTATCCTTTACTTTAATAGGAACAATGAACTACTTAATCCTTTTCATGTAGCCATCCTATCCAATGTTAATTTATTCAGTTTATCAAATTTTGCTCCTTGTCCTAATTAGGTAATAGCAAACAAAATAGCAAACAAATGCTTTTTGAGGTCAACAAGGCTTTGCAGAAGCCGAAATGCAATTTTCTTGCTTTGTAAACTATCAAGGCACAGCATCATATCATCTATTTATCACTACAGTGAGATTTTTTTCAGTTGGGTACTTTGCCTCTTAAACATTGCCCTCGAAATAATAAAAGAATACATTATTTTCCCAAAGAAAGGAAACTCCAAATAAGGTGCCTTTATTTTTCAAATGTGTGATCAGGCTTCTAATGCTGTTTGCATATAAGACAATTCTATATATTTGCTTATGCCCTATACAGGTAGTTCTTAATTTATGACTGGTTGCTTAGCAACCACTTGAAGTTACAATGGACCCTTCCCCCCCCAAAAAAACATTATTTATTATCTGGATTCAAAGGTCCAATGCTTATCCCCCACAGTTACATGCGTACATTTTGGATGCTTGGCAACCAGCCTGCTTTTATTGCCATTTGCAGCATCCTGCAGTCACTTAACTACAACGGTTGTGTCAGAATTGCCATCCTGTGCTTCAGCCTTGCTTTGCTAGGTGTCAGCCTGCCATAAGCTATGAAAGGGGGAGAGCTCTTGGGAGGGGAAAACAGAAACCATTCATGTCTCCCCAAGACACCAGCTCATTGTCCCAAGGCCAGAGGCTTGGGAGTGGAATGTAGAAGCTCACCATCTAGCTAGCCATTGCTGGAACTGTTACCAAAATAACTTATGCAAATGTGACTGAATAATGGGGAGATAACGGGGGTAGGAACAGAAAATAAAAAGTTAACTGGGGAAGCTTGATGTGCAAACTTTCAGATCTGGCTTTGCTGTACTGTGTGTTAATATGATCCATATTCTTTGGTACATTTCACCAGTTGGGTGATATATTTTGATACATTTTGGACAGTACTGGAGGAAGATGCCACCTATGAAAAATTTTATATAGGTTTTCTTTATACGATGTGGCCAATGTTATTTTTTTGAATTTACTTCTTGATTACCAACTAAGCCACGCCCACAGAACCATTTGTTAAAGAATTTGAATCCCACCCTGGCCTTGAAGGTCATCTAGTCCAACCCCGCTGCTCAAGGCAAGAGACCTTATATTATTCCAGACAAATTGTTGTCCAATATTTTTTGGAAAACCTCCAGTGATGAAACACGCACAACTCTGGGAAGCCAGCTGTTCCATTGATGAATTGTTCTCACTATTCTTCATATTGTTCTTCAAGTTTTAGAATTGTGCTAGTTACCCTTAAGTGACACACTGTATGGTAAGATAAGTCTACTGTGCTAAATGGAACTTACTTCCAGAGAAATGAACCAAAATTCCTGTCTCTCTAAAATGTGGTATTCTGTTGTAATTTATTGATCTGGTTTAAAGCATTAAATGTTATAATATTCAGCAGCGCTATGTTGTATTTGATAGAAAACTGGAGAAAAATCTCTAAAATCTTTTAACTTTGAACCTCTGCTTTTAAAACAAGAATTTACTAAGTACCATAAAAAAGGGATGTTAATTTAATATGCAGTATTAAATAGAACAAAAGTAGCCTGTTCAAAAAAGACATGATGTAAGCTGGGTTTATTGATATACAGCTGTGAAATATTTACAGTGCTATAATTTAGATTATGTCTCCTAATGTTTTGTCTTTTTTTGCAATTTTCTTTACAAATAGATTTAAACTGTAAAACTTTTAGCTGACATACTAACATACTTGCTTATGTCTCTAACTGCAGATGGATACACAACTGATGATATTGGTTTCTACTGGATTGGAGGGGAATCAGCTGTTAGCGGAGTTAATAAAATTGAGCTCCCTCAGTTCTCGATTATTGATTACAAAATGATCACAAAAAAAGCAAAGTTTGCAACAGGTAAGCACCAACCAGCTGCAAACATAGACTGGAAACATTACCAGAAAACAAATACATTTGTGACATGACTTCATTTCATTTGTTTCAAATAGGGGCTTATCCCCGCCTGTCCCTGAGTTTCCGACTGAAAAGAAATATCGGGTATTTCATTCTGCAAACCTACATGCCTTCCACTCTAATTACAATTCTGTCTTGGGTATCCTTCTGGATCAACTATGATGCATCTGCTGCAAGAGTTGCACTAGGTAAATTATTTCTTGGATGATGCTACTGTTGGAAATTGTTTTTTGGGGGGGGGGTAATTTTCTGTTTAATTTGCACCCAACAGCCTTCCAGCCAATTAATGTATTCAGATTAGAGCAAAAAGCACAGACCATGTCACACCCTTCAGCTAGCAAATATATATATATAGCTTGATACCTATTTATTAAATATCATCAAAGATAAAAAAAATATTTCATTTGTCAAAATAGACAAAAAGTAACCAAAAGCAAAGACAAATGTGAACAATAGGCAAGAGAAAAATGGAGTTAATAGCAACAATTTAAGAGAGCCAGTTTGATGGAGAGGTTATAGATGTAGATATAGATGTAGTTTACAAACCAGAGATTGTGAGTTCTAGTCCCACCTTGGGTAGAAAACCAGGTTGGGGGCCTTGGACCAGTCATTCCCTCTGTCTAGGAATAAGGCAAGGGCGAACTACTTCAAAAATCTTGCCAAGAAAACTGCAGGGACAAGTCCAGGAAGTCTCCAGAAGCCAACACTGGTTTGAAAGCACCAAAAAAAGAAAAATCAACAATCTACATTATCTCTAGATTAAACTAGACTAGACTAGTTTACCAAAGTTGGAAGAGATCTGGTAAGCATCTAGTCCAACCCCCCTACCCAAACAGGAGACCCTATCAAGAAACTTAATGGCACGTAATCAACTAATCAAATCCTGCAGGTGGGAAGAAAACATGGTGAAGCAAATTTATCTTAAAATGCCAGAGATTTTTCAATAATAATGTATATCTGTCAGAATTATATACATTTAACTCACAAACATCTATACAAAATCTTTGACTTATGCACATAAGACTTTCCTAGGAAGATGTGCTCCTAGATCAAACATCCAGGTCAAATATTCTAACTTGGTGAAATGTAGTTGAAGACAATTTCCCGTAACTTAAGAATCAGCATGTATCCTGCAATTTTTGAGGCATGTATCCTGCAGTTTTTCCATGTACAGCCAGCATTGTACATGGAATATTATTCAGATCATGGTAGTGTTAAGCTTCTGCTGCCTTAGCAAGAAACAAACTCATATTATTTCCCCTTGTCCCAAAGTCTCCAAGGTCTCAGCTACTCACTGTGGCAAGTCTTAAGAGCTGTAATTCCCAAATCTGATTGATACAACGGAAAAGATGGTAAAAGGCATAGAAAACTAGAGCATTGTAGAAATGGCTCAGGCAGCGAGGTGGATGCCTGGGCTGGGAATTCTGTATGATGTGGTATCTTCAGAAATGAAGTATGTCCTTAGAAAGGTAACTGTTTCCTTCTCTGTAGGAATCACCACTGTGCTGACAATGACGACTATTAGCACTCACCTCAGGGAAACCCTTCCCAAAATCCCATACGTGAAGGCAATTGACATCTACCTTATGGGCTGCTTCGTGTTTGTGTTCCTTGCCTTATTGGAATATGCATTTGTCAACTACACATTCTTTGGTAAAGGCCCTCAACACCAGAAGAAAGCAGCAGAAAAAGCCACCACTGAGAGGAAGAAAGTGGAGATGAATAAAGTTCAGGTAACCAATTCTCTGAAAGTTGATATAGTTTCCTATTGATCTGAACAAGCATTGCTGAAGCAGAAGATTATAGCGCTCCAAACAAGATCATTTGCAAGCGAATCCTTATTACAAATGTGAATATGCTTCATAAAGTGGCCTAATCTTCATTGAAAACCAATTTTGGGAAAAACGATTTTTGAATTAGAGAATATGAAAGGAATGAGCATCAGAACATATTCAGAATATTCAATAGTTCATCATGTCAGTAATTAGTATAAGATATTCAATAATCTGTGATTTTAATATCAATATTTATTGTTTAAATATATTTCTCTCAAAGTTAGCCTGGAAATATATTTGTGCACTCCATACATCCATAAATGTATGTATAAAGCAGAAAACTTTAAAATTGATGTGGGAAATCTGTTGATCATCTTATACTGATCATCTGTTTTTATTGTATTATGGACCTGGGTGTGAGAATTTACATTTTTGACACATGCAAGAAATATTAGAGTAAAATAAAGAATCCAACAAGATCAATAGTGAAAAAAGTAAAATACTGCACATAGACAGGAAAAAAAAATCAAATCAAATGCACAGCTATAAAATAGACAGGACCTGGCTCAACGGTAGTAACTGTGAGAGCGATGTAGGATCCTAGTGGTCAACAGCTTATGAGCCAGCACTGTGCTGCAGCTACCAAAAACACCAATACGGTCATGAGCTGCATCAACAGGGAAAACATCAAGGTCACAAGAAGTAATAGTACTGCTCTATGCGGCACTAGTGAAGCCACATTTGAAATACTGCATCCAATTCTGATCGCCATGATACAAAAAGATGCTTTTAAAAAAATCTAGAAACAGTGTAGAGAAAAGCAACATAGATGATAAGAGATCTGGAAATTGAATAGATGAATGTCGTGGCAATTTTGGCAATTTTAAGGTGCATGGACTTCAATTCCCAGAGTTCCCCAAGGCAGCATGTAGTTCGTCCATCTTAAACTTGCCAAGACTGAAAAACGCTGATCTGCAGAGAGGGATTTTTCCTTTCCTCTTTTACTGGTTCTTACTTACTTATAAGCAATCATAATGCAAAATCCTCACTTCCACCCCGTTCCAGAGCAACCACCATTCCCTCACTAACCTGCATTCCAGTGTGCAAAAGAAGACCGTGTGACTACCAGTTTAAAAAAGGTTCAGTCAGACCGTCCAAAAAAGAAGTTCTTCCGAAAAAAGAAGTTCCAACTTCTTTTTTGGAAGGTCTGACTGAACTTTTTCTTAAAACTGGTAGTCACATGGTCTTCTTTTGTTGCCCTGCATGGAGGAGAATGGAGCTGGAAAGCAGGTTAGTGAGAGAATGGTGGGTGTTCTGGGATGCCTACGTGCAGGGCAACAAAAGGCGACCATGTGACTACCAATTTTAAGAAAAAATTCAGTCAGACTTCCAACTTCTGAGGGGAAAAAAGATCTCCCGAAGTTGTAAGGTCTGACTGAAATGTCTGATTAGTCTCCCAGCTGATCAGGGCTCTTGTTCCATTGCCTCCTCATGGCTCCCAGCCATGAAACCCATAGTAGGCCTCCCTGCAGCTCCCTGGGAGCAAGAATGAGATGAGGAGGGAAGGGCAGGGAGGGGAGGGACGGGGAGGGACGGGGCCAGCCAGAATTTTTACTACCAGTTTGCCCGAACCAGCCTATCCCGGCTGAATCCCATCACTGGACATGATAGTAGTATTCTAATATTTGAGAGGTTGCCCCAAAGAAGAGGATATCAACTTATTTACCAAAGTACTGGAGGGCAGGACAAGAAACAACGGATGGAAACTGTTCCTCTCCTTAATTAGTTTATCTCCCGAATGAGTTGTTTCTCTCCTTAATTAACCTGGAACTAAAGAGAAAGTTCCTAACAGTAAGGACAATTAATCACTTGAACAGCTTACAGTCAGAAGTTGTGGGTGCTTCATCACTGGAGGTTTTTAAGAAGAGACTGGACAGCCAGTCACTTGTCTGAAATGGTATAAGGTCAGGGGTGGGATTCAAATTTTTTAACAACCGGTTCTGTGGGCATGGCTTAGGTAGTGGGCATGGCTTGGTGGTCATGTGACTGGCTGGGTGTGGCCAACTCAACATCACTCACATTGAGGCATGCATTTCCTCTCCTGGCCTCTCATGACTGTGGCGATGTTGCAACAGTCGTAAGTGTGAAAAATGGTCCTAAGTCCCTTTTTTCAGTGCCATTATAACTTTGAATGGTCACTCTACACAAGTAAAATACCAGCAAAGAAGGGGAAAAAAACTCCAGAGAGGTTCCTGAGACAGGAAGTCTCGTCCTGCCGAGAATGTAATAAGGATTAATGGAGAGGCAGTTTCTGTAAGCAACACCAGAATGTTTCCTTCCTGACTTCCTTACAGGATTAGGCCAGTAATTTCTTCTAACAACCGGTTCTCCAAACTGCTTAGAATGTTAACTGGTTCTAGCAAATAGGTGAGAACCGGTAGAATCCCACCCCTATATAAGGTGTCCTGATTGAGGCGGGGTTGGATAGGGGTCGGATCCTACCAGCATAACAACCGATTTGGTGAGCGTAGGCTTTGCCACAAGGAATGAATAAAAGAAGGCAAGCTTACATAGTATCAGGGTGGCACCCTCTTTGTCCTTTGCTAGCCCACATCCCATCCCGGCCATGCTGTAGATGCCACTAAGTACATCCCAAGCTTACTGGGTGGCATTATTGCCCCATTTCACCAGAGAGCACTTATTCCTCAGTGAGAATGTGATGATCTGTCAGGAATGGTGTAGAGTCTTCTGCTTGGGCAGGAAGGGGGATTAGCAGTAGTAGGATACTTTTTTTTTTACTACCAGTTCTGTGGGTGTGGCTTGGTGGGCGTGGCAGGGGAAGGATACTGTAAAATCTCTAGGCAGAGGTGGTATTTGTTGGTTCTCCCAACGACTCGAAATTTCCGCTACCGGTTCTCCAGAGCTGGTCAGAACCTGCTGAATACCACCTCTGGGGGTTAGACTAGATAACCTACAAGGTCCCTTCCAACTCCATTAATCTGTTAATCCCTGGTGAAACACATCACAGATTGTCCCTGTTTCTCTTCTTGGTTTTACTCAAATAATAGCCTCCATTCTTTACCCAAGGGTAAAAAGTGCTATGTTCGTTTCTTAGATTTTAAGATAATTCTCATTTAGTGATTGACTCATTGAGCAATCATTCACAGTTACAGTGGTGATGAAAAGTAATTTTACACCAGTCTTCAATTCACAACCTTCACAGATTAGTAAAGCAAAAAATACTTTGTAAGTGCAGCTGCAGTTTCTCTTAGTGACTGTTTCACTTTACTACCAAGATCGTGGTCACAACTGTGGTCACTAAATAAGGCTTAGCTTCCTCATGTACTGCAAAGTCACTGTAAAATAGACAATAAAGAATGTTGCCATTGCCAGAAACGAAAGAATAAACTGAAATAAAATGACAAAACGTTCAGGAAAACAAAACAAGATTCTATTTCAGCAAATTCTCTCAATATTCCCCGTATAAGCTGACACTAGAAAAAAAATATCCAGACTTACAGTATGGGACTTGAAATGTATTGTGCTGAAGCTAGTTTTGACTAATCTAAACTTCACTGAAAGGAACAAGACTATTAGGAACTAAATAAATTAGTTTTTAAGATGTCCTTAGAAGGAATGGATTTTCCTTTTTTTTAAATCTTTTTTTTGGGGGGGGGTGGATGGGGAGAACATCATTCAATCTGGAGTGGGCCATTGTTTTGGGTAACTTGCAAGAATTGAGGAGGGGTTGGATAGAGCACTAGAAATTTCTAAAGTGTCATCCTCCTTTAGATTGACACCTGTGGGAATATCCTTCTTACTACCTTGGAAATGAGAAATGAAGTCAGCCGCTCCGATGTGCTTGCAAGTTTGAATGATCCGAGAGCCACCATGTACTCTTATGGTAGTGCCAGCATCCATTACCGGAGACCACCTACTATGAAAGACCCCAACAGCAGAAGCACCCTGGACAGACATACTGCCCACCAAAAGGGACGACTACGGAGAAGAGCATCACAGCTCAGAGTCAAAATCCCAGATTTGACTGATGTTAATTCCATAGACAAGTGGTCCAGAATGGTCTTTCCTATCACTTTTATCCTTTTTAATGTTGTCTATTGGCTTTATTACGTGCGCTGAGTTATGCTGTGATCCCTCCATCAAGTCATCCTAGATACCATTTCTTCTTCTCTTCACTTTCTGTCAATCTTAAGGAAAATTCACAGTACGGAGTCCACCTATTCAGTGGGCTTTTACTCATATTCCCCAGTTTAAACCCTGTATATTCCAAAAAAACCAAAAGTATCTCTTTGAATATCATCATTCTTTTAAATCTGCTTTCAAAGAGCAAAGATGTTGAAGACACGTGTTTTTCTCCTGTTTTGTTTTACCCTATTTCTGGTAATCTTCCCCCTTTTTTTTCCTTAACATTTAAAATGTGAAATGAAATTCTGTCTAATTCCACCCACTCCAAAACTGATGTCTAATGGCATCATAACAGTGTTTTCCAAATAAAGTTAAAACATCTGTCTGCAAACAAGACAGATGATAGCTTCAATCATATGCACATTTACTTAGAAGGAGACCCAACTACACAACTCCTGACAAATCACACATTGGTTTTCAGTGCAGGTCTTTTATTATGAATAAGCTACCAGAACAATATATAATTTTACAGTGTGAAAAAATATACATGGGTACACAGAGGTCTACCAATATTGATGGGAAAAAGAACAGCATTGTTAAATAATTTATTAATTTGTAAATGTCAAAACATTTTTGTAAATTAAAATGTGCTCCTGCTGAAACAGGCAGCATATATTTTTCAAATGATTAATGCTTTTAATACACATCTTTAAATATTGGAGATGGTAAGAAATAGCTTAGAAAGAACATGGTTTTTCTCTCAGATAATAAAAGTTCATCTCTTGAAAAGTGGTACTGCTGTGATGAATTAATGGATTTCCTTTAAACAAAAATAATTATATTCTTCAGAATTATTACTTTATTTATATATACATTTATGCAGCTTTAATTAATATTTGATTACAATTCATACATTCGGTCAATAAGGATACCTTTATGAAGTGACAATGCTGGAAGGAATATATACCAGTAGAAGTCTACAATAGTTGCAAAGCTTTACTGTAGTGTATTGATTTAACATAATACTTTAAGTTTTGCTGGAAGAAAAATATTTTCATTTTTACTTCCGTTAAAGGCTACTTTAAACCTGTATCAGGTTATCGCTTTAACTATCATCCTTCTCTCCCAGGAATCCTGGGAGTTATTGTTGGGAGAAGCGGGAAAGACATTGAGAATTCTTTAGGGGTTATTTTTGCCAGATAATAGAAATTTACATTCCATGGGGAAAGCTGTGGCTATGGCATACATTTATTTTAGGTGCCAATGTGGATGTATCTCTAGTCACATCATTGGGTTTTTTTTATGCCTTTTCTTTAGCAGAGAACAGCCCTAAGATTGCCTGACCGAGATCATTCAACCTTCAAAGCCCCTCTCTGACTATAATTGCCAAAGCACCAAAATCAGTGGCACAAATTATCTTTTATTCTGAGGTGGAAAAAATTGAAATCTCACAATAAGCTTTAAAATGGACTCCCTCCCTTTTTTTTTAAAAAAAAAAGGAGGATTTCCCAAATCCTCCAGACCAAGCTACTCTATGGGTGTGGTTTGGGCAACACCGTTCCCTGGTCTTCAGTCCTTTTACAAAATTGTAAACATTGGCAGCATATCTTGGCCACCAAAATTTGGCCCACCATTATGGTAGGAGACAGGGTGAGAAAAGAGGATATTTTTTTTCCTTCTTGCTATTCTAATTCAAATAAATAGTGTTCCATCCTACAGTTTCTGTTTTCAGGAAAGCTGGTTCTAGTGTCCATAATGATGCAAATAGCAGACATGAGAAAAAAATAATCCAAACTGAAATCAAGATGGAATGTAGATAATAAAAGCCTCCCATTGAACTCGGCCTTCAGATAGCAGCCTCTGCTTTTGAGTTAGAGGGGGAAAGCATGCCAGAGTCAAGTAATCAATGGCATAGCAATTATAATCCCTTGATATAATGTATCCCATAATAGGATCATCAGATCTGGCCTGCAAACATCTGCAAAATTGTTAGCTGGAAGAGGAGATGTTGTTATCTTGTTTGTTGCCATCTACTGGTGATCTGAATTTTTGCAGCACCAATAAATAGCCCCAAAATGATGAAAAAGGAATAAAGTGTCATAAATAGTTCAAGACCTGTTATTATTTCATTATTTTATAAGGTGGAAGACTATTTATTTTATGTATTACTAAAGCAATTGATAATTATTTCATGAGCAGAACATGATCAAGTACAGTGTAGATCTCCTCCCTCCCACGCCAGTGTAGATGAAGGGACCAAATTCAGAGGAAAAGAAAAATCCACGTCCATTCAGACGTTGGAAATAACATAGAGGCTGATTGGAAAGAAATGTTCTGTTTATTGATGAGCACAGCCACCAACAGGATATGATTCTGGGACAGCTGGCCAAATGGTTGAGTGAGAGGATGGATTTAGATGGGTTTCTGTGACTTTGAACTGTTCTGGGGATTCTGCAATGAAGGCACTTGTCTTTTGATAAATGGTAGTCGGTTAATCCTATTATGTCCTAAAAGGTCATGTCCTGTCCTTCTTAATCCCATCACCCGGAGCTAAAGATGTTTTGTTTATGAATAGATTGTCTCAGACTTCTTAATGGGCCCAAAATCTCCATCTCGAAGGATTTCTGTGGGAAGCTGTTTTTATTGTGCAGGAAATTGGGGCTGAAGCATGTTTCTCCATTTCTCCTTTGGGGGAATATAACATTCTGTCTCTTTTAATATTCTCCCAAATATTTCATTCTTCTAGGAGGGTGGGGTGCGTGATTATTTCTTACAGATGTATTTCGATTACATCATCTTACAGTGCCCCCCATTGAGAGTGGCATTATAGTAGCACAATATTGCATTAATTGTATCTTAGAAATCACGTTTTTAAAATTTTCCTGGGAATAACAAATTTCCCCTTTAATTTAGTTATACTGTTGTGTGACGACGGACAAAAGTTATATTCATTATATACCATCAGATTCCCCCTTTTTCTGTGACTTTCTCCCTTGACAGAGCATCCTTTGAAAACAATTTGGAATATCCTTTGAACTGAATGCAAACACAACCCCCTCCCTTTGCTATTAATGAAAGCAATGTCACTTTTTTAGATTACCACACACAACACGGAAAAAGAGGGCCTAACTTTAAGAGTCTAATTGCTGACAGTAGCTGTTTTCAAGAATAGTAGAGAGGTGCTGCTTGTAGAGATCCAATATATACTCTGTGTGTGTGTGTGTGTGTGTGTGTGTGTGTGTGTATACAAAAAAAATTGATGTGATATGAAACTATCCAAAAGTATCAGTATATATTATTAGTAATTATGTTATTATTATCGGTATATATTACAATTGATTTCGTAGAAGCTGTAGAAACCATCTATTTCTTTGGTAAATAGTTTGGTGGCAAACTTCTTCATAGTTCCCAGTCCTTCTTTTTTAAGGAGGGAGCTAAGATTCATGAATAAAAGTATAATAGTATAATTTTCTGTGCAATGATGGATGGTCATAACTAATCAAACGGGAGAGGGTGGGCGTAATAGAGGTGTGAACCCTCTCAAGATTCAGTTCACACCTGTTGATAATGTCCTTTAGCAATTAGACCTCATCAGTTACACACAGTGAGTTTATTATGCCAAAGTGCCCTTAGTATGAAAGCTTGTACTTATCATATCACTGAAAACTCAGGATATAGAACCACTTTGCTTTGAGTTAATCTGTAAATATATAGTGTTTACAGAACTGGAAATTGAAACATTAACATATAATTGTTTGCTGAAAATTTACTTCGAAGCATCTGTTGCAGATGAGAAGACACAGTTGAACACATGAGTTTCCATTTATTTGTTTGTTGTCTTTAAATTATTGTTGATTCCTGATAACTGCCTGGATTAGCCCCTTAAGTTTTATTGGCAAAATTTTAGAAATGTTTTTCCATTGCCTGCTTTCTAGGGAAGAAAAGGAGTGACTGACCTAAGGCCACCCAGTTGGATTTGTGCCCAGGGCAGGTCTAGAATTCATAGTCTCTCAGCTTCTAGCCTCAAGAGCTATGGTTAGCATTTAGTATTGCAGGCTAATTCACTGCTCATTCCCAGGAGTTCAATTCTGATTGGCTCAAGGTTGACTCAGCCTTGCATCCTTCCAAGGTTAGTAAAATGAGGACCCAGATTATTGGGATCAATATGCTGACTCTTAAACTGCTTAGAGAGGACTGCAAAACACCATGAAGTGGTGGCCTAAGTGCTATTGCTATGCCCTAATGACTATATTAAACTGGCTCCCATTATTTCTTATAATGGCTCCTAATAAACAATTGTCAATCCAAAAAAGAGCTGGAGATTGCTGATTCTCACACGGATCATCCCATTACTAAGTATGTTAAAGTGAAATTGTTGACTGAAATAAGGTTAAGAAAATTCATGTGGAATAAAAGTTTCCACCCCCAGCTAATTTTATGCTGCGGTTCCTTGCCATCATAGTTTACAGTGAGCAGATGCAAACCTGTTAAATTTGCTTACTCAGTCTTCGTTTAAGGCATCAGACTAGGAAATAGAGCATATATAGTTAAAGCATTCTGGCTGGGGAATTCTAGGAATTGAAGGCCACATAACTTACAGTTGCTGAGACTAACATTGCTCTAGAACACGTGTGTCAAATTTGCGCCATCACGTTGCCGTCATGTGATGTATCACAATGTTTCCCCCCCAGAGCTGCGGGTGGGGCATGGCCTGCACATGACACATCCAGCCCACCGGTCGCCACTGTGATAGCCCTGGGTACGATAGAAGGTATGAATAACAGACACTGGTAATGTTAAATCAAGCAGGGAAAAAACTCTATTTTCCTCTGTTCAGAAAACAAACAATATGAAAAGGGATATTAAATGTTAGCCCAAAATTCTCTTATCAATGAAGTCTTATTTTCATAAATTAATGTAATCCTAAAATCATTTTAAGTGAAAGTAAGCTCTGTTGAACAGGAGAAAGTAGTTTTAAATAAACACACACAAGTTTCCTACTCAAGTTAAATCAATGACTGGTATCTTTTTCAAATTATTTTTGGCTTATTAAAAATGGTTTAGCTAAAAAAGAGCATGTTTTGATAAAATAAAGTTTAATTGTCAGTTTAATTTAATTGACAATTACACAAAAATCTCTCTCAATGGTCTAAGCTCGAGAGTGATTTGGCAACAGCCAAATAATTTGCCATTTCTCTTGTTGTTGTTTTTAATATAAATTTTATTTGGGTTTTCACAAAAACATAATACAAATAAAACATCTTTTTTGAGAATAGCATGACCCCGGGTTATCACTTCTCCCTACAGACACAAACTCAATTTCATATTCATCTTTGTGTTCTATTCCATATCTTATTACTATTTTAACATTTTCTCCATAATTGTTCCCCTCCCTTGGTTTTCTCAACTTTATTTTTAATTATCTCATATCTAAATTCAATTATATATCTTTTTCTAAGTTTCAATGTCTTTCCAATCATTATATTTATACTTTTGTCTGTCCTGTTTCAATTTCATATTATCTTTTCTCATTAAAAAAAATTTCCCGTGTAGTTACTAATTGGAGTATGACACCTTTATATCTTTTAATTTTATCCATTCAACTCTTATTTAAACGTCAATTTATGCCTTTAAAATTATAACATTCAATATAGTACATAACTTCCAATCAAATTCTGCTTGGTACATTCTTAAAATAAATACTATGTTATATATCTATATATATGTATCTATATATCTATATTATATAGCTATATAGCTATATATCTATATCAATTTCTATCTATCTATCTATCTATCTATCTATCTATCTATCTATCTATCTATCTATCTAACAATAGTAAATAAAACATTCATTCCATTAGAATTCAATTCTATCATTAATATTAGTTAGAATCTTAACATCTTTAACATTTCTTTTCAATTGAATATCATACTTCCTTTCCTTTCCTTCTTCCCACTCTTCTTCTCCTTCCCCTTTTTGCCCCCTCGTCTCTCTACTTCTAATTCTCTCTTCTGTGATCCTCTCTTCTGTTGCTTCCTAATATTGTAATTATTTTTCAAACTATTTTTTTTTGGGGGGGGGTGTTTTTTCAAATCTTAAACTTTTCACTCTCTTCCCCTCCTTTCCTTTTTTCCCCCACATAAAATTACTTGACCATTAAAGATGGCTTCTTCTTTGTCCCAATCTTCTTGTTCTTACAAGTGTTTCTTGTTGTTTCTCATAGTTCCAAATCTCCATTTCTAAAAATTGAAATACGAAGCCAAAAGAACTTCTTCCTTCTTGTGCATCTTCTTTCAGTTTTTTAAGTTCCATTTTCAGTTCTTCTAAAAGTGATGCCATTTTAAACACTTTTAAACAACCACCCGATTGATTTTAGTCATTTAAATCCAATAGCCAAAAATCCAAAAATCACCAAGTAATCCAAATAATCCAAACTGTTTCTTCTTGCTTCTTTTTTTCCACTTTCTCCTCCTGGGGTTTTATTATTTTGTTACAAAGTTTCAGTTAGCATGTATTTTTCGGAATCTTGTTAAGTTTCACTGTAAGTTCCTTTTAGTTCCAGGCAGTCTCCTCCTTTTTTCTAGATCCTGCCCTTTTATTCTTTCCTTTTCTCTCCTTTCCTGCTTTTAAAAGTTTTTGAGTATCCAAAAGTCTTTATTATCCCTTTGACATTTTAATTTCAGCTTAAATGCCTATTGATGTCAAAGTGGATTTTTGTCAATTTCTTACTTAAATCTCTTAGCTGTCAGTATAAGGAAAGGAAGAAGAAAAAAGCCAAATCCTTTCCCTTCCCTCTCTCCTTTGCTGCTTCAAAGTCTTCTTTGGGAACAATGTTATTTTTTATAGTTCAAATTCCAGGGTACCTTACATTGTTGCTTTTTCAGTTTAATCCAGCCAACCAAAACTTTCTCTTCTTATCTTCCTCCTGCACATTCTTTTCCGGTCAAGTTCTTCTTTGAGGTGGCCATTTCTGACCACCGCTGCAACCTCCTTCGGGAAAGGGAATAATGGCCAGCTGAGGAAGAGAGGTGTGGCTCTCCTCAACCCTGCTGGCAGTCTCCCCCCTCTTCACCACCTCTACGGGATGGTTTAGCCCCAAATCCATCCGGCTTGGGGTGCTCCAGTGCCGAGTATGGATCGAAACTGCACATGATTGTGGATTTTGGTCCGTTGCCAAAGAAGCTCAAACCGGAACTCCCCATTTCTCCTGTTTTTATGTGTTGGAACTTTGTATGTTTAAGCTTTTAAAACTTATTCCTATTTGAGTATGAGTTTAGTATCACCTATTCAATGGTAAATTCATAAATGTTATCCTAGCTGAAATGTGATGCATCTGATGTTGAACATAAAACCAGCCACTGCTATTGCCCATACAACATTCACAAGCTGAGATTCTGTATCTCAGAAGTGCACAATGATCGCAGACGACAGTACACACACAGCTCAACATATATGCATTGAGCATATAGAACCCTAAAAAATTTGGGAATCTCAATAGAGTTATCTCTTAATACAACATTTTTTACAGGTGAGCAGTATTGTTCTACTAGGGCTGTCATCTACCTATTAAAAGATGAGATTACTGTCAAAAGTTGCCAGCTTTTGTGTAACTCAGGCTGTAATCCATCTAGCATATATCATTCAGAATACAACACAGCAGAATTTCCTATTGTGCAATATTCGTGGGAATGGGTGAAAAGTTGAAATAAATTGTCCTTCAGAAATAAAATGAGCAATGAATGTGACTATTGTGTTCTACTACTCGTCTCCCAGAGCATTTGCTCATTGAGGTGATCCTCCTAAAAATGATGGACGTCCAAATATAATACTTTTTCAGCACATCTTTTATTTTAAAAAAGACAGAAAACCTCAGTTTAGTTGATGCAATTTAGCAAATAAGCCATGTATCTTCATTTGGAGGCCCCAGTACAATTACAATAAAAGCTGATCAAAAAAGGGGGCCTTTTGGACAGGATTGATTGAAATAATTCTATGTGATAATCTTCATTAAGTCAAGAGTTAACTCAGCACTTCTCAAGTTTGATGACTTTAAGATGTATGGACTTTTAACTCCCAAATTCCCCAGCCAGTGCAATATCTTAAAGTTGCCAAGGCTGAGAAACACTGAGTTAAAATATCACTTTTAATTATATTCAATTATTCCTCCGCTACTATTTAACAAATCCTCTGCTGCTTTTTCCAATCTAAATGTCTCAGGAAATTTGGAGTTTCATTAGTACTATAGTATTTTCCTCTTTCATTGTTGAAGTGTTATTCTAATATCCTTTCAGCTCAAGAAGTCTTCAAAGTGCAGATTTTCTTTGAAGGCGAATTTAGGTTTAGTTCAAAGAATCTCCTCACGCTGTGCCTATGCCTTCACTCTTGAGAGTGGTATTGAAATCCATGAAATATGAATCCATGTTTGCAACCAAGTGCCTTGTTCAAATAAACCTTGACTGAATTCCCTTTTGATTGAGACAAACTTTTTACAGAGAAGTGAGTGCCCCTCTCACTAGTCTATCAAACTGTATGTGTAAATACTTAATATTATGATTTGGTAAAAAAATTAATTCACTGGCAGAATGGAAAGTAGACACAATTAACAGAATATATTTGGGCTGGTGGTCAGGAGATAGCTCCATACATGATCCATTTTCTTGACATTCATAAAAAAATATTTCCAAACTTCAGTTCAAGTCATTGCTTTAAAATCTGATTTCCAAAAATACTCTAAAATAACCCCAAACATACATCTCTAGGTAGTTATTAGGTAGTAATTCCTACAGGCACTTCACAAAACCCTGTTCCAGATCTTTTCTGTAATACTCATAAATTGCCCCATATCCAAATGTCTGTGTGTTTCCTACTATGGTCATTATCAAAAACTGATGCCACCTAGTTATCTCCAAGCTCCCAAAAATTGTACTTATCAAAGCTTTGTAAATGATTTGGCATTAAACACAAACTAATGAAATAAACGTCTCTCTTTTCATTCACCTTTTATCTCTGGACCTTGGAAATCTGATAAAATATCACCTGTGAAGCTAAGATCAATTGGAACTAATGACTTGCCTCATAAGAATATTATTGCATGACAATGAGAGGCCATCCTACCTCTATCACTGTTCTTTGTCGTATCTGAAAAGCTAATGCCACCATAAGATTAAAAACAAAGTGGTGCCAACATTTGATTGAATCTGTATGGATAATGGTTATGACAATTGAGGTTTTACTCAATCCCAGAGTCTCACTTATTTATTTATTTATTTATTATTTTATTATTTATTTAATCAAGCAGTTATGTTTTTCAGTGAGAAAGACTCTGAGCAAATACTGTATAACAATATCAGAACATGTCTATTATTCTGATCAATTTTGGATGTGAACTTAGGAACAAAAGCCATCCATGTCCATCCACCATTCTGCTGAGCTCTTTCTCTATGTGTTTGTGCTGTCATGACACACATTTCAGCCTTTTCACATCTTTGTGCTCTGTATTGAATATCTCTGTCCTTAAACTGGGGGAACAAAATCATTAGAAGCCTTTTGGCTGGAGAACTTCTGAATGAAAAGACATTGAAAGTTCTATTGCCTTTTTTTTTCAACACAAC
The DNA here is from genome assembly GCF_049901715.1 of Pseudonaja textilis. Lineage (NCBI taxonomy): Eukaryota > Metazoa > Chordata > Lepidosauria > Squamata > Elapidae > Pseudonaja > Pseudonaja textilis. The sequence goes on along the minus strand of NC_141995.1, from coordinate 61,692,451 downwards.
TTTATGAAAATAGACATCCAGCATTAACTAACCCAAAACCAAACATCAAAGTAGACTAAATGTTACAATTTTCTTTATTAAATCTCAGTGTAGCAATTGATGAAATGCACCCTCATTTGCAAACTTATACTTCCTCATCTGATCTACCTAGAATATATTTTTTTATTTTCAATACGCTGACATTGTAAACTGCCCAGACAGTGCTGTAAAACACCATGGAGTGGTATATAAGTCTAAGTGCTATTGTTATGGCTACTTTATCTGATATTTATTGCCCCCAATGTGAAATTGTGCAAATGAATATATTTTAGCATCCAATTTTACATGAAGATAGTTTAGCAATGCTTACAAATGTAGTGCAAAAATCTCTTTTATAGACCATTGGGTATTGTCCTAATATAAACCCAACAAATTATTATTACTTAAAGTCTGTGCAATATTGCCTAATGGTTGCTGTAAAATGCAGTAGTCCAATGTTTAAAATTACTCTTCTGTTAAATAAAAAAGATTTTGACATGATGAATTTGTGGAAGTGCAGCTCAATAAAATGACTAAATCACTATCTTAAGTTGAGATAGGTTATATAGGTTGGAAGGAAAAGTAGCCATAACTCTTAATGAATTGTTGTACATGTCTATGGGAACTGTAAATCAGCTTGCTAGAAGTCATTATGCAAATGTATTGAAATATATTTATTGATTGATTATTTGTATACCACTGACTCCACATAAACACTCAGAATTTTTTTTAAAATCAGACCTACAATTCAAAAGCCATTAAAATCATAACCAGAATCTTTGCCCCTACAGCAACCCAATTAAGATATCTCCCAATTTTAAAAAAAACCCTCTGTAATTTTCCATTAAAAATTACTCATTAATAAATTCCTCTGCCAGTTATCATTTAATTAAGTTATCAGAACCCCTAAATTTCTGCCAATTTATTGAAGGCTATAGTATTTCTGATTTTTTTTTCTAAAAGAGAAGATTGAGGATCTATGCAAGGGGGCCTGTAGCCAAAGGAGATGTCATCAGAATGATAAAACATACATTCCTATGTCCTGCCATGCAGGTAGAAAAAAAGGCAGAGCTGGAGCTGGAAATCAGATTTTTCTATTTCATCATTTGGTCCCTTCTCTCCAGTCCATGGATGCCTGTGATTACGAAAGAAATCAGAGGCAAAGATGAGGGCTCAACTAATTCTTAAGAACTGGCTATTCCCCCAAGCCTGGACAGGGTGACGTTGGAGATGGAAGATAGTAATATTAGTTGCATTGGGTTGGTTCTGGTGCTTCAAATTTATTTCTGCTTTCACTGTTTTTTTTTTTTTTGCTGCTATTGTTTTATGATGTTTGGTTTTACATAACTTTCTGAGCTGTCCAGAGTTGTGGTTCTAAGATGAGTGGCCGTTCAAGGCTTTTAAATAAATAAATAATTTGTGAGGGGCATTATGCTTTCCTTGAAATTACCATTTCATACAATCCGTTACAAATTATACAGTATATCTTGTCTGCAGGTAGCATCTGTGGCAAAACCTGCATCCACCTTCCATAAATGCACCTTCTATTATTCCTGAGCCAGCTGAGTCTAGCAATAGTTAGATACGTCTTAGTTATTTCATGCTTACACCTTAAAACAATTTAGCACCTAGTAATTTGTCTTGCTTTGACTTTTTCTAGGTACAATGATCTGTAGGGACAATTGTGTTGAAGATGCTCCTCTTCCCCCAACCCCCCCAAAAAAACATATTTTGGAACAGCACCAACTGCAGGGGAGGCAAAAAAGACAAAACGGTGGTGACAGCAGTGCAGATGAAGCCTCACCCTTTTGTTGTTGTAAAGAGCCAGAGGTTTTATTCTGCTGCTTCAAGCACCTCATTCAGAAGGTAGCTCACAAATAGGGAAATTCTGCACAACCACACACACAATTTTAGAAAAGGAATGAACGACGGGTTTTAAACATTCTTTTTAGCAGTATGCCATAGTGCTTTGATTATGAATTTTGTTATAAGTATGCGTTTTAAATTTTATTTCTGTTTGCTTAATTGGGTTGCTTTTAACTTACTTTTTTATTTTTCTTGTTAACTACATTACCTGTCCTGCTTACAGGTGAGGCATAAATGAAATTAATATTTCAGTGACACTATTAGAACTATTGCTGTGTCCGACCCAAAGAAAATATTTTTCACTTAATTGAGTTGCTAATACAATTCACAGTTGCAACGTTTCCCTTATAAATGTAAAGAATTAGCTTTTGTTCTTGGAAATCATATGTATAAAGTCTTCAAGACGTGCTTAATGAAACATCTATCTTGAAATGCCGAATACATTTTTTTCATGAGAATTTAAAAACACAAATACATATTTCAATTTTGTTAATTGTTTGTAAATAAAATATTTTGAACCATTCTTTTGACATGGATTGAGATAGCTTTTACAAAACTGTAATTTATAGGAATTGAAAGGATCATCACCTTAGATGTTTATTTTCCAAACTGAAAGGAAAGATTTCTAGGAAGTATGAAAATAACCAGAATGCCAAGGAAGAGAAATAAACTAATTTTTTATGATTAACTTTTCTACTTTGTATAAATCAATGCTGCATTTTCGCAAACTCCTGATCTGTTAGAGCAATGTGATCTTGTGTATATGCTTCTTACACTTTCAGCCTTGAATTTTTGTTTTGTGTAACAGTTTGTGTATTGTATTTGTTAAGGAATTTCTTTACTGTTTATAAATGCATGTTTGAGGTGGATGTTGCACATATGTAAAAAAAAGTCCATTTCATGTAGCATTAGTGTTGTTTGCTGTCAACACAAATGCTTAGATGTTTTTCCAAAATGTTCTCTTGGATTATATTGTATATTTTATATGTTTCAGAATTCTGTAAAGCCCACAATACTGTGATTATTTGCATTGCTAATTCAACTGATCTGATAAGAGCAAGGACCCAATCAATATGAAGGCATCCACTGCAAGGCTATTGCTCCTGATAATTTCACTTCATTGGGCCAATTTTATCTGGGAATAGGATGCCACTGACCATTTTAAAAATAAGCTGCAAATAAATAAAAAAGTAAAGTATGATCACTTGTTGCCATTTTCTTTAAAATAATAAAAGTTACAATAGCACTTTAGAAGCTTCCTGCCTTGTGTTTAACCAAGGATGGTAATATTTCTCAGGTTCAAACATTTCTGTCTATACGTGTGCAAATGTTGGTGGGTTGGCTTCTTCTGGAACCATTACCCCCCTTATTTTCCAGATTAGGTGCTTCTTCACACCCAACACCCTTTATTAAGTTGTACTCAAAGTTGTGCGGCCTTAATTCAAGTAAATCACAAAAAATGTTCTATGGAGGAGTAATTTAAGATAGCAATTATAGCAAGGACTCTCCTAAGCAACAGATTATAGCACTAAATAAAATTGTGAAAAATGTTTCATCATAAAGCATCTAAACTGATTAAATACCCAGATGCTCAAAATATAAACTACATATCCACTAACTAACCTGAAGAGTTGTAATTCAAGATGTAAATAATCTCATAGTTTTTAACATAGTGCCTATTTGTTATGAAAGTGTAAATACTTCTGAGAGTTCTTAGCATTAATCTATTGTGATTGTTGTTGGAAGTGAGTGGTTTACTCTTCTCTTTAATCCACAACTTTATTCCCAACCAGTGTTCTAAATACAAAAGTACCATTAATAAATCACTGAAGACTTTTCTAAACAGCCTTGCAATTAAAACAATGCCTCTGTAAAAATATTAGTTTGCATTTTACATGACAATTGTTTTATAAATAAGCAAATTGAATCTTAACTTAGGGATAGACTGCACAGCTCATTTACTACAATACAGGTAATCCTTGACTTACAACCATTTGTTTAACTATTCAAAGTTACAATGACACTGAAAAAAGTGATCTACAACTGGTCTTCATGACTGTTGCAGCATCCCCACAGTCACATCATCAAAATTTAGGTGCTTGGCAACCGACATGTATTTATAATATGGTTGTAGCATCCCAGAGTCATAGGGTCGCTATTATCTCAGCCAGCTTCCAACAAGCAAAGTCAATGGAGACAGCCAGATCACTTACTAATCCTCTGATCAACTTAACAACAGTTTAACAACAGTGACAGAAAAGGTTGTAAAATCAGGCACAACTCACACTGCCTTGTTTAGCAATGGAAGTTCTAGTCCCAATTGTGACCCAGGACTATCTGTGCAATGTCTTTCTTCAGGATACATTTAGACTAAATTATCCTCTTAACAACCCCTGAAAGAAGCCAGGTTAATGGTAACTTTTTCTAGACAATCATGTGAGTTTTGTGTCGAATTGCAGATGTGAGCCCAGGCCTCACTAGTGTTTAGCTCTACCTTTGAGAAATGATAAAGTACATAGAATTTGGAAGGTGACAAGCACCCCTAGTTGGTGGCCTTCAATTTCTAATTAAAAATTTCTAATTTAACAGCTGCAATTACAGGAGCATCTTCCATCATTCCCATTTGGGTAACTTGTATATTCATGTAAGTTATATTTTTTTCCCCAGTGACACAGGAACATTTCTTTTAAACATTTCACTGTCTTCATTACTTATAAATTTCAGTATCCCTAGTTCCACCATTCTTCTCTCCATATTGATTCTATTCTTGCTTTTTCATACAATTTGATTTTACCTTTCCGTATTTTAAAAAACAATAGCAATTCTTAAGTATAATGAGGACAGTTATCATTACTGTGATATGAAAATAGCTATTGGCCTTCCATTTCTTATGCTGTATTTATTTTTATTTTCCTGTTAAATGCTGCAGCAGTTAGGTTAAAAATACAAAGATAAAGTAAAAGACAGTTGCATTATCTACCTGTTACCTTTCTTTGCAATTATTTGATTAAATTGTTCATTCTTTTATATGCTGGGGCTACATCTTCCTTTTTTGTCTGTGTAAAACATAAGAGTCCTTCACAAAGGCATCATTCTTGTCCCCATGACTAACAAATACAATTAAAAAGTGTACTAATGGTAGGGCACCAGCTCTATATCCAGACTTGTTTGATTATCAAGGAGATCAAAACTTGAAGATGAGCAACTAAGTGACTACCTTTAAAAAATTGCATTGTGTTGTGTTAGTGCAGGAGTGGAGACCGTTCATACTTAAGAGTGGAATTGTTGCAACCTTGGCATGATCTTTCAAGATTTCATTATTGAGTAATATTGTCAGTGCCCAGCAGAAAAGATAAGCTTTCCGTTTGATATTTAACAGCTTGCCATCACCCAGGTCACGGTTCTCCCAAAGGGGCTTTTCAAAAGGCAACTGGACTTTCTGACTGAAGAAGCTTCATGGTGTGAAGCAAAACATTTTCAAAGAAAAACCAGGAACGTCCAGTTGCCTTTTCGAAAAACAGTTTTGGGATGACCAGCTGCATATTTTTTTTCCTACTTGTTCTTATTTATCTAATGTCGGTTCCTTCCTGTATGAGCGCCAGTTAAAAGGTGTGTAACAAGACAGAAACTTTCAAAATCTTGCTGGTAATTTAGCAGAGGGAGGACTGTTTTACATGTCTAGGTACACATGAAAAAGTTTCTTTTCTATAGTCCCAGTCCAAATCATTACTGTTTAGATAAACAGTTTAAAATTATTTAGGGTTTTACTTTTTTTGTAATTCCACATATGGTTTCAGTTCCTGTTTTTCCTGCAATTCCATTTCAAATGACAAGTGGCAATAAAAACCAAAACTATATATATAGACTGGGTGAAACCAGGCTTAATAGCAGTAACTGAGAGGGATCTTGGCATCTTAGTGGACAACCAATTAAATATGAGCCTACAGTATGCGGTGGCAGCCAAAAAAGCCAATGCAATCCTAAATTGCATTAACAGAGGGATGCAATCAAGATTAAGTGAGGTAATAATACCACTCTATAAAGCCTTAGTAAGGCCACACCTAGAAGACTGCATCCAGTTTTGGTCACCACACTAGATTTTGAGACTTAGAAAAAGTGTAGAGCAGAGCAGTCAGGATGATTAGGGGACTGGAGATAAAAAGATATGAAGAACAATTACAGGAACTGGGCATAGCTAGTCTAGTGAAGAAAAGGACCAGAGGAGACATGATAGCAGTCATCCAATATTTGAGAGGCTGCCACAGAGAGGAAGGAGTCAAGCTATTTTCCAAAGCACCTGAAGGCCAGACAAGGAATAATCGATGGAAACTGAACAAGGAGAGGTTCAACCTGGAAATAAGGAGAATTTTTCTGACAGTGAGAACAATCAACCAGTGGAAGACCTTGCCTTCAGAAGTTGTGGGAGCTTCATCACTGGAAGCTTTCAAGAAGAGATTGGATTGTCATCTGCCATCTGTCAAAAAAGGTGTAGACTCTCCTGCTTGGGCGACAGGTTGGACTAGACAACCTAGAAGGTCCCTTTGTTAATCTGTTAAATCTGTTAAATATTTTTTTTTTTAATATACTGTTAATTTTCACTACAAATATCATGCATGTACATCACTAAAGAGAGGTGAAACAGTAGTTGCTGCTGCCCAACACACCGCTTTTCAGAATCTCTCCAAGCAATTCCAAATGTCAAGCCAGGAATTAGACAAGCTGATTTTCATAATTTGAACAGATGGATTTTTAACAGATTATTATATTTTCAGGTATCTTCCTGGATGTTGATGTTAGGCTGATTGGTCTGTAGTTTCCTGGGTCTGTTTCCCCCCTTTTTTTTAAGGTGGGAAGCACATCAGCTCCAGGATTTCTGAGAGATATGGTGCAGTGGTTCTGAGATGACACCTGCCAGCTCCTTTAGAACTCTGGGATGCAACCCATCAGGTCCTGGTTCGTATTCATCAAAATCAGACAGGTATTCTCTTGCCATGTTTTTGCTTATATTAACTTTTATTTCTAGTTTGTCTTTTACAGTTATGTTTTTGGTAGGTTGGATTATAGTTTCTTTTTGCTATAGAGAAAAAGACCGATGCAAAGAATGAATTAAGCAGTTCTTCTTTCTCTCTTCTTTTTAGTGGACTGACTGTTTCCTTGATTTTTTTCTTGTTACCATATTTATATGTTGGAAGAAACTTTTTAAAATTATCTTTGACTTTTATTGCAAGTCTTTGCTCGTTCTGAGCCTTTGCTTTCCTGACTTTGTCTTTGCAGATTGTGGCTATCTGCTGATATTGAGCCTTAGTTGAGGGCCTCCTCAAGGCTGTGTGCTCTCTCCACTTCTCTTCTCCCTATATACCAATGACTACATCTCAAACGATCCACTTGTTAAAATACTGAAGTTTGCAGATGATACAACAGTGATTGGTCTCATTCGAGACAACGACGAATCTGCATACAGACGGAAGGTTGTACAACTTGCCTCATGGTGTGACCAGAACAACCTGAAACCATAGAAATGGTGGTAGACTTTAGGAGAAATCCTCCCAAACTACCACCTCTTACAATACTAGACAACATAGTATCAACAGTAGAGACCTTCAAATTTCTAGTTTCTATCATATCACAAGACCAAAAATGGATACCTAACATCAAAAACGTCATCAAAAAGGCACAACGAAGAATGTTCTTTCTGCACCAACTCAGAAAGCTCAAACTGCCCAAGGAGCTGCTGATCCAGTTCTACAGAGGAATTATTGAGTCTGTCGTCTGCACCTCTATAACTGTCTGGTTTGCTTCTGCAACCCAACAAGACAGACACAGACTTCAATGGATAATTAGGACTGCAGAAAAAACGATTACCATTGACCTGCCGTCCGTTGAGGACCTGTATACAGCACAAGTCAGAAAGAGGGCTGTGAAAATATTTACAGAGCCCTCACATTCTGGACATAAACTGTTTCAGCTCCTACCTCAAAACGACCCTATAGAGCCCTGCACACCAGAACAACTAGACACAAGAACAGTTTTTTCCCCGAAAGCCATCACTCTGCTAAACAAATAATTCCCTCAACACTGTTCAACTATTTACTAAATCTGCATTACTATTACTATTAATTCTCCCATCCTTCTTTTCACTCCGACTTATGACTGTATGATTGTAACCTTGTTGTGTGTATCCTAACAATTTTTATTGACTGTTTCCTAGTATGATTTGATTGCTTATTGTACCCTATGACCATCATTAAGTGTTGTACCTTATGATTCTTGACTCTTGACAAATGTATCTTTTTTATGTATACTGAGAGCATTTGCACCAAGACAAATTCCTTGTGTGTCCGATCACACTTGGCCAATAAAGAATTTTATTCTATTCTAGTATGACAAAAGTAAAGTTAATGTTGATTTTAATAACCATTTTGTTAGACATGAGTTTGGAATAAATATAAAACAAGGCTCTCTTGAAGCTGCCCCTTTGAATGTCACCAGAGGAAGCTTTTTTAAGAAAAGAAATGGTGGCAAAACCAGATTGGCTGATGTATAGTAAAAGTTTATCTTTTAATTCTGATGACCCAACACTAAAACTGAGGGAAGAACTTCAAACAGAAGATTATGCTTGCCACTAGTTTATTTCTCAGCAATTGAAAGAAAGGTTCAAATTGGATAAAAAGTGCTATGGATTTGTTTTTGTTTAAAATGAATGAGAATGTCATGCCTCTGTCAGAATCTGATTCCGAGGGGGAGGCCAAGAAGCTGTCAGGGAGTGGGAATGTGGTTCTGTTGGCTGTGGAAGAAACTGGGGAAGGGCAAAGCCCATCTGGGCAGAACAGTGCAGAGGTAGAGCAAGGCAGAGGGAATTCAGAGGAAGACTCAGGGCCACTCCCTCTTCATCCTAGGGCACGCAGGGAGGAACAGAGAAGGGAGCAACATGAGTTGCATGGCTTACAGGGGAGGAAAGGGCCCTGATTCCCTTCATTAGCTGCAGCTGGGAAAGGGAAGGTACGCACAGCAAAGTTGTTGGAAGCAAATTGTGAGTTATCTATGATTGTCAAGGCTTATCTGGGTTCCTGATGTCTTTCCAACTGTGTGTTTTGTTGGCCTTTGAAGTCTGCAATTCCTTATCCTGCCCTGTCAAGTTAATTGCTGCAGCATGGTTTGTGTGGATTTTTATTTACAGTTTGTATGTACTTTGTTTTTGGACTGAATTTCCTCCACTTAAAGACTGTTCTTGGGAGAATTTTTTCTCCAGTCGAAGGTAACCTGGACATTGGGGGCAAAATTGGAGGTATTAAAGGGACTCTTCTTACTTATGTGACTGCGTTGCCTTTATGCCATGTCCCGGGTCATCACAGGGAACTTTCAATATGTGGCAACAATGAACATATAATTGCTAAGATTTATAAAATGCTATTGAAATTGAATTTGGAAAATGAACATGTATAAGATTCAGTGGGCAAGGAACTTTCGATATCCAACGATTTCCTCCTTTCTGGATAATCTAAATCATGCAGCACAGCTGATGGTCGTCCAGCTGATAGTCGGAAATACTGGTTCAGCTGAACCGGTAGAAATGTTTTTACTATCGGTTCGGCTGAACTGGGCCGAACCGGTAGAATACCACCACTGATATGGTCCAAACAATCCATCCCAGCTGGAGATGTTGTCCAGTCACGCCTCTCCAGGTGCAAGATGAACATCCTTGACTGCCAGAGAAAAGAATGTTGTAATGGCTATATATCTCCATCAACTCCATACAACCTGTCCCATTTTCCCACAGCATTAAATGTGGCAGCCCTAAAGATCCAAAGAAAAAGATGGCCTCCAGGGTGTCAAAGAAAAAGATGGCCTCCAAGCTGTCACCCCTCAGCCGATGATTGCATCCTGGAATGAGAGGAACATAGGGTTGATCTCTAAGTCCATTGCCATATGTACCAGTCCTGTATACCGGGGTCCCCAACCACCAGGCCCCAGACCAATACCGGTCCGTGGATCATTTTCTACTGGGCCGCCGGTTTGCTGGGCGCCGCCATCTTGTTTCTGTGAGAAAGTGCTTCCTGGTGAGCTTTTCCGGTTGGAAAGCGGCTTTTGGGTCCTGAAGGAATCCTCGTGCCTTAGTTTCATCGAAGGGGGGCGGGAGCGAAGAGCCGTCCCGATGGCAGAGGAGATTAAGAAAGCACAAAAAAGGTACAAAGGAGGAGTTGAAGGTGGCGGGGAGAAGCGGGGGACGGATGGCTGGCCGGTCGCTCGGCTCGCCTTGCCTTGGTCATGCGTGCTGATGCCGGTACAGGGCCGTGGATCATTTTGTGATGCCGGTACCAGGCCATGGCACAAAAAAGGTTGGGGGCCACTGCTGTATACAATCCGGAACTCCCTTAATGCCACAAGCTTGCCTGAGGTCCTGGTCTAGGGCTTCTTTGAAGTGGTAGATGAGAAGACATTCAGGCCAGTCTCTCAGTTTACCTGCCAGCCTTCAGAAATCTCAGAGAAACCCTTTTGGGGATCAACCTGCTGGCTTCAGGGCGTTGATTTGGGCTTTGCCCTTGTTCTGACCCAGGCTTAGCAAAACCAAGAAACAGACTCCTTGTCCCCCCATAAACCCCTTTATTTAGTTACTTTGAATTCATGGCATTCACACATAGAAAAGTCCCGGCAATAATCCTTCCAAAGGTTAATTTCAAGAACAGACCTTATCAGTCCTTGGATAGTTGCCAGGCTGAGAGCTTCCAGTCACAAAGCTGTAAATTAAATACCTGGCAAGGAGTCTGTGTGAGGCACAAACTCTGATAAGCAAATATTCCAAAAGAAATATGAACTAATTGTTTCCTGCAACCACCTTTTGCTTCCATTTATTCCCCAGGGAGGGGCCATTCAGCGTCCACGTGTGCTTTTCCTTCCAAGCTGGCCGCCGTTTCTTAATTATTCTCCTCTCCTGATAGCTCCGTGCATACATGCATCTGAAACAAGCTCCAGGTGTTCTTCTTCCCCACTTATCTCTGACTCCGTAGGCAGCTGGGAAATGTTGGACAGCCCTGGCCCTATCTCTGCTTATGATGCAGAGCATCCAGATCCGGGTCAGCGGGTGGGTGGCGGGGATGTCCGCCAGCAGCGTTTCAGCTGCTTCTCAGGCCTCCATAGCTTCCATGGTTCCCTCCGGTGCTGGCGCCTCTCTCACCAGCACCATCTCCAACAACAGCATCTGAGTTGCTCCTGCTTTTTCCCCGTCCCCGTAACAACAGGAAAAAAAAAACATCTTGAGATACCCGGGGAGCGCCACACGCTGCATTTTGGTTTAATCCCGAGCAGCTGGGTGGGCGTGAGAAGAGCCGAGTGAGCATCTCTGCTGCTGCTACCCTTGGTGCTCCAGCCTAGAGCTCTGCAAGTTTCCAAAAGTCCCGGTGCGCAGCCCATTCCTGCACTCCAAGCATGCCCAGGCTGAGCTGCAGCTGTCCCTCTCTCGTCAGCACCACCTGCAATAACAGCGGCAGCAGCGGCTGGAACTGTGCAAGTGTTTCAGCCGCTTCTCGGGTGGGGGAGCCACCTCCGTAACTTCCACGGTTGGAATACCTCCAAGGATTTTAGTTGGATGCCACGTATAAGAATATACAACAGCAGAAAGAATTCTGAGAAAACGCGGCAGCCTGCTTGTTACCTAGAATCGTACGCTTTATTACTAACTTTTTTAAATAAAGGTGATATTAGCACTTTAGCATGGCAGCCATGCTTTCTTACGCTCAAACGACATGTTTTCTTTTTAGCCATTTTTACATGCAAAAAAAAAGTTTACTCTTGAAGGAAAAAAATGAAACACGTCTTTTCTCAAGCGTAAATCAATATTTTCTATTGTTGCTTCGCGTAGACCAAATGCGTCGTTTGTTTTATGTACTCTATAGAAATACAAGCCCTTTTAATGGGGCGGAAACAGCCATTCTCTCTCAAATGCAGGGAACAGGATTCCACGCAAACTCGGCGCCCGAGTTTTTAGGCAACACCTTCAATATACCTATTTCAGCTTCTCGTCTATCAAGACAAGCAGGGCCCATTTCCGAAGTTCTGCGCAGAAAAAAAAAAAAAAAGTTAATCGTCCAGCGGCAACAAAGATGAGGAGAGGATTTGTGTTGTGACTGACAGCGGCCGCAAGCGGGCCTTTGCCACAAAACTTTCCCTCAGAAAAGCCCGCCCAGGGCCGCCCGCGCCCGCTGAGGAGAAGCCAACATGCACCGTCGCGCTTTCTTAGGATTTCGGCCCACCGCCGTCTCCCGGCTGTGGACGGGAAACAACTGTAGCTGCAGCCGCCGTTGCAGCAGCGAACCAGGCGCTCCTCAGCCGCGCTCGGTGCGGATCGGCTGCGCCTCAGGCTTCTGGGGAGACACGGCGGCAGCAGGTATTTCTGAGGAAACCGCGCTAGGGGCAGGCTCCGCCGCAAAGCACAGGCCCTATTCTTTACGCCAGGGGTCTCCAACCTTGGCAAGTTTAAGCCTGGAGGACTTCAACTCCCAGAATTCCCCAGCCAGCAAAGCTGGCTGGGGAATTCTGGGAGTTGAAGTCCTCCAGGCTTAAACTTGCCAGGGTTGGAGACCCCTGCTTTACGCCAGTCGACAGGCAGCTCCTAGGGCGGCTTATATGGCGAAATCTCCGCAAACTTCAATCCGTTTCGAAAAACCGGGGGACGGAAAACACTCTCCGCTCCCCCGTCACGTTCCCATGACGGGAAGTTAACTCGCCAACGGTTCTCACATGAACTGACTGACGGATATGCGCATGCGCCGTACGACTTTTACCTCACGTCCCCTCGACGATTTCTGACTTATGGCCCTTATTTGTATTTGCGCCCTTATCAATTTGCCCCGCTTCACGGTGCTGCAAAATATCCCAATGGGAGCCCGTTTGTATCCTGTACATTGGGCCTTCCGACAGATTCCCCTCTCCCAAAACTTCCCTTTACTTCGTTATGCCGCTCCTGAGAATTGGAGTCTTGAACTGGACAAGTCCAAACACAAATCTTCCCATGAACTTTCAAGATAACTTTTTTTTTTCTCACATGCATGATCTGAAAATAAACCGGAGTACCTGATCACTTTCGGTTTTTTGGAGCAGTTTGGGAGAGTTGTTGAAAGATTAATCATTTGTCTTATACTATATATTTTTAAGCCTCTGAAAGAGTGAATGTTTGACATTTAACAAGATGATCTTCGGAGAGAGTAAAAAAAAATTTGAACCCAGGAGGGATGATGGCTAAGAATGAATAAACCCAAAACAAAGCTGAGAGCTCCTTTATCCCCATTATACAACATTTTGTGAATTTAGGAAACAGAGTAGGAAAGGACAGTTGGAAGGGGATGTACAGTAAGCAAGTCAAAGGACATGCACAACATAATGTTATAAGAATGAAGGCAAAGTTTATAAAGAGTAATTTCTCAGGTTAGCATGGACAAAATGTAACTGAAAATATATTTTCATAGGCACTTGGCAACTTGTAAGATGTGTGGACTTCAACAATCAGAAAGGGAATTCTGGGAGTTGAAGTCCAAACGTCTTAAAGTTGCCAAAGTTTGAAAAACATGACTTCAAACAGTGGGGCTTTTACCCAAAGAATTGGATTGGATTATAGCTAAAAACACATTTGATAGGTAAGGTGAAATTCCACCTGGTTTACTAATAAAGTAGATTTGAGACAAAACTAGTACCCTGTATCTTAATGAAAAGCTTCATGGATATTTGAGAAATATGTTACCACTACATAAGCCTTGAATTAAAAGCCAGGGTTTTATAAAACCAATCAAGAATTCTTGAGATTTGGCAGTGAGCTTTAAAAAATTAATCCTCTCATATGGGAAGGAGTATGTGTACATTTATCTTGTTTCTTGAATTACATTTTTATAATTCTATATAACACAAAGAGGAGCAACTTTTGGAATGTATTGTGAATTAAATTTATTAAGGATAGTAGTAGTTATTTTTCATTATGTTGTTTAAGGGTAATGTGTAAATATTTGTCCATATTAAAGTCAGTTTTCAGCACAGTGTTAATATTGTTTGCTTAATGAAAGGCCGCATCTTGAATTGTTTCTTTTTGTAATCTTTTTCTCTCAATTTTCTTTTATCAGTTCCTCAAATGCTCTACAAGGGAAAGCTGGATTTCCTGGTTTTTGATTACCTTTCTGAAATTACAATGTCTTTACTAGCTCGGGCCAAAGCCAAATCTCCAGTAAGTAATTTTTGCAATTTTTGGAAAATAAAACCTAGAAAAGAATATACCTATGAACTATTAAAGCTGTAAGTTTTGTGTAACATAACTTTTAACTGATCTACTTTGTTTAGAATTTTTGAAATGCTAGAACAGTAAAATTTGAAAGAAACAGATCACCGTAAACTTAATTACTTCAATCTAAAATGTACTTTCTCTGCAGCTCTACTTGCATTATGGTTATATTAATCACTTTAGATCTTGCATTTCTTAAGGACTTGCTTATTTTTTTTTCTACAGCTGAACAATTCAGAAATATTTCTTGTAGAGTCAAACTGCAAAAATCTATGCCAAGAGGAAAATTTTCTTAAGAAAGAGTAAGATTGAATTCTAACATAATCAGAGACACTTAAATAATTTCAAGGGAATTATTCTAAAGTATTTTTATTACAGAGAACATGTCGGAAACCAGATCTTCAATTAATTTTACTGTTCAGAAACAATTAACTAGCAAAAGCCTTTCGTTTTCTAGTCAGAAGTGCCAGCCATAAAAATGTTCTGAGTTTGGGGGGAAAAAATTGGAGCTGAATTGTAGTGTCCATTGCAAAAAGGAAATATCTTGAAATAGAACAAGATCTTTGCTGATGATTTGGGACATGATCTTCCTGCTTTAATTTCAGCTGTTTCCCTACCAATGACTTGCAGCACTTATTGGAATCATCCAGTTCTTACAACATAGCAGGCTTTTTACATTGTCAAGCAATGATGGGTAATATTGTAAAAAGCAATAGGTCACTAAACGGAAAATGGCTTTAGAAATAATGTGGGAAGATTGCATTGATACTTTAGAATGAGAGTTATCCATCTAGAATAGTGATTTTTAAATGGCTCCAGGCATGCATATGTCTATAAAAATCAATACACAACAATTTAATGGATTTTCTGACTTTGAAAAATGGATTTTGCTATAGGAATGGACTTAAACTTGCAAAATAAGCAATTCTTTTATTCCATACTGCTTTCTTATGCCTGCCCTATAATGTCCCTCAACCAAGGATGTTTGAGATAGACTGCTTGTAAGGAAGGTGAATTTGTTCTGCTGGCAGATGTATTATTTATAGTGTGATTTTATAAAATCTGCAAGACATTAGTATTGTTAAGGTTTAATTACACTTATCAGTTAAAGAACAATCTTGTGTGAAATACAGTACGGCTTTTTTCTTTTTATTTGGATTTTGTTTTGGAGAAAAATTGAAACTTTATACAGGTGATCCCCAGGTTACGAGCATTCCCTTAGTGAATGTTTGAAGTTATGCAAAAAGCGTCTCCTAATGTTTGTGAAGAAGGCCCGAAACTATGAATCTTGCAGCACCACTGCAGTTGTTTACCCTTACGAACAACTGCAGAGGCTCTGCAACATTCATTTGGCAGGTTGCTGGCCAAAATGGAGCTTCTGAGAGGTGGATGCACTGCTCAGAAGCCCTGTTTGGGTGTCCAAAGGCCTCACCTGGCACATTGCCGACTGAAATGGAACTTGTGAAGGGAGGATCCGCCCTTCCGAAGCTCCGTTCAGCCCTCCATGGGCCTCCCTTATCCTGTTGCAGGCCAAAATGGAGCTTCTGAGGGGAGGATATACCCCTCAGTAGCCCATTCTGGAATCCAGAGGCATTGTCTGGGCTGTTGCCAGCTGAAATGGACTTCTGTGGGGAGGATCCGCCCCTCAGAAGCCCTATTTGGCCCACTGTGGGCCTCCCCCGGGCCGTTTTTGGCCAAAACGGAGCTTCCAGGGGCCGAATCTGGCGCTCCAATGCTCTGTTTGGCCCTCTGTTGGCCTTCTCTGGCCTGTTGCAAGCTGAAATGGAGCTTCTGGTGGCTCAGCCCCAGCCCCTGGAATCTCCATTTCGGCTTGCAGTGGGCTGTGGGGAGGCCCACGGAGAGCTGAATAGACCATCGGAGGGCTGGATCTCGCTCCAAGAGGCTCTATTTTGGCCTGCAACCACCCCGGGGGGGGTATAAGATCCACTCCCACGAATCCTTGAGTTACAAATGGAATGGGCAGGCTCCATTACATTTGTAAGTCTAGGACTACCTGTAGTTGGTTCAACTAAGGAGGGTTTTATGGCACTGAAATGAACAACATAAAATAATATGTTATCTGGTAAAATGCTTATTTGGTTTTTTTTTTTTTAGGATTTGGGATACGTTCCTGATTGCTTATTTGTTTTTGTTTTTTTTTAGGATTTGGGATACGTTCCTGATTTTGTATCAATTGCAATGGCTCCTTATATAAAGGACATTCGCAGGAAAGGCATGTTGGGCATATTTTTGTATTTTAAGCAGAAGTCCTAATTTTATATTGATGTTTATAATAATGTTTATATTAACTAAGAAGTCACAATTATTCTTTCTTCCAATTTACAATTCTGAAATATTACATTGAATTATTTGGAGTCTTGGTTCATTGTCTATTAAGTTACAGCTGTTGCCTTTTATTGCTTCTTCAAATGTCAGGTCACAAACAATCCTTGGTTTTTTGATCACTTGGTCTGCAGGTTCAAGCTGGTCCAGAATTTCTGCCAAGGTGTTTAAGACAGTCAGAACCAAAATCTGGCACCAGACCTATATGAATCTCATCTCCTCTCCCCTCTCCATCTGTCAGGGGGCCAGCCGCCAAGTGATATCCTTGTTCATTTCTTCATATCAGTCTGCCCACCCACCAGTCTTCTATTAGGTTCTTTGCTTTGGGTATTCAAGCCACCATCTCACCTCCCCATCCCCTCCCTTTTCCTTCTGCTCCATAACCACCATTACCCAATCAAAGCACATCCAAGCTTG
This sequence comes from Pseudonaja textilis, assembly GCF_049901715.1. Lineage (NCBI taxonomy): Eukaryota > Metazoa > Chordata > Lepidosauria > Squamata > Elapidae > Pseudonaja > Pseudonaja textilis. Next base: position 61,675,548 of record NC_141995.1, on the reverse strand, counting down.
TCACAAGCAATCCCTCCATCTTGGCAGCAGTTTATTTTTCTTACCTCCTATTATATATATATAACAGCATGTCCAAGCTGCTGATCCACATCTCATTTTTCTAACAGCTTCTTTTTCATACCTTCCTGTTACCATGTTACCGATAGTTGGCATATCCAAGACATTTCTTTATTCTTCCATTGCCCCACTTCCTCCTGATGTCATCACTGATTATTTTTTCCATTCCAAGATAATTTTTTTTCTTTTGGAATGTCTTTTGTGGAGCCAAGTCTGACTGAAACACACATATCTCAAATTCAGACTTCTCAAAACTAGCTGTACCATACTCAGGATAGTTCATATATGGAATATTTTACACTCCATGATGTGCCTGGTTGCTACCTTCTTTTTTCATAAAGCAGCCTAATCTATTTTCTGACTTGTTAATTCAGAATTTTCCAATTCAAATACAAGAAAGGAAATCTAATTTTTTATATTGGAATCTGTGGGTCAAATGCAGTTTCTGATGGGAAGAAGATGGCAGCATGACAAAAGCTCTCAGTCCTTACAATTATTTCTAAAATTCTCTTTCAGCGTATAAATAAAAAAATCTGAGGGCAATCATGAGATATATGTTACTTTTTAGTCTAAATAGAATAAGCTATTACAATAATTTATAGTAATTTGGTAGGTAATTACATATATAACAGTCTGAGCAACTTAATGAGAAATCAAATGATAGTAAACCTTGGTTTTAACAGATCTAGGTTTAAGTGACTGCATGTTATAGATAAAATATGCTGAATACAAAGACGTTGTCTGGTGAATCAGGTCTTTTTAGAAGGGCCATTCATTGTTAACAGGAAATAAGCATTTGGTTTTAACAGGTATCTGTTCTCACTAGTCCTTTAAATTAGGGCTTGGCTGTATGTCTTAGCTATATGCCAACCGTTTGAAGCTTTAATCTTCTTTAGGTGTTCGTGTTATTAGTAACGCTGGTGGTATGAATCCACTTGGGTGTGCTGCTGCTCTTCACCAAGTTGCCAGAAATGCTAATGTTGACTTGAAGATAGCTGTTATTACTGGTGACGATTTGATGGGAGAGGTATTTCAATATTTTATCAAATGCTAATTGTTTACAACTGGTAATTTTACGAAGTTTGGTGCAATAAAAAAAGTTTTGATTGTTATATGACCCCGAATCCTGATCGAAGTCATGGTATTTTCATTAAACTCTTATTTCCCAACTTGATACCAGGTACCACAGTCACTGAAATTCCCTAATACCTTGTATCATATGGTGTGAGTGTATGTTTGTATATGTGTGTACCAGCAGTGCACAAACTTAATAGACAGTATAGTCCAAAATCTGTTTATTTTTTTAATAGATCTATCATTAAAAGGGGATTATACTTGATAAAGTACCATAAGATCTTCTGCATATGTACTTAAATGAAGCTTATTAGTAAGACGGTATATCCCTGCAAGTTAGCTTTTTCTTACAATGAACTTCATTCAATTGTGGACTCAAGAAATGGAAGCATCTTTGATAGTTCAGAGCCTCTAGCCAAAATCCTTGATGCCTATAGGTGAAATCTTCTCTGTTCTTCAACTACCTTTCCAAATCTGCAACACCATTATGCTATTTTGCGTCTAACTTATCATCCACCACTTTGTTAAAAAGAATACAAGTTGTAGGTTTAAAGTGGTTCATTGCAAGCAATCTCACATGACTCTATTTAATTTCAACAACTTATCTGGATATAAATTGTATATGTGCTGCAGATGAATTGACGGATTTATCAATAGCAACAACTCTGCAAGCAAAATAAAAAGAGTAGGTTTGTTTTCAGCTACTCAGTTGCCTAAATATGGAGTTAAATTCAGATAAATACGGTAGATATAGCTCAATAACTCTTTCTATATTTTAACCTGTAGTTTGCTACCATGGTTGAAAAAGATTACTCAGTTTACAGGTTAGCAGCACTTCAAACTTCATGGCAAACAGGCAAATGTTTTTTAAAATAAATAATTGCAAAGAAACAAACTTAACATGTAGTTTCTATAGTTTGTTAAATATTGAATGCTTTTCTAAAAAATATGAAATGTTGATTAGTGTTTTGTGACTGAGGAAGTTTTGTTTTTATTAATGTAAATGTTTACATAACATGTATTATGCTGTTTATATCTGGGCATTATAAAATTATATTTTCATAGCATAGGTTACTTTTTATTACTTTACAGTTAAACAATATAAGAAACACCATCATAAAAGAGGAGAATGGGAAACTATTTCCAGAAAATGTTCAGAGCATGAATGCGTATTTAGGGTAAGATATTTAAATATTTATTTTCTAAAATGTTATCTCAGAAGGAGTAGAGTAGAGTTGGAAGGGACCTTGGAAGTCTTCTAGTCAGGGGTGGGATCCGATCGATATAACTACTGGTTCTGTTGCTCTGCATCGCGTGCGCATGCGCGAGTCACGCGAGAGCAATTTACGACCTGCTGAGTTTCCCAGAGAGCTGAACAGCGCTGCGTGCAAGTGCGCAGCGGTTGGAAAAGCCCTTTTTTTTCCTGCTTTTTCAACCTCAGCTGTGTCGCGCAAAGCAGCTGCGGTTGAAAACGCAGGAAATAAAGGTCAGGTGAGAGCCCGGCGGGCGGGCGGGCGGGCCAAAGCAGCAGCAGACATAGAACTGGTTCTGTGTATGCTCTCTGTTTGCTACTTTTCAGAGCAACCGGTTCTACAGAAGTGGACAGAACCGGTAGAATCCCACCCCTGCTTCTAGTCCAGCCTCTGCTTAAACAGAAGATCCAATAGAATTTCAGACAAGTGACTGAACAGTCTCTTCTTAAAAATGCCTCCAGTGATGAAGCACCCACAATATCTGGAGGGAAATTGTTCCAGTAGTTAATTGTCCTCACTGTTAGAAAGCTTCTGCTTAATTGCAGGTTGCTTCTCTCCTTCATTAGTTTCCATTCACTGTTTCTTGTCTTGCTCTCTGGTGCTTTGGAAAATAAATGGACCCTCTCCTCTTTGTGGCAGTGTCTCAAATACCGGAAGACTGCTATCATGTCCCCCCCAAGTCCTTCGTTTTTCTAGATGAGCCAAGCCCAAATCCTGCAATTCTTCTTCATTTGTTTTAGTCTCCAGGCCTTTAATGATCTTAGTTGCTCTTTGCCCTTTTTTAAAAAAGTCTCAACATCTTTTCTGTAATATGGGGACCAAAACCGGATATAATATTCCAGGGGGTCTTACTAAGGCTTTGTAAAGTGGAAGTAATACTTCATGTGATTTTGATTCTATGTGTAAGGTCCTGCCTCTTCAATCCTCTCGAGAAAGCAGTAGTCTTGAAACAAAAGCCATTTCCAAAGGAAACTTTTAATGAATGGTAGTGATAGCAAGAGGTCTAGGCAGGAATTAAATTTCCCACTTAAACACAGTGCATTAAATCAGTGCAGGCGGAGCCCCTCCCGAAGTCCAATACTTCGTCAAGCCAATTCTGAAACATAAAGATCTTATGAGAAACCCAGGCTGAGAAGATGATAAGTGCCGGTCTCCAAGGCAATGTTGCTGCTCCTCGCCAGAGACGAGATAAAGCACCTGGCTTGAGGCAAATTCTTTCCCCCTCCCAAGGCCCCAAAAGTTACAGCAAAGCAATGCAGGAAATAGAAACAGAAACTTCATGAAAAGATCCCTCCAAGCCTCCTCCCTCCCACGAAATATCCCTATAGAAATATACGGGACCTGAGACTACGCCTCTGCTTATAAAACCAAGGATTGTATTAACTCTTTTGGCTGCTGCAGCACATTTGTTGGATCCTTGCAAACTACTGACTCATATTCGAGTGATCATCCACTAGGACTCCAAGGTCCCTCTCACAGTTACTGTTTTTGAGCCAGGTTTTGCCTAAACTGTACTTGTATCTTTAGTTTTTTCCTGCCCAGGTGTAAAACCTTGCTTTTTCTCCACATCACATTTCATGTTGAAGGATAGGGCCCATTGTTCAAATCTGTCAAGGACTTTTTGGATCTTGAGCTTGTCTTCAGGAGTTTAGTATCCTCTGAAAATTTGATGAGTTCTCCTTCTGTTCCTTCATTTAAGTTATTTATGAAGATATTAAAGAGTACTGGGCCTAAGATAGAACCTTGTGGTATCCCACCGCTACTCTCTCAATGTAGATATAGTACTCTTAAAGACGACTTGTTCAGTACAATTTGTCAGCCAGTTGAAGCATTTTTATTTTATTTTTGGAAGATAGAATCTGTCAGGCTATCTAAGATTTTAATGAGTAATATAGCCACCTGAACTGGTCTCTCCACACGTCCTCCTTAGTGAAGCGTACAAACCAGAATCTGCATTTCCTACATCAGATGAGGAGAGTACATCTTTCTCCTTCTGTCCTGACCATTTTTTACAGACGCACGATTGAGAGCATTTGGAACTGAACTGCATTACTGTTTGGTTTGGTGGTAGCAGTGCCTCAAATAGAAGGTCCATACAGAGAGTGGTAAAGACAGCTGAGAAGATTATAGGAAAGTTACTTCCCGTTATTCAGGATACTGCTCATAAGCACTATGTGCTTAGAGCTGGAAGCATTGTTAGAGACCCCACATACCCATTTTATGGTCTGCTTCTGTTGCTCCCCTCTGGGAGGAGGTTTCCAAGTATTTCTAGCAGGACTATCAGATTCTGTAACAGCTTTGTTCCCTATGCCATCCATCCGGTAAACTCGCAGAAGATTCAATTTTCTCACCGTGTACACGTATACATCCAAACTAGACTGTGTCGTGTTTATTTAGTGTATATTGGAGGTGGTGACCCTTTGAGAGCTGTATGCAACGAAATTTCATTTTAATGTATGCCGATTAGATTTAAACTGACAATAAAGTTATTCTAAGTCTAAGTCTAAATTGTTTCTTCAGCGCAACACCAATCAGCAGAGCTCTTGATCAAGGAGCAGATGTTGTGGTGATTGGAAGATGTGTTGATAGCAGCCTTGTGTTGGGACCCCTCATTCATTCTGTAAGTGTGAATCAATATTTTTAAAATAATTTTTTTTCTACAAGCCATTTTACCAGACAAAATACTGGTAGTCCTTGACTTAAGACCACAATTGAGCCCAGAATTTATGTTGCTAAGTGAGAAATTTGTTAAGTGAGTTTTGCCCATTTTCGCCACATTTCTTAAGTGAATCACTTAAGTAACATGATTGTTAAAAGTGAATTTGGCTTCCCCATTGACTTTGCTTGTCAGAAGGTCACAAAAGATGATCACATGGTCCCAGGACAGCGCAACCATCATAAATATGAACCAGTTGTCAACCAGTTGTACCAGTGAATGTAAATCATGTGACCACAGGGAAGCTGCAATGGTCATAAAGTGTGAAAAATGCTCATAAGACACTTTTTTCAGTACCTCTGTAACTTTAAATGGTCATTAAATTAACTGTTGTAAGTTGAAAACTACCTGTATTAGTCATCTTTATGGATTTTTATACAGTACAATTTCAACTGTTGTTTTCTACATCTGTTGAAACCAGTGTGTTTTCATTGTAATGCAGCATTTGTTCTTCCTAGTGTAATATGACTTGTCTTGTCTTTGCTGTTAGAAAAATCGCATGTCTTCTTTCATACAGCCACCACTTATCCCAACCGTAAGAATCCACAGTAATTCCTGCAACACAGCTAACACATACGTTACATACGTTACATAGGAAATAAATTTCCTTCCCTTCTTCCAGCTCACACTTATCCTTCCTCCCAGCCTAAGCCCCATATACATATTGATATATTTATTTCTGTTCCACCCTATAACTTTCTGGCAATAAACACCTTCTGTTGCTAATTCTTCTCATAAGGAAGAAATAATGTTCTCCTCTTAATGTGATTTCCTTTTCTTAGTTCAGTTTCTTCCCAATGCAAGTTTTAAAAGATTTAAGGGCCAGGCATTTTTATGGGAACTTTGCTTGGACAGATGCTGTATTGGTAGTTTGACAATTGAGCCCAAAATTTCCACTGTTGAGCAGGATAGTTGTTGAGTGAGTTTTTACAATCTTTCTCATTGTTAAGTGAATCATAGTAATATGGCTAAGTGAATCTGGATTTCCCGTTGGTTTTGCTTGTCAGAATGCCACAAATATGATCAAATTCAGATGCCTGGCAACTGGCTCAATATTCATGATGGTTACAGTCATATATACAAGCCAGTTGCCAAGCATCTGAATTTTGATAATGTGACCACGGGGATGCTGGAATGGTCATAAATGTGAAAAACAGTTATCAGATTCTTTTTTTCAGCGCTGTTGTAACTTTGAACAGTCACTAAACAAACTGTTGTAAGTTGAAGACTACCTCTGCCCATACTACTTGTTAACTGCAGAACTAGAACTTGTTACTCACATTTCACGTGAGAAATTTCATAATGTCCATCTTTCCTATATTTAAAAGAGAACTAAACCAAACCAAACACAACTAAAGTCCCATGTATGGCAATATTTGCATATATATAGGTTAAGTTTCTGTAATATCTTTACTCTAAATTAAATATACATCTGTTAAGAAATAGTTATGCATATGATAAACTGAAATTCGATTAATTTAGATTTCTTACACAGATGCAACTATTAATTGAAATTCTGAAATAACAACTTTTAAGTTTGTGGTTGTGACATGTTTCTTCTCTTTTACAAAAAATATGGTATGCACTGTTCTTTTTCTTTTGACTAAGAAAACCCAATTAATTTCAAAGAGAGATTTTTAATGCTGTTTTTCATTCTATATTTTAAACATATGTGCTGCTTTTCAAAATAATACAGCGTCAACTTTTCTTTCATCTGAATTTCTTTAACTACAACTTGCAAACAATTCAGCCCACCACAAGATGGCAGAAATGGTCAACTTATGAAAAAACAACCAAAACATGTTTAAATTAAGGGGGTTCTTTTTGACTTAGAAACCACAAGTGCTTAATATTAACAAGTTAGGTTTGAAAAGTTTTGCACTGGATCCTGTTTTAAAAATATTTGGAAGTCGGATGGATGGATGGATGGATGGATGGATGGATGGATGGACGGTGTCAGCTCTGACTAGTTCAGCTTGGGACCTCACAGGCATCCTGCCATCAAAAGTAGAAGGGGGAAAGGATGAAAGGGCAATAACGCTTTGTGTGTATGTGATAGAAAACAGCAAGGGGGGAAATGACAGGAGGTATGGACCAGGGCAGATGGATCCTGTTTGTACCTGCATCCTATCGCCAGGTATCCTGAGAAATATGTGGATTAACTCCCAACAGCTCAGAGTTCTCAAAACATCTTGGCAGGCTCTGATTGGCTGGAAATGGACTGGTCACAGGGGGAGGGATGGGCTGGGGGAAAACATGCACCTTATTTTTGTTATCTAGCAAGCGCCATAAATTTCAGAACTGGTTTGATTTTACTGCAACCAACATCCTTAGTAAAAGTACCCTTTGTTTTAACCAAATGGAGTCGAAGGTTTTTCTTTCCTAAGGAATCAGATTGAGGCAGGTTTGACATTAAGCCAGCTCTGCAGTTGTGGTCAACCTAGAAAGGAAACTGCTTCCACCATGAGGACCATGCAAACAATGTTGGTTCAAAGAGCGACTAGGAAGAGATTTTGGCTTGGGGGGAGAGCACCCTCAAAACCCTGTCCTGGAGGGCTGGATCTATCTGAATGGCTTGTACAGGAGAGGGAGAGGACAACTCACTAAGACGTTGATGGTCCCTTGGGATCCGGAAAAAGGAAGAATGGGAAGAGAAACCCATGGGAGTGACATTCATTCACCCATGGGGAGTGTGGGGGCCACTGGCGAGAGACCCAAGTGGATCTGGAGGAACTGGAGGTAGAATCAAGTGCAAGCTAGCCAGAAGGAGAGGACTGGATGTTGGAGCAAACCATAAAGTTCCTGAGGAGCTTTTGGTAGTCTCAAAGCTCAAGAAGCCCTAGCCTGGGTGGCACATCCAGTTGACCAGCCCACTCCAGCCCCAGCAAGTGAGAGGGAAACTACCTCTGCCACTGCAATGGCAGAAACAGCAAGCTCCTAAGTAATCACAGCCCCCTCACCCAGCATCTTGTCCCACAGCCCAGCCTCATCCGCTTATTATTATCACCAATCTCCTTATGCTGTGTCACCTGTAAAGTCATGGAATCAATTATTAACCAATCCATTATCCTCCACTTAGAGGCAAACAACCTACTCTCTAATAAACAATTTGGTTTCCGGAAAAAACTATCCTGTAATCTGCAACTCTTACACTGCAAAAACATGGACTACACAGCTTGATCAGAGCAAAGCAATAGATGCAATCTACTTAGACTTATGTAAAGCCTTTGATTCAGTGGTACACGATAAACTACTACTAAAATCTTATGGTGTCTCTAGACACCTGCATAACTGGATAGAAGCATTCCTGTCAAACAGACAACAAATGGTCAAAATTGGGAGCGTCCTATCAAATTCTGTACCTGTCAATAGTGGTGTCCCCCTAGGCAGTGTTCGAGGACCAACTCTCTTCATACTCTACATAAATTACCTCTGTGATCACATTAAGAGCAACTGTGTTCTCTTCGCTGATGATGTAAAGCTATTCAACACCACAGACAATACTGCTACCCTTCAAAAAGACCTTGACTATGTATCAGAATGGTCAATCAAATGGCAACTTCAAATCTCAACAAAATGCTCTGTCTTACATATTGGCCAAAAAAATCAGAAAATAAAATACAAGCTGAATAGTCAAGACCTTGTTCATGATCCAAGCTCTGTAAAGGACCTTGGAATACTCATCATTAATGATCTAAGTGCTAGAGCCCACTGTAACTACACAGCCAAAAAGGCATTAAGAGTTGTTAACCTAATCCTACATAGCTTTTTCTCTGGTAATATCACACTACTAACTGGAGCATACAAAACATTTGCTAGACCAATACTCGAATACAGCTCATCAGTCTAGAACCCACATTACGTATCTGATATTAGCACAGTTGAGAAAGCCCAGAAATATTTCAAAAGAAGAGTTCACTCCTCTACCCGTTGTAGAATACCTTATGCCACCAGACTTGAAATTCTAGACCTAAAAAACCTAGAAGTACGCCGCCTTCAGTCCGATCTAAGTATAGTATATAAAATCATACATTGCAATGTCCTACCTGTCAATGAATACTTCAGCTTCAACCATAACAACACAAGAGCAAACAATAGATACAAACTCAAGGTTAACTGCACCAAACTTGATTACAGGAAATACGACTTCAGCCACAGAGTGGTCAATGTCTGGAATAATCTACCTGACTCTGTGGTTTCTTCCCCAAACCCCAAAAACTTTAACCTTAGACTGTCTACTATTGACCTCACCCCTTTCCTAAGAGGCCTGTAGGGGGTGTGCATAAGCGCACCAATGTGCCTACTGTCCCTGTCCTATTGTTTCTTTTATTTTTCTTATATGTACCCATTTCATGTATTCATAACTATGTATATACTTATATCTATTATCTTGTAAGTGATTGACAAATAAAATAAAAATAAATAAATAAATAATATAATAAAATAATAAAATAAATAAAATAAAATAAAATAAAATAAAATAAATTAAATAAATAAAATAAAATAAAATAAAATAAAATAAAATAAAATAATAAAACAGCACCAGCAAAGCAAAGGACTCAAGGCACCAGACCCTCAAAGCCAGAAGTCACATAAAGATCATCATCCAATGACACAGGAGGGGTGGCTGTGTATACCCAGAGTTTCATGACTTCACCTGCTGACTGACTAATTGGCCAGAAGACATCATGATTGGGTGCTTCCAAGATGGGCTAAGTGACAAGGTCTACAGCACCTGCATTTCCAGAGGCACCCCCCCCACACACACACATCCCCTTCATGGCTGGTATGCCCTAGCAGAGGAAGTGGAAATTGACCTGGCTTGATCCAAATACTAGCCAAGCCATGGATGGTGAAGCCGCCCCCCCCCCCAAAAAAAAGAGGCCCCAAAACTGGCACCATGAGCAGAGCCCATGCTGATGATCCAGTGGCTGCTTCGGGTGTTGGAAGGAGGGACATTGATCTGCTGACTGCCAAGCTCTTGCCCAGCCCAGAAGGCAACTGGATCCTGCCAAAAAAACGGCAAAACCACAACAATGAGCCCAAGAAACCCCTCTGAAGGGAGTGGAAGTTGTAAAGTTCACCCCATCCCTCAAAGAGGGTGAGATAAACTCCAACTAGTTGGCCTCCTGCACCACCCTGGCCTGGAACAAAAATGGGTCGTGGGGGGACATTTTCGCCCTCCGAGGGAGGCCAGAAACAGGCATTTCAGGCCTTCCAGAACTTCCAGGAGGCCCATTTTTTTTCATTCTCCCTGAGCCTCCACACAGGCCCTGCACTTACCTGCCATCCAAAATGAGTCGTGTAGGGACTCCGGGGATGGGAGGGGTGGGCGGGGCCAGCCAGGAGTGTGATTTGCTGGTTCACCAAACTGGCCATAAAATTAACAACCGCTTCACCGATTCATCCCTGGCTTTTGTGAAGGTACTGTCAGTGAAGTACTAAAAATAATGATGTCACTAAGTAAGCTTAAGTAACTAAGGAGCCTCAGTGGCACAGTGGTTAGAGTGCAGTACTGCAAGCTACTCCCACTCCAATTTGGCGGATCGAATCCCACCAGGCTCAAGATTGACTCAGTCTTCCATCCTTCTGAGGCGAGTAAAATGAGGACCCAGATTGTTGGGGGCCGATATGCTGACTCTGTAAACCGCTTTGAGAGGGCTGTAAAACACTATAAAGCGGTATATAAGTCTAAGTGCTATTGCTATCATATCAAACTCCTTATAGAATTTCTATTGGAATGTTTCTTGCTTAAAAATAAGCTAAAAATAAGCTAAGTTTAGTCTTTTAAGTACAATTTTAATTTGATTTCACTTTAAATACACTAGTTTTACCATAACATAGCTCCAACATGTCCTAGATAGGTGGTCTGTAGCTACAGACCTAGAATTCAGGCTCTTCATAAGGAAAGATATATTGAAATTGAGGAGGTTATTCAGTAGTACAGATCAACAATGGCATGGCTAAGATAATAGAGAGCTTGTTTAATTGTGTCATCTCCTGGGAAACTAATGGTAATAAGAGAGGTGGGGGAGGGAGAGGGAGGGAGGGAGAGATATCACACACACACACACACACACACACACACACACAAAGCACACAAAGCACATAAATATACATATACAAAGAGTCCCTCTTTGAGGGGCAATTTAGAAATGTGAAATGTGTGTGTATATACCCATACATATACACACATTCACTATATGTGTGGGTCTGTTTTTGTGTATGAGTGTGTGTGTGTGTATGTGTGTGTGTATGAGAGAGAGAGAGAGAGAGAGACAGATGCATATATGTGGTGCTACCTTGTTCTTTTGCCTTTGTTGGTCTAATTGTGAAATGGACAACCTAAGTGAAAGACAAGACAATGATTTCCAATGGATTGCTAGGTCACTAGAGTATTTTCTCTGCTTACTTTATAGTTGCACAGGCAAATTATAAAAATAGGAAAAAGGAAATTGGATGGATTAAGGAGGGTGTCTATGAATTTTTATGAGCTTTGGGACATGTGATTAACATTCTTTTCACTATTTAATTTTATTTCAATGTGTATTTTTAAACGTTATTTTTCTAGTTTGGATGGACTAGAGATGAATTCAGCCTATTAGCAGCGGGAAGGTAAATATCATCTTTGTTTCAAAGAATGCTGTTAAATTTTAATACTGTTAAAATATTACAATGGTCAAAATCCCTGAACCAATAGTTTAATGATATTTCAGTCTCTGTCAACAGGATATCAGTTTAGATGTAATAAAGATTTGTTTATCTAGACATTAGATATTATGCAACAGAAACTCTCAGTAGATGTTAAGTTGTTAAATTCACTTCATTAAAATAGTTTAAATATCAAATGTGATTTTTAGTCTTGCAGGTCATCTGATTGAATGTGGTGCTCAATGTACAGGTGGAATATTCACTGACTGGCATACTGTGCCCAACTGGTATGTTTATTCTCCACCAAAATACATGTTGGTGAATATTTTTGTAATATGTTTTAATACTTAGATTGCTGAATGATAGAGTTATAAAGACACTATTCAGCCTATGATCATATTAATATCTCTACAAAAAATATATCTTCAAAAAAATTTTTGACGCTAAGTAACCTTATATCAATCTCCTTATAGAAATTCTACTAGAATTTCTATTATAATGTTTCCTGTTTAAAAATAAGCTAGAAAATAAGCCAGTTTAGTCTTTTAAGTGCAACTTTAATTTGATTTCACTTTAAATACATTAGTCTTACAATAAATAACACAGTCCCAACATGTCCTAAATAGGTGTTTTGTAGCTACAGACCTAGAATCCAGGCTCTTCATAAGGAAAGATATCTTGAAACCGGAGAGGAGTTTTTTGTGGAATGAGATTGATTCATCATTTTAAGAGCTGTCAGCCACTGCGTGCTTAAAAATATTCAGTAGTGCAGCTCAACAATGGCATGGCTAAGATAATAGAGAGCTTGTTTAATTATGTCATCTCCTGGGAAACGAGGGCTGGTTAGATTTTTATGGAACTTGGAGTAGAGTTAAAACTGGAAAAAACTGCCGGGTCCTGGGAGAGTACAAAGGTAGATGTTATTATGTTTATTCCCCCTTAGAATTAATGCCTTGTGATGAGAAATACCTCTTGCCAACTGGCACTTGTTTCTGTGATCCCTCTTTAAATAAAAGTTACTGGCGATGCTGAAAAATCAGTTGCGCCATTACAATCTGCCCACAGTAGTCAGTTTGTGAATTGGTGCAAGCTCATAATGTGTTAGTAGGCTTCATTATAGCATAGCATTATTTTATCTCCGCTGTGTTTCATACTTCGATTTTTAATAAGCTGCCATGTTCATGTCCATGAAAATGTGGCTGCAATTTGTTAAAGCTGCTACAGACAACATTCTGTAGCTGCTAGAGCCACAACCTTCTCCATTTTGTCCTTGCTGTTTCTTTCTTTCCCTTGCATGAAAGGCCATGTGTTTGCAATCTCTACTGCATTTTGATTGCAGTATGGCTGACTCTGAATACCTCAATTAGTTGAAAATGGTTGTAAAATAATACAGGTAGCAAACGTAGGCCCTGAACCCCATATAGAATGACTAGGAATTGTTCTGAGAAGTAGGCAAAGAATGTTAAAGGTTGCAGAATGGCCGATAACTTGGGAAAAATACATTTTTCCCATAATACATTTGCTTGAATTAAATCTCACCAAAGCTGTAATGTAAAAGTGAGGTGCAATTAATATCCGAATGTTTTGTTTTGATACTTCTACTGCAACATGAAAAAGATTGTGCTATATGTTTTCTTGGACTGATATTGCTTACATATTGATAGCTCTTTTTAAAGCTTTGATACTTTTGTCTCTTTTATGCATCTAATTGGTTTATTCAATTGGTCATTTGGTTGTCTGTACAATTAGATTAAGGAGCTGAGCTAAAAGGACTTAAAAAAAAACTGGTATACATTTTGATAATTTGTTTACCACTATTTTTAACCACATAAACATTCCCCTGAAATACATTATTGATATACTTTTCATATAATTAAATTTAATATTTTGAACTTTTAGGCATAACATCGGTTTCCCCATAGTAGAAGTTTCTTGTGATGGAAGTTTTACTGTATCTAAAGCACCTGACACAGGAGGCCTGGTGACTTTTGGCACTGTGGCAGAACAGTTGGTATATGAAATTGATAATCCTAAAGCATATCTCTTACCAGATGTCACATGTGATTTTTCTCAAGTCTCCCTTACTGAAATTGCAGGTCAGTGTCTGCTGATATAGCATTATACTAGGGAAATGACAGGAGTATATACAGTTTTATTGTTGTTTGAGAAAAAGAATGCTTTTATGTGAATGTCATAGTGGATGAAGTGAATGTCATTTTATGTGGATGTCAAGAGGAATCACTCTTCTGTGAAAAGTTTATTCATTCATAGTTCCCATTGTCTAAGGCTGACTGGGGAATTCTGAGAGTTGAACTCATACACCTTATAGCTCCTAAGGTTGACAAACACTGGTTTGAAGAATTATGCTGTGCAGATTTTGATGCAGAAGAAAAATGAGTGCTGGTGGTGGAGTGAGTGTCATATACATACTTGCATTGTGGAACTTTTTTCATTTCAACGTATCAATGTGTGAGTGTCAAATCAGGTATTGTAAATACTGACTTTAAATTCATGTTCATGTAACAGCGTAGAAGCAGAGAACTTGAGATGGAGATCCATGGGTGAGAATCTGTCTGAAAGTTAAATTATTATTTACCTAGTTTTGGCAGACTTCATGACATAATTTTGCCATTTGCACAGAAGTACGTCGTGATAAACATGTTGTAATTTTTACTGTATTATGACTTGCTAAAAACAGTGATGAAATCAGCCTTAAACTGGAGGCACCCTACTCACCTTGACTCAAAGTTTATTTTTTAAAACTTTTATTGGGAAAAAATCACATTGCATATTTCATATTATTAGTAAAAGCTAAATCTTGCCAGTTTGTATTTAATCTGAATAATACAATGCAAATGTTAATGGAATGAAAGGAAGAGGAAAAAAAATGTTAGTCTTAAGTGAAAAGTTAAATAAAAGTTTCCCTCCAAAATTGAGTTCAACTCTTGGTGACTTTGAACTGTGTAATTTTGAGGAGGAAACAATATAGAAATGATTTTCTATTCCTTCTTATGGAATATTTTATCCATTTCCCAGTCTAACCTATAGCCCTGAAATTTCTTGGCGCTTTTACCAACTACATTTCTGCTTAGCTTTTTGAGAGTGGCCAATGTCAGCAACTGCTGCTACTTTCTGGACTCCAAATAAATAGACATGCAATGCTTTCATAACTACCTATCAAAAATATGCAGTTTCTAAATTATACCAAGATTATTGCATATTTATTACATGAGGTTTTAAATGAGGTTTAATGACTTCTAATATAACTTAATGCATGGAGTGAAGAGAGATTATGCAGTAATGAGTTCTGCATGCATCAAATGAGAAAATGATCAAGAGATCTGGAAAAGATCATTCTCCAGGGCTGGCTGAGCAACACCTAAAAAATACATGTTCAGAATGACAGTGGGAAAGGAGTTTGATAAAAGGAAATAAACCAGAGTTATATTATTCTCTGACATTGATAGAAACTGGTTTGAAAAGATCTGCCAACTTTAATAGCTATTGCTAATTATTTATTTGCACACTGTACTGCTTTATTGTCACTGACTTTTGCCTACATTTCTGAATTTAAGACCGTATAAATTTCTATTTGCAAACTTTTGATTATTAATACATTTTAACATTAATTTTTAATCTTTTGCATGCAATTTTAAAATATTGTTCCTCCATAATGTAGTCATCAGAGCCAAAAGATGGGATATCCATTGAATAACTAAATAAACTTAAGGTTTTACTGAATATATGCTGCCTTTGATCAACGAAGCATTAATAATACCAAATAGGCCACTTTTAATATACTCCTTGCATGATATCAGTCCTATTGGGCAAGGACATAAAAGTAACCTAAATATTTTCTCAAAATGTGCTTTATTTGCTCAAAATTTCTTCATTAAGCCAGGAGCAGCATTTAAACAGTGCATTTTAACCTTCAGATGAACTTTTAGCTTATAAATGGCCTACTATGACACATTAGAACTCCAAATAAACTTTCACATGAACTTTCAGTTAGTTATTCTACTAGAAATTAAACAGATGGAAAGTAGACAGATTTCTGAAATATCTTTAGATATAACTGCTGTGACATGTACTCTAGAAAAAGGACTGCAGGCCTTTCTACTTTAATTGTTTACTTTAGTAAATAAATAGTTCATATGGCAGGATTAGATAAAGCATTTGAGTGAACTTATTGGTGCTCTTTTTAATATTTTAAGAGTGATTCATTTTGTAATATAACTGGAACCAAAATTCTATTAAAAGCAAAATACTATTTGTTTTTAAAGGCATATTTCCGCTAAGTAGAGTGTTAAGGGTACAATTGCACTGCATATGTGTCTACTTAAAACTAAATTTCAGAAAGCCGATGTGATGTAAACCCATAAAACTGAAGTGTGATTTTATATTCTTTCATGTTGCTTATATTTTTTTCAGAGTAGATACTAGCATTTAAGTGCTTAAATGTAAAATATTTATAAAATATAGAATAAATTTAAAGATTAAAATGCTATTCAAAATAGTGAAAGAACCCACTGAAATATAATATTCTTAGTTTATTTGAGTAGACAGTAGAGCAGAATGGAATCGAATAGCATAGCGTAGCATAGCGTAGCACAGCATAGCATAGCAGAGTTGGAAGAGACCTTGAAGGTTTTCTAGTCCAACCCCCTGCTCAGGCATGAAACCCTATACCATTTCAGACAAATGGTTGTCCAATCTCTTCTTTAAAACTTCCAGTGTTGAAGCATTCGCAACTTCCTATAACATTTCAGATAAGTGGCTGCCCGGTCTTTTCATAAAAGCCTCCAGTGTTGGAGCATTTACAACTCCTGAAGGCAATTTGTCCCACTGATTAATTGTTCTGTCAGGAAATTTCTCCTCAGTTCTTGGTTGCTTCTCTCCTTCGTTAGTTTCCACCCATTGCTTCTTGTCCTGCCCTCAGATGCTTTGGAAAATAGTTTGACTCCCTCTTCTTTGTAATAGCCCCAAGATATTGGAACACTGCTAACATGTCGCCTCTAATCCTTCTTTTCATTAAACTAGACATACCTAATTCCAGCAGCCATTCTCCCCTAATCATTTTTGTTGCTCTTCTCTGCACACTAGAAAGTCTCAACATCTTTTTTACATTGTGACGAGCAAAACTGGATGCAGCATTTCCAAGTGTGGTGTTACCAAGGCATTTCAAAATGGTATTAACACTTCATGTGATCTTGATTCTATCCCTCTATTAATGCAGCGTAGAAATGCGTTGCCTTTTTTGGCCACCGCAACACACTGCTGCTGGTTCATATTTAAGTGGATTGTCCACTGTCGGCCAGTTTGAGGCCTTTTTCGTCCTGCCAAAGGCTTGAGGAAGGAAGGCTTCTACAAGCTTTGTAGGCCGAAATCTAGCCCCGTTTTATCACTTCTGGGTTTTTTTCAGAAAAACTTTATGAAAGTTTATGAAAATTATGAAAATCTGTTACTCTCTTCTCTGACCTGCAGGAACAAGAAGATTGTTTTGTTTGAATATGTGTTTGGTGTTTGATTTTACAGTTAAGTAACTTTGTGGTGATTAGACTATTTTCTATTTAGTTTGCCTTTGGATTTGTTTACTTTGTTTACTGTTTATTTATGCTTTTAATCATATTATTAGGCACTACCTAATTGGATGTACTAGTACATGTACAAAAATAAGCAAACTTGGATTTATTATCGTAATTCCATGGGTATCTAGGTTTCCTGTGAGCAATATTGCTCACAATTATTATGTTTATGACTAGTGCTTATCTAGTTATCTCAAAAGGTTTCATGGATGATGAAGTGGGCCGTACAAAAGGAAAAGTTATTGGCACATGTATAAAAGAGACCTCAAATTTTCAGAAGAATAAGTTTTGGGACTAACATCTGATCAGCCGCAGTGGCGCAGTGGTTAGCATAAAGTACTGCAGGTTACTTCTGCTGCCTGCTGGCTGCCTGAAATTTGGCAGTTCATACCTCACCAGGCTCAAGGTTGACTCAGCCTTCCATCCTTCCAAGGTCGGTAAAATGAGGACCCAGATTGTTGGGGGTAATTATGCTGACTCTGCAAATAAATTTTCAGTATAGAAGTCTAAATGCTATTGCTACAGCATTCTCTGATAACTTACAGATTGAATAAAAATTCTATAAGAGTAGAGATTACATTCATGACTAAACCCCACATATAGAACTATCCTTCCTATATGACAAGTCTCATTTGTTGTTATTAACTGTGAAATATAAAACATATTTGTTATTCACTTTACTGCACCAGGAAGTTAGAGTTCACATTAATGCAATTTAAGTGTTCGTGTTAGTTGTTGCCTCATTATTGCTGCAGCAATAAATTTGTCTAGGTGGTTTCACTTAGTAAAAGATAGATATGAAAAATCTTCCATTCTTCCAGATGAACCTAGAAAAGAGATTACATCCTTTCAAAGTTACACTGAAAGACATATTGAATTGCCTCAATTTCCTTAAATTCACAAGTGCAAGGGTTTGGAGCTACAGGAATTTTAGTCTATCTGCCAGATAATAGTATTGAAAGATGTTATGCCTGATCCTGAAAAATCCTTTTACAAGTTAAGGTACAAATACCTTGCTAGTTCGACAAAGCCTACTTTGTTTAGCCTACTTCCGAAGCTCTGAGAAGGGAAACTGGCTTCAGACTGGTGTTCAGAGTAATCCAATATTTTCTCTTCTCTTTTAATTGATTTTATTGGACTATATCTATTGCTCAGCTCTGTAAACAGAGATTTTGATTGGATTTTTTTTCATTCAATTAAATAAATAATCAAAAATTCTTTAAACATTATTTTTAGGCATTGATGGTGGCGTAGTGAAAGTTCAAGGAGCCAGAGGATTGCCTCCTTCACAATTTTACAAGGTTCTTTTTCATTGATTTACAATTACATGGACTAGAGTCAGTTTGGAGATAATATAAAACTTATTACGATTGAAAAGTTTCAAGTGTAATTTTTGTCGTATTTAAAAAAATGTACCTATGATTTAAAGTTAAGAAGCTTTAAATCGTTGAAATGGGGTTGGACTAGAGCCACAGCCCCCAACATTTTTGGTTCCGCGGTCCAGCAGAGGTAGTGGCAGGGGAGAGGGGATGGTTTTGCACATGCAAACATAAGCCTGCAAATGGAGCTTTGCATGCCCGCCTGTTGCTTGCATAGCTCAGTTCCCAATGGACCGCAGCCTGGTATTGTTCCACGAACTGTGGTTAGGGACCCCTGGACTAGAAGAACTTTCCATGGTCCCTTCCAACCCTGTATTTCTCTTATTCTGAAAGGTATTTGCTTTGAAGTACAGAGTATATGGGATATAAGTAACATTTCATTAACAGAACAATACAATCTATATTGAATGTTTATAAAAATGAATGAAATATCTGTGAAGCAACAGAATTCTTTGCAAAGGCCAGTATATGTGCAGGACAATTAGGAGAATGTGTGCTCTCAATCAAAGTTCCAAACATCAAAAAATGAAGGCGGCTTTAGTCATGTGACCATAGCCACTGTCTTTTCCCCCTTTTTGATCCTCCCCTTAGGGGGTCCTTACATTTGTGATTATTAAATTTCAAGGTCTTGGCTCTTGAATTCTTTGGAGGTTTTACAAGAATAATATAATAAGCTCTTTATTAGTTCCATAAATAAGCTTAGGTTTTAACCCTTGGTATACTGACAACATAATTTGCAATGATTCTATTAGTTTATTATTACTACTATAATAAAACAGACTATGATTATTCGATAAAGTTCATAACCATAAAATTGAATTTTTATATTTCTAATCAGAGATTGTCTAATTAATTATAAATCATTTGCAACCACTCCCCCAGGTAAATGCCACTTATCTTGATGGATTCAGAGCAACAGCCTGCTGCCCAATGGGAGGACCAAGAGCAATAGAAAAGGGAAAAAGAGTGTCTGAAAGTATTTTGGAAAGGTTAGATGCTAATGCCTAATACATTTCCCAATTGATTTGTTATAAAACAGTAAATTATTCTTTGGCCAGGATCCTAAAATGTAACTATTTCAAATGATGAACGGTGTCATATATACTCAGTGTTTCAAATAACGTGTTACCATTATTGTGTTATAAATTACACATTCATGTCTCTCATCATCCATAAATGTTGTTAAAGGGAGAGTGATGCTTTTCAAATCCTAAATAAATGGGTGCCTAGATTTCCTGCAAACAATGACAATATAGTTGTTCCCTGCAACAAGACAAAAAGGTAGAAATCTGGACTGGTTTCCAACGTTTTTTTATTTCATGTTTTCCAACTGTGGTTAAAAAAAGGGCCAATGATAAGGAAGTGCTTGAATCCCAAAAATTCACATAGCAGTAAAGACCTTCAAAAAACAACAAAGGACAAACTCAACCAAAGTTAGTCACTCTTTAGTTATTTATTTATTTCCCTTCAAAATTTACAATGAAAAGGTGATCTAAAATCAAATTTAAAACAATTGAACAATTACAATAAAGAAAATGAAGAAATAAAAAACAATTAAAATAAAAGCTTAGACAAAAGGAGTATTTAAGGGTCCTTTCAGAAACCTACGAAGAGGTTAGGCCCTCAATTTTTATAATTTAAAGACCAGAATTTGCAACAGAAAAGGCTTTATTCCATACTACCATTAAATGAATTTGCAGTATCTGAAGTTCTTTAGATAATATCTACAAGGAGATATTCTGTCAAATACAGTAGACTGATCATAAGCTATGTAGGCCTTTCCAAAAAATGAATTGGTAGTACTTTAGTGCTTTAAGTATAGACGTAAAATAGTCTTTTGTATTGTTCCAAGGACTAACATCAAAAACTTCATCAAAAAAGCACAACAAAGAATGTTCTTTCTGCACCAACTCAGAAAGCTCAAATTGCCCAAGGAGCTGCTGATACAGTTCTACAGAGGAATGATGGAGTCTGTCATCTGCACCTCTAGAACTGTCTGGTTTGGTTCTGCAACCCAACAAGACAGACACAGACTTCAGAGGATAATTAAGACTGCAGAAAAAACAATTACAACCTTGTCCAATCACATTTGGACAATAAAGTCTTCTCTTCTCTTCTCTTCTCTTCTCTTCTCTTCTCTTCTCTTCTCTTCTCTTCTCTTCTCTTCTCTTCTCTTCTCCTCTCCTCTCCTCTCCTCTCCTCTCCTCACCTCACCTCACCTCACCTAACCTAACCTCAAATAATCTTTTCTTATACTGAGAGCATTTGCACCAAGGCAAATTCCTTGTGTGTCCAATCACACTTGGCCAATAAAGAATTCTATTCTATTCTATTCTATTCTATTCTAACCTCAAATAATCTTTTCTTATCTTCTCTTTTATGTATACTGAGAGCATTTGCACCAAGGCAAATTCCTTGTGTGTCCAATCACACTTGGCCAATAAAGAATTCTATTCTATAAGGCAAATTACATTGGTACCAGTTATTACCATATGTTATGGTAATTGTTTTCCAGAAAGGAATGCTTTTGGCATACCAACCAGAGCTTCTAAAAGGATTTCTGGAGATCACAATCTACTAGTTCATAGCTTGATGCCTTTAACCAGAACACGGGGCTGGCTCTTGCAGACTGATGTTTTTACTTATGATTTTATTATACGTGTCCAGTGCTGTGATATAATGTGAAGTGGGATAAAAATACATGCAAATAAAATAGAAAAAGCAAAGATTGTATTTTTTTTTCCAGGACACGGATTATGTTTCATCAGCGGGGATATCAGGACTACAGTGCAGTTAACCTACAGATTTTAGGTTCTGAAGAAACATATGGACCTCATGCAAAGCAGAACATAGACGGTGTAAGTATGAAATGGATGGGCTTCAGGGATTAAGTCAAAGATTACACCTTTGCGTTCTTCCTTCCCTTTGACTCTCCTCCATCATTTCACTTTCCTCATAAAGAAAAAGGTAAGAAGGCTGAATGGAAATAAAGATAAATATTTACAGAGAATGCTTCTTGTGTTTGTGGACTCTAATCTGCTACTCTTAGATAGGAACCTGGGCAGAAATGCAAGTTTGAACCTAAGCATCGATAAGAATAAAGTCATTTTCGCTAATGATAATTTATTTTTATTTATATAACACAGGTCTTCAGAGTATATTGTTTTTAGAGCAAGGTATAAGCTGTCTAATAAAAGAATTGGGTTAGAAATATTTTAAATAAGAGCTGTGGCCATTAGTCATCAGTGCTGAATTGGGTGTTTGTTTTTATTGTTTATAATAATTTGTTAATATATTTTTATATTACAAACTGCTGGGACTGGTATAAAGATTGTTGATAAATAACTGCATAGAATGTTAACAACCGGTTCTAGCAAATGGGTGCGAACTGGTAGAATCCCACCCCTGAGTACAAAGATATGCAAGTGGCCTCATAATTTATTGTTATCTTCACAATTTTCTTTTAATTTCATTTAGTAAAATTCTTTATGAAATCACATAACATTATAAATACAATAATACTATTTCATTGTAATATGGTTTCACTTCAAAATATAATACAATCAATAAATCAAATTCAAGCAAGATGGTTCCTTTATATATAACAGCAAATGTAACACTTACGTTATGGCTTCTAAGGGAACCAAAATGCTTGTAAACACTGCAAATTAGTAGAGGCAGAAAGGGAGGAAGTTAGAAGCCAAAAATCATTTTAAAATGTGTAGTTTGTGTTTTTCTCTTTCTACTTTATTATATATAAATGATTATAAGTAACATATGTATAAATAATAAGTAACAGTATTGTGAAGAGACAGAAGACAGAAACCAGAAACCTTTTATTGTTTAACAAATAGTTTGATTCTTCAGTTGTTCATTAATTTAAATAACTTTATGCTTATCAAGATTGACACTTTAGAAATCATAGTTAATATTAACTATTTAAATATAAATCATACAAGCCATACTTCTTGATCAACAGTCTAAAGATCATTTTGTATACAGGTCCTTCTTGCTTACTGAACATTTAGTGGCCACATATTCAGAATCTGTATGCACTTCTGACAGGATTGAATGATGGTATTTACATTGAACCTCAAAGTTCCTACCGTTGCGGCATCCATGTGATCACATTATTATGATCCTGGTGCTTGACATCCAGCTCCTGATTACAATGCTGCAATGTCCCAGGGTCACATGACCATCACTTGCAACCTTTTTTTTGGCAGCTTCCTACAAGCAAAATAAATGCGGAAGATAGGAGGAGGTTGCAAATAGTGACCATCTTTGTCTAACCCATGATGATTACAGGTTAACACCAGCAATCTAAAGTGCCAGATTTTCCCTTGTTAAATGGTGCAGTCATGTGACATTGTTCTTGGTGACCGCAATTTAATAACAGTAATTCTGGCCCTAATTGCATTTATTAACCAAGGATGATCATTATTTTTAATATATATATATATATATATATATAAGTGAAATACCACTCACACAGCCTCACGAAATCTCCAGAACTGTAAAGCCTACAAACTTGAAATTTGGCACGTATGTTCCTCTCGGCTTCTAGATGCTCATTAAGAAAGGATTTTTTGAAATGACTTATCACAGCATTAGTATTTTGTATATTATTATTAACACGCTCTGATGCTAAGGAGTTCTACTCCACTTCCCCAGCTGAAAAGAAATCTGTTCCAACTGCCAGTTGCCTCACAGTCTGTTACCTTAGCAACTTCACAGCCATTTGCAGCAGTCAGGTGACCCAAGGACATAGACAAACCTCCAAGTTGCCTCAACAACTCTCTAAAGCAATGCAGACTACACTTGCAAACAGGAAGCTACTTTGGCATCAAAGGTTGTAGTATTTTTATTACCCACCATTCAGTTAGAGCTGAAGAAGCTCCTTGGATAAGAAAAACCAGAAAGTGCAGTTGCCTCAAAAAAAAAAAAAAACCCTTTTGGAACAACACTTTACAACAACATTTTACAACACTTTTGCTGGATAGATGGATGGATGGATGGATGGATGGATGGATGGATGATGGAGAGATGGATGATAGAGAGATGGAAAGGAATGGAATGCAATGAGGAAAGGAAAGGAGGAAAGAAGGAAAGGGAAGGGAAGGGAAGGGAAGGGAAGGGAAGGGAAGGGAAGGGAAGGGAAGGGAAGGGAAGGAAAGGAAAGGAAAGGGAAAGGAGGAAAGAAAGAAAGCCCGGGCTCCTGCATAGCCCGATCACAAAGTTTTGTCGTGAAGCGTGGGTATCCAGCTACTTTAACATAAGATTTAGTAAGAGTGCTCAGTTACAAATTTTACAGAATAATGACAATTTCTTATTAAGGTTCCAGGAAGTAGTATATAGTTTAAGTTACTGCAGCTTATGATTTCTGATTTTGCTTTTCACTTTTAAAATAATTGTATAGTAAACAAAATTCCTGTTTGTTCTATTAACCTGTGTTTTCTCTCTTCTAATATTTCAAAACAGGGTCCCAGAGAAATTGTTATTTGGCTTGCTGTATTTCATAAACAGAAAGAAGCATTAGAAATCTTTTCCAGAGAGATTGCTCCAGCTGGAACAGGAATGGGTACATCTTCAATTTCTAACTTTCCCTATTTGACAATTCAAAGTCATCCCATTTGGGGTTTTTTCTTTCTTTTTTGCTATTGTACTTTACAAATGATTTCTAATTAATTCTAATTAAGCGGTAGAAAAACTTGTGGTCTTTTGATTAAAAAAAAAGTACTAATGGTTAAAAGGGAATTTTATATTTGGGCAGAAAACTTTCAAATTTTTAAAAAACTTATATGTGGTGATTCCCTGGCAGATTTATTCATTGTTAATTTCATTAATGAAAACAATTAATAACTTTCGAATTAATATTTCATGTATTTATTCAAAATCAACAATTTAGGAATTGTTAGCCAAACAAATGTTTGTATTTACAAACCATTTAAAAGAATTGGTTCTGAAAAATATCAGCATTTAAAAGATGAGTGGAAAACAAGGTTTTCATTCGTGTGCTTCACACTGTACAGATGGATAAGAATACTGTATCTGTGTTTTGGCTTACTGTGTTATATAAATCCAAATATGTTGAAGGACAGCTTCAGAGTGACCAAAAGTGTTGTACTCTTCCTCCCACCTAAAACCAATTAAGGGGCCCATCTTGTTGGAGAAAAGGAGCCAGTGAGAGGTGGGATTCAAATAATTTAACAACTGGTTCACCCAGGGTCAGGTTAGCCAACGTGGGAGGCGTGGCCCATCCCCGTCCTCCAGCTCCGCTGCACATGCGAGACGAGCCTCCCATGAGGGCCAACCTGAGACTATGGTACAATGATTGTGAGATAACATCTTCAGAATTCTGGGGTGTAATCCATCGGGGACTGGTGATTTATATTAGTCAAGATCAGATAGGTGTTCGCTAACCATTTTCTTGCTTATTTTAATTTTCATTTTTAATTTGTGTTTTACAGTCAGGTTTTGGGTAGATTGGACTCAGGTTCATACCACTTGAAAAGTTGTACTTATGCTTTCCTTCTTTTATATAGAGGGGGATGTCTATAGTAGTCTGGGATCTGAATTAAAGTTAATTATTTTAATGTAATAAATGTAATAAGTAAAATATTTCTGGATCTAACAAAGTCAAGACACATATAATGCTTGATCAGTCTATCTTCATCTCCTTAGCATACACATTCATTTTATTGTTGAAAACACTAGATATTTAGAACAGCCGTGTTAAATATTTGTTCATTTAAAGAAAAGGGAGTGACTGAATACAAATATTAGTATCAGACAATTTGGTTAAAAAAAGATTTTTTTTAAAGAAATTCATGCTTTTCATTTTTTTAAAGAAATTTAGAAAGCATATACACATATTTAAAGTTTCTAAATATTTAGATATTTCTTTTGAAAATCTGAATTGTATAAAGCTGTCAATTAAATTTCAGGAAATTATATTGGAAAGTAATTAATACATTATTTGTTTTGACTAAACTATCATAAGTCTCCATTATCCATTTACAACTGTGAAAATTGTGATAATTACACAGGAAAAATTAAACATTTTTGGGATACATTACATTTACTTCCAATTAACTAATTATACTACTTTAAAACATGTAATACAGTAATATAAGTATAAAAATAAATTACTCAGCCCTTGAGTCTAGGGAAGATGAATGCATTGTTGATTTTAAGTTCACAGAGGAACCTTATAGTGTTTATAGAGGAAAGGTCAGTTTATGGTCATAGTCTAACTGTCATTAAATTTTATTTTCTACCAAACAACAAAGTAAAGGGATATTTTTCTGTACAATTTCAACATTTACTAAGATAAGACGGCTGTACTCATCTTGATTTTGTTATTGATGGATATTTGCTTTTAAGAGCATTTTAAATATTTTTAAAACATTTCCTTATGCTGCATATCTTCAAAAAACACTGTTTACTAAAATTTAATTCCTCGGGTCATATGTAAGTATAAGTTTCCTTAAGTGCTATTGAAAGTTCAAAGCATGGTTATATTATAAACATGAAAAATCAATTCGCATACCTTGTAGAAAGAAAGCTATATTATTTTATGGTGACCAAAAATCAGGAATTGTCTTGTAGCATTTTTTGAGATTAATAAATATTATAAAAATTAATAAGCTTTTATGAATACAGACCTTTTCTTAATGACCTTGGTACTGTCTGAGCTTGGTTGTTTTTTTTCCAACATTTCATTATCCAAACTAACATTAAGTAGGTATCTTTTGCATAATATGAAGATATTATTTATGTTTATTTTCTTAAGTTTTCGTGGGTATTTATATGTATGTATTCAGCTCTGTTCAGGTATTTTCCCACGTCATTATAGCTGTGCTTTTAAAGTTGTAGCGACATTTCGGCAGAATCTCATCTGCCATCATCAGACTTGTGTATTGTGTTCGTCGGTGAGTCAGGCTTTCACAGCCGTTTCTCTTTTAAATTTATTTATGTTTATGTGTCTACTGATGGCTAATTAGTCAGAGTGCCAGGCTTCCAGAAATTCCCTAGCATTTTTAGACTTGAATTGTCTAGGGTGGTCAGCGTTTCCCAGTTGAACTATGGTTAAGTTGTTGATTTGAGCTCTGAGCTTAACAATTTGGTTGCAAAGGTTCCGTCTCCCTTTGATGAGATATCTTCAGTGCGCTTTGGAGTGTGTCTGGGGGTGCCCTGGCCTTTAAAGTTATGCTGGCTGAGGAACTCTGGGAGTTGAAGTCCACAAGTCTCAAAGTTGCCAAGGTTGGAGACCCCTGCTCTAGATTCTAATTTTCTTGTAACTTCTCAGGAGTATGTTGTTGGATTGTTTATGTGGTTTTAACATTATATCAAAACCAATCCAATGGGACCTAAACATCCATAAAACGATTACCATTGGTGAATTGAATTATTGGCAGTGATTTGGACTTTGTCAGTGTTCCAAAATAGACTTGACTCGGAAATGAAAGTTGTACGAACTAAAATTACTTCCTCTTAAATTTATAGTAACTGAATCTTGCAAGTCTGAATGCACTCCCCCCCCTCTCCTCTTATCTTTATGAGAACCAGGGAAGGCCTTGTCTGAGACACTTACTCATGTGAGAGATCTGCCTTGGATTCAAATTTCTTTTATTTGAGGGTTACAGCTCTTCCTCCTATTCCTCAAGTTTATTCCTTTTTTCCATTCACTCTTTGAACAGTTATGCATCCTTATGATTATTTTATTTGAGTTGAAGGATTACTCTCAGGACAATGGCCTGAATAGAAAAAGAAAAACAGTTTTTAAAACTTTTATATATGACATTTTATCATGTTGTAAGAATTTTAAAAAAGTCTTTTAAAATAGTTTGAGTTCTATTTCATGTAAATATTCTTGAATATATCTTTAGAGACAATGCAGTATAAATCTATAAATTTTAATTTAAATGTGTTTGGAATTGATTTTTTTTATCAAGAAACATAAAATTGTAATAAACAACTGTTTCTGTGCCTTAAGGAATTCTAGTGGTTCCTTATTTAAGATACCCTAATAATCTTTTCTAACAAAGATCTGGATCTGTAATCCAGTTGAAGTAACTAAAAGCCTGATTCCTCCTATTATTAATAATTGCTTTCCTTGTTATTTTTTTATATTCAAAATAATAAAATCTGATGGATAAAATTCCAATACCATAAACAAAAACATTTTAATAACTATGCTGTCCAGTAGTTACTTCTAAAGCAAAATTAATTTGCTAACCCTTATTTCACATCTATTTGACCGGAGGTTGACACTATGATGACAGCTGGTTAAGACAGTTGAGATTTTAAAGTCCTCAGTACATGTAAATATTATGAACAATGACAAGTGTGTTGGATATGTTTCCAACCAATTTAATAGTCAGATCAGTCTTCATTCATGTTTGAGTAGATAATCCTAAAAGATTTGTTATCTCTCAGTTGGGCGGAAATGGCTAAAGCAATTATAACTGACCTCTGCAAGTTAAGTGTTTTGTATATAATGCACAATATTGTACTGAATGCAGAACATTTGGTTTTAATTAGTTTTGTCATCTAAAAAAACCAGATTGTAATAACTTCAATGGCTGGAGCATTGTCAAGAAACAAAAGACTATTTTCCAACATAGGTTTTTATCTTCTGGGCCTCTTATCCCATTTAACTTGGCCTTAGATCTAATTACCATTTTCTAATTACCATTTTCTAATTACCATTTTAATTACCACCATGTAATCAAGTTATTCTTACTAGCCACATTCCTTTTCTGCTCATTAGCCAGTCTCTCTCTCTCTCATCTCTTTGTGTCTCTTCACTTTTTCTAGTACATTAGAATACCTAGTAATATGGAAGTAAGAACAAGTGATAGTTCCTAGTAATCTCTTGCTTATTGAAATTGCTTATCTTATTATTTCTAGGAATCAATTGTTACTTTCTAGCCCATTGTTATTTCAATTTTTTAAAAGAAAAGCTCCCTATGCAGTCATTTGGCTGATATTGATGCTTTTGTGTTTTGTGGAACTGGAAAATATTAACTTCACCTCCAGCTTTTATTATGAGCCATGGTGGTGCAGTGGTGAAGAGTGCAGTATTCCAGGTTACCTCTGCTGACTGCAATTTGGCAGTTCGAATCCCACCAGGGTCAAGGTGGACTCAGCCTTCCATCCTTCCGAGGTGGGTAAAATGAGGACCCAGATTGTTGGGGGCAAGAGGCTGACTCTGTAAACCACTTAGAGAGAGGGCTGTAAAGCACTGTAAAGCGTTGTCTAAGTGTTATTGCTCTTGCTATTTTATCTCTTTTTTCTAAAAAAAAAAGGCAGAACAAAGCTGGCAAAATGAATAATTATTAAAAATATTATTTCCCCCACTTCTAAATCAGTATTCTATGATACTGATAGATAGCATAAATATAAACCAGCTTTGCCGCTGTGATTTTCATTAGTTTTATTGAGCAGTAGACTTTTGAGCATTTGGGGGAGGAGTTGTTGGGGAAGAGGTTTTATTGTCATTTTTCTGGTTCTGTATTTTTTCCACATATATTGTAATAATTATGAGTTCAGAATTTTTCATTTGAAAGGAGTTCATTTTATACGTGCAGATTGAAAGATCTTCATAGTCAAAACCATTTCTCAGTTTTATAATAACTAAACCTGTACCTTGAAGCAGTTCAGAGTAAGTTTATTGAAGCTATCCTTGCTGTTCCAAGATGTGTTAAGAATGCTGTTCTATATTTGATGACTGTCTTGATATCTGCAGATGCTAGAGCATGGCACTATCTTTTAAAGCTTTGGTTAAAGTTTTGGTTTTTCCTTCAAAGAGTCAGCTCCTCTGCTTATAGAATACCTTACGTGAACCTGTTTAAAAATATTGTTGGCAAACTCTGTTCCCTAGAACTGGAAAAGTGTGTCCTCAGGCACTTTATCTGGGACACATAGCTCTTTATATAAATTGCCAACTTCGTAGTTCTTGGGATCCTTTCAAATGGACATATGCCAGTAATTCTGAAATGTTGCTGAGTGTTACCTTTGGCCAGCCTGGGTGCCTTCTTCTTTGCTGTTTTGCTGTGGCTTTACAAAAATATCCCCTTATATCAGCACATGTGTCCTTGTAGGGATGCCTTGCTTTAATCCTTCAGCTTTATGCTTTAAAATTGTTCTCGCCAGCTAGACACACACACACACACACACACACACAGTTTTTGGCGTGTTCAGGTCTTTTCCCGTGTAAGATTGAGAGTATCTTGGTGACGTTTTGACGAGGTCCCACGCGCCATCTTCAGGCTGGTGCTTTGGCCCACTGCCAAGCAGATCATGTATAAATGGAAGCAATTCAGCACCGTTGATACCCTTACTAGGAATGATTACCCAATCATAAGGTGCGTAAATACTCCAGGAGATTTTAAAGCACCTCAGGCTAATGTCTAAGGAACTAAAGGATTCTCCTTGTATTGGTGAAAGTCAGAGTTTATGAGACCACCATCAGAAGAATATTGTACACAATGGTGTGTGTGAGACAGAATTGCAAGGAGAAAGTTCCTACTCTCCAAAAAGAATATTGTTCTCATTTACATTTTACAAAATATGTGGATGAGTCTGAATGCTATTGGAAAATGCTCTGGATGTCGATAGATGAGACTGAAATATAACTTTTTGGGTTCAATTATTTTTGTTTTCTTTCTGTTAGAACAGAAATAAATAAACAGAAGATAATTGAAAACTAGAATACATATTCCAGACTGAAATGTATACACATTGCAATTTTTAAATTTTCTATTCATTTTTTAAAATGCTGTTTTAAAAAATGGTATTTTGCTATTAAAAAAATCTATATTAATTGAACAGTTGATTTAATATTTAAATGCATTTTGCCATAAGATAGATACTAAAAGTATTTTTTACTGGTCCAGTTACAGCCCTATAATTTCTCATTAAGATTTCATGGTTTCACATACTTTCATTCCAGTACAGGTAGCTCTTAACTTCTGATCACAATTGGGGCCAGTATTTCTGTTGCTAAACAAAGCTGTTTTTAAGTGAGTCATGCCCAATTTTACATTTATTTATTTTTTGCCATTAAGCAAATTACTGTGGTTGTTAAATGAATCCGGCTTCCCGCATTGACTTGGCTTATTGGAAGCCACGGATAAGCTCACAAATGGCAATTGTGTGGCTGAGGAGTCTGCAGCTGTTGTAAATACACGCCAATTGCCAAGCACCCAAACTTGGATTACATGACAGTAGGGATGCCGCAATAGTTGTAAGCGTGAGAACCGGTTGTAAATCACTTTTTTCAGTGGTTGTTGCAATTTCCTACAGTTGCTAAACAAACGGTTCTAAGCAGTGGTGGGATCCTACCAGTTTTCCTACCGGCTGGGTGATCAAGCACTTTGCACATGCACACCTTTCCAAACACCAGCTGAGGCCCTGCTGCGCCAATCAGCTGGGAGGATAAAGAAGAGAAAAGTGCAGGGGTGTGCGAGAGGGTCGATCCCGCGCTCAGAGCTTCTTCTTTTTTTTTACAACTGATTTGGCCGAACTGGGCTGAACAGGTAGCATTTCACCCTTGGTTGTAAGCCAAAGGCCATCTGTAGATATCTTTTAAAATAAGAAAAAGAAGAGAAACTTTCCCTGCTCTCATTTTAATTGAATAAATAACTACACCTAATCCTATCGTTTGACCTAGATATTTTTAAATTGTTAATATTCCATTAAATGGCATTACTGTTTTAGAATTTAATATTAGCTCTTTATGAAAGTATAAAATGGCTTTGGAGTATATATTTATGACATGGAAAATTACAGTCATTCTTTATGAACTGTCTTGGCTTTTTATGTTCCTGTGTTGACTTTTTCATTTCATTCATTTTTAGCACCCGGAGTCACTGCAATTATTGGAGGACGTCCCAAAATGTAAGGTGTTTTTAGAGAATTCTATTAATTACTGCTCTTTTCTGGTGCTCTAATGGTTTTGCATCCTAAACTCCAGATTGTTGGCTGGGGAAGTTAAAGATGAATTCAGGACACGCATGATTTGAGGAAGGGTACTGCAGTAGCTTAGTTTTCAATATACAAAGCTTCATGAAAAGTAATGATTCCAATGTTATAAGTTACCAAAAGAAGGCAGTTCTGATATAATGGAAATTCTGACATGCTCTTCAGCATCTGCTCTTTCATTTTACTTTGTGGGGAGTTTTTGTGAGAAAAGGTTGTTTTGCTATTCTTTATGAAATGGATGCCTGCAATTTATACTTGTCAGTGTGCTTTAAGCGATTCACTGAAGAAATTCTTCCTATGGACTATAGGTTGTTTATAGTATTTAGTGTGTTGATGTAAGTAACTGCATTAAAGCTGGTGAACCAAAAAGAGCTGATTTGGGGGATTAAGAGCAAATTGGACAATGTGTGTAGCAATATAAGAATTTTGACTGAGAAGAGCTAATAACCTGCTTAAGGATTTCTTGAAAGATGAAAACTCCAAGAGATGAAAATTGCCAGAAAATATTATTACGCCAAAAGAATGAATCTGAGAAATATCTTTATAAGACAAAATACATAACTTAGAAATAAAGTATAACTCTATGGAATATCAATCACAAAGTTTCATCTACAACAAAAAATGGAAAATCCAGGGCTTCAGCAAGAAATCATAGTTACCGCTGAGATATGGATGACCTTAATCACAGGGCTTTCTTTGAACCTTGTACCATAACAACTAAGAATGCTACACTGTATCTCTCAAAAATTGTTAACTAGAGCTTGGAAACACAAGATGGACAGTTTGCCGCAATATGACTATTCTAGGTCTCACGTCACACAAGTCATCCAATAAGGAATTGTAGAGTTTGAGCTCTACTATTTGACTCAAATGAAGGAGTAGAAAGTACTCTAAGGACCTGGCTGAAGTGAAAAAAATGTGGGGTACTCTGAGGACAACTTTAGTACGTTTTAGTAACGTTAGTAAGTTACTGACTGGCTGGGTAGGCATGGCTGGGTGGTCATGTGACTGGGTGGGTGTGGCCAACTTGACATCACGTCAAGGGGCGCCTCATCTCTCCTGGCCTCTCCTTGCCATGCCCGGCCAAGCTACACCCCTCCCCTCCCAGCCACTCCTTATCTCACCCAGCCGCTCACCTCACTGGAGTGAATAATTTCAAATAAAAAGAATGCCTGCCTTGTGCAAATAAATAAGAAACATCTTGACCTCAGGTTTGATGCATCTTGCAAAGTATTACTGTTCATTCTAGACTCCTTTCCTACAAGCAGGTCCATCTCAGATGGTAATTTGCTACAACCTCTCTTGTCTCTTTCATCATTCTATGGGAGATTATTCTGAAATACTATCTGTGATGTTTGCATCTTTAGAAGTTTGTTTCCTCCAACCCTGTTTTCACGTGCGATTCTTGCAAGTTATTTTGACATTTCTTCCTCCTTTTTAAACAAAGTAGTGGTAAAGATGCTGGTCTAGAAACCAACAGACTCTGAGTTCTAGTCCCATTTTAGGCTTGAAAAAATGGCTGAGTCACTCTCTCCCAGCCCAAACCACTTCTTAGATTGTGGTTGTGGAGAGACTAAGAATATTAGATGAGTTCTCTATCTTTAGCTCTTATGAAGTAATAAAGACAGGATAAACATCTAACAACATAAATACATCATTTGTGAGAATGATGTCCTTCTAAAGGAGAAGGGGTGCCTTGTCACATGCCTTACACTACTGGATTTATTTCATTTTTATTCACTTCATTTTTCTCTACTTTTTAGTTTATTCTTCAATGACTGCATAGACCAGTGGTGGCTAAAC
The DNA here is from genome assembly GCF_049901715.1 of Pseudonaja textilis. NCBI lineage: Eukaryota > Metazoa > Chordata > Lepidosauria > Squamata > Elapidae > Pseudonaja > Pseudonaja textilis. The sequence continues at coordinate 61,642,040 of NC_141995.1, read as the reverse complement.
TTTTCGGTACTGAGTGCTGAAATGGGAGCGTGCGCGCACACACACACACACACACACACACGCGCCAGAAACCAAACAAGCAGCTCCCTGATGCGCATGTGTGGGAGTGCTGGAAACTGGAAGCTTAGCTTCCCAGTGCACCAGCCACCTGGCCTTGCAGTTTCTAAACCGCATGCTTGCGTGAAGACCAGCTGGCCAGCATGCGCTATGGGGAGCTGCTTTTCTGGTTTCCGGTGCTACTGCGCATGTGAAGACCTGCTGGTCGGCACACACATGTGCTCCAGGGAACTGCCCTTCCAGTTTTTGGTGCTCCCATGCATGCAAAGACCAGCTGGCTGCACGCGCTAGGAACAATGGGCGATAGCTGGAGTGACCAGAGAGATGGCTCTGCGTGCCACTTCCAGCACGAGTGGCATAGGTTCGCCATCGCAGGCATAGCCTGTGCAATTCTTACCAGTCTCACATGTCAAGGTTATGTGTGAAAACATCAGGTAAACACATCCATCTGACTGACAGGCAATGGCAGCAGAAATCACTAAGCAGCTACATAAAGACAGGAAGGTGGAGGCACCAGGGTATGATAGTATGGGGAAGGAAATGCCATATGGAACCTAATGGAGAACATATATGTATATAGTATATAGTAATAGATAAAAAGGATTATATTGTTATTAGAATATATAATTTGTTAAATGAAAAAAAGATGGAAAGTATGATTTGTGTAATCTAATGAGATTAGAGAGGGACTTAGTATTAAAAATATAATGGTGGCAAAATTAATATTAGAAAAGGAATAAATACTGCATAATATAAATTAAGATGAATTGAAGAATGATTAATTGAATGATATAATTTGATAAAATTTGTAAATATGATTACAAGAATATGTATAAAATGATATTAAGAATATAGAGATTGATATAAAGTAACATATGAGAATATTGAATGAAAAAAGTAATAAATAATAATGTTTAGTAAATATTATACTTTTTTATTATGACTTTTTATTTTTCCAGATTTTGTGCTATTGTACTTTATTAATTTATTTGATTCTTTTTGTTAGTTTTTGTTGTTTTTTATTTTTATTTTTTGTTTTAAATATGGTTTTACATTGTATAAGCCGCCTCAAGTTGCCATGGGCAAATAGATGGCAATATAAATTAAATAAATAAATAAAGCTGCATCATTGTCCCCTCCTATATCTTTTTCCCCCAGGAAGAAACAAGAAGTAGTCAAACACTGCAGCAGTTATAAAAGGTCTTAGGGAATTCCAGGGTGTATCAGCTGATCACAGAAGTGTTACTTAATATCCTTTTTTAATGAAAATGTTTGTAATCTTGTCCTTCTTCCTGAAGGGAAGAGATTAATCCCATCCCTAGACGGCTTCCTGGGTGTTTCCCTGCTCTAATCCTGTCTATTTCTGTTGTTTATTGACTTTAGTCAAGGCATGTGTTGGCTGCTATTGCAACTAAGTAGCCTGTTAAGTGATTCTTGGCTGCCTGCCTGGAGCTATTAACTGAAGGGAGAGAGAAGAAAGAAAAAACTTCTCTTGTACTTTATTTTCAGCCGTTTTCCAACTGCACAAGCAGTTCACATGAACCAGTACAAACTGGCTAAATTCCACCACTGATCCCTGTCATTCAATTCTCTGAACTGAAGAAGTTTCTTGGATGAAAAACAAAACGTTTTTAAAGAAAAAACAAAGAAAGTCCAACTTTGGCACAAGGTTAATGTTCATAAATGAAGGATTATCTGTCATATATAATTATAATCAAATAAGGTACTGGCAATAATCAAAAAGCTTTCTGAAGCAATTCCATTTTAGTAACTTTTTGAAGGTCAGAATTTGGGAGTGGGTGGATAACATCAATAATTATGTTATGTTGTCAATATTTAAATTGATACCCTCACATTAAAACTGGGCTTAAAGAGTTCCAAGGACTGTATGGAAGCCATCTGAAAAGTATTCCCTGTTCACATCTATTTTTAATTTGCACCTTTTTTCCCCTCCAGAACTCCTGTTTTCAAACCATTTTTCTTCCTATATCCAAAGACGTATATCAAGGTAGGAGCTGCTATTTAGCATTATTTCTAGAAAGAATGGCAAATCTAATATATGAAATTTTAAAAATAGAATATTTGGGGAATAACGTTGAAAGAGGAAAGTGTAAGTTGCCACGGTGATCTGTTCCTTAGAACTTGCATGGTATTTCCTCCATTTCCACAGAGAGAAAAAGCAGATAAGATTGTGGAAATAGGGAAGCTGGAAAGGGAAATGATGATAACCGGAGAATATCAATTTTACCAAAAGGATATGTAGAAAACTGCTGCGGTCAATATTCTATCTTGCAACAATGTAAACTTTACATAATTTGTTATATTTTAATGTGAAACTTAACATGTGCATTCGTACTTTGAATTTCCCCATCTATCAGCTGGTGCTCCATTCAAAATCCAAGAAAGAAATACACAGACCCCATTAATTAGAGAAAATGTGGTAGCATCAAAGGAATTCTGAATCTGAGAAAAACATCCAGCTTGCTTCTCAAAAATATTCCACACACACACACACACACACACCCCGTTGCTTATGACAGCCAAAAGATGCGAAGCAAAGGAAAGAAATCTTGAAGGCTGACATTCGGCCCTCCTGCAAAAGAGCCGTTAGCCCTATAAAAGAAAGAGAATACAAGATGAAAGAATAATATACATGTGACACAGTACTATCATATTTTAAGGTTTGTCAGGATATTTAGCACGAAATGCCTGTACAAGTCTAAGGGCTCAAACATCCTTCTCATTCACCCATTCCCACTGGGAAGGAGGAAAGTGTTTCCAGGTGACTAAATATTGGAGTTGACCTCTTTGTTTCCTAGAATCCAAAATTTCTTTAATTTCAAAATGTTGTTCACCCTCAATTAGAAGAGGAACAGGGGGGTCGACCTGAGCCAGTCTCAGGTCAGAGGTATGTTCAGGTTTCAATAAATTAACATGGAAAACAGGATGGATTTTTGGTAAAGGTTTTGGGTAAGGTTTTTTTGTTAATTGCAATTGGAGTGCCACGGGATTCACAATTTGTTCAACCGGAAAAGGTCCTAGCTTTTAGGCCCTAGCTATTTAGGCCCTAGCTTTTTTGACTTTTGGGTGGTCTGCAAATATCTAGTGGATAAGAAAACTTTGTCTCCAACTTGATATTGTTTCTGTGGAGCTTCCTTTTTGTCTGCACATTTCTCATGAGCTTGAGGAGCATCATCCAATGCTTTACGGATAACCAGCCAGGTAAGCTAGAGTTGGGTTATCCACTCACTCAATGACTGAATATTAGGTTTCTCCTGTGAAAGCTCGGGTATGGGTACAAAGTCTTGTCCCGAAGCCACTTTAAATGAAGTAAACCCAGTTCTATGAAACGAATTGTTATATGCTACTTCAGCAAATGGCAATAGGTCAGCTCAATCATCTTGTTGATAATTAAAAAAACATCTAAGATATTGTTCTAATACTAAGTTAGTCCTCTCACAAGCCCCATTGGTTTGGTTGTGATAGGTAGAGCTTAAGACCTGGGCAGAGCCCAATAACTTCAAGAACTCCTTCCAAAAGTTTGAGGTAAATTGGACACTCCTATCTGGGGCAGCACTGATATTAGGCTAGAACTGCAATAACAGCCAACCCGAAGAGACACCGTTACCTTGGGGGCTGTGCAAAGTATCACAAGAGTGACCAGGAGGATGTCGAAATCTGGGGGAAGGCGACATCTTCAAGTCCCATAGTGGAATAGACACCCCCAAGTGCCTGGGCAAGATGGAAGTCTGCGGCAAGCGCCAAGACCCCAATGGTCTCTGGGGAAGAAAGAAAGAGGACTGGGAAGACATCTGGGATGACCTTCACTTGCAGGAGCCAGGGAAGCCACGGGAGAGAACCCTGTGTGGTAATGGAGGAAGACATATCTCAGTGCGGGGCAGATTGGGAAGACTAGATGCTTGAGTGTGCCATTGAGTACCTGTGGGAAACTTTTGACAACCTCAAGGCGCGAGAAGCCCTGGCACGGATGGCATCTCTGACTGTCCAACTGCTGCAAAGGAAACAAACAAAAGGTTAAAAAGTCGTAATATTTATGTAGTTACTTCCAAGCACATCTAAATTATATTAAAGTAACTAAAATATCTTTACAATCCCCAAGGCATGTCACAACTTTTGAGCACTCCTAATGTTTGGAAATTGAAACTTGTAAAATTTGACATGCCCTATATACTGCAAGTCCCCACCAGTGACGCCACAGCCATGCCTACTGTTCACCCCAGCAGTTGAAGTGTAGGGTTTGGCTCCACAACTTGCTGCCACCCTGCAGCCTTGGGTTGGGTGGTGCCACTGAGAAGGAAAGGTCACCGATCATCAGTTCTCAGGATGAAGTATAACAGAGAACCTAAGCAACTGGGATTCTCCCTAGCCCATGTCTGAACCTTCATGCAGGAGTATGGCCCAGTTATACCTACTGAAGGGGCGTAGATGCAGGGCATAGCAATGGCATTGGAAGGGACCACAGCCAAGTGGATGGTCAACCTCCACCATGCCAATGCCCCAGAACCATGGAAATTCAACTGCTTCGTGGGGGTCCTGCAAAAGCATTTTCAGGATCCCCTGGCTGACCACAATCGAGACTATAAATCAGGGCCACCAGCCTATAGCTTCCTGCACTCAAGAATTTTGCAACCTGGCGTAACAATAAATGCCAGTAGAGTATTTCCAGGATGGGCTTAATGACGATGTCTACAACTCTTGCATCTCCAGGACCACCCCGCCCCCACAGGCTCCATGCCTGATGAGTTCTGGCTGAGGGAGGTTTAAATTGACATGGCTTGTTCAAGGAATCAGCCCCGTCGTGTGTGGAGGAGTTCCCTCCTAGATAAAAAAAGAAGCCTGAAGCCACCAGCCCACGAACAGTGCCCACACCAGCAGTCAACTGGCTCTACTACACATAAAAAGCAAGCTGACAAAAAGCCATGTGAAACTGAAGGATTTCAAAGTTGGAGACAAAGTCTATTTATCCACCAAGTATTTGCAATCTAGACAATCTTCCAAAAAACTGGGCCCAAAGTCATTGGCCCTTTTTCCATAAAAAAAAAGCTATCAACCCAGTGACTGTTAAACTCAAATTACCAAAAAATCTTAGACATGGGCATCTGGTATTTCATTACAGCCTTCTAAAGCTAGAAATCACATCTTTCCTATGCTCCCAATCCCATCACGATCAAGGGAGAACAGAACTTTGAGGTCAAAGACATATTGGACTCTTGCACACCTTGAGGGAAAACTCAGTATTTAGTACCCTCCCTCAGAGACAGAGTGGGTTAATTCCAAACACGTTAAAGTATCCAGACTTCTTTAAAAAATTCCACAAACAATATCTGGATAATATCTGGATAAGCTTTGATGACTGTTTAACTAACTGTGCCTTTTATGTGTGTCTCTCTCTCCCCTCTTGTCTTCTTTACCTGACTAATGTCTCTGTTAAGGGGGGGAGTATGTCAGATCTGCCATCTTCGGCCTGGCACCTCACTGATATCCGGCCATCAAAAACTAAGTGGGAGAGGGGGGCATGTTTAATGGACAAATGCAGTCAAGAGTCTTTCTTTCCTAAGGGACCTACCTGGAGCAGGTCTGACACAGATGTTCATTGGGTAACTGTACAGTAATATGTAACTTTACAGATTACTCCTACTCTCATAGATTTTTATATTCATGGCATTAGAATATCTTCTTGTTTAAATCAAAATGTATATTTTTCCAGATCAATATGTTTATGAATGGAGAACATGTTGAAACATTTCAGGAAGATATTTCATTCACTTCAGATCTGACTGCTTCACATGATGAGCCTCAGTCTGAAGAAGATTTCAAAGGTACTATTGTTTGTTTATTTATGAATTTATTATAGCTTGTATTATCTATCTTCTTGTGAGATCAAGGCATCATACATTGGGAGTCCACTCATCTTATTCCCATAATTGGATGAGATGGATTGACAAAAATAGTTATCCAGTTACCCTTTTGTTAAGTGCGAATTTGCATACCGCTAAACTATATTGTTCTTGAAAGTACTGCTGTTTAACACTGTTTAGTTACTCCATAACTAAAATGTTTATGTGTAGGCTTTGCTTTATACAGAATATGTTGCACCGTTCACCTTTTTCCATTACACACTCATGTTTGATTGTAAGGAAAATCAAATGAAGTACAGGAGTTGCTGAAATCTAAGAGTTTCTTATTTGTCAGTAAGAAATCTTTTTTTTAATCCACAATTCCCTAATTGAGCCAGCATTTTTAGGAAGTCTATTTCAAAGCTATAAGTTCACAATAATCAGATGCTCTCTAACTTAACAACATGGTAAATATTCAAGATATACAATAAACTGAGAGCTAGTTTAATCTAATGGTTAAGGTACCAGGCTGGTTCCACCTTAGGCATGAAAGCTGATTGGGTGAATTTGGGCCAGACTTTTTGACCTCATGAGGTTATTGTGGGGAAAACAGGAGGAGGAAAGAGTATTAGGTATGTTTCTCATCTTGAGTTATTTTTTTTTTCAATTATAAAGAAGGGATAAAAAATTTAAAAAATAAATTATGTCAACTATTAATATAGTTCCTACCAATCTTCCTCTCTTAAATATCTAGTAATACATCTCTTCAGTTGAAATGAAAATGCCAAGTTCATGTAGATGGAAGAAAATAAATGTGATGAAAAAGAGTACAAGATATGAGTAGTCCTTGATATAGGATTCTAATGGAGCCTGCCCATTACAATAGTGAGTCATGACCATTGTAAAGTAGGTCAGTCACATGACTAACCCAATTTTATGATTTTTTTTTCCAGAGGTCATTAAGCAAACACCACAGTCATAAAGTGAATGCCGCAGTCATTAAGCCAATTGTTTGCTGTAAATACATGGGATTTGCTGGAAAGGCTGACTTTCAGTAAAACGATCATAAGACACGATTATCCGGCCCGCGGGGTGCTTAGATCTGTCCCGCGGAGCCACCTTGGAAACAGTGCAGGATTGGCTTGCGGTGCCTCTGCTATAAAAAATGGAGGGTAGGCGTGGCCAGCTCAAAATGGTGCATCCCTCTCAAGCTCCATTTTCATTGGCAGAGGGCTTGAGGAGGCCATCACAGCCAGGCTCCGTTTTTGCTGGCAGAGGGCCGCACGATTTTGGGCTGGTCACGCCCACTCCGGCCATGCCCACTCGTTCCCATCCAAGGTCAAACCTAACCCTGATGTGGCCCTCAGTGAAATCAAGTTCGACTCCCCTAGTCTACAATATATTTTTTACCCATTTTATTTTTTTTAAGAATGAAATGTTGGAAATAAATTATATAAAGTCTCTTGGGGTTTTATTAACTGTCCACTAAGAGAATAACTCCGATAACAGAATAAAACCATATTTGGTGTGATGGGATAAGCTAGTAAGAATCAGTTTTAAAAAGCGGAAATACTGCCAGGGGTTACAGAGCAAACGGTTCCTGAAAAAAGGTGTTTATATATAGGTAGTATATATTTCTGAGGCTTGAAAAATCTATTGAAGAATAAAATTCTGTCAAACTAACCACATGCTGATATTTTTCATTTTATCTTTAAATTATGAATAAAATTGTACATTTACTTTTCCCTCCCAAGAGTTAGACTAATGTCCCAAGAATTTCCAATTAAACTTAATTAGCTTTTTGAAGCTATCAAGACGTAAGTTACAAGACTGCACTAGTTCACCTTTCCACCACACCTTAATCTTTAATAATTTGAAACTAGAGGAGGAAGTGAGTTTACCTGTAAAATTGTGTGCTGCAAACTTGTTATCTGCTAAGGAAATAATCTTGATGGGGAAAAGTGCTCTACTAATTTATTGATTGTTATATCTTTGCGTATCTTTCTGGCAACCATTGAAAGTTTTGTAGATATAAATGTATCCTGGTGGTATTTTTTTGGCAGTAGACCTTGAAATACATGTTTCAGAGAAAGGGATGAACATGCATTCCACCTTATCCAAGTCCTGTCACTCTCCTGGCACATCATTGGACTGGAGCCCAGAGCTTTGTTGACTTTTCACTGGGTATTTTCTTTCTCTTTGACTTCAGTGAAAGGCGATGATAATGAAGCTTTGTTTCTCGTGGCTGGCAAACAAATTTTAAGATCCCGTGTCTAGGTATTCGTTTGAGCTCCTTCTTTTGTCAGCTCGTCTGGACTGTTGATTGAAAGTCAGAGTTTTTCCTGCCTTGGGCGATCTTAAAAATGGGAGTAGGAATTATAATTACCCATACTTCTTGTTGGTGTTTCTGTAGGTTATTTACGGAAAAGATTTCCTGCCAAATTAAAACTATATAAATGAGCTATGAATACACTTAAATAGAATCTTTCTAAAAATCCAATTTTACTGTTACAGTTGAGGAGGCAATAATCTGTCTCATTTTATATAGATCTACCGAGTGGTCGTCATGTATATCGCCTGGAAGATCTTGCTTATACAAGGAGCGGAGACAAAGGCAACACAGCAAATATAGGTATTGGTCAATCCTATTTTAAAAAAGAACTTCTAACTAAAAAATACATTTCAGTATTATGCCATAATTATTCTTTCTGTAGTTATAACTGAGTTCAAAGCGATGTAAGAAAATGATAAAATATTTTTAAAAATGTACCAGTTTATGTTTTTGTTACTTTTCATAATAAATTTTCATGGTTGGGTTTTAAATTGTTCTCCAGCTCCCACTTTTTGTTTCTCTTTTTTAAAAAAAGAGAATTTATATTTAAAGAGAAAAATTTATACTCAAAATAATTAAAAGATTGCCTAACTTAACATTCTTCACTACTCATAACATACTTCTCATCTTCTCTGAATCAAGTTTAACATAATTTTGTGGATAATTCATGCAGTTTTCTTGGCAACTATTGCTTTGACTCCTTAATTCAAACTGCAGCCTTGATCTTCCATTCAAGTACTAACAAAGCCCAACCCCGTTCAGCCAAAACAAAATCAGTCAGGTGCTATCCTAACCAGGATAAGATCGCACAAGCCACATACGAAAATAACCTAATTCCTGTTTGTGATCACATAGGATCACAATGAATTGAGCTCAGTAGCCAGCAATTGGTGGAAGTGTCTCATTATGGAAACATCTTTCAAAAGAACTATAATGCTGTCTTGTTTTAAAGGAGAGTTAAAGTCACCCCCCTTATCCAGACATTTGTAGGGCACCAACCGTTCTACAATCAGGCTGTTTTTCATACTGTATTTTCAAATTTACTGTATTTTTTAGAATATGTTTTTATTATTGTTCCATTTGATTGTTTTTAGTAAATCAGTGGTTCCTTTTGCATACTGATTTGGTCTCTTTCATTGTACAAACTACAGTATAATAATCCATAACAATTTACTTGGCAAGAGAAAAAAGCAAGAATAAGATTGTTTTGTTTTTTGCTGGTTATTGTTTTTTGTTGTTTTAACATATATGTCACCAAGATTTACTGAAACAATTGAGCTAGATTAATAATTAAATAAATACTAGATGCTACAAAAATATATAGGTTTAGTCTTGATTAGCTGAAGTTTAATATAATGTGGACTGAATTATTTCTTTGAAACAATAATGACATTGTTTGGTGATCCATGAAGAATAACAAGTAATTGCGTTCTGTTTGTTTATAACAGGTGTCGTAGCACGCCATCCCCTTTACTACCCATACCTCAAGAAAACATTAACTGCTTTGGCTGTAGAAGATTATTTCCATCATCTTTTAGAAAGAGAACGGCCTGAAGAAATCTTGGTATCACGGTAGGCACTCATTGAATTCAATTTTTCATATAGTATTGTTTGATTATATTGAAATTTTCTAGATTATATGAAAATCCTCATGTAAAACAAGGGCTTAACAGTTTGGCAAACAGTATATTGCTCATGTATGTACCTCAAATTGTATTGATTCAGTCCTACACTAGGAGCAGAGTGAGCTATTCAAGAAAGCTTCAATACCCTACTATCTGCTTAGCAAAAATATGAAATGGATCCTCGATTGTTCTTTTTAATTAGGACAGTGGAGAATAAGTACTTGTACAGAAGTGACAAGATAAACACTTCCAGCTATAGTGCTGTGAACCATTCTGCCCAAGGACTCTTCTTCAAAACTTGAACAGGCTCTTTAATGTTCCTTTTATCATGCCTTCTAATCAGGGGTGGGATTCTACCAGTTCGCACCTATTCGCTAGAACTGGATGTTAACATTCTAAGCAGTTCGGAGAACCGTTTGTTAGAAGAAATTACTGGCCTAATCCTGTAAGGAAGGCAGAAAGGAAACATTCTGGTGTTGCTTACAGAAACTGCCTCTCCGTTTAGAATGTTAACAACTGGTTCTAGCAAATCGGTGTGAACTGGTAGAATCCCACCCCTGCCACCATCCTGTCAGAACTGAAGAAGCTTCTTGGATGAGAAATGAAATGTCTTCAAAGAAAAAAATAAGAAACTCCAGTTGCCTCCTGAAAAAGCATCTTTGGAACAACCATGACCTGGAGGACTGAGAATCTCCACAATAGCACAGCTATTGAAAATATTTTAGGGTTAGGGTTGTATATCCCGTATTACTATATTTATATTTATTTATGTTTATATTTAGTATAAAAACATACAATATATACCCACATAATTTCTACCCCCAGGATATATGGATGGGGATTTTATCTACCTATTACTCTGGAAGCAATATGGGCCATCCACAATAACACAGCTAGGGGTATATATTTGAGAACCCTTCAATACAGGGATTTTTAAACTGAATGAACTTTCTTGAGTCCAGATATACTTCCTAAAATACAGTATCTCTTGAGAAGAGTATTAGAAATGAGGAAAAGCAGCCCCCATCTCCAAACTCTGTGTTAAATCCTGGCTTAGGGCTGACAGTATACTGTTACTTAACAATCAGAGGGTTCTTATGGGTTGGTAGTAAAGGAAAAAGTACCCCTTTTCTTCTCCTGTCATGAAATATAGATATATATATATTATCATAAATTCACAGGTAATACTATGCCACAATACATTTTATTTTTGCCATGGGAATATATTCAAACTAAGCCATTTATAACAGTATTCTAAAATCATAGATAAAAATTCTGCCTTCATGTTAAGCAATTCTCATTTTTCCAAGGGCTGCCTGAATGGTATCATGTGCCTAGCGTCACTAATAGCGTCACTCTTAGGAAATATGGCATCCACTTCAAAATTTTAACATTTTTAACATTTTGTGTGAAATCTTCCACAATTAATTCAATCCTTCTATAGTTATTTGTCACATTGGTGGATCATGAACAATAATGGTCAGTGCTTCTTTTTCAACCAGACAATTCAGAGATCAGAAAAAAAGTAAAATATTTCACTGCTGTGATGAAAACTGTTCAAGTAAAATTAAAATGTTTGATTACAATAAAGTTTTATTTTAATATGAAACCATAGACTTTTTGTTCTTTTAATAATGTATTCATAGAGTAATGCGAATAGAATTAAAATAAACTTGCAAAAGAAAGAACACTTTTGTGCATGTCTTAAGAATTAGAAGGAATTCCATTCACATGTTTTAAGCTCCCTGAAGCTTCTTATGGAACTGTGATAAACACCGTGTTCCTAAAGGAACAAGAACAAACGGAAACAAGGGTTCTATTGAACAAAGAGTTACATAAAAGCATTAGCTGCAAAATGAAAAGATGGATATCATTCTTGTATACTATCAGTATAATTTTTGTGTTTTTCAAATTGCCAATAATATTAGATAACTTTTTAAATATAAAAACGTAACTCCTACCGTTTAAAGCCATTTTGGAAAACATATGAACAGTTACATGTTCTCTACTGTCTGTTCCGCAGTCAGTCCGAGTGTCTATAGAGAAGATCTTGAAAGACACAGCACATTTAACCTGAATTCATTTGTAATGCTTCATGTGACTGGTTCCTGTATAAATCTTTTTCTTCAATACCAGACATCTTCCTTTCCACATATTCTTTTACAGAACGTTTAAAAATTTGCTTTAGGAACTACTCTAATAAAGTAACACTACTGTTTTCTGTCAACCGTTAATAAGTCCCAAATGAGTTCATGATTTTTTCCCTAAGATGATAAATATTGTGTTGCTAAAGTTTGACGAGTCCTTATATTAAAAAAAAAAAAATCTATGTAAATTAAATTTAAGTGAAGGCTTAATTCATTAAAAAAAATTTTTTTTTTAAACCGGAACTTTAATTAATGAGAAGTAATTAAAACCATGGTGTTTTATACATACATACATACATACATACATACATACATACATATATATATATATATTTGTTTTCTGAGGTTCTCGCGGGTGTTTGTATGTGGATCTTTGGTTGTTCGGGTTTTCTCCCGCGTAAGATTCAAAGTATCTAGGCAACGTTTCGATGAAGTCTCATTCATCATCTTCAGGCTTCTGTCTTCGGCTCTTGCTTCTCAGACTTCGGCTCTTGCTTCTCAGACTCAGTCTGAGAAGCACAGAGCCGGAGACAGAAGCCTGAAGATAATGAATGAGACTTCATCGAAACGTTGCCTAGATACTTTGAATCTTACGCGGGAGAAAACCCGAACAACCAAAGATCCACATACAAATACCGCGAGAACCTCAGAATATATATATATATATATATATATATATATATATATATATATATATATATATATATATATATATATATATAAAACTGTTAAATTGAAAGGTTCTAGGTGAACGTTTGTAGAGATTCTCAGTCATCCAGGTCACGGATGACTCTTTGGTCACTCTACAGACCAAAGGTGCTTTTTCAGGAGGAAACTGGACTTCCTTGTTTTTCTTTTGAAGACATTTTGCTTCTCATCCAAGTAACTTCTTCAGCTCTGACAGGATAGTGGGGAAGGGAAGGATTTATAATCCTTGGTAATCTGGTAATCGGCATCCTTTTAGAGGGTCATTGAAGCACTTGGTTATTTGGATCTTCAGGATCACCTGAGCACCAGGTGCACTACTCAGATGACCCTGAGGACACAGATAAATCTCCAAGTACTCTAAAAGGAAGCAAATGACCCCCCGTCTACAAGGAATATAAATCCTTCCATTCTCCACTATCCTGTCAGAGCTGAAGAAGCTTCTTGGATGAGAAGCAAAATGTCTTCAAAAGATGAACAAGAAATACTAGTTGCCTCTTGAAGAAGCAACTTTGGGATGATCTAGGCTGAAATAAATGAAGCAATAAATAAAGCCAAAATATGGTGGTCAACTATCCTTTGTCACACCAAGGAAAAGATACGATGATTCTGTTCAAAAGCAAATTATTTTCAGAGACATGAAATAGTAGTGATGAGGACCAATATTTTGTCTTTTGTTCTAGAAAAAAATCTGCTAGATCTGGTTATTCCAGGATATTCCTAAATACACCAATTAGGAATATCCTGGAATAACCAGGTTTAGCAGATTTTTTTCTCCATTTAGAGGCAGACATAAAAGGATCAGCTACTAGTGACTTCATAGTAACAAGATTAAACAGCAACACTGAAGAAAAATAATAATGTAATGTTTCAATAAACTTAGCGAACATGCTTTTCAATAGTTCTAAGCAATTTATTCCATCCAATCATACCATAATAAATTATTTTTGAATCACAGAATCAAATATGTGGAAGGACATCATTTGGGTATCAGTTTCAGCATGTAACCTGAACCCATCTTTCGATGTCTTGCACTCTCATGCAGAGGTGGGTTTCAACCGGTGTTACTACCGGTTCGGTGAGAGTTGCATTTTGCTGCGTGCGCATGTACAACGTTTGCAAAAAGACAAGCGCTGTGCGCAGTTTGCACAGCATTTGAAAAGCCTCTTCTTTCCTGCTTTTCCATCCTCAGCTGTGCCGCGCAAAGCAGCTGAGGTTGAAAAAGCAGGAAATAAAGGACAGCCAAAAGCCCGGGCAGGCGGGTGGGCCAAACAACCAACCAAAGGTCATTGCACCAAACTGGTTCGGTGTCAGCTGCTCCTAAGAGCTACCGGTTCTATAGAACCGGGCTGAACTGGAAGCATCCCACCCCTGCTCTCATGTGCTAGAAAACATATTTGGGCTTTCTGTGTAATTACGAAGTACTCAAAGAGGGTTGTCATAGGCCTCAGTCTTCTCATCTTCAAATTCTCTTCATAAAATTTAATTCCTAGTTCCCTGATCATCCTTGTTGCCTTTAAATTTCTGAAAAGTTTCACAAAAGCTGAATCTCATTCAAGGTATATAGGCATTCCCAGCTATGTTGTTTTTTGCGTTTCTGAGTTGCCTTTTTTTAAAATTCTCATCATCTTCCTTTAAATAGATAAAGTATGGTATTTTTTTTATCTTTATAGGTATGACTTGCCAGGAATATGTGGATTAAATTTTGTTCTAAAAAACTCTCTTGGTGGTGGTGGCACAGCATCTCTGAGAAGTGACCCACAAGTAGGTATCTATTTTTAAAGAATCATTCAGCTAGTTTGTTCAGCAAAGCAAAGATTATATAAAGTGGCATCAGTTTCAAGTGTGTGTGTGTGTGTGTGTGTATGTATGTATGTGTATATAACACACACACACATACATACATGTTTTCTTAAGTTTTCGCGGGTACTTACATGTATGGCATTGAGCTTTGTTTGGGTATTTTCCCATGTCATTATAGTTGTGCTTTTAAAGTTGTAGCGACGTTTCGGCAGAATCTCATCTGCCATCATCAGACACTTCTGTATTGGGTTCATCTGTGAGTCAGATTTGCACAGCTTTTTAAAAAAAAACAAAATTCTCTTGGCTGAGTTGGAATTACAGTTTTTTTTCTCTTTATTTCTTTTACAGGGCAAAGCATTTGGACAAATGCTACTCGACTTCAAGATTAAAAATGTTCCAGATTTAAAATCTTTGACAGAATAACATTATTATTTTTATTCCATTTTGAAATTGCAATATTTTAAATAAATTTTAAAAACCAAAAGTTTTGGTGATGTTTACCATCTAAGGATTTAACTGAATCCTAATGTTCAGATACGAAAATGTTCTGAGTAATGCCAGATCTGCTACTGTGTATATCACTGGTATTTCCTGTCTGCTGCATTCGGTGATGATCCTATTTATTTCCTGTGGATATAACTAAGCAATAAATTGTAGAATATTTTTCCAAGAGGTAACTACTGCTCTCAAGTAAAAACTGTCTCTCTTTCTCTGCTGCTTGGTATTACAGATATAAAACTAGGAATATTTGCGCATAATTATAACTATAATTATATGTTCAAACTATATGGCCACCCAGAATAAACAACAGCTGTCCACAATAATAATGGAATACTACTGGATTTGTCAAAATTAAATCTTACTACCAAAGGGTCTAGATACTGTTTTTGTGTTAATCTGGCATATTTTCTAATAACTACTTTCTTATGATAAACTAGGATGTTTGCTTGTTTGCAAGCAGACATAAAATACCGAACAGAAAAGCTTAAGTAAGTAAAGCTTAGCTATTGGATTTAACAGAAGACCTATAGTATGTACAGATAGTCCTCAACTTACAATAGTTCATTTAGTGACTATTTGAAATTACAACAGCAGTGAAAAAAATGACATGACCATTTTTCACATTTGTGACCACTGCAGCATCCACATGGTCATGCGATTTACATTCGGATGATTGACAGCTAACTGCTATGTATGCCAGTTGCAGTGTCCTGAGGTCGTGTGATCCCCTTTTGCGACCATCTGACAAGCAAAGTCAATGGAGAAACCAGATTCATTTAACAACCGTGTTACTAATTTAAGAACTGCAGCGATTCACTTTACAAATGTGGTGAGAAAAATCATTAAATGGGGCAAAACTCACTTAACAAATTTCTCAGCAACATAAATTTTGGGCTCAGTTGTGGTCATGAGTTGAGGACTTCCTGTACGGTATTTTAAACATTAAATTATAATAAATTATATAACATTATAGCTACTGCAAAATTCTTACATCTATACAGCCTCAATTATTCTCACGTACAATAATTTGAGATTAATGTAACTTTTACGAGTAATTTTATTTATATAATATATAAATGCAGATATATAGAATGTGAAAACCATCATTTAATATCCTTAAACTCACATTCTAGCAAAATTATAATTAGGATTATCCAATATAGATTAGAGTCCTACATGGAAAGTGAGATGCCAAATACACACTGAAGATCAATGATAGCCACAGCAGCCATCAAGGAAACTTAAACCATTCTGTCTGAATACCTTGATAGGATAGCAGTAAAAGCCTTGGAAAAGATATTTAGATGCCATGATGTATCTTCATCTACAAAGAACAGAATTGTGCAAGCAATTAGTTTTCCTATGACACTACATGGAACCAGAAGTTGGATCCTTAAGAAGCAGAATAGAAATAGTATTGATGCTTTTGAATTTTGGTATTGGAGAAGAGTCTTATTAATCTTCTCCAATACCAAAAAAAGACAGATCACACCAACATTTTATTCTTTGACAAAGTGATTAAATTAGTGGAACAGCAAAATGCTATGGACATGGTATATTTAGACTTCAGCAAGGCATTAGACGAAGTGGACTGCAACCTACTTCTTGGTAAGTTAGAAAAATATGAGATAGACAGCATCGCCACCAGATGGATCTGTAACTGGATGACAAACTGTACTCGTCAAGGTGTCCTTAATGGTAGTACATCAACACGGAGGGAAGTAAATAGTGGAATGCCACAAAGTTCCATCTTAGGCTCAGTGCTCTTCACTATCTTCATAAACAATTTAGATGAGGGAATAGAAAGGGAAACATCAAGTCGCACTAACCTGGCAGGAATAGACAACACCCCAAAAGATCGGCTCAGAATCCAAATGAATCTTGGCAGACTTGAACACTGGGCCCTATCCAACAAAATGAAATTTAATGTGGAAAAAAATAAGGTCTTACACTTAGATAGGAAAAACCAAATATGCAAGTACAGATTAGGTGCAACCTGGCTCAAAAGCAGTCCCTGTGAAAGGGATCTTGAAATCCGAGCGGACAATCCCTTAAATATCCAACAATGTGCTGCTGCAGCCCAAAAAGCTTGGTTGTACAAACAGAGGGATAGCATCAAGATTAGGTGAAATATTAGTGCTACTTAGTAAGACCACATCCGGAATACGGCATCAAATTTTGGTCACCACATTATAAAAAAAAATGTTGAGACTTTGGAAAGAATGCAGAGAAGAGCAACAGAGATGATTGGAGATTAAAACATGAAAAACAGTTGCAGAAATTGGGTATGACTCATAATGAAAATAAGGACTAGGTGTGACATGATAGCAGTGTTCCAATAATTGAGGGGCTGCCACTCAAAGACCCTTATTAATATAGGAAGTAGGGTGTAGTGAAGATATTGCCTCTTGCAGATAAACCTTTAAATCTTTATGAAAATGATTGCTGCCTTCTAGTTCTTCAGTATCATAATGAAATTCTTAGGAGAACCCCTTTTAAGGGAATAATTTTTTCATGTAAGAAACATTTTCATTTATAAAAATTAACATTTTTAAAGCAGAGTTTTGCCTTCTGAAGCATGACATCATCCATTTAATCTAGCTTTTGAATTTTATGGCACACTATATGTTGTAACCTGTAGTTACAAAGCTACTGTACTCACAGAATGGGATATATTTTGTAGCAGGCTTATTTTTGTGTTTCTAGAGCATCCAATCATTATTTCTTTCTTCGTTTATAATAAATGGATCTGGTTGCCATTTTAATGGTTTTTCATGTTTTATCGCAGCGCCAAGAATTCAGTGTATGGTGTCTATTGTTGCTTTCCTCTGCCTCTAAGACGTCCTGTTCTCATATTGATGTTTGGCTTCTTACCATGGATTTTAGTACAGAACTATTCTGACACATGCTCAAGTGCTTTTACAGGATAATCTTCCCTCGGATTACTTAAGAGAAATGTGCCCCTTTTCCCTTACAGATTATCCTGTTCCTGGGACAGATATTGTCAGAGGAGTGTTTTTTCTTCTATTTTTACCAAGATTTTGTATCCTTCAAGCACACAAAATTCTTGATGCAAAAGCCAGAGCACACAGTGTTCTTCAGCTCATCAACCACCTATGTTAGCTGCAACCTCAATTCATACCAAATGTCCCTGTAAACTCTGGAGGTTCCTTTTTTTAAAATAATCATTTAATTAAACTTTACTATTGAAGAGATAGAAACTAATACAAACTAAGATATCACTAATACAAACAATAAAAAGTTCCAAAAAGAAAAAAATAGAAAAGAAAAAAAATAAGACTATAAAGAAATATATACAGAAATGATTTCTCTTTTCATTACAAGTATAAATAATTTTAGCAACTTATCATCTTCTTTTAAAATACAATGGATAATCTTCCTGTACCTATGAACGAATTCTTAAAGCCTCATCAATCAATCCTGACCAATAAAAGTCCATTAAGGGTTACCAGAGTCACCAACATACCACTTTTTTTTTCTTTTTATGACGCTTTAATCCCTTTATTCAGGATGGAGTTGGGTTGACTGGATGTAGCTGAGCTTTTACTGGCTGGAGGCCTTTCCTGGTGACCACAAGGAAGCAGCGGATATTTTCTCTTTTGTACCCTAATAGAATAATATCTGCCACTACCTAGGATTGAACTCCCAACCTTCCAACTAGGAGACAAGCATCTGGGCCACCATGCCGTGTCACCAACATATCAATTGAGGAGAAGAGCTCCGGGTTCGAATGAGGGGTGCTCCTACGGCTCCAACCCACTCTATTCTGAGTAGGCTAGGTAGTTCTTTTTCCACGATAGTTAAGGGTAATTGACCAATGAAGCTTCTGAATTTTACTGGGAAAACTCCTCTTTTTAAGATAGGAATTTGGTTCCCTTGATAGTCTTTTAGCGTTAAACATTGTGGTTTTCACTGTTGTTGAGTTATTCCTGGGATTGCTTTCTTTATAGTTGTCCAGGACACCATAGATATGTAGGATCCAGAGTCAATTTCCATATCACAAAGTTTGTCTCCTATTATCACTGTTTAATTTATTTGATTTATGGGTGTCAGAATGCCCCACTACTGTTTGCTCATAGTCTCTGTCCCTCTCCATTCTGTTATCTTCCCGCCTATAGTTTGAATTTGGTGGTCTCTGGAATCCCCTTTGTTGTGGACCATGTGGTTGGTTAGGGAAACCCGATTGTCTCTGACTGGGGTAGGCTGGCAGATTTGTTCTGCATGCTTCAACAATATGACCTCTCTTCTTGCATCGGCGGCAGATTTCATCTCTGAATTTGCAAACTGCCCTGGGGTGGTTTCCTTTACAGCTTGCACATCACGGTGGTCTCAGGCTCACCCCTTGGGGCCCTGATCTTCTATCTGGTTTTACTCTGTGTACTTCTTCCTCCTCTTCAGTACTTTCTCTATTTCCCCTCTCTCCCTGATATTTACCAGTCCTTCCCAATGCTGAGTGAACGCTTCCAGACTTCACATTTGTGGTTGCCGGTTTGTCTGAGATTTCTGCCGCTCGGCCTTCCTCTATTACTTCTTTTAAGGAGATGCTCTTCTTAGCTATTAACTTCCTCTATAACCTCAAGTCCCTCATTCCAACTACAATTCTATCTCTCTTAGTGTTATTTCCACGTTTTCAAACTCACAGCCTGCAGCAATGTCTCACAAGTTTGTAGTGAAATCATTTATGGTCTCACCTGGTTTCTGTTCTCTGCGGTAAAATCAAGTCAGTGAGCCAGCAAGGATGCAGCGGGAGTGTAATGTTCTTCTAACGGTTTTTGTAGTTCTTTCCATTCCATTGCCTCCACGTCTTTTGGTGCAGCTATGGCTCAAGCTGTTTTATAGAGGCGATTTCCACAGTATCCAAGGAACAAAGCTCTCTTCCTTCAATTCTGTTATATCGTGCAATGAATTTGCTTCTAAAAACATTTGAAATTGTCTCGCGTCCATGACCCAGTCATGCTTCATTGGATCAAAAGGTTCTGGTTGAGCGTGGGTGGACATTCTGGTGATCAGCACAGTGATAGAAGTGTTCTGCTGTAAAAAAAATGTCCATCTACACCACATTTCCTTTGTTCTCTTCTGGAATCCCACCTTCATCACCAGTGTTAGATATGGGTTAGATCGAAGAGGCAGGACAATGTGGAGAGGTAAAAAGATTCTTGTTTATTCTGCTCTGTTTAAGACTGCCACCCGGCGCCCCTGCTGTTCTTTTTACAGGTCGCTGTCCAAAACTTCAGCCACTGATAGCTGTTCATTTTCCCGCCCGGAAAATGAACCAATGGGGAAAGTCTGACATCACTGACTTTTCCCATTGAATATTCAACAGTATCATCATTGTTTCATCATTGGGATTTATCTGCCCATACAAGGAATGTCAAACTCTCCGCTTGCCAGACGAGGTTTCTACATTCTGTCTGCTGGCAACCCATGAGACTGGCCTGAGTCACCAGGGCATGGCTTCGTCCACCCCATCTACCAAATCACAGTACTATGGACTCAAAGAAGTATGCCAATACAAAATGTGCATGGTGTGATATTGTTCCCAAGTAGAAGCATTCCCTGTTCCTCTTGTCTCTATTACATTCTCTGTTGCAATATTGGCTTGGGAATAGGAGGATTTGTAAGCAAGAAAACAATGCTCAAATAACTGCTGATTCCATGAAGTCTGAGACAGCAAGCATGACATAGAAGAACTATATATATATATAGCATTGTGATTAAAAATAAATAAATAAAGAGGGTTACCTTATATTTTAATTCCTGAATCATATTTGCATGAAGTTTCTGCTGGGGCCCAACTAAATATTTTGCCAACGCTTTAAGTTATATTATGTGTTATTATGTTATATATTACCAGTCTCGGCGGTGCAGTGGTTAGAGAGCAGTACCTCAAGCTACTCCTACTGCAATTTGGCAGATTGAATCCCACCAGGCTCAAGGTTGACTCAGCCTTCCATCCTTCTGAGGTGGGTAAAATGAGGACCCAAATTGTTGGGGGCAATAGGCTGACTCTGTAAATCGCTTTGAGAGGCTATAAAGCACTACAAAGCGGTATATAAATCTGAGTGCTAGTTCTATTGCTGTATCAGAACAAATAGTATATCTGGTTCAATGAGTGAGGATAATGCTCATTTGCTGTTTAGGAATTGGCATTGGTTTGACTAGGTCTCCATGGACTTTAATAGAGCATCATTCTCTGTTAAGAATTCAGCAACAAATGGAAGAATTAGCCCAAATCAATGCTGAAACCAGCTCTCTATACTCCTCACGATGAAGGAATTATGTAGCAATGAAGGAGAGTTGAGCATCTTGAATCTTCCCCATGGCAATTGGGCTTTATTGTCCTTCATGTCTGCTGGAAAGCGAAAGGAGCAGGTTTATGGATGTGAAGAGTGCCACTCCCCGGACTCTATCCATCATGATGTGAAATGCATGCATTCTGACCTGCTTGTTCAGTGTCCTAAGCATCAGATCATGGTCTCCACGTGAAACAGCAACCTCGCTCAGTTGAGGAGAAAAAGGAAAAGGTGGAAGGCTGAGATCCATCCTGGCTTCCTTCCTCCACTTAGTAGCACAGGGCAATTTGATACAAGCCTTCTTACTTGGCCTAGAAAAATATCCAAAGGGAATGCTTTGATGTGGGCTTGGCAAAGACTTTTGGGAGCAGAACAGCTATATTGTCTGGTGGCATAGAATAGAAAGGGCTTAGCAGGCCGTGATTGTAGCACAGCGCAACGGGAGTATGGAGTGGAACTGGTATGAATTCCTGTGGTTTTGTAGTACTTGCAGTTTGGGTGGCTGCACCACCCACAGTCTCTTCATAGCGAGGAATCATAGCCAGGAATTGATAGCAAGCAGGGGCCTGCCATTCTGCTTGCGAGGGAATCTACAGAAGTGCTCCTTGATAAAGTATATGACTTTGATAATGATAATGAATTATTTGCAGAGATTACTTGGGTCTATTGTGTTGTACCTTTCACCACCCTTTCCCTCTCTCCTTCTTTCCCTTCCCCCACCCAATGGCCAGATATTAGATGTCTCTAAGAGCCATCATGACGGGAGCAGCATTAGTTTACCAAAGGAGTTGAATATTAATTATCTGCAGAAAGATAGCCAGTGTGTGCATGCTGCAGTCAAAGTTCTGCCAGTAGTGCAGCCTGATGTAAGCCAAGAAATGGCCTCTAGCACCTCTCATTTAGTTCCACATAAGATACTGAAAGGAAGATGAAGAACAGGAATTCAACAAGTTCCAGCCGTAACTGGAGTACTGATCACTAAAGGCAGCATATTAGCAGGTTCCAGGACTTGCCTTGCCGAGCATGGATTAAGAACGTTACTGGGCTGCTCGACCACCCATCCAAAAGTGGGAGAAACCCTTAAAAAGGAACGTATTGCCTTTGAACAGATCATTCGTGATAAGTTGAACTCCTCCCACAGAAGCCAAATCTCGCTTGCTCATCTGTAAACAAGATAAAGTGGTGCCAGATTAATTCTGCTCTCCTTTAAGTTGTTTCAAAGAGGTCTTAAGTTACGTAAATACAATAAATGTCATACAATTTAAAAAGAATCTGCCTCTCTCTCTCTCTCTCCCTCTCTCTCTCTCTCTCTCTCTCTCTCTCTTCCCCCAACTACTTGAATGGGGGGGAAAGGACACCGCCCCTTTCCTTTGTCCTTCCCCCTTCTTCCTTCAGGTTCTCGGGGGAAAGACTTTTATTTTCTCTCTCTCTCTCTCTCTCTTTCTCTCTCTCCCCCCTCTTCCCCCCCACACCCAAAGACTGAATTGGGAGACTTGGCGAATTAAACAAAGCCAGCCTGGCTGCCAGGAGCGATCTAAGAAAAAAGCCACAGGCTGATTGTGAGAATGAGGGGACTGTGCACTGTGGCGTCACCCTCTCTTCCCGAACCTCAATCCTTGATGTTTTCCAGGTAAGATGAATGGCTCACATCACCAGTCTTTCCAGCCCCCAGGGCAGCTGAAAGGATCCTCTTGCCATCAAGCTCAGACGGGAGCCAGGTTGGGGGCAGAGGGAAGAAGCTTTCCTTGATCCAGTAGAGCTTTCTTTGGAGGGGGGGGGACAAAACTTAAGATTTTTGCATAATTAGATCAAGATGCCATCCACTTAAGAAACACTGATTTTACCATGAATGGAAGATGGTAAATATCAGATTTTCCCCATATATCACCCTGAAAGCTTCAGATAAGATTTCTTCTTAGACAACAAGTCCCAACCCATTCACATTAACATACGCCTTGAACATTTTGTTAGCAATTGCAAAAAATCTGGAGTTACACAATGGCATAGAAAGATTCATACTTATAGTCTAGCAAATCCATGGATATATTATTGTTAAGAACTACTTGAAGATTGTATGCATTGGAAGTTATCCATGCCGTTAATTATATATTTATAGCAAGTCCATTTCTGGTTTTATAGTAAAAACTGGTGGTATTGAATATCATGAAAAGAGACATGTCTAGTTTTCATGTCACCTACATGTAATGATTTTGCCTAATACTAGTATTTTTTTTTCCAAAATTAAGACTGCAGACCTAAATGTTCTCAGTGCAGAATAAATATCAGCCACATACACTTTCAAGGAGATTTCTCTAAAATAAATTTTATGCATTATATCATAATTCTTGATTGCTATTTTAATATGTTTATTTGCAAGTAAGTCCCAATGACCCCCCCAAATACTTACGCTCCAGTAAATGTGCACTGGCTTTCTATCAAGGTTTATAAATGTTCTCCTCAAATGATTTCAGATGGTGAGCTCATAAATCATAATGCAACATTTGCATCCGAAGCGCAGTTATTATTACTATTTTGGCATGCCTGACATACATCTTTGTCAATGATCAAATAATTCATTTAATTAGCACTTTCATTTTGGAAAAAAAATGATTTAAGCAGGTAATTTTGTTGTTAAATAACCAACAAATAATAAGGATTCCCATAAAAACTCAGATGAGAGCAATCAACCAATGGAAAAACCTGCCTTCAGAAGTTGTGGGTCACTGGAGGCTTTCAGAAAGAGGCTGGACACCTCTTTGTCTGAAATGGTATAGGGTCACCTGCTTGAGCAGGGGGTTGGGCTAGAAGGCCTCCCAAGGTCCCTTCCAACTCCATCATCCAATGTTCCATGTTCTAAAACTTTTCAAATAAAGAACCACTTAATTTTGCTCCACAGGAACTGCCCATTTTCCTGTCTACCAATCAAAACAGGCTCAGTGTGTGGGATGGCCCAACTTGCTATACTAAAAAGAGACCAAACCAGAATTAATCAGGAGCAGCTCACACAGCAAGAAAAAAACAACATGAAAAACCCAATGTATGAAATACCATTCCTGTTGCTGGAAAAGTTGCTTCTGCTCGCCAACTTGAAAGTTCTTCAGACAAATCCCAGTGGAGAGAAGGAGAAGGAAAAAAACCACATTTCCTGTTATGACTCTTCCTATTTCAGACCAGGAGATTTGCTAGAGGTGCCTCGCACTCTTTTCATTCATTTTGGCATCTATCTGGGAGATAACCAAGTGGCGCATCTTATGCCGGACATGCTGCCTGCTTTCACGAATGACCGGAAGTTGATCCAGAAAGTAGTGACTAATAAGAGACTTATCTTGGGGGTCATCACAAAAATGGCAAGGATCCGTGTGGACACAGTGGAGGACTTTGCGTATGGAGGCTCCATCCTGGTGAACAGGATGGATTCCTTTTTCAAAAACGGGATCCTTGGTAATGACGAAGTGGTCCAGAGAGCAAAAAGGCTGGTAGGCACAACTGAATACAGCTTACTCTGGAACAACTGTGAACATTTTGTGACCTTCTGCAGGTATGACTCTCCGGTCAGCTTCCAAACAACCAAGGTAAATTGTCATTGTCCAAATATCCTCTGACAGGTGGGGGGGGGGGTATATCCTTGTTTTGGATTATGATGTGCTAGAAGGAGGAAGACCAAGAAGCTTATGGTTATCAACATCATAATATAGATTTTAAAAGCATTTTTGTTTAAAACAGAGGTTTGTCTAGGATTTTGGAGTGGGTAGATGTGGGGGAACCCCTTTAGTAACTGATATCTACTCAGTCTGGCTTAAAAATGCATCATAAAAGTCTAGAACATGTTTTACATTGCCTATTAGATTCAAGTCCCAGTTTTCTTTGCTTATCAAAGAGACTAATATATAGATAGAAGAAGTGAGCTGAACTGAGTTGATGCTGCCAAGGAAGCACAATGATACTGGTGTAACTTTAATGCTTCAATGTCCTTATCTAAATGCAGACCCAGGAAGAGAGTTTTTCTGTTCACGATGTGTTAATTGGAGTATATTCTGCTGAAGCATAATTCTCTTTGGACTTTACAAGTAAAAGAGCGAATAGTGCAAAACTGCCATTACTTTTATAAGAGATAACTATCTCTATTTACAGTTTAGCAATATATTATTTTGCTGAATATTGGCAATTAATTGCTTTAAACACTCTGGTCCCTCTTCTTAGATCAAGTATTTTTTTTATTTGTCTGTTCATTATGAGATTTATTTGCTGACCTTCTCGTGCCAAATTTATTGCAAGGGGCAAACCATTTCGGAAGAGACCGTTTCAGACTCTTAATAGTATATACGAAGTGTTGTTTTAGATGGCAACAGGTTTGATCCTTGCTAAATGGAAAGGTGCTTCTAAAACAGCAAACTCTAGCTTTGAATTTACATTTGAATCTTAATCTAGTTCATGTTTTAATTAGCTTCCTTCATATTAATTCATTAAGTCTGTGCAGTAATGAGGTAAGTTTTAGTATTGCAAAAAGTTTAAAAGTCCACCTTCTATACAAAAATAAATGTAAGGGTTTGTCCATTTATCTTCCTATTGTGCCACAAGCATTCCTATATGATGTCTCTAAACTTAATATGCAAGAAAAATTCTGCTAAAATGGTTTATTATTGGAAAACCAAACTCTCCCCTCACTGTACCCCAAAATGAAGGAAATGTATGCTTGTGAAGGGACGTTGACAGGAAAATCTTTGAAAGGAATACATCCTATATTTAAGTCAGAAGCAAATCATTTCTTTTAATGGATATAATGTTTCCCCAAAGGTAATTAGAATCGAACATATAGATACATCTGTGAGGAATCACTTAAAGAGTTAAATTTGAGCAAAATGCTGTTAAAGACATTTAGATTTGCCATGTTTCTATGAATTTAACAGGAATTAATATTTAGTACTCTTCATACCAAAAAAAGTCTCAGGGCAATTTCATCAAGTTTATAATGAATTGTTTAAGAAGGAGAAAACTCGTTTTTTCAATCATTAGAGATGACGTGCCTAGAAATGGATAACAGTACCTTTTATAACTAAAAGGTGGGACTGAGGAGTTTTTACTTGTCCCAATGGAACACCTACTGTTCAGTCTTATGCGCTACCTTTTAGAAGAAATGGTTGCTTTTACGTTGGTTACATTTTCGAATTAAAAAAGAAGGAGATTTGGGGAAGTACCACCCCGTGTTTCCTCACTGGTAAATTAGAAAAAGCCCACAGGCAGGTACATTCAAATGAGAATACAATGCCAGGAATGTAATCCAGTTAATTGGAAAGTTAGGCTGATTTGGGAAGCCAGAATCCCAGAACTAAGATGAGCAATTCTGGCAGTACTTGGCAGTTGAAATGGCAACCCTCTAGGAAGGCAACATCTCTTCTGCATTCCCCAAAACTTTGGGTGCAGAAACAAGAAATTATTATCTATTGTCCCTAAGGAGTTATTGTCCCTAAACTAAACCCATATCCTGTTTCGGAAAACAAGCAGTCCAGGAAACATATGCTGGCACTCAGTCTGGAAAGCCAAAATGCCCTTTCAATATTCAAGTAGTGGAAGCAAGACCCAAGTTAAACGTTAACGTGATGCCATGGCCTCCAGTGTGAATTTGAAACTATCGAAGTTCTAGACACCTGAAAACATAACTGGTGGAAAGGAAGAACCTGACCAATGGAGACAAAGATTAGAGTGGGCAAAAAAGGAGCTAAAACTCACAAGAAAGCTAAAAGAAAGGTTTCTGTCATCCAATTTCCAAGGGGAAACCATTTTAGACTCATATAATCCCTTATCATTACTTACGTTGGCTAGAATTGATGGGAAAAGCTTATGTTTCAATGTGTAAATTCTACAGGTTTACGCAGGACTTCAACCTGCACATTCAAATGCTTGCATGGAAGTCATGCTGAACAAATCATGAAATATCAAAAATTCCCTCCCCTGCAAGGAAAGGGACATGTTTAATTTTTTTTTATTCTTCTACTATCTTTGCAGTTCTGTGAAACCGTGAAGACCATCATCCGAGACCAGAGGAGTGTCCTTGTTTCGGCCCTGCTGGGACTGATTTCTATACTTTATTTGGGCCTGGGACCTTCGACTACTCTTCCTTCTATCATCATTCCATTTATGCTGTGGATGGCTGGTTAATGATTCCACATGCCCTACCATCTATTGGCAACTAGATGACCCACGGCCTATTGAGTCCTCTTTTCAGAGCTATTTCCTTCGCTAAACAAAAGAAACCGACTGACCAGGGATGGGGAAACAAGCCATGAAAGCAAAAGATATTTCTGGCTTCCTACTGGTTTCCTGATTGCCTTTGCTTGTGGGAAGCTGGCAGGAAGTGTCAGAAATCACAATCACATGATCTCAGCTGACCACGGCAGCACTGCAACAATCACAAGGTGATGAATACAACCGAAGACCCTTAAAATTTCAATTCCATGGGAGCAAATGGATTTTCCGCACATATTTCAAATTAGAAAAGTTGAAGTAAGTTGCTTCAGAAACGGTTGCTTCCAAACTTGTTGCTCTGTGATGCAACATTTTGGTCAATTGAAGGTTACAAATAGACAGAACAGGAAAATAGTTATCTAGATTGTAAATAGGATGTATCATGTATTTATGAAAGCTCAAATTGATAATATTATACAGTGAAGAAAATGTGGAATGAGTAACATGCAGCATATAGAATACAATGAACAAGCAGTAACGTGTAAATTAAGCTTACTGGGTTTTGTGAAAAAATTTCCACCCAATTTCAGGGATGACCATATTGGGTTTATTCCCAAGGAAAAATGTCTAATCTGCAGTTTTACACTCAGCAATACATTTTGGGGAACTTAATGAGTGTGATCTCCCAAGTAAATATGCATTATTTTCAAGTGAATAAGTAAAATTATCAATGGCATTTTCTTGCATATGGGAATGTTTTAGTATTGATAGGGCAAAGCAAATGTTTAGATAGTTTAAAAACTGCTATTCTGCTTTGGATCTTTTTCTAATTTCCCTAGGTTTACATTCATTAACTGTATTTTTATTTAAATGATGTAACTGCATTTGAGCATTCTGCTTGGACTTGAGATGAACAAAATATTTGCACCAGAATTGTCTCTGCTATTCCCTTCTGATGAAATCCAACATAAATCAGTCAACTGAGCTTCTGCAACCTCAAGATAAGTGACAAGCAAATGAGTGAGAAAGACATGTGCAACTATCTTCTTTTGGATTTTTCCTCCCATACTATAGACGAATAATTTTCAACCATGGAAAAGGATGCACAGACATTACTGCGTGTTTGTTAGAGCTGACATTAAATAGGACAAAAAAACTTATCCGAGTTTGAGGGATTATGTTAAAAAGACATCAGGTTATTGATTACTTCCCGAAATAAATATCTAGCTTGATAAGACCAAATGTTGCTGGTTTTTTTGTTGTTTAGAATACTACAGCACACTTCCTCCGAGTTTGCAAGTTGCATATCTGCCATCATGGCAACAAGCATTAATCTAAGTCCAACTAACATTCATTTAGTCAGGCTGTACTTGTATTAATGTATCTCTCTTTCAGATTTACAATTTCCTTTGCTCTCTGATTTGAGACATTTCTAACTGTATTGGGACACCAGACATGTAATAATTTAATGATATTCTATAAGATAGAGGTATTTTACATTTCAGTAAAATGAGTTAATTCCCATGCTATGTTCTACAATTTCTCTGCATCCCATTATTAAATGCCTTTATGGTACAGAGTCAAAGGGGAACCAACAAGCATAGGATGGTTTAAGATAAGATTATAATATTGATGATAAGATTATGTATATTTTTGCCTTCTTTTAATCTTATTTTATTGGGCTGCATATATACAGCATTTTTACATAATTCCTGTCATCTGCGAAGGTGCTGGTAACTGCCTAAATAACAATAATAAATCACCTGCTTTGCTGATGTTCAAAGAAATAGAATGGCAGGTAGTATGTGACATACATTTACACCCATTGCTCCTGTTGGAAACTGGGTGAAGTTCTTGCTTTATGACTGTGGTCTCAGATCCTATTTACAAATTACAATAAGAGCAAAGGTTGCCCTATGAGTTGCTTGGTATGGGTAAAGCTACTTAGAACTATCAAAAGTGAAATGTTTTTGTTGTATAATTAATGCATATCCCATAGATAGACAGCCATCCAATCAGCTAATGGTCCAAAGATATCCTCCAATGCCTAATCACAGCTAATGAAAAATGTACTTGACAGCCTACTTCTCAATGCTTGTTTCCAAAAGAGCAGCTACTTCACAAATAGAGTGCTTAAGCCATCTTCGTGAAATGTAAGCGTTAGAAGTTCAGAAGGTGTACATGTTTATGAATTTTACAGTTTTTTGTTTTCTCTACATCATAACCATGTTGTATTTTGAAAATACCTATTGAACATGAGACCAATATGTTATTTCTCATGTTTCCTGAGAATCCAGTGAGAAATTGTTGGTGTGCTTACACCTCTGCTGTCTGTACATAGGTCTATGGAGGACATTTTAGAGACACAATTCTAACAACTTCTGCTTGTTATGTTGTTCTTTTTACATGGTTGCATGGGAGGATCTGGAACAGAATATAGGTAGTCCTCAACTTATGGCCACAACTGAGCCCTAAATTTATGTTGCTGTGAGAAATTGGTTAAGTCAGTTTGGCCCCATAGTATGACTTTTTTTGCCACATTCGTTAAGTGAATCACCGCAGCTGCTAAATTAGTAACATGGCTGTAAAGTGAATCCGGTTTCCCTGTTGACTTCGCTTGTCAGAAGATCAAAAAAAGGGGAATTGCATGACACCAGGACACTGCAACTCTCACAAATGTGAGTCAGTTTTCAAGCAACCAAATGTAAATCATGTAACGATGGGGATGCTACAATAGTCCTAAGTGTGAAATATGGTCAAACGTCATTTTTTCCAGCGATGTTGTGATTTTGAACAGTCCCTAAAAGGATTGTTGTAAGTCGAGGACTTACTTGGAAAACCACACAGGACTGCAGAACTGCAGGGTTTGCGCAATGGGTATAGTCTTAAGTTGGTTGAGTATGGCTAGCTGCCCTCTTGAATATTATCCTCCTTCCGTCTTTGCCCCAATTGCAAACCGCCTAGGGGACAAGTTTCATTTTGGACAAGCTGAAATAGTAGCAATGGGCAGCCCAGCCATGCTGTGCTAACAGACTAAGAAACTCCCTTTCCCTAGAGAAATTGTTCAAAAATATATTTAGAAGGATTTGTGAAATCAACTGAAAATCTTGGCAAAGTGTGTCGGTATTAGTAAACTCAATAGAAACAAAGGTGAAGAAAAAGGCCCGCTGTTCTGGAATAGAAAGGAAAGCGGGACTGTCTTTGTTTCCCGGACTCTGTAAGCCTGTCATCTTCCAAATAAGATAAATGACCTCCATCAATAATCTTGGCGGCTCTTGGTGAAATAGGAGATCTGCTCTGGTCCCAAAGGATACAATCCCCCAACGTGGGAGAGAGAAAGGGGGCAAGGGAAGAGACATTTGTATGGATCTGACAGAGGTGCCTTTTTTGTAAAATAAATTGCCCATTTGCATAATGCAAATCATTGCAAATTTTAGTCATGCTGCCCCAGATGATGGAATTAAGAGTAGTCATTTGGGATCAATTTGTCAGCCAAAATGAAATCAAAATAATCATAAAGATGGTTTTATAGGGATGATGTGTTTTCCTTCTTCAACACACATTAGTGTCAGAACATAGTGCTTAGTATTATCACTCAGGTTCTTGATTTGTATAAAAAAATGAATTCTGTATATTACCTATCAATTTAAGCTAGCTAATATTTAGTCAGCCATAACATGTAGTTCTTGACTAATGACCACTTCTCTGCTCCCCTACTCATTGCAGAAGACCTTATGCCACCAGACTCGAAACTCTAGACCTAGAAAACCTAGAACTACGCCACCTCCGGTCCAATCTAAGTATAGTATATAAAATCATACATTACAATGTCCTACCTGCAAATGAATTCTTCAGCTTCAATCATAACAATACAAGAGCACACAATAGATACAAACTCAAGGTTAACCGCACCAAACTTGACGGCAGAAAATACGACTTTAGCAACAGAGTAGTCAATGTCTGGAATACTCTACCTGACTCTGTGGTTTCTTCCCCAAACCCCAAAAACTTTAACCTTAGACTGTCTACTATTGACCTCACCCACTTCCTAAGAGGCCTGTAGGGGGCGTGCATAAACGCACCAACGTGCCTACCATCCCTGTCCTATTGTTTCTTTTTATTTTTCTTATAAGTATCTATCTCATGTATTCAAAACTATGTTTATTTTATACCTGTATCTTGTAAGCGATTGACAAATCAAATAAATACTAAAAGAAAAATACTAAATACTATTAGGGGCAAAGCTAGTTCCAAATGCTCTTCAAAACTTCTTTAAAAACTTGACCATGTTTCCTTAAAATATAAGACGGGGTCTTATATTAATTTTTGTTCCAAAAGGCATATTACGACTTTTTTTTTCAGGTAATGTCTTAATCTTGTCCATGTGCAAAAGACATGTCAAACACAAGGCCCATGAGCCAGATGGGCCCATATATGGCCCGTGGGGCTGCCCCAGAGATGACGAGGGACCAGCCCCTGGGTACACATGCACAGGAGGTGGCGAGTACAGAGGGGCTGATGGTGTTGGGCAGCAATTGCAGTCCACCAGCCCCTTGGCCAGTGCACTCTGGGGCTGTGCAGCCTACACAGTGTAGGCGAGTCCCAGTGCTGCAGCTGCTGGGCCCGTCCTCCAAGCAGCAGGCCAAGGCAGAGGCACAGGGGGGAAGACACACAATCCAGCCTGCCAGATGCCACACGGCCACCTGCCCACTCCCTCCCGCCATCTTTCTTTGCTTGCCCGTGGCTGCAATTATCCAAAACCTTATCCTCCAAGGAGAACTTTTTCAAGGAAGTTTGAACCATTCCCCCTCTCAAGATGGTAGGCCTTTACCTAAAGAGGCTTTAACACAGCAGTCCCCAACCTTTGCAGCTTGGCTGGCTGGCTAAGGGGAGAGGGGAACCAGGCCATGTGAGTGATGGGCTGGTGAAGCACATGTGTGCACAGCTCAACTTGCACAAGTTGAGCTGCATGTGTGTGTGTGTGTGTGTGTGTGTGTGTGTGCACACGTCAGCCTGCCACTTGCCACTTGTGTGATGACCCAGTTCCAAACAGAACACAGACTGGTAGTGGGCTGCATCCCGGGGGTTGAAGACCCCTACTTTAACACTCTCTGTACTGCTGCATGGATATGAAGAGCCACACTGCTCAAGAGCACCGATTACTAGTCTAAGAATCAAAATACATCATCTATTTCTTCAGATTGCAAAAAGTGAAACCGAGTCCATACACACTGATTAAAATTTAGTAGGAACTATTAAAATTTTAATACCATTTAATACGAAGAACAAAACTTTTGTCATCTAATTTGACATGAAGATAGCCATTTTTTTTCTTCAAAATACAGTACAAATTTATCTAGTTAGCTGAATGAATAATAAGCGGAATCTGCAGTTAAATTAGTGCTGAGCAGTCCAGCAAGCAATAATTAGCAGCCATTTCACATATCTACTTCTCCGATGATCTATTCTCCTTCCCCGTGGCCTTGTTAGAAGATCATCTTTGAGAAGGCCATTTATCACCATTTTGTGTTGCATCAAGACAGCCCAGGAAAAGGAAATCTGGAACAAGCTTTAGTGTCAGCTCACAATTTCTGCGTAGTTCTTTGATAACAAACTGATAATAGGCAAGACCCACATACAGAAGGGAATCCTTCCTAATTAACCGCTCGGGCAGAAACCAATTAGGGAATTGGCCTTACTAGGCCGAGAGTGCCAAAAAAAGCCTCATGAAAACCTCTCACATATCCTGGGCAGGTCCCTCATAATAACATTGTGGCAAGGGCCCTGAAATTCTTTTCCACGGTAACTTGCACGCCAATCTGACTGAGGGGCAGGAGGATGGCTACTACAGTAAACACCCGTCAAGTTTAGGATAAACCCATAGGGAAAAAAAGAGAATATATCCTTTTCAGTTTCTCCCTCCTTCTCCAACTGTATTGTTATGTTGCGGTGGAATCCATAATTTAGAAATTAGGGTGTGGGTTTCAGTTTGCTAATAGCAATAGCAATAGCACTTAGACTTATATACCGCTTTAAAGTGCTTTACCCTCTCTAAGCGGTTTAGAGAGTCAGCATATTTGAACGGCCAAGTTGTAGGCAGCTGGCTGCAGCAGAAGTAGCTTGCAGAACTGCACACTAAACACTGCGCCACGGAGACTCCTAATTGCTGTGTTGTGCATTATTTCCCTGTTTTACTTCCTTGAAACACGTCTGATTCTTTCTGCTGTTTTCACCAAAGAAGTTGATTTCTTTTTCCTCCCTAATGAATGTTGTCTCAGAACCTTTTCTCTGAATGAACATTAAGACGCCGAGGCAAGTGGAAACAACAAAGCAAGTCCCCCGTTAAGTTCTGCAACGTACAGTATTGATTACTGTCTGACTTATCCACATCATACCTTGGTCCTCACTTTCAAATAGAGTTATAGTAGATGACTTTAAGATGACCATTTATTCAGAATCCTGATGATGTCAGCATTTGGGCATCTCCCCTTTGTCTCCCTTCCTTCAGGTACTTATAACATGTATGATCAGACAGTACTGAATAACCAAATCATGTCTAGCGCCAGTCCAGTGGACTCCATATAGACATCTCCACCAGCTTTGAGGAGAACAAAAAAAGAAAAGAAAAAACGGATTTTTGTTAGACTTTAGAGAAGCAGTCCAAAGGACAGCCTCCCCTGGCATTGCCAACTAAACGGTGGTATTTATATGTAGCCCTCCATTCTGAAAACAGTTCCAACTGGAGCAAAATTTGCTTTCACAGGGTTTCACAGGGTGAAGCAAGTTTGAAGAATCCTTGCGACTAGTTCACAGCAAAAAGGGCTGGGCAGGGTACAGATGCCAAATGCTTTTGCGATTATTCTTTTTTTAAAAAAATGTTTTCATTGCAAATGCAATATGAGAAAGAAAAGGGTTCCTCTTTCATGTACTGCACACTCTAATAATAACAGTCTGTCGTGCCCCTGTTGGAATCTGAGTCGGAGCGGGAGGCCGAATAGCTGACAGGGAGTGGGAAGGTGGCTCCGTTGGCTGTGGAAGAAACTGGTGAAGGGCTGGGCAGAGCAGGGGAGAGGTGGAGCACGGGAGAGGGAACTCGGAGGAAGACCCAGGCCCAGCCCCTCTTCATCCTAGGGCACGCAGGGAGGAACGGAGGAGGGAGCAACGTGAGTTGCGTGGTTTACAGGGGAGGAAAGGGCCCTGATTCCCTTAATTAGCTGCTACTGGGAACACAGTGTCTGAAAAGGGAAGCTGCACGCAGTAAGTTGTTGGGAGCAAATTGTGAATTTATCTGGTATTGTCATGGCTTATCTGTGTTCCTGACGTCTTCCCAATTGTGTGAGTGTTGCCGTGCTTTCAAGTCTGAAAGTCTTTCTCCTGCCGTATCAAGTTAATTACTGCAGCTCTGTTTATTTGGATTTTTATTTACAGTCTGTATGTACCTTGTTTTGGACTAAATTTTCTACAGTTAAAGGCTGTTCTTGGGAGAGTTTTTCTCCAGCCAAAGGTAACCTGGACACTGGGGGCAAAGCTGGAGATAATGAAGGGACTCTTCTTCCTTATTTGACTTTGTTGCCTTTGTGCCACGCCCCTTTGGGTCATCATATAGCCTATAAAAGTCCTTATTTTTAAAATTATTATGTTTGGATCAAAGG
This sequence comes from Pseudonaja textilis, assembly GCF_049901715.1. Lineage (NCBI taxonomy): Eukaryota > Metazoa > Chordata > Lepidosauria > Squamata > Elapidae > Pseudonaja > Pseudonaja textilis. Next base: position 61,606,863 of record NC_141995.1, on the reverse strand, counting down.
AATGTTGTCACCTCTGCTATGTGCAGCTGTTTTGTAACTGGACTTTCAAATGTACTTGGTGTTGCTTTTTCCTTACATTAAACAGAAATGCATTACATTATAAAAACAGTATTTATCTAATGACTGGATTCTCTTGGATGATTTTAGTATGTGGCAAAAGGGTTAAACGCTGTAAAATACTGAATATAAAGTAGTTACTATTTTTACAATGAAGACCCCTTGCATATAATTAAATTGCATGAGAGTTGCTCTCCACTTTTGTACAATTTTGTTTAATCAGAAATATGACAGTGTATTTAATTACTAGCCCAGAGCCACTGATAGTATAGCAGACACAAGCAACCTATAAATCTCAGATATATTATTTGAAACCATTGAAGCTTCAGAGACAGCCAGTTATTCTTCTTTCTGGCCATGCAATCAGTGGGTGGATCAGGAACAGATAATTTCCATTTTTGGCTCCAGAAAATCAGAGAACTTGAGCAGAATCTCCTTTTTCCAGCACTTGTCTCAAGATCTTAAACAGTACTATTTGTTCTGTCGCGGGAAAGACTTGACTCGAGACCAGTGTGAATTCAGCTCTTTATTAGCTATCAGTAAATTCAACAAAACCGGAGCTGCGGCAGCCTCTTTTATAGCGGCTGCTCGCAGCTCACAGCCAATGGCAGTTCTTTAAACTTCCTGCTGTCAGGCAGACCAATTGCAACAGTAGTTAAGTAACCAATCAATAGGCGGCAATGGCAGTCCAATCAGAATGGAGTATTACGAGTATACAAATCTCTATATACAACACTATTAGTAGCAGAAAACTATTATTCTGTTCCCATCAGCTCCTTGATTAGGTTGATCAGCTTGCTAGCAAGAAAGATACACAGCCTATAACAGGAACCAGTCCTGGGCATATAGGATTCTTTGTAGGGAAGAAGTAAGAGTTTTGTTCTCTTCCCTCCTAATATTCCTGCTCAACGTAGGCAAATGTGTTTGTGTGAAATGTAGATGGGTTTGCATGCATGTCAGGATAATAGTACAGTGTGTGAGACCTCCAACCAACGATCAGTGTAGTCCTTATAGCAAAGCTGTCAAACTCAAGCCTGCAGGCCAAATGCGTCACATGCTGACCACATCCGGTTTAGCGAAGGTGGAAAAAAAAGCTGTGATACGACATGTGATGACACGAGATTGACATCCCTGCCTTAGAGGAGGAGGAAATTAACCAAGAAACTTCTTGTTTAAGCAAGTGATGGAACAGGTGGCTGGACGCGGAAGAAAGCTTTCTGCCGCTTCTGTGTATCAAGGGGACAGAAAAAGTGGGATACCAGAAGAGGATGCCTCCTCCTTTGGGCACTTCACTTGGAGGTTCTAATAAAAGAAATATCCACAGTAGAAAAGGCAACCGGTACAGATTGGATATCAGTTCTCACAATTACCAGACAACATTATCCATAGGCATGGTGACTATAATATACCATATATGTCATATAAAGAAAGGCGTAATGATAATTATATTTCAACATAACTGGAAGGGATGGGTGGGAGTCTTTGGGGAAAAAAAGGTTGAAAAGAGAACTTGAAGACAGTGCTTGATTGAACAGGAATAAGTGATATCAAGTTGTCCTTGATCTAGATTCCACATATAAAGAAAACAATTATGAAATTCAGACAGCATGATAAATTTCTTCTTTTTATTTGCATCTATGACTATAGTAGGAAAATTCTTGTTTTATAAGCCACATCACTCATACAATTCATACCACAAAATAAACAGCATTTTAAAAGCCCACTTTTAAAAAACCATCAATGTTGTTATTAAAAATACTAAGAGAGAGGTCCAATCTGTGCTTAGTCACCAAGACCAGAGTTTTAGTCTTCCAGGCTTTCAGACTCACGCTGAAGCCCATTCTTAGGTAACTTATGTCTAGCAAAATGCATGCTTTGTGCTATTCTATGCCTACCTAGTATCTATGTGGTACCTGGTTGGGTGTGGCTTTTTAGTTGTTGATTAGGGTGTTGATGGGCAGTTATTAAGTTGTTGGCTGTTGGCTGTGCTTCTCCTAAGTACCTGATAAGCTGGTGGTTCCCTGAGGAAGGGGTCCATCATGAAGCTCAGAAGTAAACCTTTGGTCCTGATGTTTGACTCAGATTGTATCCTACAACATTATCCTAGGACAGGATTATGGATAATGCAGCTACCTCACTAGTTCCTAGAGATCCCCAAGCCTGTTGACGCAGTCATGTTTTGAGGGATTTCTGGAAGGACAACAAATATGGGAGCCAGTCTCACCCTGGGAGGAATAATATTGCACAAGGCCCAACATCTACGTCAAGATACAGACCTTACACTAATGGACAATATTTTTATCTCTGCAAGGTAAGTTCTCCCCTTACTTTTTTCCCCCCATCCAGCAATAGGCAAAGCTGGGAACCACTGATATTTCCATCCATACAGTTTTCATTGGGGTATGGTGCACATATACCACTGATAGGCTGTAGGTATTTTTAAAAGGGATCGCTCATTAGCCATAGAATTACTCTCTTCTTCCATCGAATTTTGCCAAGGGATTCCTGAGAAATCAAATGTTGTGCAGCTCAACTATGGTAGTTTACATCATATAATATTGCCACCTAGTGGTTAAACAGGGATCTTAGTATAGTATTGTAGATCTCAGATATACTTTCAACACTTTTTGACATTAATATTAGAATATTCAACATCTTGGAATTTTATTTATTGGGACAAATAATGTGTAATTCTGTTCTCTATGCACAAATAAATAATAAATAATATTATTATAATGTTATAATATGTGTGTGTGTGTGTGTGTATGTGTATGTGTATGTGTATATATATATTTGTTTTCTTAAGTTTTCACAGGTATTTATATATATGGCATTCAGCTTTGTTCGGGTATTTTCCCACGTCATTATAGTTGTGCTTTTAAAATTGTAGCAACGTTTTGGCAGAATCTCATCTGCCAGCATCAGGCTTCTGTATTGTGTTTGTCTGTGAGTCAGACTTTCACAGCCGTTTCTGTTTTAAATTTGGGGCTAGCCTACTGCTGTGCCAGAATGGTTTTTTTTCTTCATCCTGATTGGTTGGGAGTCTTGGTCTGTGTTTATTGGTTTTGGAGTTTGCTGTGTTCTGCTTGATTGGTGTTTCTAATATCTTCTGTCTGTTTTGTAGCTTTTTTTGTCTTGATTGGCTGGCAACATTGTGTTTGCTGTATTGGAGGCTTTTAGTGCGGCTTGGCTTTGAGTAAACGGGTGGCTATCATTTATTAGGAAGCTAGGTTTCATCTGGGTGCCTGGTTGGGGTGTGTTTGAGCTGGAGGTATCGGGGGGATCTGTTTGTGCCCAGGTGTTTGCCTGGCTTGTGGTGTCAAGATTTTTTTGTTTGTGAGTGCAGGCTTCCAAATGATTGACAGTCTGGTGGAGTCATCTCTTCTATTCATTCATCATGATACTGTATTAATAGAATAGAATAGAACAGAATAGAATATATATTATTCTATTATATATTATTCTATTCTATTCTAATTAATAAAATTATAATAATAAATAATAAAACAAATGGCAACTTCAAATCTCAACAAACAAATGCTCTGTTTTACATATTGGCAAAAATAATCAGAAAATAAAATACAGGCTGAATAGTCAAAACCTTGTTGATAATCCAAACTCTGTCAAGGACCTTGGAGTACTCATCTCTAATGATCTAAGTGCTAGAGACCACTGTAATTACATAGCCAAAAAGGCATTAAGAGTTGTTAACCTAATTTTACATAGCTTTTTCTCTGGTAATATTACACTAATAACTAGAGCATACAAAACATTTGCTAGACCAATACTTGAATATAGATCAGTCTGGAACCCACATTATATATCTGATATTAACACAGGTGAGAAAGTCCAGAAATATTTCACAAGAAGAGTTCTCCACTCCTACTCATTGCAGAATATCTTATGCCACCAGACTTGAAATTCTAGACCTAGAAAACCTTGAACTACGCCCCCTTCGGTCCGATCTTAGTATAGTATATAAAATCATATATTGCAATGTCCTACCTGTCAATGAATACTTCAAGCTTCAACCATAACAATACAAGAGCAAACAATAGATACAAACTCAAGGTTAATCGCACCAAACTTGATTGCAGGAAATACAACTTCAGCAACAGAGTGGTCAATGTCTGGAATACTCTACCTGACTCTGTGGTTTCTTCCTCAAACTCCCAAAATTTAACCTTAAACTTTCTACTATTGACCTCACCCCTTTCCTAAGAGGTCTGTAGGGGGCGTGCATAAGCGCACCAACGTGCCCACCGTCCCTGTCCTATTGTTTCTTTTATTTTTCTTATATGTATCCATGTATTCATAACTATGTTTTTACTTATACCTATTATCTTGCAAGCAATCGACAAACCAAATAAAATAAATAAAAAATAAATTCTTATTTCTGTTAGCAATAATACTTTTATGATTTTTTTAAAAAAATATGCTTTTAGAATATGGAACCCATGCTTCCAATGAAGTTTAAAAAATGAACTATAAAACATATTTCTTCTTTGTATAGGTCCCTGTATGGTACAGTGAAGCCAGCTGACTAACTGAGGGTATTTGGTATTCTTAACTCTACATTAAATACCAAAGTATGTATCATTTGTGTCTATTTGCAATCTTTGCATAATACCAAGAGTTGATGCTCACACTGATAAGAAGTTTAATAAATATTTCTAAAACTATCAACAGGCATGGACTGACCTATCTTCAAAAAAGAGACAAACCTCTTCCCTTGCACAAACAAGTATGAAAAATTTGAATTAAAATCTTATTCTTTTAAATTGTATATTTTTTAAACTAAAGGAAGATTGATAAAATTCCTGTATTGCACCCTTAATTCATTTTCTAATAAATATTACTAGTTAGAATTCTGAGGACCTTATTCTCTGGACCCCTTCCAGTTAAGGTTGCTACAAGAAACATCTTATTAATTCCAATAAATGCTTATTCCCTGTACAAGTTGGTTAATCATGCTTCAAATACTTGGATCAAATTACTAATCCATTTGATGTACTGTTGACTGCTGAACAGGTTGCAAATGCTTTCTCTAATATAAGAAAGTAACACAGATGCAGCAAAGCCAGACAGATTTCCAAATTACCCAGCAGACTCAAACACTTTCTCTAGATCTAACTCTCTACATCCCAGCTCAATGCTCCTTGGACTATGCTATTTTACTCTCCTGATTTCTTATCTGATAAATGCCACAGAAATGCAGAGAAATTCAAGTTTTCATGACTCAGTTTGAGTTGTATGTATCATTGAGATTGATAATCTTCCCGAGCTGAATCTCTCTTTACCTTTAAGTAAAGATGTTTCAGGACTAGAATTGCTGCTTTGGGCCTTTTGTTCTAAATAAATGCTGCTTGTGAAAGAAAGTGTGATGATTTAAACAAGATGTTCTTACCATTGGAGACATCTGTTGGAAGGGCAAAGCATTCTATTCAAGTTTTGTCAGCCCTACAAAGAAGACCCAGTTAAGAAACTAATGCCATGTCGGTCAGCACTTCTTTTATTACAACAGCTGTAGTAGCAGAACCTCGCAAGTCTGAATATGCTTCCTCCCTCACTTTGTGTGAACTGGGATGTTTACTCAAATTAGTCTCTTGGAATAGGCTCACACACCCCTTACCCGATCTTTCTGTAGCGGCCCTTCCCCTTGCCCCTCAAGGCCATTTTCTATGTCATCTACAAGTTTAGACTGACCACAAGAACTTGAGTTATCTACAGATTACATAGAAAGCACGTATCAGATGGACACAATTTTCCTTCATGTTGACATCTGTATTACATATGTCCCTTGCTTACAGAAGAGGCAGATGGATGCTCTTTCTTAAGTCTGAAGTGCATCACCCACAATCCCATGATGACATTGCAAAGGCAAGTGCTACTTTGGAGCAATGCATTTCTTGTTCTGTTCATCCTAAGGAGATGCAATTGGCTGTAACAGTAACCTTGAGGAACGAGAGGGAGAGCTACAAAAAAAAACACAAGGGTCAGATAAAAAAAAGAAATTGAGTCCAAGGCAGAAAACACAGACTGGATCCTCCCTGATTTTCTTGAAGATAGAGGAGGAGGCATGTTCAGGCTTGCAAGATTCTGTTATTGTAACTGTATAATAAAAGTAGTTTAAGTAATCCTTGATTTACAACTGTAAGGGAGCCTTGCCCATCATTACTGTAAGTTGTGACAATCTTTTTTTGTGGCGATTTTTAAGCAAATACAATCTTAAAATAGCCAATGTGGTCCCTTAAGTGAACGAACAGGGTGTGGTTTTGCTGAAAACTGTTAAGTATGTGCTATAAAGTCATGACCGGCGGGACACTGCAAATGGCTGCAAATGTTGCTCAGTTGCTGATCACCTGAAGTTGTCACTTGACCTGCTTGACTGTCAACACTTCAAATCCAGGTTGTAAGTAGTCCGTGATAACATTAGTCAACAAAACAACCCGTTGTTAGTTAAGGACTACCTGTATTAGCATTCATAACTTGGGTTTCCTAATCTGGTCTATTTCAGAGAGTTGACCTCAAACCAATTGGGCTGAACAGTTCCCCAATGAAGGTCTGTCTACCATTCATTGCACTTGCACGGTGAGTAATCCAATAACTACACAACCTAGACTGCATGTTGTCCCAATAAAAGGGAGATGATTAGTATAAGTACTGTTAGGAACAATTAAAAGACGCTCTGCCATGGACTAAAGCAGGGGTCTCCAACCTTGGCAAGTTTAAGCCTGGAGGACTTCAACTCCCAGAATTCCCCAGCCAGCAAAGCTGGCTGGGGAATTCTGGGAGTTGAAGTCCTCCAGGCTTAAACTTACCAAGGTTGGAGACCCCTGGACTAAAGGACAAAAGCGAAATCTCTATCAGAAAAAAAGAGATGGCTGTTTAAAAAACATAAATGCGTTTGCTTATAAGAACCCAAGCTACTGAAAGGCCAGATAAAAGTAGCACCAAGGTAACGTCTGGCTTTCTCCTGAGGGGAAAAAAGGTCGCCTCATCGTGAGGCCTAACTTGTTCTAAAAATGGTCAATCCACCCTGCGGTTATTAGACGACCCGCAGTAACGCGCTTGCAACGGATAGGATGGAGGTTTCTTGTCCGTTGGAATAAACGTTTACCACAGACCCGCGTTCTCTCACCCGCCCTTTCCCACTAACGAACCTCCAACTTCCAACTCCGCCCCATTTGAAACCCAAGTAAGGGGGAAAAAAAGAGAGAAAATCTTCCATTCTCAATTGGTTAGAAGTGCCGTCAATCCTATATATATAGATAGATATATTTAAAAAAAAAAAAAAGCAGAAGGTAATTTAAAGAAGAAGAAAAAAGGCCCGCTCAAGTTCGGAAGAGCCCGCCTGAAAATTGCGCGGGCCGCGCGTTACTTGCGTGCCGGTAGCCGCGAGTCAGCCGCCGTTTCCTCCGCAGGGAAGGCGCGGTAGGGCTAGTTTTGAGGGGTTGTTTTGTGTGTGGGGGGATCCGCTTTGAACGACGAGGCCTCGCTCCTCGTCCCGAGTCTTTTCGTGGCGGCATTTCCAGTGCCTCGTGCAAGGGCCACCTCCCTCGAGAAGGGCGCCTCACATGAGGATTTGCTTGAGGGGGGATAGTAGTTCTCAGGGGAGGTGTATAAAAAGTGACCCTTTTTTTTTCTTTCTCCCGGCCGTTGTGCGCTAATTTAAGCGGGATACCTCAGCCAACAATAGTAAGGAATGGTTCGTTATTTGTCAGTTAAAAAAAAAAAGGCAGAAGGGCCTTCGCACTGAAAACTGTTGAGGAGGAGTAACCGAGGAGAAAACCGATAGGAACTCGGCGCGTTGAGGCCGGGCGGGACGCTCGTGATGGCGGGGAGGTTGAGGCTCAGGCGAGAGTAAAAGTCGCGGTAATAATGTTCATGGAAAAAGAAAGTAGAGGTGCAAAATAGCTATAGGTTAATGGTGGATATAGCCAGATATTATTTGATTACTCCCTGCTGGAAGGCACTAGAATATCGCTCTTTTCTTTTTCTTAAAAAAAAGAAGTCAAAAATATAACCAAAATAATTAAACCAAGATTTGAAACCAAAAGCCCATATCAAAGTTATCAAAGCTATAATATCAAAGTCCAATTTAAAGAGAATTGACTTGACACTTTTTCCTAGAGCCAATCATAGTTTTCTATAGCAGCTTCTCCAATCTTGCCTCGAGATATTTTTTTTTATTACAATCCTCATTTCATCTAGTTCAACCAGAGGTGAAAAGAATTACACCTGGATGTAGATCACAGAGTTATTTTACATAGGCTTCAAAAATCGGCCTTCAACCTATAAATTTTTACGATCAGGCAGGCTCAAAATGAAAGAGGCAGCCTTTAAGTGATGACAATAAGGAAACACTATTGTTTCCGTTATTTCCAAGCCTATTTTTTCAGATTACCAAAAACCATTTGGAATTTTTATAACTTTAATTTTGGATATCAGGCTAGTGTATGATCAAATTTTATCTTAAATATCAAACAATAAATGGCAAATAAAACCTTTAAAAGCAGGGCTGGTAATTATATTTTGTTAAAATATTTTTATATCTTCATATATTTTAATCTTCAGATTCATGTCTTTAAAGACCGTTGAAAGGTGATTGCTTTCCAAACTTAAGCAATTTCTGAGCTTTCATCTAGCACACGTGAAAATGGTTATTTTTACAATATTTTGTAATATAAAAAATATAAATATTGAAAAATATTGAAAAGTCTGTAAATTGAATCTTCAGGTTTATTGCTGTTCTGTCTTATGCAGAATGAAATTATATATACTTTAAGTAAGTAATAAACTTAATTCCACTTGGTGTTTACTTGAAATTTCATTTTTGTCCACAGATATTAATCTGATCAGATTTATTGGGCTGGATGATTGATCAGTGTTCTGTTTGTGCAACCCATGTATTAAAATATTTATTTCAAAACAGTTTGATATTTCAAAGGACTACAGAACACAGTCTGAACTAAAAATCTTGTAAGTTTTAATCTTTCTAAATTATAATGTGTGCATATAAATTGTTTTTCTCTCCTCTAGGTACTTTGAACACTCTAGTATGTAAGTTTTAAAGTACAGTTGGAACAGGGCTTCACAAAGTGATCAGTATTAACCCCCAGGGTGATAGAATTACCCAAGAGGTCAATAAATGGCTGGAGGTCAGTAGGTAATCGATAAATGATGGAGAGTGGATTGGGTTTATTTAATCTTTTGGGATTGGAATGCTTTATATTATATGAACATATGAAAATTTTAATATTCACTATTTTATTTGTTAAATGTATATCCCCATCTCGCCTCAATCAGCTCAAGTAGTGTTCATATATTCCTTCTCCAATTTTCCCAACTAAAGTAACACTATGAAGTAGGTTGGGGTAAGTTATCAAGTCAGCCTCTGGGGCTAAGAATTGACTTTTACTTGACTTTATATAGCTTTGCTATAACTCACCAAACAAAATAATGCAAAGCCCTTTCTCAGAGGACTTCAACATAATTTGCAAAAGAGTTGTCCACAAAATAATTTAGACCAGTTGATATCATATTCCCATCTTAAATTATCCGTACAGTAGAGGGCTGTGCATCCAGAAAATTTCAACTGGATTTGCATGCCAGAGCCATTTGTGCTGGCAGGTGAGCTGAGGCAAATTTACCTCACTGTGCATACGCGCATTTCACATCTGATTTTCAGCCTCTCAAAGGCTTGAGGAAGGCTTCTTCGGGCTTCTACAAGCTTTGTAGGCTGAAATCTAGCCCCGTTTCCTCACTTCTGTTTTTTTCAGAAGCCTTCCTCAAGCCTTTGGGAGGCCGAAAAAGGCCTTAAACCGGCCGAAAATCAGCTGTGAGGGGTAGTGCAGGCAAGGGTGGGGCCGGGTGAGATTGCGTATCCGTGTGGGAGTGTGTGTGGAGGGCACATTGCCTTCTGGGTGCTAGCACGCACACAGTTTTTGGCACAGGAGCCCAAAAAGGTTAGCCACCATTGCCCTAAATCATGATATATGTTATCTCTCTTCAAGATTCCATTACGAAAGGAAGTCTGGATAAAGGAGGTTTTTGACATTAGATTTCTCAAAGCACTTTCTATAATCTCAGAAGGAAAATGTAAATCTTGAAGTCCATGAACATGATTTCAATTTTAATTTAATGTACAATATGCATAATTTGGATAGTTTGATTTAGTTTGCCATTCTGCAATCATTTACATATATATATAGCAGTTGATTCTTTGAGGAATGTAGCAGTAAAATCAGAAATAAACCATACAATGTATATGTTGAAAATCTATGTGATCAAAATCCCTATTTAATAAGCCAGCTTGAGAATCTTTTGCTACTCTCTGTAGGTATAGCTTTACTTTTCCTTAAAATTAATATAAAATTATTTATACATGTAAATGTTTGATTTTCATGTAAGAACTCATTTTTAAGGAATGTTCCATGTTTATAATAACTACTATTGGTTCTCAAGATGTTACAGAAATGAATGAAGAACACACAGATATAACAAATGGATGTAATAAAGTTAGATCTCGTACTCAGAATGAAGCTGCCTTATTGGCTCTTATGGAGAAGACAGGCTATAATATGGTTCAAGAAAATGGACAACGAAAATTTGGTGGACCTCCACCAGGTATTTGATTATTGCTTGATTTGAAAATACTAATTTTTGGAAAAATAAATCAAAAAATGATTAATATAGCAAAATAAAGACTATAATTATTGCCTAAGTAGTAGCCTAGTTTTGGTTAAGGTATGTGTGAAATGGGAGAATCTCTAACTCATAATAAACCATTGTATTTCAAATATTCTGCTGAACCATTTCAGGTTAGCTATGGTTGCCAGAACCAAAATCCACGTGGAATAGGTATGGGTGTACATTGTAATCTCTCTGTCCCACATAGTTCCCCGTGTGTCATACTCCATCAAACCATCTTACTTCGGCACTATTTCTTCCTTCCCACCTCTCAACTGCCAGCTTAACCCAGTAGTGGTCCACTGGCTTTCCTCCCGTTGCTTCCTAATTGTTTTGTCCAAGTGTTCCCTTCCATTGTCCCCTTATCTTCCTAAGCTGCTGATATCCTTGGCTTTTTCTCTTCTGTTCCACCATCATTTCTGTCCAGAACAAAACAGACCCATTTTATTTCACATATAGGCCAGAATCCCCCAACCAGGCATGCTTAAATTCAGAATGGATTACTCAGTAACTGCTATGTGCACAGAACATTTTTTGCACATCTGTGATGAATAACTGTGATGAATAATTGTATTTCTTTACAATATGACAATTCATTGTTAAGTTAAAATAGTTTACTTAATTTAGGCATTCCAAGTTGAACCAAGTATGATAAGGCTATATTCCTCACTATTCATATTCAATATTATATTCACTATTCATATTCAGTACTATTCACTATTCATAAATCAAAGCAGTAGGTCTTTGTTTAAATAGAAATCACTGGAATAAATTTGACCAGATAATACAAGCCATAGCTAATGGAGAACTATTGGACAATCAGTATTTGTAGAATGCACTAGCATTTTAGTTTATATAATCTGTTGGATATTACATGAAAACCTTCCAAATTGTTTTAAGATAAGTGACAATGGCATAATATGATAATTGGCTAGGATTTTTTTTTCGTAGTATCAATTAATAAAAATGTGTTGAATGTGTTTTTTAAGGTTGGGAAGGTCCGCCACCACCCCGAGGCTGTGAAGTTTTTGTGGGAAAAATTCCTCGTGACATATATGAGGATGAATTAGTTCCTATTTTTGAAAGAGCGGGGAAGATTTATGAATTTAGATTGATGATGGAATTTAGTGGTGAGAATCGTGGATATGCTTTTGTAATGTATACAACAAAAGAAGAAGCTCAGTTTGCCATTAAGACCCTTAATAATTATGAGATTCGTCCTGGAAAATTTATTGGTGTTTGTATAAGTTTGGATAACTGCAGACTATTCATTGGAGCCATTCCAAAGGAAAAGAAGAAGGAAGAAATCTTGGATGAAATGAAAAAAGTCACTGAAGGTGTTGTAGATGTTCTTGTTTATCCAAGTGCAACGGACAAGACAAAAAATCGTGGGTTTGCCTTTGTAGAATATGAATCCCACAGAGCTGCAGCTATGGCAAGGAGAAAATTAATTCCTGGTAAATATGTTCATTCTTCATGTAGAAGGTTTAATCATATACTTGTTAAGAACATGTATGTTTAAATTATACTAAAAGCTACTCAGTATGCCAGAGTGCCAGATTCCTTTGCTTCTATCAAGAAGTCAAGGCATAGATTTTGAAAAAAAATAAACATGCCTGACGTGTATTAAGCTATCCCTGGTTGTAGGTTTCTCTTTTGCAGTCTTCTTTTCTAGAACCTTTCGTGTTAAAATTATAAATACCTCCCATTTTCTACTAAATGTAGATATTTGTATATTGCTTTTCTAAAAGTGAATACTCTTGATTTGAAGGCAAGGTACAGCAGAGAGGAAATCTCAGTATTTTTTGTAAAGATGGTGGAAGTTATAGGTGACATCTGCATGAACACTATCATGATCTATGTTCAGGTTATATCCTAGAGGATTAAGAAAACATGGTTTAGACTTTGGCAAATTAGCCAAGATAGCTGATGATATGCATGGTATTCTTACTGTTAATTCAGCCATGGACTATTCCTCTATTCTGCATTATTACAGTGAGATTATATGGACCTCAACCCCTTATTATTCATGGTATAAACTTAATTTGAAGTTTAATTGCTTTATAAACTTAAATTTAAACTTAAATAAATGTACTGTATTTGGGTTACATAGAGGCAATCAATTTTTGCAGTTAAAAGGCTTAATATTCAATGTTTTAATAGACTTTTTAGAACAGCTGTGCTCTCAGCTCATGGTATAGGGAAACAAATAGTTTTAGAAATAAGATTGCAAAAAGCAATCCTGACAAAAATTATGTCATAAACCACTTACCTCAATCTCTGTTTGACTTGATATTTTATCTAATTAGTTTAGATTGCCTGAGTTTTGTAAGCAAATTTGCAGTTGTCGTTTAGACATGTTTTTGATGGGCTAAAACAGGTCTCCAACACACACACACACACACACACACACACACACACACACACACACACACAGGGTCTGTGGACCGGCGTCAGTCCACAGCATGCCAGAAACCAGTCTGCACAAACAAGCAAAACCCCATCAGTGGGATGCAGGCATCAAAAACTCTTTGGTCTGTAGAAAAACCTCCACAGAACCGATCCCTCATGCCCAAAAGGTTGGGGGCTGCTGGATTAAAAGGCAGGCAGACAGGGTGTACTCTATGTTAAGTGCCAGTTGTTAAAGTAAGAGAAAATACCTACCTGGCATACGACCAGTGGGCATAAGAAAAATGCCTACTCAAAACAAGGAAGAGTGCAATACAAAGCTTTGAGTAATTGCTGGTAAAAGCAACGTAGCTTACACAATTGCTTGTAGTACTATTATTGGTCAACTGCCACAGCCAGGAAAGGGCAGCAGGGGTAGTACCCTGACATGTTAATGCTCTATATTACTGGAAAGCTAAATGACCGGCAAGTCAGGAGACGCTGTCTTGTCATGTGCTGTGTTAGCATCTCAATCACCTCTGATGCTTCACTAACCAGGCATGTTTTAGGGCTCTTCAGACAGGCTCTTAAAGCTGTTATAGCGACCATTTTCCCAGGGTTTAGAATGTCCATTTTTGCATTCTATATTAGAATTGTGTCAATATGGTTTAAATCTGCAAGAACCACTGATCAGGAATCCAGATTAATAACAGCATTAAGAGAGCAAGTGGCAGACTCCCAACCTCCAAAATTATACCTCATTTTCCTTGTATTATTTCTAGCTTATTTTCTACCTTTTACTCACTTTTTCCTTCACGTCTTTTCTTTAAAATGCTTCCCCATTGCCCTGCTTTAAAGGCTTCTTTTGATATGGGGGAGATGTTACAAAGCAAGAACTTGGTAGGAAAGAATTGAACGAAGAGGGGAGAATGTGTTTTGGGATGTTTCATGACATTTATTAAGGACTGTTTTACTAGCTGCCATACTTTTGAAATCCAATTGGTTTTCCTAGGAGTGAAGGTTCAGCAGCAAATTTTCAACAGAATCAAATATAAATAGCTCAGGGTTTAACTATGGAATCTACGATGATCTCTGAGAGTGGTTATTTGCTTGCAGATTGTTAACCTCATCGGTGCTAGAGCAAATTATACACCTACTAGCACTGATGATGTTGGGTAATAAAATGTCTGCAAGCAAACAAACAAGCTTAGAGAACACCAAGAATTCAACAGTAGCCTTTTCCCAGTTGCCTTGCTTCCATTTAATGAGGGGAATTCAGATTGCAACATTGCCAGTCAGCTACTTGGACTTTTCAGAACCAGCAATTTAAGTTGCTAGAGTGCATTGCAAAAAGCCATACCTAACTGGATAAAGTTTGTTTTTCCAGCAATTACTGATACTTTATAATTCAGCAGTCACCAACTGATGGTCCGCAAGAAAATTTTGATGGTCCGCAGAAAAACTATTTGCATTTTTTATATGGCACTAAATCAGGGGTCCTCAAACTAGGCCCACTGAGCCGGATACATGCAATGAACATTTGTGTTGCTGCAGAGAGTCTTCCCCTTTTTGTGCAGGTTGGAGGGGGGCAGAAATTCCGACTTGGGGTCTGTTTCAGCCTCCTGGTGCGGGGCTTTGGGTGAAGGCTGGAGGGAAGTGCCGCTGGTGGCAAAGAGCTGGAGAGCCTTGTTCCAATGGGACTGCATCATGGCCTGGAACTGGCTGATCATCTCAGCTCGCTAAGCCTCCAGGCGACGGTACCTGGCCTTGCACTGCAGGTGTTCTCTCTGCTTGCAAAGCCTATGCTGGTAGCCTTCAGTGAGTTGCTTCTGCTGAGCCTCCTTCTCGGTCAGATCCAATTTGAACTGAGCCAGCTGTTTTGCCAACTCATGATGGCTGCTTTAGTTCCAACAGCTGCTTCCTGTTGGGACCCTAAGGAGCCCGGGCAGGCAGGTGAGGAATAGCTGGGAGGGATGGGGCGAATAGAGGCCAGCGAGGCACCCCTCAAAGTGACTGACATGAAGTTGGCCAAGCCCACCCAGTCACATGACCACCTGGTCACGCCCACCCAGCTGGTCATTAGGCAGATCATAGTAGTTCGCGGGATTTAAACTTAGGAATTTTGTGGTCTCTAAGGTCCAAAAGGTTGGTGACTCCTGTTACAATTCATAGAGGTCTAACAAGTTTATTAACTTATGAATCACAGTACCACACAGTGAATGCCCCTAAGTTAATGTCATAAAATTCATTACCATAAGATTTCTGTTAGAAAATTTTATTTCAATTAATTTCTTATGATAATTAATTTTAAAATACATTCCCTTAGTGTCCTTGGAGTTTAAATCTAATGGCAATTTACTGTATCTTCTATTTTGTTCAGAATATGTGTTTTTTTAAATTCTTTTAAGTATAGTCTATTGTGTTGTGTATTTTTCTTCAAAACTAGGAAAGGGGAGCAAAACTACTACTATTTTAAAAAAAAAACTGATGAAGAATTTTTTTTTTTTGTAGGAACTTTCCAGTTATGGGGACACACTATTCAAGTAGATTGGGCAGACCCAGAAAAAGAGGTAGATGAAGAAACAATGCAGAGAGTAAAAGTACTTTATGTTAGAAACTTGATGATGTCAACCACAGAAGAAACAATTAAGGCAGAGTTTAATAAATTTAAACCTGGAGCTATTGAACGGGTAAAGAAACTTCGAGATTACGCGTTTGTTCATTTCTTCAATCGAGATGATGCAGTTGCTTCTATGTCAGTTATGAATGGAAAATGTATTGATGGTGCTAGCATTGAGGTAACACTAGCCAAGCCAGTGAACAAAGAAAGCACTTGGAGACAACATCTTAATGGCCAAATTAGCCCCAGTTCTGAAAATCTTTTAGTCTTTACAAACAAAGAAGATGGTCATCAGAAATCACTAACAAAACCAGCAAATCTTCCAATACGCCTTAATGGGCAGAATAGTCCAAGTCCTCCTGAAATTGAAAGATGTACTTACCCATTTTTTCCAGGAACAAAACTTACTCCAATTAGCATGTACTCTTTAAAATCTAGTCATTTTAGTTCTGCTGTGATGCAGTTAGATTATTATTGCAACAAAAATAACTGGGCACCTCCAGAGTATTATTTGTATTCGACTACAAGTCAAGATGGAAAAATTTTGCTGGTATATAAAATTGTTATTCCGGCGGTTGCAAATGGATCCCAGAGTTATTTTATGTCAGACAAACTCTGCACAACAGTAGAAGATGCAAAAGAGCTTGCAGCACATTTTGCACTTATGCACTTGGGTAAGTTTTAAAACTTCGGTTTTAATTTTAATCATTTAGCACTCAATTATTATTTTTCCATAACTTATCTAAAATGCCCATTCCACTAAGTAGGCACCTTCTTCAGAAACATTTGTGGCATTTCAAGTTTTTCTCCCATTCAGAGGTATGTGTGTATGTGTACAGTAAAAATACTATCACCTCAGGATGTACTAGTGTATTTTAAACTTATTAAGAAGCAAATCACATCTTGCTGATTACTTTAAAAAGAAATCTTCGTAGCAAATATAGAGAGTTAATATTTTTAGAATTATTTTAGATATACAGTTTGCTTCTATCCATAGATTCTTTGCCTTTAAGCCATATAACACTGAGATATTATTTCTAGTGTTATTGAAAAGGCAGTTAATTTGGATCTCTAATATCTTTTCCTATTTAAAAATGCTATCATTAAAAAAGGTTCAGTAGAAAAAAAATGAAGCAATGTTTGGGAATTGATTTTCATACCTAATTTCTTTTTCCTTATGGTTTTAAGAAAGTTAAATTTCACTTACGTTAATTATAGTATAAAGTTTGGATCTCCTTTTTTAATTACATTTGACATAAGTCTACAAGATAGTAACCTTTTAAAATCTTTAAAAACTTCTTAGTACTTAACAGAGAAGAGATGGAAACACTGTAATTTTTATGGTAATAGGTAAAGAAGTCCCTGCAGGTTTTATTCTGTTAGTCATAGCTGACTAGCGGGTGGTACTCATCTCCGTTTCTTTAATCCCTTGATCCAGAGCTGTATGAAGACATTTCCTCAGTCATGCGGCCAACATGACATCACGCTGCAGCGCACAGTGTATGGTGAAACTTGGAACGCTGCTATTTTCCCACTGAAGTACCTATTTACAGGGTGAATTTGATTTAAATCACGATTTAAATCATTTATCACTAGTAAAAAGGCTTGATTTAAATTAACTTGATTTAAATCATAATTTTTAAAGAGCAACTGTCATCTTTGTCCTGCAGCGGCTCCTCCTTTGACCCACTGTTGACTCACCGACAGTCCCATTCATTTTTGTGGGATGGCTGGTGATGCGGCAGTGACACAACAAGGTGAGGCGGGCAGCAGGTGAGTGGATGCCCGCTAACAGGCGCTGCCATGATGGAGCTGAAATCTCAGGTCCTCTTTAAATGTAAGGACTCATTCTCGCTGTTATTTAGAATATTTAATATGATTTGCAAACAAAATGAAGGTTTCCTATTTAGCTTGCAGAGCTTGGATTCATTGAATGAGTTTATCAAAAATGTAAATATTGCCTCATGCTACATAACTAACTCCTTTTCATGCTGAATAAACTAAATTATTAATGTATCTTAAATAGAAAACTACCTTTGGATAGATTTTTTTTTCTCCAAAAGCATTTTATTAAAATAAATGTGATTTTAAAAATCCGATTTAAATTTTAAAAATCTATTTTTTTAAAAAAAAAACATCAATTTTTACGCACCCTGCCTATTTATCTACTTGCATTTACATGCTTTCAAACTGCTAGGTTGGCAGGAGCTCACTTCGTCACTCTCTCATGCAGTAATATAAGTATAGATCTTCTCTGGCATCTTAAACCACTGAGCCATTGCACCTCTCAATTTTTGTAGTAGTCAATGGTGTTTTTATTTGAAAAAACACTTCCTTGTTATGGCAACTTACTTGATTTCTCAAGCTGGATTTTCACATCGCACTAAGCCCAAAACATTTGAATTTACTGCAGTATGATTCATTACAAATGGAAGTTTTTGTTTTTCATGTATTGTACTATCAGATAGTTTAGTGTGATAATGTGAATGTAATTTATGTGAAATAAAAAAGGGTGATCTATTCATCCTCTCCATTTTGCTCATTCTGCTCATAATATGTCGAACAACCAAAAGCAAGTGGTTAAATATAACAGTTAAATTTATAAATATATTTGGTTGTGGTTATATAACATTAAGCCCATAAATCATAAGTATAAGTATAATGAGTTCTGAAACATAGTAGAGCCATAGCACACTAAAATAATCAATTTATGTCTTTTGCAATCATGCAAAGGGAGGCTGTTTTCAACTTTTCTGGTCAAGCACATCTGGTAAATGGGAAATAACAAGCTTGCTATTTCATGTAGTAAATATGTGAAATATGAATATTGATATATTCTGGATATGTTTATGAGAAAAAGTTTTTGCTGAAAAATAGAGATAATATAGAAATACTGTCATTTGCTTATGCTACTTTATAGCAATGTATTTTATTTAGCTCATTTTGTCTTCATTATGTGCCTAGAGAAATGGATAGATCTGGAGGTAATCCTTAATTTGTTTTGTTTTTGTAAATGCTACTTAATTTATCAGTGATAATAGATTCGGTTTGATATTTAAGGGAGCTGGATCGATTTCCTTTATGCAACAAAGAAAGGGTGGATTTTTAAATTTTAAGATTCCCCACTCCCGCAATATTATATAGAAAAACAGCTGGAAAGTGAATAACTCTTCCATCAATGAAATTTAATAAAGGAAACATTAAATGGAAAAAATTCAAATAGGCCCAATTATTTAGGGAAAAGTTTGAAAATGAACTGTAGCTAGAATATATTTGTTCATGGAGATGCTATAAAGCACGAGGAGGATATGTGATTAAAATATATATTGCCTAAGAAACTGGATAAAAGTACAATTAAAGGAAGTTGTAGTTTATAAAAGTATATCAAAACTGAAAGGAACAAGTTTTTTGAAATGAAAATGTGAATCTTATATATTAAATATGAATGTATAAGCTCACAACTTGAAACAATTAAATTAATCAAATTATGGTATGGCTTTATTTTTATTGGAACTTACTATTAATTTCTTTCTGACAAGTAGACTATTAGAGTAATATGTTGAAATATTGAACTGAAAAATACTGAAACAGTTTGCTAAAATTCAAATTTTCATTTTGTTTAATCTTGATCATCAGTCTTTTTTGAATATGGGAGATATCTACTGTCTCTCGCAATTGGGAAAAGCCCATGGACTGGTCTTATATATTGTAAACTTATAGTTAATTTAAATAAGCTATATTTAGTGTTAATACCTCCAATATTTATTCATACCATTCTGAAAAACAAGTTACCTTTGTTACTTGTTTGCTTCCCTTAAAAAGTATTTTATCATTTCCAACAATTACAGACTAGTCTCACATATTAATATGCTATTTTCCCATTGATTTTATATTTGCAAACAACATATATCAGACATACTACTCCAGATAAGATACTGAAATATAATGAGATTTTAATAAACATAAACTATGCTTTTCTCAGGACATTGCATAGGTTTTTATGGTAACTTTTTATTTAGCAGTTATACCCTGATTCCAAAACTACCTTTAGAAAAAAGGATCTGAGTGAAAAAGGGAACTAACTCATAAACATTCCTCATGGTGCTTACTAATATGATAGTACATTATCTGAAAAAGTTGACTTTGTAATGTTTACTGCTTAATTGTAAAAAAAATCTACATTATTTTAAATAAAATCTCTACACTTTACATAAACAACTATCATGATTTACATTATGAGAAATTGGTATTAGGTGAAAACTTTGGTCATATTTTAAACATTTTTTAAATAAATAAGAATATTAAAATGTTCAGTACTTTTGATGATTTTATATTAAGCGAAATGAAAATATATATGCAACATTTGACTTCATTCTTATATTCTAAACCTGCGTATTGCACATGTTAGTTTACAGTGACAGCATAATACAGTAAACCTTATGGATATTGGGTTTGTAACCTCTTCCATAGCAAGATAATTAAAAACATAATGTATGTATCTGCAACATTAATGCCCTCTTAATAGTTTTATCTAAAGGATTATATATACATAAAAAGAAGTGAAATATATAGTATGGACTACTGCAGTTAAATTAGTCCCAGAATTTCAAACACTTCAATGAAGATTAATATCACCTTTGAAGAGTGTTACATTCTGTCTCCACCACTTGCAGAAAGGGTACATAACTTCCAGTCTGGATCTGCGTAGGAAAATTTGGACAAAGTAAACAGGTAAGTAACTTAAGTGAAGCAAACATGAGTAAAATTGGTGCTTGATTTAACTCTAGCAATTTTTTGGTACTGTATTTGACATTGATATAATGTCATTGATACTGTCCAGTTTATATTGTGAGCATTGCATATTCAAAATTACAATGTTCAAATTTTCAGTTAACTGTAGATAAGAGAATAAGAATAGAATGTATGCTAAATTCACAAAATAATCTGAATATATTTATAGAAATATGCTATCAGAATTTTTTTTAATCAATTTCTTATAGCTTTTACTGAATATTTGTTTTTAAAATTTCACCCAGCAAATTCAGATTACTCTTTATGATCTATATTTTTATATTGCTTTTGAAGCTATGCTCATATGTGATACTGTTATAAATATTAAGTATTATGTGCTGTAGTTATTAGACGTGAAATTTATGTTCGAGTGGGAAAAAAACTTGGGAAAATATAAGGTTCAATAAATTAAATTAGAAATTAAAACATTTAAAACTATTTTAACCTGACTAACCTAATTGTATATAATCAGCTCTATAACCTTAAAAGTAGTAAAAAAGCAGAAAGAATGTTTTTCTCAAAGATGTTGAAGTTCAGTAAAATAGATGTTATGTTTACTTTGTCTCGATAAGATATTTACACAGCATTCAGTTCAATAATTGCAAAATTATTGCAATATAGCATTTATGGTAACTATGTCAAATTACCGTAAGTGTATTTTATTGCCTGATGATGGAATGAAAGAGGCTCATTCTATGATTTTAATAGTGTTTTGTTTAGGCTTATATTGAAATTATTATTTCAGCCTCACTTGTTATCTTATGATGTACTATATCATTTTTTTAGGGAAAATTACTTTCTATTGAGTAATACTTAAGGCTACAATTGGGCACAAAATTTCCATTGCTAAGCAAGGCACTTATTAAGGGAGTTCAAACATTAAACAAATGGTTGTAAGTCAGGGAGAATATATTATGCATAGCAGTGCCCATGTATTGCAAAAGATTTTAATAATTATACTTAAAAGCCCTGCTTTAGATCTAAAAGCTGTCACTGCTGTCTTTAAACATTGGCTGTGTAATACGACTAAGAATGCTGCCACTTTATTTTTTTCTGAATAGTTTATTGCTAACAAACACCCATGTTCCACCTCAATTATAAGCCCAACCCTAATTTTGGGGGTGTGGGCCTAATCTTACTCCTACCTCAAAAATAAGCCTGGGGGAGATGGGCGTGGCCGGCACAAGTTGCAGCGTGGTGGGGGGCGGAGCAACTGTCCGGCTGCAGCCCGCTGCCTCTTGGGGCAGCACAAATACCGCTTTTGCCGTTCTCTTTCTGGGTGCTGCGCTTCTGCTTGTTGGGCCGCTTCCCTGAAGCCAGCAGCTCCGCGGCCAACTGCTTTGCTTTTTCCCTCTTTCGGAGGCTCACGGGAGGAAAATGGGGAGGGAAGATTTTCCTGCCTGTCTATTCCTCAAGCTCAGCACAGACTGAGGGTAGGATGGCAGGCAGGAAAATACCCCCTCCCAATTTCTCCCCCCCCCTTTGCCAAAAAGCCTCCATTCCAAATGCTGAAGGTTTGAAATGGAGGTGACAGTGCATCCCCAGCGCATCCAGTTCACTGAGTCTGGCCTGCTGCACCTCAAAAAAAGTAAGACCGCCTCGAAAATAAGCCCAAGTGCTTGTTTTCAAGTCTAAAAGAAAATAAGACTCGGCCTTAGTTTCTGAGAAACACGGGTATGAAATCTTAAAGGCAAAGGTTAAACAATCTTACTTTTTGAAAGATTATTTTAATTTTATTGTGACAGGAAAATAATTTCCTTTTGCTTATGCAAAATATAAGATGTAACTAAAAGTTTAAATGAAGATGTTTACATTTCCAATACCATACATTTATCAATAATGTAGTTTTGATTATACCTAGAAATAAACCCTATTGTGTAAATGAGATTTATTTCCAGGAAATGAATGTATGCCTCCAATCCAAAGACATTAAACACGACCTAATTAAATATATAGATATAAATATATATCAACAACAGGGGGCGCAATGGCTTTATTGGTTAAATATGAGCTTGACAGCCTGAGTTTGGTACCTGAGCACTGTGCAATGGAGTGAGCTCCCATTACTTGCCTCAGCTCTTGCCCACCTAGCAGTTCAAGAACATGCAGATAGATAAATAGGTATGACTTTGGTCGGAAGATAATAGCGATTGGTGTATAGACATGCTGGCCACATGACTATGGAAATGACTTCAGACAATGCTGGCTTCCTCCGTTAAGAAGCAGAGATGAGCACCACTCCCTAGAGTCAGATACTACTGCACAGAGGAAACCTGTACTTTTACCTTCATACTAATATCCATGGTTTGGGTTTTCCTAAGAAAACAGTGTTGAATCCTACTCCCTGTCTGCAAATTGTAAGGTTTTAAATAATGTGCATTTGTGTATAATCATTAAATATCTATAGCTACTTGGAACAGAATATTTTTGTTATATTTCATAACAAGATTTTGTAGTCAGTTCTTGCCTTTCAGTGCTTTTTTCCTATTAAAATATGTAACAGTGTTTAACAGTCAAATATTAATTATGTCATGTAAGTTATGTTAGAATAGTGTATACTATGGATGTATTGGACAAGTTGTAGGAATTAATCAAGTTACAGGTTGATTCTTCAAATTAATCAGGTTACAGGATGGTTCTTCAGTCTTCATTTTTTTCTCATTGAAACATTCAGAGTTATCTAGATTTTAGCCAGTAGCTTGATTATGTGAAGAATCATAAAAGTTCTACATTTAATTCATTATATTAACATATATTAAGATAGTAATATTCATTCTTCTGAGGGGATTTGCATAATGTGTTTAGTTTCTTACGTTGAGGAATGGATGCAGTGCAATTACCCCATTGAGATTTTATACTTTATCCTAGTAGGAGGAAATGCCTTCCTAGAATTTGCCTAGGAAGAAATGCTGTTTTTGTTCCCAATTGCTGAATGAAAAAGGTAGCTTGTGTATGCATAGTAGTTTTGCAGAAGTCACTTATAGCTTTTGGAATTGTTGGACCTTGAAATGACGTGCTTTGCTTTTGTAAAAAAAGATGGTTAGACCTTTCAATTTGCAAAGAGTGCTTCATGTGAAATTTCATCAAAACAAGGCACTACAACAAGGCACAACTCAATACAAAAGGTTTAGAAAGTCTGGATCAAAATTGCATTTATGTAGCAGCCTGCAGTGTAATTCCTATATTTTTGAGTGGCAAGAGTTAGAATAAGAAGTATTAGAATAATAATAAGAAGAGTTAGAATAATAAGAGGGGAATTATGCTGATCATTATGATTTCTCCAGTTTTCTTTTGAAGTTGATATTCATGCTGCATAAATTTCTTTTGCAGAATACAATTTTTGTCGAAATCCAGTAAATAACATTTCTCCTGTTAGTGCTACGCTTTCTTCCGGAACAACTAGTGTATTACCATATACATCAAGACCATATTCTTATCCAAGCTATCCCTTATCATCATCAATTCCGCTTGCTAATAGCAACCATGTTGGACAGCGTTTGTACATCTCCAGTCAGGCCTCATTCTTTTGAGGGGGAAAAGGCTGGATGAAAAAAAAAATACCTTTTTTTTAAAAAAACCCCTATAATGTAGTTTTAGTTTTAATTGGGTTTATACAATTGCTTTTGCTTGGTTATTTCATATTGCTTATAAATTATAGGTCAGAAAACCCATTTAAATGTTTTTTTAAATAATTTTTCTCATTAAATAGAAGCTTTAAAATATTTTAAATGCATGCAATTGTTGTAATCTTGTTACCAAGGATCCATTCTTTGGAGATGTAAAGTAGTATTTGGTCAAAAGCAAGGTATTATGTAAGAAGGAAATGATGCACAGTATTTTTTTTTAAAAAAACCCAGAAATCTTAACTCCAAACATAAACATTTGGGGTCCTTTAAAATTATATTGTATATTTTAGTTGCATGATATTTTATTAATCCACAGTTTACATTGTTAAATTTTATTTGTTAAAAATATTGTTGTATTTGCATGTTGTAATGTTTTTAATGTTCATATCATGTGTTTAATTCCCAACTTAAATACAGTCGCTTTGGCATTAAAATCTTGCTGTATTAAAATAGTTTGGATTCCTTTTTGATATTGAAAGTAAATATTGATAAAATTCAAAGTTTATTTTTTTCTCCTGTAACAATTAAGCATGAGCAAACAATAGGCAAATACAAAAAATAGCATGAAATTTTCTCTAGTTTGTGGATCTGAAGCTATTTGAACCCTCACCACAGGATTAAGATTTTAGATGTTTCTGTAGAGAGACAACGTTGTATGTTTGTATTCTCTAGTTGGTTAAAGTAATAGTTCTGCCTCTGACCTTTGAGTGGCAAAGCTGTTTCTTGTAGCAGAGAGAGAACTGTAATAAAATTGTAGAATTATAATAAAATTTATTTTGCAAGCCATAGTATATAATGCTTCGTTTATACTGCAGAAGTTGATTCCCTATTCCATTAGACCTAATTAATACAGGAATCAGGCAAAAAAGAGGAGCAATATTCTTTCATAAGAGAACTCACCAAATCAATTTGAATTTGTTCAAATTTATTTCATTTATGAATTTAAAATACGCTGCTATGTGCCAGCAGAAGAAACATTTTTTGTTGGGAAAGTTTCACGTATTTTATTGCAACAAAAGAAATGTTGCATCTTTTAGAGGTCATTACATCTTCTAATGTGGGTACCCATTGACTCCAAAGCAAGATCTAATAATGAGTGCCTCATTATTTTAATCTGATTACATTTGTATTCATCTTTTCTTTCATTTTATCTAAGGAAAAAATGATTGTTCCATGACCTTCAAATAATCTAAATACCATAATAGCAATTGGGAATATTGTAAACATTTTTATACATTGTATCAACATATTTTTCTCTCTTCCCATAAGGTAAATTTGAAAGGTATCTGCATAATTCTGCCTCAGATTACAGATTAACAGAGTTGGAAGGGACCTTGTAGGTCATCTAGCCCAACCCCCCACCCAAGCAGGAGACCCCACACCATTTGTGACAAATGGCAGTCCAATCTCATTTCCCAAAGAAACGTTTAAGCTATAACAATACCCAATATTTTTAGATTTTATTCATATGATATTTAAATGTGCTCTCTAGATAAGAATGTAGATAGAAATTGTTTTAAATGGTCTGAAAGTCTCTTGAAAGTGGAACACATAATGAGGTCATGAATGTCTATTGTTATAGTGGGGCTCACAGGCAGATATTTAGACTGGTTTGGAGATTTTTGTTCACCTATGAAATCCTT
Organism: Pseudonaja textilis; assembly: GCF_049901715.1. NCBI lineage: Eukaryota > Metazoa > Chordata > Lepidosauria > Squamata > Elapidae > Pseudonaja > Pseudonaja textilis. The sequence goes on along the minus strand of NC_141995.1, from coordinate 61,581,046 downwards.
CCCAAGGGCTATAATTTTCAGCATTTTTTTTTTGCTGGTTTCCAGTATTCTGATTTCTAGCAATATCAACAAATGGGGGGAAATTAAAGTTTGTTTAATGACTGGTATTCAATTGACTGCAATAAAAAAGGTTATAGCATCTCCTGCAATTATATTGTGACCCACTTAATAACCACAACTTACAACCATAATTCCTAACTCAGTTAGAATCATACATTGAGGACTAATTGTTGCTTCAGTACAAGTTCTTCACTGTCCTTCAGATATTCTTACAATGACCAACTATCTCCTTGGTAAACAGCTTGTCAGTGTAATTGTGTGGATGAGGGGCATGATTCATTGCCATTATTTTTCTGGTCTTCCCACCCAAAACAACCTCAGCTTGCGTCCAGTCCGTTATTCAGCTGCATATATATGACTGAAATTGCCCAAGTGTTAATTGCCTTGATGATATTTCCATCTCTGAGTTTAGACTTTTAAGATTTTTTTCATTCTTCTGATGTATTCATTTCTATCTTTTTTTTTTTTTGACTTCAGTGTACTTGATGCTGTTAGCCAAAAGGATGGCCAGATATTTGTAATGATTGTCTGCTTCTGTAGTCCAATTTAGCATCCACAATTGTGTTAAAATCTCCTATCATACATATATTTTCATCGTCTATTTCAGTTATCTTCTTATGGAGTTTCCTTCTTAGGGAGGGAATATGGCTGTCAGCAAAATATGCAACTATTAAAGAAGAAAATTATACTAAACAGAACAAATAAAATTGGATCTGGAGAAATGGAAAAACCTATAACTATTGATGGTAGGATGAATAGCTACAATAAAAACGAATGTTCTACTGAAATTATTCTTGATCCAAACAATTCTGATAAAACTTGGAAAAAAAGTTTTTTGAGAACTTAAATAAAATGATCTTAAAATATATTTGGCACGGGAAAAGAGCAAGAATAAGACTGAAAATGTTACAGGAAGCTAAGAATAACCTTCCCCCGCAGAATGGCAATGTTCTGACAGGGATCTGACACTGTTGTAAATTCACATTTGTCATATAAATTATAACGTTTCAATTAACATTCTATGTAATTAAAAAAAACCAGTACTTATAGAAAAATAAAGTTTATTACATACAAATATTTTCAGGTCAAAATACCACAAGCAATAAATATATTTAAAGCATCTAAAAGAAAAATATTTTGTTGAAATAAATCAAATATAACACAACACAAGAAAAGTCCTTCTGTACAGTAAAAATTGTCTAAATGTCTTGTTTAGTAGTAAAAAAATTAATATTGCAGCTTTTTTTTTCACTTTTTAAAATTATTATTATCTCCTAGCTGTTTTAAATTGGTGTTGGAGACTGTATAGTTTTGCTATTTTTTTTCTGCCTGAATAATGCAACTCCTAAATATGCCTTTTAAATCAGAACAAGTGGTCTAAACATAACGCTAAACAAATTACAGCCATAGACTTTGCCATGATACACGCAAACGTGGCTAGAAGCTCCCAAGGTCTCCTAAGCCACCCAGTCGCCTTGGAGTGAGATGGGCAGCAAACAAATTTAACAAATATCAAAGTGGAAAATTACTTCTTTTGTGTCAAACTTTTTAAGTCCACCCCCCCACCCACCCCAAAATGATAAAGTCACTATGAAAAGCTAAAACTGATTGCTGTAGGGGGGAAGCAATAGATTTAACAGAGTTGGAAGAGACCTTGTAGGTCATCTACCCCAAGCCCTTACCCAAGCAGGAGACCCTACACACCATTCCTGACAGATTCATGAATAAAGAATTTTTAAAAATGGGAATGAGGAAAAAGAAAAAAGTCTGAAGCCCCTCAAAAAATTCTTTAAGTTAACTTATTATTAGGAATCCAATCCAAAGGTGGGATTCACATTTCTTAACAACCGGTTCTGTGAGTGTGGCCTAATTTGTGGGTGTGGCTTGGTGGGTATGTGACTGGGTGGGTGTGGCTTGCTGATTGGGAGTGGCCTGGTCACATGACTGGCTGGGCGTGGCTTGTGTGTAAATATTGTAAATATTTATGTAAATATTGATTTTGTTTTTTAATAAAAAAGAGCAACTTTTACCCAAAATCAGGCAAAGCAAGCAGGCAGATGGAGTTGCTTGCAGAATCACAGATTCACAGATCTAGCTTTTCTGCAATCTGCTGCCTGAGTCTGTCACATAAAATTTGCTTGCAAGCAAACTCAAAATTAACTCACAACACATCATGTATGTAAATATTGATTTTTTTTAAATAAAGAGCAATTTTTACCCAAAATCAGGCAAAGCAAGCAAGCAGATTGAGTTGCTTGCAGAATCACAGATTTACTCACAAATCTAGCTTTCTGCAATCTACTGCCTGAGTCTGCACTGAAAAATAGAAGCTTCAGTCCCTAAGGAAGGTTCAGCTCTTCAGAAGATTTGCCGGTTCTCCGAACTGTGCAGACTTGTAACTACCAGTTCTATAGAACTGGTCGGAATTGGTAGAATCCCAACCCTGATCTTATCTAAATTATGACATATGACATGTAGACTATTTGAAGGGCTGTTAGAATCATAACCAATCCTGTCTCTGTTTATATCTTATCAGCTGACATTCTCTTATCTCTTTAAGGTAACAAGCCATTTGGATAGAGCACTGTGTTTTTGAAGAGAAGTTCCCAGAATTATTCTTGATACACTTGCATATTAACAGCATAAATAAAGGTGTATGTATACTGACAATCCAAATCACCATTCACAGAGAAGAAAAGTGCAAGAGCCAATTCAATTGGGTTAAAATCAGTTGTTGTGCAATAGTGATTAAGTGAGGGCAAAACGTTCAACTTCTCTCATGGACGTCTCAATAGCTTCTTGAGGACACAGCCTTGCCAGGTGGGCTCCAAGGAGGTGAAGTTTCATCCTCGAGAATAACCTGAAGTTTTTTTGGTTTTGTGTGCATACTTTCGTCCATCTCTTTCTTTTCCTGTTGAAAGTGAAGTAGATTGTGATAATTATTAGCACAATGCATGGATAAATGCTAATTAGTTTGACATTATTTTGTTCAACATTATCTTAGCTTCCTTTACAAAATTACAAAGCCACTGTCATGCCTATTTCTGTGCACTTATCTTTTCACTTTATCATGTTTTAGTAAAGTGGGACAGTGCAGCTGAAATAAATTCAACATTTTCATGTAATTCTAACATTATAATGCCTTACTGATTTTGTTATAGCTTCAAATGAAAATAATGATCTATGCAGAGCCTATTTTTGTTCCTATTTATTAATCTTTTCTAACACTTTCTTCCTTCAAAACAAGTCTCTAAACAAGAAAAATATCTATTTAGTGCTAATTATAAATGCATAGTTTGATTTTTATTATTTTTGTTTGCAATTGCTATTACCGGTAATATTTTTTACAAAAACATATCCTCAGAGAAACAGATTTCTCCTGAGGTGGGCTGCTGCCGGTTCGGGTGAACAGGTAGTTAAGATTCTGCGCAGTTCAGCAAACTGGCAAATCCCATCACTGACTGGCTCCACCCCTGCTCGTTTTTGGGCCTGTTTTGGGGCCATTTTCAGGGTGTTTTTTGGGCCAAAAACAACCCAAAACTGACCTGAAAACACCCCCAAAAGCAGCCCAGAAGCAGCCTAAAAATAGCCTGGTTTGGGGGCATTTTCAGGCTGTTTTGGGGCCATTTGGGGGGCATTTCCAGGCCATTTTAGCCCCCCAAATGGTTCCAAAACAACCTGAAAATGCCCCCCCAAACATCCTGAAAAACATCCTGAAAAAATCCCGAAAAACAGGCCAAAAAACAGGCATGGTGGGGGCCAGCCAGTGGTGGGATTAGCCCCAATCAGCTGAATCCTACCTCTGCCTTTGAGGTGAGTGGCCAAGAGGAGGGGCCACCCACCCAGTCACATGACCAACTGTTCTGCTTGATTGGTGTTTCTAATATCTTCTGTCTGTTTTGTGGCTTTTTTTTGGTCTTGATTGGCTGGCAACATTGTGTTTCCTGTATTGGAGGCTTTTAGTGCAGCTTGGCTCCGAGTAAATGGACGGCTATCATTTATTAGGAAGCTAGGTTTCATCTGGGTGCCTGGTTGGGGTGTATTTGAGCTGGAGGTATCAGAGGGAGTTTGTTTGTGCCCAGATGTTTGCTTGGCTTGTGGTGTGGAGATTTTTTTTGTTTGTGAGTGCAGGCTTCCAGAGGTGACAAGTTTCTAGACAACTGGCTCCACTCCTCCAGTTGTATATCATATGCAAGTTATATAGAATCAGTATAGGATTTAATATATTCAGGTTATATCAAAAAGGATTACTTGTACCAACTTCCTCCCCCTTCTTCCATTGAAGAATGGCAGATACATGGATCTGACACAGGCATCTTCAGTATTTTAATTCTTTTAAAACAGACAATATTTGATTTACAACAGTTCCTTTAGTGACTGTTTAAAGTTACCATGGCACTGAAAAAAGTGACTTCATTCCTTGCCCTTATAATTTAGCAAAATTTGGTCATGTGATCAAAATTTGAGTGCTTGGCAACTGGCATTTACAGTAGTTGCAGTATATAATAATGATATGTTGCAATATGTCAGATTTTTTTTAAATATAAATTTGTCATCCAGTTAATTCTCCACAGTTACAGAAAAGGGGAAATATATGGGTCACACTGTAATCTTCAAAAAAGTAATAGTGCATTCTTTTTTAAAATCAAAACAAGGATAAGAAAATAAGAAATAATACTTCATTGGTTTAAATTAAACATTTAAATTTAAACTACTTATTACTACAGCACTTCCCCAAATATTCTAAATATTCACCACTATTACAAATTTCCCCGAATATTCTAAAAGTGTGGCTATTGGGCCTTTAAAACCCTGATGGCACCAAAAAACTGCAAATTAGGATACGTTAACATCTGGACTTATTGCCAGCCAAGAGTATCTTTTCCTTCTATAATTCTCCATAACTTATTGAATCCACTCTACGTCTTAATTTTTTTGCTGCCCATAAATGCACTCTTCTGTGTTTTCCTTTGTAACTCAGCATAGCAGATTTTATATCTTATATATCATCTTCAAGTTGCAAGTCATACATTTCTCATCTTACACCAAAAGAAATCAAAAGAAACACACGCAAACAATTCTGTCCAATACATAGTAAGAACATTTCAAATGGCTTGTGATCAAACATGTTTATGCCTCCAGGTAGATATTTTTCAAGATAATGGGGGGACAACAGGAAAAATGCATGGTCCTTGTTGGTACTGTATAGGAGTGGCAGCTAGGAGGAGGTTGGACACAGGAAGGTGTTGGGAAGATCATTCAAGGGATAAGCATGCCATCTGGATAGACAATGCTTGAAACCAAGGACATCAGCATGGGGGCTTATGAACAAGCCACACAGAAGAGAGGAAAGATCAGCAAAGTGCACGTTGACTTGCCTATTTATTTGTAAAACCCCGCTGGATTTTGCTGGAATAGCTAACACATTCAGGGTCCAATTCTCCCGAACCTTCCAGGTAGCAATCAGTAAATTTTATGAAATATAAGTCAGCATCAACATCTGTTGACGGACAGACGAAATGATTGAAGTCTGTGAAACAGCCCCCTTTTCCCAGTCAATTTATCACCAGCTTTGTCGGGTACTTAGGAGCCAAGGACTTGGCAGCACAAGGAAACAACAGCCAATCACTTAGTAGCCACCCATTCACACCCTAGAGCCAGCTATCAATGCCCCTGTTAGCAACTAAATAACCGCACGCAATCAGGCACCACATAAATACTGCACACATGGAATAGCCCAAAGCACACATTCTGGTAGAGAGAAGTGACAGACTCAGGTTGGATCCTTGCAAACTGAAACTTCTTTTTTGTAGGCTAACACTGTAGACTTTGTCATCAACAACACTGTAAAACTAAGAAAGTAAAGCAACTTCAAGTAGGCGATCAAACTCTTGTAGCTTCCACACACGTATCGAAACATCTACCTACCTCTACTTGAGATTTTCCAATTAAAACAAACAAACCACCCTCTATTTTATAAAACTGTTCCTTTGTATCTACTATATTCACTCACTTGTGCAGCTGCTGCTACGCTATGCTGATTCTGGCCAGTGGTGATATGGTGCTGTAGGAATGGTTGCTCCTAATAATGAACAGGAGAAGAGATCACTCTGCTGACTGTTAGCAGGACAAGAAACCACTAATATGGCAAACTGTACTCCGACTCATCCTCCTCTATAGAATAAATGGACTTCCCTTTTTGGTAAGAAAACTATTAAAATTACTATTATATTGGGGGAAAAATAACTGAAAACATGAACCAAAAGGCAGATACAGAGATTCCTTTGCAGAAGAGCCAGTAGGAGTATTTTTTCAGATATCTTTCTCAGACCTGTTAGATTCAAAGTGCACAGCTCTTTAATATTTAGTATAATATTTGCTTAAAACATAAACAAAAACCCAGGAAATAGTGGGTGTTAAAGAAGCCAGGCAGGAATTACAGAACATGCGGGATGAGGGTAACTAATCATACCGTTTGGTATGAGCAATTTTTTTTTTCTTTTGTTCAATCATGTTTGATTCTCAAAGATTACCTGAACAAGTTCCTACAGTTTTCTTGGCAAGGTTTTATTAAGAAGAAATGATTTTTCCATTGCCTCCTTCCCAAGACTGTGAGAAAGTAACTAGCCCAAGGTCCCCTGGCTGACTTTGTACCTAAGGCAGAACTAGAACTCACGGCCTCACAGTTTCTAGCTTGATGCCTTAATCACTACACCAAACTGACTAATGGTAGTTATGAGAAGGATAAATTTATTTCTCAGTAACTTGGCTCTTAATAGGCTTCTTACGAATAATTTCTGATAACTCATCCCAACTCCATCCTTCATGACAACAGCAATTACATTCTGGTTGAACATATCTGACTATTCTTATATCTCCAGCAGGATTATTTTTCTACATTATGTAAACAATATTTAATTTTGGTAGAGGCAGAAATCAATCACTGAAATAACAAGCATCTGGATGCTTTCTAGATGCACTGTAAAAACTTAACAAGAAAGATTAGACTATCACCATCTGGTCTTTTCAGAATGAAAGTTTAAGCACATTTCAATGTGTATGCATACCTAAAATTATATCTCACATTATCACAAATACAGAGACTTACCAGCCATTTTGTATATTCATCTAGAGCTCTTTTATCTTGTTCTTCTTTCTCAACTTGTTCTTCTATTTCTTTTTTCCTTTCTTGGATTTTTTCTTTTTTCTTTTGCTTCATGAATTCTTCTTTTTTCTCATTCCTGACAGTTAAAGAAAAAACTGTTTATAATTTAGGAATTCCCCCTCAGATTAAAATATTCTTTATTCTTAATATTAAAAGAGGCAGGATAGAATACTTCCCAAAAGCAGAAATGAAGAAACATGTTCTTAAAGGCAGAAAGTAGCCCCCGTCTTCCTGCCGTAGTAAAACAGCCTCAAGCAGAAGAGAGCATGTTTCTCCTTTTTTCATCCAGAAAAGGACAGAATATAATATTCTGTCTTTTTAATATTTCCTAGAATATTTCCCTTTTCTAGGGGAGGGGTGGGTGCTAACTTCGTATAGGGAAATAACTTTTTTCTTATTTGCTTTTCTTATCCTATCAGTAGTCAGTAAAATTACTATGAAACTAATCCTGGAACAATATAGGCATTTTTCAAAAATAATGTGGTCTTTTCATCACTGGGCCCAATGCTGTCAGAATGTTTAGATATTGTAAAACAAATGATAAAGGTAGAGTCTCCATGCCCCTCACATGACCACCAAGCCACACCCACAAATTAGGCCACGCCCACAGAACTCGCTAAGTGGTCCCTGGGATTCAAAGTTATGAGTTTGGTGGTCCCTGAAGTCCAAAAGGTTGGCGACCCCTGCTCTGGAGCATCTCAGTCACAAAACCTCAGAACCCTATTAAGATCCATCCATTCACCCAGCCAAGGTGTCCGTTGCGCCCCAGAAACATTGCCACGGTCACTGAAGTTTCTGGAAACTAAAAAAAACCTTCTTCCCTTCCAGTCAACCTTTATTTTATTTCCAGCGCCTTTTTCCTAGCTTGGAATTGAACTGGATTTTTCTTCCCACAACAACAGAGACAAAATATGCATTTTAAAAAATATAGTAAGATGTGTAACAAAGTTCTACATATGCAAAACAAACCTATTTGGAAGCTGACAAAATCAAACTTATAAAATCCAGAATTAAGCGTACCATTTTTCAACTGCAGATCTGCTGTCTTTTCTCTTCTCTGCAACAAGCTCCTTCTCCTTCTTCTTTTTTAACCCTTCAAATCTTTTCTCCTTTTGCATTTGCTGTTTTAAATACGCGGTTTTCTTTTTTTTCCATTTCTCAAAAGCCTAAAACACGCATAACAAACCCATCAGATTTGATCCAGAAATTTTTTATATTTTTTTCCCCACTTGAATTGGTAAAGAAAAAGGAAGTTTTAAATTGCCATGAAATTTAAAATTAATTACAGATAGTTCTCAGCCTACCACCGCAATGGAGCCTGCCCGTTGTGGTTGTAAGTTAGGATGATCATTCAACAAGACACCCAGGTGGCCGCCTTGCTTAACGATGCTCATCCCTGCTCTCCCTGATGCAGTTGTGAAGCCATGGCACAGGTCATTAAGTAGAGCATGGGGGTGCTTCAGGGGATGGGGAAGTCTCTGGGGAGTCTAGCGTAAGCCCAGGCCACCTGCCCCGGCCTCCAACTCCCCCCCCAACCCCAAGGCACCTTCATGGTCCATTCCCTGCCCCTGAGAGTCCCACAAGGTTCTCCTGCCACGCTGGCTTGGGCCTGCTTCTTAGCACACTTCGTCTGACCCCCCCCATCATGAATTGCTTATTCGTTTTTTGTATTATCTCGGAAGCTTTGTGTTAGGAAGGAGTGCGGGCTCTTCTGCCCTCAGCATCCCTGCAAGCCACCTGGCATAGTCCTGGAAGCAGGTGCCATTTTCATGGCAACTGCTCTGACGGTGGCGCTTGGTTCCTGGACAGAGCCACGCAGCCTAGGCATGCCAAGGAAAGGAACAAGCTCCACAGAGAGCTACACAAAGTAAATGAGGAGTTAGTGACAGGTGGAATCTAGTGGGGTAAGGAGTAAGCCCCAAGGCCAGTGTAGAGCAGGTGTAGACCAAGTGTAGACCAAGCCCAAGGCAGAGCAGGTTAGAGAGTAGATGGGAAGCCTGCAATTAGCTTTAAGATGAATTTGCCTGAATTTTGCTCACGTGGCCACGGGGGCCACTGCAGCAGCAGCAACTTTGAAACCAGGTTGAAGGTGGCTTTTCAAACATCCCTAACGTTAAATAGTTGCAAAGAGGGCGGTGACAAATCGAGGACTATCTGGAGAGCACTGATTATATATAACAGAGTTCAGTGTACTTATGATTTTTCACCCCATTTAACCTTTGCAAGATTAAAAACTACTGCCTTTTGGGCCTCTTCCTTTTTCTTCTCATTTAGTTCGGCTTCCTTCTTTTTCTTGGCTGCTTCCATTTTTTTTTTCTCGGCCAGCTGTTTTGCTTCTTCTTCTTTCATAGCCTTCCAAGCTTCAAAGGATGCAAACGCTTCTTCTCTTTTAGCAGCTTCTTTCTGTATGGAAGGCAGCATTGTAAATGTTGCATCATGTTTTTATTATGGTCATATACAGTAATAATCTTGCAGGCACGTTAAGTCGCTGGTTTCGTAAGATTATTTTTTTTACTTCAAAACACGTAACGTTCAACTCTCCCTACATTCAACACAGTCAAGCACGGATGCTGCTAATTTTGACCTATTTATCTGAACTGATATGGGTAGATATTAGCATAGATAAGAGTATCGAATAAGTCAAATAATTGTGACTTTCTTCTTTTCTTTCTTGAAGAATTCCTGCTATTTTGGAAAACTGGTCTTAGTCAACACACTCACTTCTAAGCTATTTTGTTCATCTCATATTTTATGCAGGGATACAAGAACATATAGCATACAAGGATAAATATACATTTGTACATTAGAAAACCAAGGGGTCCTGGGTGTTCTCTGAGCTTGATTTGTTTTCTTGCAGACATTTCATCACCCAGACTAGATAAGATCAGATGTACCTCATTTCAACCCTGAACTACAAATATTGTCCTTAATCAGAAAAGCTTCAGGTTACGTGAATATTAAGGTTATATTCAGGTTATATTCTATTAAATTCTTTTTTCCCCGTCCCCTTTAGTAAACTACCTTTAAGACTACAATAGTGATTTTTCTGTTCGAAACACACTTGTTCCTAGCTAGCATTGCTTATATTCAAGGCTGATCCATCCATGTTTCAGCCCAAAACATTAGGAGGGCAGGAAGTTAGGGAAGGTTGTTGTAGAGTTCTCTAGGGCAATCAACTGAAGGGATAGAGATTCAGGATTTGATTTAGGAAATAAGACTTCAACCGCTTCTTTGACATGAACACATTGGATGGATGCAACACTATTTCGTGAGGCAAAATGTGCTTTAGGGCCAATGGAGGTCCAGAGGTTTTCAGAGGTTTCTTATACTGTTCACCAAATGATCAGTTTTATCTTTTGGGTTTTTTTTTTAAGAGGAGTAGAAGTGGGTAGGGGGAGAAAGAGAAGGAGAAAGAAAAAGATCTATACGGTTTCCCATTTCCTTTAAGCAAATATAGGTAGTTTATAACAGGTTAAAAAAAAACACAATACAAGTTAAAAACCAATATACAAACATGTAAAAACGTCAATAATTTTAAAACAAAAAAACCATGATCAACATCCTGCCTGTTTATATGTTTAGAGCTGACACTGAGGTTTGCAATTCTGTGTATAATGATATAAACTTACATGCAATCCTCTTTGTTTGCTTCTTTATCATAATTAAATTTAACAATCTTCCTCCAACATCATTTGCATGAAGTCAAAAAGAAACAGGACATAACTGGAGCACTCATGGAATGACTTAATAAAACTTATGGTTAAGTTTTAAAACCAACCTTTTCATTTTTCTCTCGCAAGATCTTGGCCTTGGTTCTTTTTATTCTTTGTAATTCCAAAAGGAAGATTCTCTTCTTCTCCAACCAGTCCTATAAAGAGAGAGAAATGGAGAGCAATAACATATGAATTATAATAGATCACTTGTGTCAACCTTGTCATTAATTATGGCACATGATTTTATTAAAAACCTCACGTTGATTTTTGAACCACTCAGTAAATCATTTGTGAGGCATATAAGCTCAAGATGATTAAAAACAGTAAATCTGATTAAATGCTGTTTAAAACTTTAAAACTGACTTTTTAAACCTGTCCTTACTTATTCTTATAGTTTAATTGGAAGATTGTCTTTCTAAAACATTCTTAGAAGCCAAAATTGCTTTTTCTGCACATGAAGTGGCAACCCCCGCCTCTCTCCTTCCCTCACTCATCTCTTTCATCTCTCTTTCTTTCTCTTTCTCTCTCCTCCCACTCTGCATCCCTTCCTCCCTCCTTCTCCCACCCCCACCCCCTTGCAAAACTGGTCAAAGGCAGAGAGGGAAGCGGACAGAGCCGAATAAAGCCGAATCTCTCTCTCCCCCCCTCCGTATCTTTTTCTCTCTCACTCCCTGTCTCTGTGTCTCTTCTCACTCTCTCAGAAAGCCCTGCGTGCTCTCCTTGGGGCTCTTCGCTACCCCTTTTTCTTTCTTCCTTTTGGAAATCTGGGCTGACTGAAGAATGAGAGGAGAAGGAGCGGGAGGGAGAGAGGAGGGAAGCCTCCTCCTCCTCCCCGCTCCTCCTTCTCTCGTGCGCACCCTCCCAGCCCCAACACAGCCAGCTCCACGGCTTCTCGCTGCTCTTGCGGTGCTTTGTGCAGCACACTTAAATTTAGTGCACTTCACTCCATCCCCTCCTCCTCCTCCTGGAGCCCATTACAACATGGAGCATTGGCTGCAAGCCAGCCCAGCCAGTTTCTCAGGGCGGAGAAAAGTCACGCGTCTCTCACGGCAGCCGGGGTGCGCACAGCACCAACAAGGGCCGGAAGAAGAGGTAAGTAGAGGGGTGCTTCGCTCCCGCCCTGGAATACAGAATGAGACTCCATCTGCCGCTGTTGCCCTTCTCTTCTCAGGGAAAGCGAGGAGTGTGTGAGAAGGGGAAGGTGAGGGGTGGGGCCAGCCAGTGGTGGGATCATCCAACAGAGAGCCGCGGGAGAGGGCCCAAAGAGCCGCATGTGGCTCTAGGGCTGCACGTTTCCAACTCCCAGTCTAACCTAACAAAGCTCCTGAATTATATTTGGGGTTTTATGTGGTTTAATAGGATCAAAAATGACTTAACATTAAATGAAGAAATGTAAGACAATTTGGCACTTTTTTGTTTAAAAAAAAAAATGATATAGGAAGGCCAAATATTAGTGTTTTTTCATTCATTCATTCATTGTATACAGTCGCCAATCTGAGAATCATCTGACAGATATGAGAAACCCCAAAACTGGTACCTAACTAAATCTAGAAACTGCTAATTTGACAGATCTTCTCATAATATTAAATATGCTAAACATATACCTGGTAAACAGCTGCTCGTAAACTATCTGCTTTATCTAGCTCAGCGCTGTATTTTTGTAGATGCTTGTCGTCCAAGAACTTTAATGTTCCTAAATATTGAGCAGATGTACTTCTTGGGACAGGAGAGCATTTCCCTGTATTCTTCAAATATGTAGTGCTCACAGACCTGTAAAATAAAAGTATAATACTACATTATTAATCAGTTAAATAAACACAAGAGTGGTATTTTTTAGAAAATACATGCATTCTTAGGTTTATTACAGTCAGGGGTGGGATTCAAATTTCTTAACAACCAGGTCTGTGGGCGTGGCCTAATTTGTGGGTGTGGCTTGGTGGTCATGTGACTGGGTGGGCATGGCTTGCTGACTAGATGTGGCTTGGTGGTCACGTGACTGGGTGTATGTGGCTTGTATGTAAATATTGTAAATATTTATGTAAATATTGAATTTTTTATTTAAAAAAAGCGTCTTTCACCCAAAATCAGGCAAAGCAGCCAGGCAGATTGAGTTGCTCACAGAATCACAGATTCACTTAGAGATCTACTATTCTGCAGTCTGCTACCTGAGTCTGTCACATAAAATTTGCTTGCAAGCAAACCCACAAAATTAACTCACAACACACCATTATGTAAATATTGCATTTTTTATTTAAAAAAAGAGCAACTTTTACCCCAAATCAGGCAAAGCAAGCAGGCAGATTGAGTTGCTCCCAGAATCACAGATCCACTTACGAGATCGACCATCCTGCAATCTGCTATCTGAGTCTGTACTGAAAAATAGAAGCTTCAGTCCTAAGGAAGGCTCAGCTCTGCTTTTAGATTAGCTAAAAAGCAAGAAATCCAACCATTTCCTGCTTTCTAGCTAATCTAAATCTCCTGGCACAGCAGAACAGCTGATGGTCAGGGAGAAAAAAGGGAAAAATAGCAACTTACCAAATGCAGGCAAGTTTGATGGCGCGCATATACCAGGTAAGGAGTGAGTGGGTGGGAAGGGAGGGGCGGGGCCAGCCAGTGGTGCAAATCGCCAGTTCTCCGAACTGGGCAAATCATAACAACCAGTTCTATAGAACCTGACCGACCAAGTAGAATCCCACCCCTGATTACAGTCTTAAAAACACAACTGCAATACTGAAAGCACAATTCAAGAAACAAAAATATTACATCCCCCCTAATATATTTTTATATAGTCTATAGAACTCAGTAGGCAAGCTTCTTGTCCTCTGATTGAAGCTGCTGGAAGTTGCAAAAAAAACTGTTCACTCTGCCATCCAGTTGATTATTGAAAGGAGGAGCTGAGAAGAACATTATGACAGAAACTTACTTCTATGGAAGAAGAAATATAGAAGTCAACATTTCCACATTATCTGAAGAAGTATTATATGTCTGTGAACTAGAAATTGTCATTAGAACATTTAATCTACACAAGTGAAAACAGCTATCTTTTTTAATGTAACTATTTTATGTGGGATTAATTATATTATTTTTATATTATATGTTTATATATATAATATTAGCTATTCATGTAGTTTAATAGCAAATATGATCAGTGACAGGCAAACAAAACAAATTTAAAGGATTGAAATGTAGTAAGAGTAGCAATATAAGGGAAGGAAGGAAGGAAGGAAGGAAAAGAGTAAAAGAAAACTGGTGACAGCTGCTTCATGGAAAACCTAATATTTTCCTCCTGTGTATGTGTCGTGAATTTTTAAAGATTCCTTCCTTTTACTCTGCCTGGATTGTTCTTTCCATCAAATGGTTTGAACTGATTCTAAAATAAAAAATATTAAATAGGTTCTGTTCGGCAAAAACAATGATTCTGGGAAATACAGTAATATCAATCCTGAATTAAAACATATTTCAGAACATTGCTTTGGAAAATGAGTACTGCCTCTTGAGTCATCTAATTCACAAATCCGATTACATGGATTCAATTATATTGTCTGTAATTTATCCGAATATAAATTGTAAACATTTTAATATCATGCCACTTCATAAAGCATGTGTGTCAAATTATTGGTAACTGTAGAATATAAATAATGACGTTTCCTAACCCCAAAAGATACAATTATTCATATTTCCAAATAGTTACTTGGGAAAAATTAAATTTCCTACCTGATCTTAGCTTTTTGTGGAACTGCCTCTATCTCTTCACACTTTTCCTAATATAACAAAAACAAATTGGTTGTATGAGCCAGTAAAAACCCCAATTACCCATTTAGTGCCTATTCTGTGACGTTGGTGTATGAAATTAAAGGCCTAAAAAAAAGATGGAAAAGTTGTGATATACAATTTCCTTCACAGCACATACTTCAAGTCTAACAAGGTCCAACCTTGCTTGATGTCATTTTCTTTCCCGTTTTCAAATAGCCCTACAAAACAGGGCTACATTCCAAACTAGCCGTAAAGAGGGATTATAAGCGTTGCGTTATAAATGAGAAGAAATCAACTTTTTCTCAGAAAAGGAGTACTATGTGCTCATCAAATACAGTTATATTTTAAAATATAACCTGTTATGTCTCCCCTTTAAATGCAGGAGGGCAAAACGAAACAAGCAGTTCACAAACCAAAAAGCAAACTCTCCCAAAAGGACTGCGGAAGGGTTTTCAGTCCTCAGCAATAAATCCAAACTCTGTCCGGCAAACCTGACGTGGCTATCAATCCCAAAGCCTCAAAGAGTTCTCTCCGTGTGTTCACTCCCATAAATCACTTTGCTTCTGGCAAAGCTCGCCAGCCAAGCCGTTTCCTTTTATCCTCTATGAGGGCGTGTTAATCTCCTTAATTAGTCACTGGCTCGACGCCTCCTCCCTAATTGCGATTGACGCCTCATCCTATGTCTGTTTCTCACATCTAACCAGGTTCTTTCCAAAGACTCCTCCCCACTAGAAAACTCTCGCAAGTGTTCCTGGTTAGCTATTCCCGGCTGTTGCTCAGCCAGAGGAGAAGAATCAGAGGAGGTCGAAGGTCCTGACAGCTCTATTAAATCAGGTTCGTCTCTCCTAGTTAAATCCATTTCCTCATCCTGGCTACTATCCAAATCGCTCAGCAGTGCCGGCTCATAATTCACTGCCATTTCCTCTTCGCTTGAGCTCACATTTGCCAACGGAACAGATTCCAACTCCGGAGTCACAACAATAACCTATAATTGTTATGCTACTATTTTTTCAAGTACTTATTTTTGCATGAGAAAGAAAAGATCATTCCTTTAGAAACAAATACAAATACTGACCTTTGTCACTTAACATTACGAGATAGATCCAAGTTTAAGCTTGTAATCGTTATGTATAACTAAACGTATTGTGTATATCATATATGAACACTTTAACATTATGCTACTTCGTACAGCAATCATGTCAAGTTTTATCATCAATCATGATTCCTGCCACAAATACATGATGATGATCCATAAATGTTACCTTTACAAAATCCTTTGAATTATCCAGTATAGAATTTGAAGTAGTTAATGCTACTTTCTGTTCTGATTGATCATCTTTTGGTGTCTCAATAGAATTATTTTCAATGACACTGGGTTTTAACATCTGCACTTTTTGTTCTAGAAAGACTTCAGTTGGCTTATATTGCTTCTTAGTATTCTCATAAACTGTGGTCATCATTAATTCTATAACCGAAGGAGATTTTCTTTCATTCTCCAGCAATCTGAGATCATGGCAATTGTCAATTTCTTGATGTTCGTTATCTATTTTTAAAAGAAAAAGTTAAAATTATTAATTTTATTTAATTTTAAAGAAAATTGACAAAGATGATAACAAAATAATTCAGATGAATGTATGTGAAGCTGTATAAATCTATCTCAGAATTGCATATGCAATGAATATAAATCACACAAATTCCTCAGTACATATATATCTGCATACACCAGGAAATGAGAAAACATATTTGATTGAAGAGACAAAATAAATGAGATTAAGGGAGGCAGATACCTGTATATTTTTAAAAATATTTTAAATATGGTTTTACATTCTGTAAGCTGCCATGAGTCGCCATGGACGAATAGGCGGCAATATAAATTCAATAAATAATAATAAATATTTCCTCTACGTAAACACTATAAGGATAGCTTCCTTGTGTGTACAGTACAAAAAAAAATGCTTTTCTTTGGGTGTATAATCACCTACAAACTGTCTATATATGTGAGATAAATTCTGTTGAGCTCTATGAGAACCCTTCTTTGTCAGAATGGTAAATGGTGTGTATATGGTCTGATTATGCAGAAACCATGCTAAAATGATTAGCAATCATTTTATGATTTTAAGGATTATTCGTCTTAAGAAAATTACCTTAATAGCTATAATTTTGCCACTAATTAACATGTTAAGCAACTCCACTGGGGGAGTTAAATATAAAACAACAGTCTCATTGCACACAACGAATAGAATTGTTCTCTATAGGAAGTAGGGCCATAACTTTTTATTTTATTTTATTATATTTTATTTTATTTATCTATTCAATAAATAGGCAACTTGAGGGACCTTTCAGACATTCAATTAAAATACATTATAAAACATTAAAACAATAAATAAGGCACATACATTTAAAATTCAATTAAAGTAAAACTAACCAGGATGAAGAGTGAGGAGAAGGGGTCTACTCCATTAGCCACTTCCAAGTGCCGCACCCTAACTGGGGTCCAGATTAGTTGGCACAGCCATGTCTTCAAGGTCTTTTGGAAGGCCAAAATGGTAAGTGCAGACCAGTGGTGGGATTCAATTTTTATTTTTACTACTGGTTCTGTAGGCGTGGCTTAATTTGTGGTGCGTGGCTTGGTGGTCATGTGACCAGGTGGTCATGGCTTGGTCATGTGACCAGATGGGTATGGCTTTATGGTCACATGACCGGACGGGCATGGCTTTGTGGCCATGTGACTGGGTGGGCATGGCCAGGTGATCATGTGACTGGCAAATCAAATACAAGTGGTCCTATCTTAATGGCCAGCAAGTGTTCTAATTTATGACTGATCTCCCCAGAGCTACTTGACCTGTTTTTGGAGTTTTGACAGCCATACACGCACACTACACACTTCTAACCCTGCTATTCTATGATTCTGTAAGGATCTGCTGGAGGAAGGGGCTGGACTAGATGACCTCAGAGATCCCTTGCAGGCCAGCCCTAGACTGCTCTGCTGCTTCAAAGAGTCTTCTGAAGCCAGGGTTTGTGTCCTTCCTTCCTCTCCTTTTTTTTTCTCTCTCCCTCCCTCCTTCAATGTATTTATCTATCCATCCATATATCTCATTCGTCATCGTTCCAAAAGGGAGGGCAGGAACTCCCGGGACCGCTCGCTTCATCCGGCGGCGGCAGCGCTGGCCGGGCGGAGTCGGCAGCTACCGAAAGCAAGCAGCACCAGTGAGTTCCCGGTAGCTATGGGGAGCACCTCCGCCACCCCTCCCAGCCCCAGCGCAGCAGAGAAAGCAAATGGCCGTGACATGCTCCAGCTGCCACCTTTGCCGCATCACCCTGAGGCTCGGCAAAGGCCCCAGATCGGAAGCATGGCAAGGCCCTGGGTCAGCGAGGGAAGGCCCAGGTTGGCGACATGCGTGATAGGGACTGACCGTGCAGGTAGCAGAGAAGCAGGGGGAGGGGGAGGGGCCAGCCAGAGGCGCGACTTACCGGTTCTTCGAACTAACGGGAACCGTAACAAGCGCTTCTATAG
This sequence comes from Pseudonaja textilis, assembly GCF_049901715.1. NCBI lineage: Eukaryota > Metazoa > Chordata > Lepidosauria > Squamata > Elapidae > Pseudonaja > Pseudonaja textilis. The sequence continues at coordinate 61,562,841 of NC_141995.1, read as the reverse complement.
AACTGGTCTGAACCGGTAGAATCCCACCCCTGCAACCATTCCAAATTTTCATAGCAAAATACCTCACTTTGCTCTAGAATCACAGATCTAAGCATTTAGGTCTATTTATAACCAGCAAGTGAATAACCACTTCTTGTATAGCAATTAGACCCTTGACTTCATCAGTGCAAAACACAAAGAGACCATTTGTAAGACAGGTAGCCACAAAGCCATGATTTATATTTAAACCATGAAAACTGGCTTAATGATGTACATCAGCAGCAACATAGGCTTTTTATAACAGAAATTTAATTTTAGAGTAAAATAAAATAGAATATAAATTAAACACAGAAACACACAGAGAGAAAGATAATTTGGTTTGTTTATATTATTAGATAAAAAAACAAGCAGACACATACTGAAAGTACAGGAGCTTAATTGTTTAGTCTCCTTTTGGAAAATGTAGGCTAATGGCCAGAAATTACTTCAAGGAAAATTGCACTAGATTCCTAATAGTGATTTAGACCTAAGCGGTATTGGAAGAGGACAGTCTATATATGGTTTGTTGGATGATCTCATGAGGATGAGTGAGATGCTTGGGTTTTAATTTTGTTTTATGGTTTTTATTGCAGTTGCAAATCACCTAGAATTATACTGTATCACGGGAAGCCACATAGATATTTTAAATAAATAAATAATTAAAACATCCTATATATTATAAATAATATTTTAAAGTATTATATCTTCATATACTTCACCTTTAGAAGAGGTTTCATTTCCAGATATTGCCAAATTGGCATCTCCAGTTTTCTCTTTTACTGATGAAAAATGGATAGGTGATGAGGCTGACGAGTTTTCAATCAAGGGGCCCTAGAATGTAAAGAATCTTGGATATCTTAAAATATATATGCAAATGTAACACACAGATATAGACACATCCATATATGCACACTAAATGGGCAAAAATAAAAGAGGAATGAAATGCACAGAACAGAGTCAATAATAATTACATGAAGTATATTTATCATTAAGTAGATTAGTTGGCTTAAAATCTGAATCAAGTCAGATTAAAATGTGGATCTGATTCTTAATAGTCAATTTTCTTGGGGTATTTTGTACCGCACGTAAAAGTTATAATACTCCGCTAACCTCAGCACCAGGACTTTCAGAAAGCGCTCTTCTTTCAGATTTCGTCACCTGATCGTTTAATCTTGTCTCAGAAGATGGTGCAGATAATGAAAACAGCCGGTGGTGGTTAGGAATTCTTCCCTCTGACTTGGTTCCTTCGTAATCTTCCATATGGCTACTTTTCCTCAAAATACTTCTAGGTTGAGGGGATGGCTTTGAAAAATCATATAATGCAGGGATGCTTATATTTTCAGCTGAGAAAAATATAAATATTTAATTATTACCTCCTTCTAAAAAGGTTCATTTAGATTAAATTTCAATCCCACAAATGCTGCCTTCGGTTAGCTATACGCTGTAGTTAGAATTTCAAACATCTGCTAATAATATGTGTCCAAAGGGTCGTTATATTCTGGGACTTTCTGATAGATATGAGATTGCATTTACTTCTAAAATTCATGTCTTTGTATCAGCAAGCAGGCCTTTTTTGAAAGTAATTAATTTCTGCAGTAGCAATGCTAATCTCCAATTCAGATAAACCATCTGTTCCTCATTGCTCCTTATATATTGGGTGAAACTTCAGCAACCATATAAAAGAAAAAAGAAAAACACCAGTTCTATAATTCTACATGACATGGTTGCCTTGTAAGCTTGCTCCCTTCTTCACAACCATAAATAATTCCTTAAATCCCTCCTCCCTGCCAAATTAGGTATTATAGCTATAATCTGATATCTTCTCTGGCTAACAGTGCTAATACATCATGGTGCAACCATGTTGTTAAGGTTAATTTAGCCACGAAGTTAAGGTTAATATCTTTGGTGAAACTAAAGCCACCTTTTCTACCCAAGGTGTTAAAGTCAGGCTGAATCCTCACTTGATTATTATTCACCATTTTCATTAACAATGTTGTTGCTAAAACCATAATTCTAACCTCCTTCCCTCTTGCCTATCCCTTCATCTTCATCTAATACAGCTATAGAGTTTGTAACCCAACTGGATCTTAAAGTTTTATCATTCTGCTTCTCTAGCAAACACTTCAAAATAAACTAATCTTAAAAAAGAAAAAAGGATTCCAATACAAGGACTCTAGAATAGGGGTGTCAAACTTAAGGGCTCCGGGCCGAATCTGAGCTGCGTGATGCTTAGATCTGACCCGCAGGTCTGCACTGGAAGCAGCAAAGGACCGGCCTGTGGTGCCTCTGCACGTGAAAATGAGCTTGGGAGGACCGCAGGCAGCCCCGAGTTCCGTTTTTGCTGGCAGACGGTTGCAGGAGGCTGTTGCAGCCCAAAACGGAGCTCAGGAGCCCGTTTTTGCTGGCAGTATGTTCAGGCCACCACAGGGACCCCAAACATGAGTGACATCGAGCGGGCCATGCCCCCCCGGGCCCGTCGAGGTCAAACACAACCCTGGCGTGGCCCTCAATGTAATCGAGTTTGGCACCTCTGCTCTAGAAAATGCTTTAAGGCTCCAATTAGATGGATGAACTCCAATTAGACTCATTGAGCCAATAAAATCATTTAATTGTCTAGGTGGTCTATTTTCACTCTTATATCTGCTGGGCTATTAAAACAAGATAATTTCTAGCAGAAACCCCAAAAGCTTCTCTTAAAATTGTCGGAAATGCAGGTTAATTTGGTAGTAATTATTTTTCAATTCTTAAACTATTAAAAGCCAACATTCTCCCAGCATTTTGTTCTATGGTGGTCACTAAGTAGTTAGATACTATATGAAGTTCAGCTAGTTTACAGTTTAAAATGTACTTTCCTAGTTCAGTGCTGTTGTAACTTGAAATGATCACTAAATGAACTGTTGTAAGCCGAGGACTGCCTGCAGACTGCAGCCTTGTAAGCGATCCTACATTATATCACGTGGCAAAATGGCCATGCTTTAATTTGCAAACAAATTAACAACAAAACTTACTTTGTCAAATAAAAAGACCATGATTTTTCTCCCTGTCAAATACACATATTCAAAGAATTAAAATTGTCTTTAAATAGAAAAAAAAACAGTTTATCAAACTATTTTGTTTTAAAATATTTTTAGCAACCTGGGAATTACACAATTTAAGCAATAATATTTAAATACATTTCCTTTACCTGATGCTGACGCAGCCTTAGTCTTGAACCCCCTTGGTTTTGGCACCGGCTTGCTTTCGGTTTCATCCTGGACCGTATCCTTTTCCTCTAGTGACAATTCACACCTAATTGTTTCCTCTGCATGATTGTCGTCTTCTTCACGATCAGATCTTTCTTCAATAACTGTATCATCTTCGGTGTCTCTGACCAAATGTTTATTTTCTGATGTGGTTGCTTCTTGAGGCATTTCTTCATGGTTTGTTAACGGCAAGTTACCAACCGTTTGCTTTCCAAAAGAATAGCGATTTGACAACGATATTTCAAATGGACTGGATTGCTTTGCCGTACTCCTTTTACATGATCTAGGGTGTTCAGTAAGCGAAAAGGGAATAGTTTGCCTCTCTTTGCTCAAAACTTTTCTCTCCAGAATGGAGACATATTGAGATCCCTCATATTCCTCTGATGAAGACAAGTCATCGGCACTTTCACTTTTTAAAGCGTTACAAAGATTAAAGTTAGATGGTGATACTGTAAAGACTGCTGATTTAGGACAGATGTTTTTTTCAGATTCAGGAAATTCCTCTTCTGAGTCTGGAAAAAGATCGACATGTCATGTGTAAAAGAAAGAGCAACAGATGCAAAGTTAAAGAATGATTTTGACAGCAATGTGTACTTCACACTTTTTTTCACCCTTTCTGGTGCCAAGCATAAATCAGCTCACTACCTCTTCAAGGTGATAAATAAATTATGTGAAACAAATTGTCAAAACATGGTATGTTGCAATTCAAAGCATAATTTTATCGGTGAACCAATTAACATAAATTGTACATCTTGTTATAGTTCAGTATCAAAAGAGAGTATTCATGATATCATTTTCAACCAACCATTCAGTTTATCTAGCCACCTATCCCACATTCATGATTCTGTGCGTCTAACAATTGAAGCATAGAGAATATAATAAAACATTTTAAGAAGCAACCATACAAACGATACAAATGCTGAACACAATTAAAAATCATACAGCACAATCACCCGGAGTCCTGTTGCTGGATCTACCAGATAACACTCTCTAGTGGACCAAACCTGTTAACAAACGTCTTCTGCTAGACTTGATGGTATAGATAGATGTCCCTGTGGAAAGGTGGACCCGCAAATAACTTGGACCCGTGCAGATTGAGTTGCTCACAGAATCACAGATTCACTTAGCGATCTACTATTCTGCAATCTGCTACCTGAGTCTGTCACATAAAATTTGCTTGAAAGCAAACTCACAAAATTAACTCACAACACACCATTATGTAAATATTATAGGATTTATAGACTATTACCAATATCCTGAATTAGCCCCAGGAGCAAGCTGGTAATCAATGCAGTTTGCAGAGCAGGGGTGTAATAGGTACAGATCTAGATATGCACATCACTGCTTCATTTTGCAGCACTTGAAGCTTCTGAGCACAGCCCGAAGAGACCCCCAGATAGAGTGCATTGTTGTAATCCACACAGGAGGTGATCAGGGCAGGAGTCACTAAATGCGGAGCCTCTTGATTCGGGAATAGGTACAACTTGCATATAACTCAAAGCTATTCTTTGAGCAGGAGTTTTAAATCCAGGACTGGGCAGTCTGGAGAAATGCAATCCAAAACCAAAGTGATAAATTCCTAAAACTAGCTGATCCTTTGTCTTGGCAGAGTTGAGCCTGTTGCTCCCCATCTGAATCTGTTCAACCTCCAGACACTAAAACGGGATTTCGGAAGCATTGCTTGCTTCACTACATAGCTGGCTATCAGCATTTACTCCACAGCTATGAATGGCCTCACTGAGCAGCTTCGTGTAAAGGTTAAACAGGAGCAGAAAGATGACCTAATCATGCAACACCCCTCCCTCTGGAAAGGATCTCTAGCCCTCCATGAACACCAACTATATTTATTTTAAAAAATATATTCAAATGTATTAAAAATGAAATCCAGAGAGTACAACGGTTAAGTCTTCCTCAACGTACATTCGTCACTTTCAAAGTCTTCTGAATATTCTTCAGTCTCCTGCTTTATTGCACGAGCAAGAAGTGCTTCTTGTAGCTCGTCCTATAATATGTTAATACATAGAAAGTATTATTATGTGAATAAAAACATTATTCAAATATTTTTCGGAATGAACTCAACAACAGGAGTGTTGCAAACTTTAGAGCCGATTCAATTTTTTTTCCTAAAAAAAATTAATCCAGCTAATTATTATATCTTTCAATGTATCCTTAATTTTGGAATATGTGTGTGTGTGTGTGTGTGTGTGTGCGTGTGTATACATATATACATATACACACATATATATACATAAATGCACACACATACATATACATACATACACACAGACACATGAGATATAGATATGGAATATATAGCAATCATATTATCTATTATATTGTTAAAAAGAGGTGAAAGAGTCCAATTGTAACATCAAAGATATTGCCAGTTCTATGGAACGTAACATGAATTCACACGTGCAACGTTCCAGGCTAAAGAAGAAGATAGCTAATCAGTTTCCACAATATGAGTTTGAACATCTATCCACCATTTTTCAAGAACTGCTTTGAAGTCCCAAATGTCACTGATAAAAGTAAGTAAGAAAAAGACTCCCAAAATGAAATATACAGAAGAGAGTAACTAGATCTCAGAATAAACACGGAAATTGCTTGGTTGGAAGAGAAACCAAAGATTTCTGAACTCAAAAGGAGGCTCCAAACTCAAATGGGTAAGTTAAATATGCCAGTGGATGGTCGTTGATTTAAAGGAGATCAAATGAAAATGGAAGGAGTATACTGAAATATTGTATAGTAGAGATGTAACCTCCAAGATACCGTAGAACAGGGGTCGCCAATCTTTTGGACCTCAGAGACCACCAAACTCATAATTTTAGATCCCAGGGACCATTAACTGGTTCTGTGGGCATGGCCTAATTTGTGGGTGTGGCTTGGTGGTCATGTGACTAGCTGGGCATAGCTTGTATGTAAATATTATAAATATTTATATAAATATTGATTTTTTTAATAAAAAAGAGCAACTTTTACTCAAAATCAGGCAAAGCAGGCAGATTGAGTTGCTCACAGAGTCACAGATTCATTCAGAAATCTATCTATCTGCCATTGGCTAGCTCAGTCTGTCACATAAACTTGTATACTGCTCACAAAAGTACACCATGAGCAGAATTGTGCTCCAGATTGACAAAGGAGTGTGACAAAGCTGTATATTCTCCCATTATTTATTCAACCAAATACTGAATATTGCTAAAGAAAGCTGTATTGGAAGAAGATAAACATGGGCTTAAAATTGGAGGAAAAAACATCAATAATCTGGGCTATGAAAATGCAAAGGAGCTACAATTTCTAGTAATAAAAATCACAGTGCACAGGGAAAAATGGAGTTAAAATTAAATATAAAAAGGACCAAAATAATGATAATGTGCAACCAACAGCTTTAGAATTGATAATGAAAATATATATGATCATCAGCCGTAAAGAGATAAACGGTCAAAAACATGCTACAGACCAAGAAGCAGTCATGAAGGCTTGGAAAAAATGAGAATTGAGTAAGCCATAGTATTTCCAGTGACCCAATATGGAAGCGAAAGTTGGACTTAGAGGAAGCATGGTAGGAAGAACATGATGCTTTTGAAAATACTGTCGAGAACCAAGAAGACAAACTAACGGATCACTGAACAAGTAAAGAGATTTCACTTTGGGCACAAATAACTAAGCTGAAATTATCTTACTCTGAACACATTATGCAAAGACCTAGCTCTCTGAAGAAGAAGACTCCAAGGCTGGGAAAGGTGGAAGGAATGAAAGAAGAAAGAAGGGCAGCAAGGTGAGTAGACTCAATTATCTTGGTGGTGAGTGAACCACAGGACACGAGTTATTACTATTTCACTGAAAGATAAAAGATTAAGCTAGAGACAGGTGGTCATGGAGAAAATCTATACGGTTGTTGAGAATCAACAATGTCTTGATGACTCATAATTATCAATCCATATATACTTTGAGAAGTTTGGCACTTACCTATTTCAGACATGATGAAATAACCACTGGTATTTTTAAAAATACAAGGTGCTGACTACCATGCCATTGCTAAGGAAAACTTGAATAGTGGTTTTCAGCAGTTGGACCAGTTTTTGCACAGCTGCTGTAAAATGTAATTGCTTTCTTTTGAGATTACAATGATTTTATGGTGATTTTACAATGAATTGGTTCCCTCTCAAATACTTCACAATCAGTAAGGTCCCTTGATCAAAAATAATAAAACAAGACATAATATATGTATGTAAGTATGAAACAGTTTTCCTCATCATTTAAGTAATGATCGGGATATACAAAACAGTTTAAAGAGGTGTTTTGCAAACTATGTTAACATTAATAAAGTGTCTCTCTTCTAGGTGTTAAAAGTACCTGCATTGTTTGTGTGCAGACAGTGGGACCATCACTGACAATTCTATGAGCCTTCGAGAGAATGTCAAGTTAGAATTGATAAAGAGTACTTTTGTCAGGCTAACAAGTTTTATGAAAGCACCTCTTTCAAATGCTTTGAAGAACTCAAATTTCTAATAACAGGACAAGAGTAGTAACATTATTTTACCTGAAAAGTGGTTCTTTTGGAGAACTTGGGGCTCTTGGTATAGGCTAAAGTAGTGATAATCTCTTCATCAGACATGTTGCTTGATCTGAGGACATTAACCTTACATATTCAACTTGTAGCCTTGTAAAGATGTATTTTCTTTTGAATTTAATAAAAGAAAGAAAAAAAATATTTAAATGATACTGTATTCACATTATCTAAAGGAGTATAAATACTGTTTTCTTAAAAACATCATACACTATAATCTAATTTTTAGCAGGTTAAAGTTGCCGTGACAAATTTGTGAAGCGCAAAATGGGATAGTAATTTCCACACTGCACTGCTTTTGACATGGCACTTTATGGCATCTACTCTCCCATCTTGCCCGGTTCAAACAAATCTGTTGTTTTCAACATACTTGTAATTGCCCAGCCTATGAGATGTTCTTTAGACCAGTGGCCCCCAACCTTTTTTGTGCTGCGGCCCGGTACCGGCATCACAAAATCATCTGCGGCCCGGTACCGGCATCAGCACGCATGGCAAGGCGAGCTGAGCGACCAGCCAGCCAGCCGTCCCCCGCTTCTCCCCACCACCTTCAACTCCTCCTTTGTACCCGTGTCGATGGGCTTCGGGACGGCTTCGGGACGGTCGCTCGGCTCGCCTTGCCATGCATGCTGAAAGAATCCTCGCACCTTAGTTTTATTCGAAGCCGCCCCCCTCCCTCGATGAAACTAAGGCGCGGGGATTCTTTCAGCACCCAAACGCCGCTTTCTACCCGGAAAAGCTCACCGGAAGCACTTTTTCATCAAAACAAGATGGCGGTGCCCAGCAAACCAGTGGTCCGGTAGAAATTGTTCCACAGACCGGTACCGGTCCAGGGACCGGTGGTTGGGGAACCCTGCTTTAGACCATCACTCATCTTTGCTGAGATAAGCTTGCTGGATTGGGTGAATCCAGAAAGTGGCAAATGTTTCTTTGTGTGATGGAGTGGGGCTACTAGCCTTAAAAGAAGCAATGCTAATTCCAAATTACATAGATTTAGCATTCGTGAGAGATACTACTAAAACAAGTCTCTTGAGTGTGCATCAGTATACAGTCCTCACCTTATGACCACAATTGAACCCAAAATGTATTCTGTTAAATGAGAAATTTGTTGAGTTTTACCCCATTTTACAACTTTTCTTGCCATATTTGTTAAGCGAATCACTGCAGTTCTTAAATTAGTAACATGGCTGTTAAGTGAATCTGTTTCCCCAGTGACTTTGCTTGTCAAAAGGTCGCAAAAGGGGGTCATCTGACTCCAGGACGCTGCAACTGTCATAAATGTGAATCGGTTGTCAAGCATCCAAATGTAAAACACATGACCATGGGGATGCTGCAACGGTTGTAAGTGTGAAAAATGGTCATAAGTCATTTTTTTCAGTGCCATTGTAACTTCCAACAGTCCCTAAATGAACTGTTGCAAGTATTTAACAAAATGAAATTCAATGCAGAGAAAAGTAAAGTCCTACTGTTAGGATAAATGTGCAGAGTAACCCTTGTATAAAAAAGATATGCACACGGAAACGGTTTATGACAACAGTTATGAATAAATATACAGTCACACAGAGTTGAACAAGTTATATTAATTTTTACTTGAAGAAATAGCACAGCCCAATAAACAGTCCATGTCATACACATTTTTTATCAGCCCAGAAGTATCCAGTTATAAAGTCTTCTTACCAGTTTCAAGTCTTTTACAGCAAACAAATATCAAACCATAATACAACAGATAATCTTCCATATCAACAGAATATCAAAATAAACAGTCAGTATTGGTCCGTAGTCAGTTAATATCAGTTTTAAGAGAGATCATCAGTGAAAAAGAAGAGAAAGAGAATTAAACCATGATCTATAGCTCCCTCTTATGGCAACTTGTAGCATAATTAACCAACCAGAACACAGCGTAATACATTACAGTATTTTTCCTTAAAGCTATAAACATATATTTGTAGTTTATATATTGTCAACCCAACTATGTTATTTACATATACATAACACCTACACTTAGGCAAGAAAAACCAAATGTACACATATAGACTGGGTGAAACCAGGCTCAATAGCAGGAACTGTGAGAGGGATCTTGGAGTCTTAGTGGACAACCAGCTAAATATGAGCCAGCAGTGTGCAGCAACAGCAGCCAAAAAAGCTAATGCAATTCTAAATTGCATTAACAGAGGGATACAATCGAGATCAAGTGAGGTACTAATGCAACTTTATAAAGCGAGAGCTTTATAAAGACCACATCTAGAGTACTGCAGTTTTAGTCACCACACTATAAAAAAAGATGTTGAGACTCTAAGAAAAAGTATAGAGAAGAGCAACCAGGATGATTAGGGGACTGGAGGCTAAAACATACAATGAACGGTTGCAGGAACTGGGCTTGGCTAGTCTAGTGAACAGAAGGACCAGGGGAGACATGATAGCAGTCTTCCAATATTTGAGGGGCTGCCACAGGGAGGAAGGGGTCAAGCTATTTTCTAAAGCACCTATAGGCCATACAAGGAATAATGGATGGAAACTGAACAAGGAGAGATTTAACCTGGAAATAAGGAGAAACTTTCTGACAGTGAGAACAATCAACCAATGCAACAAAAATTGCCCTTGGAAGTTGTGGGAGCGCCATCACTTGAGACTTTCAAGAAGAGATTGGACTCCCATATGACAGAAATGGTGTAGAGTCTCCTACAAGAAATGGTGTAGAGTCTCCTACAAGATCCCTTCCAACTCTGATTACCTGTTATCTGTTAAGTTGAGGACTACCTGTACTGCATGTATTTATTTGGGAAGGTACAGAAAACAGCATGACTTGCAAATTAGTCTTTCAATTAAAGATACCAGTTGGCATAAAGATTGGACCTTTAGCCATGCTTACGCAATAGTGGTCAAAATGTATTAAACCTGATTGGTATTACAACCTTAACAGTTACCAGGAAACGCTGTGTGCATGGCTATAGCTGGAAACTATTATATCTTATTAAAATGATTTATGCATCATTCATCAAAGTCATAATGAGTAGTCAATATGCATGTTCTGTTGAGAATAATGTAGAAAATTACAAATAGAACCATGGACATGGGTTGCAAGTAGAAAAAGATGTACAGGTATAGTGGAGAATAAACCAGAGTAAACCAGACTTAGTTTGATTTCATTTTTTTCTTTTATTTCCTGTTTTCTTTTATTATATGTTTACACTTTTTCTGCATTATGCATAAAGAAAACATTTATGCATGTATCACAAATCATTGTCCCTCTTTTTATGCAGAGGCAGATATTTTTGGAAGAAATTCATTATCTTGACCCATTTCACTCTTGAACCTCTCTTGAACCTACTGCATCTCATAGATATGTCCAGCTCTATTACCATGGTATCCTTCTGAATAATCTATGTTCTAGAGATTAGATGCACTGGTTTCTTATTTGCACGGATGATTTTGGTAAATAGTAATGTGACTCCATCATTTATTTTTAATTTATTTATTTATTTGATTTGATTTGTCAATCGCTTACAAGATAATAGGTATAAGTACATACGTAGTTATGAAAACATGAAATGGGTACATATAAGAAAAATAAAAGAAACAATAGGACAGGGACGGTAGGCACGTTGGTGCGCTTATGCACAGACCTCTTAGGAAATGGGTGAGGTCAATGGTAGACAGTCTAAGGTTAAAGTTTTTGGGGTTTGGAGAAGAAACCAGAGTCAGGTAGAGTATTCCAGACATTGACCACTCTGTGGCTGAAGTCGTATTTCCTGCAATCAAGTTTGGTGCAGTTAACTTTGAGTTTGTATCTATTGTGTGCTCTTGTGTTGTTATGGTTGAAGCTGAAGTGTAATAAAATAAAAAGAAACAATAGGACAGGGACAGTAGGCACCTTGGTGCGCTTATGCACACCCCCCTACAGACCTCTTAGGAAAGGGGTGAGGTCAATAGTAGACAGTCTAAGGTTGAAGTTTTGGGGGTTTGGGATTTGCCCAGTCTAGGAGCAGTACTATGAGATTCATTGCTATATTTAGATAATTCATTACTTGCATTATTTTATTAATTTTTTTACAAATGCAATTGTAAAATCTCATCGCTATCTATAGAAATTATGAGAAGCATTGTTTCTTATGCAACCATGGGAACACGTTGTATTATTCCATCATTCAGGACAATGAGATGATGGTATACGAAGCACCGATTCTTAAACTTTTTGACCCCCAATGACCCTTTTTTGGTCAACAATAATGCACTTTAACACCTGCACACCCCACAGACACGGACTGGTCTTGTTTTGCAGGTGCCTTCCAGGCAGCACCAGTTGCAACCTGGATCCTCGACGCTCTAACAAGCAATTATTGCAAAAGGATCCCCTTAGGACCCCAGCATCCCGTTGGGCAGTTTGAACCATTATAAAATCCAGCCCGGCTTTGACCTCGTTTCTTTCCAAGGAAGAAAACTTAAAACCATCGCTTGCTCTCTTCCCAATTCTGCTGCCGAAAAGTACCCCGGGTTCGATCCCCGCCAAAGCAAGAGCCCTTCCGTTTTTTGTTTTTTTTTCCACAGAAAGACTCATCCTACCAAGGCTCCGACAGGTAGGAACTTTATCCGGTTAAGTTGCCCTCCCTGCCAAAAATTGGTCCGCCCTTCCAAGAGTCGCCGAGGACAGCGCCGCGGTCGCCGGACTGTCTTCTTCTTTCACACGCCCCTTACCTCGCCTCGCAGGAAAGGTTTGTTTTCGAGCCTCCGTTCCGATGGTTGAGCGGCACCCACTAACGATCTTTCTCCTGCCCCGGCTTGCAAGGGGTATGAAAGGACAAAGGCGGCCTCGGCTCGTGTAGGCCTCCGCGCCATAGAGGTAACCTAGCAACCGCTAGCGCGCGGTAGGCCTTCCACTCCATAGTGGTAACCTAGCAACCCCTAGCGCGCGGCTGCTTGACGCGCACAGACCGGTTAGGATTGTTGTTATGGCAACTAAACCCCCCGCCTCCGTTTCCGGATGGGGTTTTAATTGACAGCTTTTTCAAGGGGGCGGATGCTTTGCTCTCAATCTTTTTCTCTTTCGGAAACTTGTTTCAAAGACGGCGCTATTTACGTGTCCCTGTTTGGTCAGGGACAAAACAGTCAATACTTTTTAAAAAGACCGGATTATTTTTGTTTATTTATTTATTTATTTTGCTGAAAGTGGCCAAACGGATGTGATGATTGGAAAAGGATTAAATAAATAAGGGGCCGAAGGGAATCTTTGTAATGCCAAGAGGCAGGTGGAACAAGGGGTCTGTTAGCAACTGTTCAAAAAGGGTTTGGGAGGCTTATTTTTTTTCCTTGCTTAACTTTTTCCTGTTTTTTTTCTTCTTTTTGCACTTTATTTTCTTTTCATTTTTCCATATTTGTCATTGTATGATATAAAAAACTCTCAATAAAAATGTCTGACGTGAAATCCGCTTGTCATATTTTTCCTTAAAGTCTTTGGTTTGCACATCTTTTCTTGTCTTATTTTTTTGTTATATTCTTCATTTTTACATTGAGTTTTAGTGCTATATTCAAGGCCTCGAGGAAGAAAATTTAAATTTGCACAAAGATTTAAGGAAGGTATACGGACGCGGCATCTGGAGAAATTGCAGGATCCAAACCAGGTCCTCCTGTAAAGAAGCTGTGCTAGAAATATGAGTCTGCATTTACAGGAATGACATTGACTGCTTTGTACATCCAAATGTTATTTAATGAGTAGCTTTTTGATATCACTTTATCTTGATGTCAAGATAAAATGCTTTTGATGGATATCTACTCTAAGCAAGGAACAGAGTTCTTTCAGGCTATTAATAGTCTTTTCTAGACCATTGTTTTTCAATCTTGGCAACTTTGAGATCTGTGGACTTCCTGTCAGAGTTCTGTTTTACTAGAATAAATTCCCCTTCTACTAGTTCCTATCTCCACATCTGTGTGAATTGCAGATTTATCTTTTTCCAGAAAACTTTTCTTCGAAGATAAACACTTACCCTGTATTAGAACCAGCATTTTTTTTCACATAGAAAAAGCAGTACCGGAGTGTATGATTTACAATGCTTTAAATCTTGTCTAGTCATGACTTTTCATGGTTTCATGGTGTGAACTGCCTTAAAATATTAATAGTGACAGTATATATTTCTGAAGAGTACACATCTGGATGTTAAACCAGGGTTTTAATGTTTCAAAATGCTCTCTTTGCAGTGGTCTTTTGTAGGAACCTCCATCCTCCCTTTCCTTTCCCCTAAAAAAGCCAACCATAAGAAGTTCCTCAGAAAATAAAATAAAAAAGTCAAGCCGCTAATAAAAAACTCTCCAAGGCGCATTCCACAACCAGCCAGATGCTTGAAAAAGGTACATTGCAACAAGCTGGTAACTGCAGGCAGATGCTGATACTTCAAGAGAGATGATAAGAAGACACCTGTTGAAAGCAGATGCTGCCTATCTAGACAGCGCCCTTCATAAGGAAACAAGAGCTGTCTGCTATAGCTGATTCATAATCAAACCAACCAAACAGACTAAAAATAGAAATAATGGGATTTGAAATCTACCTGCCCCACTCAACTTCAAGGACAGGGTATCACTTTTTAGGACATAGTAAGATTTACCCACCCCCATTAGAACAGCAAAAGACACAGGGCTCACCATGTTGCACAACCCCTTGAAGCGTCTTAATCACAAAACCCCCAGAATCCTATAAAAATCATCCACTCACACAACCAACTGGTCAGCTGCCCCGGAATTGAATGGCTGAATGTGACTTCACTTCTGACATTTATGAAGATATCAAAGAGTACAACCATGACCCGGATGACTGAGAATCTCCATAAATATTTACTAATTCTTCACAATCTCTTTCATTTTAACTTTAAAATTTCATGTTATCTTAGTCCAAACAACTCTTGTTTTATTTCAATGTTGGGAATTATGTTAATTCCTAGCCCTTAATGAGTGTTAAATAGTCTCTCGGGATAAGCACCCACCCTTATCTCCTTTGAATTGCTGCCAGCAACTAAAATACCAAATTAACTGTAAAAAAAACAAAGTACAAAGTCCACACAGAGCTTCAAGGTTTAATCCAAACAGAGCAAACGACGTTGCTTCCTGCAAAGGTCCATGTCCTTTTGTGTTTCCTTTATATCTTATGGGAGAGGCAGTCACCTCCAAGCCTTACTCCTGAGTTGCCCCTTTTGTCTTAACTGCTCTTGCCTTCTGGCAGCTCTGCGCACACGTGCACTGGGAATGTGTTCCCCTTGTCCCCTCACTGCTGTCAGATTCTGGAGGCTCCAGACTCAGCACATAACTCCCAGATGGCCCTGGCCCAATCTCTGTATCGGATGCAGGACCATCGTCCAAGTCCTCTCCAGACTCCCAGATTCGCCCATGTTCTTCCCCACTGTCCGATTCTGCTGCCGTTTCCATAGGCTCCCGGCGGACCACAACACCCACTCCTCTCCTAAAACAATGAACTATTTTAGGAAATATTAAAAATCCAGAATATTGTATCTCTCTGGATGAGAAAAGGAGAAACATGCTCTTGGAAAGCAGCCCCCACCTTTGATAATAGCCCCAGAAAGGCTGGTCCATCCTATCTACAAGACAAAAGGCTTTCAGCTCCAGGGTGATAGGATTAGCCCTCATTCAAGATCCAAACCAGGATAAAGCAATTAAACCATAATAGGAATTGCCCAACACCCTTTCAGAACACAACCCTCTTCATTACATCATCACCCAGCAAGATTCAACCAAGCCTGGTACACAGTCTACAAAGTTAGCTGGACCTCCGCATAGCCCCCTGGGGGTCTGACAACCAATAGGATACATATCTTGCAAGATCCAAGAGAGGGTATAAATATATTTCACTCTCCACTCCATGTGTTCATCTACACAGAATCACATGCGCTTGGTGTTTCTGCTTCACCATTAAACCATCCTTCCAATCAGCCTCCTTGTTCCAAATGTCTTTCTTCCCACTTGAAACTGAATCCAGATGGACATTACTTCCAACAGTTTGGCACCCAAAGATGGGACTTCAAGCTAACCTAGGACCAATGGACCTGGCCCAGGTAAGTCTCTCTTGCCAGCAGCAGACCCATTGGGTGAGTTTTCCTGGACCTTTGGCCATTTGGAAGAAAGGTCTTAAATGGGTTTTGAGTGTTGAACTCAAAGGCTGCTTGGAAAGAATGTGAGTACCTCTAAATTTTAATTTTATAGCCCAGAAAACCATGGGAAATGTGTGTGTGCATTTGTGCGTGTGAGCGAGGGGATCCTTCTCCTAATCATAGCTGGATCTTGCTTCCTCTCTACGTTTCCTAACCACAGAAAGGCTCTGGTCTTCCAAACGAGTCTGGAGAGCATAGGGAGGGTTTGCCAGAGCACAGGACCTTCTGTTAGGGAAAGGAGAGAGTGTGTGTGAAAATGGAATGGAAAAGTGAATGAGAAAGTTAAACTGGAACAACCACCGGGGAAATCACAGAGCAAAAGCCCTGTAAGAGGAAGCAGCCCTTACCTCTGGAAGCAAGCAGAGATCCTTCAGGACTCTCCTGAGTCTGAAAACGGTGAGCGAGGAAAAAGCTGGTAAGAGGAGGTGTCCATACTCACTGTGGGGAGCAGTGGAGGAGGAAAACACCTCCTATCTTTGATAATATCTCCAGAAAGACTGGCCCATCATATCTACAAGACAAAAGGCCTTTAGTTTCAGGGTGATAGGATTAGCCCACATTCAAGATCCAAACCAGGACAAAGCCATTAAGCCATAATCGGAATTGCCCAACACCCTTTCTGAACACAACCCTCTTCATTACATCATCACCCAGCAAGATTCAACCAAGCCTGGTACACAGAGAGCCTACTAGGTTAGCTGGACCTCCGCATAGCCCCCTGGGAGTCTGACAACCAATAGGATACATTTCTTGCACAGGAACAGGAAGCTCTAGGACAAGGCCCAAGAGAGGGTATAAATATATCTCTCCACTCCATGTGTTCAGCTGTACCAGGACCATGTTCTTAATGGTTCTATTCCATTAAACCATCCTTCCAAGCAGCTTCCATGTTTCCAGTGTCTTTCTTCCCACTTGGAACTGAACCCAGAAGGGCATGTCTTCCAACATCTTCAAGGTAGACTGCTTTGGAACAGTCAAGTACTGACTAGCTGGGCCAAGAGATACCATAACCAAGGTGGCTTTTCCACTATTTTTCTACTATTAGTAGGAAGCCGAGATTAAAATATTCTTTATTCTTAATATTAAAAAGAGGCAGGATAAAATATTTCCCCCAAGGAAAAATGGAGAAAAATCTTAACAAAGGCAGAAAGCAGTCCCAGCCTTCCTGCCATAGGAAAAAAAGCTCCAAACTAAGAAGCTTGAAGAGGCTGACTTTTAGGAATGCAGATTTTGTATCCATTCAGAAAGACTGGGCCAATCTATTCATAAACAAAATGCCTTCAGCCACAGCTCCAGCTGATGGCATTAAGAATTTACATTCCCCAACCCAATTTCTAAGGACAGGATATGACCTTTAGCGCATAATAGAATTAGCCCACCACCATTGGAATAGTAAAAGACACAACCCTCTGCCTGGAGCATCTCAATCGAAAACCCCAGAACCCTATAAAGTTCCATCTATTTCCATCCACCCCAGAAACTTTGCCCCACCAAGTGCCTTTGCTGCAGACCCGGGTCAGTGGGAGGGCAGCGGCAGAGTTTCAGCCGCTTCTCGGGCCTCCGTAGCTTCCACAGTTCCCACTGGAGCACCAAGGGTAGCAGCGGCAGAGACACTCACTCGGCTCTTCTCACGCCCAACCAGCCACTCGGAATTAAACTAAAACGCACCGCGCGGCACTCCCAGGTACCTCAAAATGTTTTTTTCCCCTGTTGTTGTGGGGATGGGGACGGGAAAAACGGGAGTGACTCAGATGCTGTTGTTGGAGACAGCACTGGCGAGAGAGGTGCCAGTGCTGGTGGGAACCATGGAAGCTACGGAGGCCTGAGAAGTGCCTGAAATGCTGCCGGCGGACATCCACACTGACGCCGCCCACCCGCTGACCTGAGTCTGCAGCAAAGGTGCTTGGTGGGGATAGGGAGCCCCCTGCGCTCCACCATGATTGGCTATTAGGAATGGCTGCTGACGAGGCATGGTTGCCCATGGGGTGCTTCTAATGGCCCCTCCCCCATTTCACATGTTTTAAAATAGGCCTAAATTTGGGGGGAGGGGCTTAATTTCATTTTATGCCTAGGAAACATGCTGGGACTTCCTATTGTAGGGGCGTGTTATTGGAGAAACGCACTAGATGGGCTGGGGCCAGTCAGAGGTGGTATTTGCTGGTTCTCTCAACTATTCAAAATTTCTGTTCCCAGATCTCCAGAACTGGTCAGAACCTGCTCAACACCACCTCTGTATAAAACATGCTTTTTTGTTGTCTTAGACTAGGGTTGTCAAACTCAATTTCATTGAGGGCCACATCGGGGTCATGGTTGACTTCAGGGTGCCAGGGTGGGCATGGCCAGCTCTCACTGCTGCTGTCCTCACTCTCCTTGTCCAGGCTGCTCATGGTGTGTGCAGAAGGGCAAAGTGTGGGGGGTCAGAGGGAGGCCCACCCTCTCTCCTTGTGAGGAGATCCAGCTTTGTAACCAAAGCATTCTCGGTGATAGAATGGGAGACCACCAGGAGAGGACAAGGCGATGGCAAAGGCAGCAGGGCTGCTGGTGGCCAAGTGCTAAGGCAGGATTTACCTCAAAGCCTCACTCCCTCTCATGATAATCTTCCTTCCTTCCTTTTTCTTTTTCTTCTTTTTTCCTTCCCTCTTCCTTCTCTTTTCTTTCTTCCCTTCTTTCCTTCCTTTTCTTTATCTTCCCTGTCCCTTCTTGGATGCTCAAATTGCAAAAGGAGAAACATTTCTCAGTGCTTCCTCGTCTTGTGATCAAATGCTTGTAGTTTGTGGCCACTTAAAAGGCTGAGAACAAAGCAGGCTCAGTTTATCCCATGCTTCGTTGGGGCATTCACAGACAACAGTACAGCAAAACTGTCAAAATAATGATTCTGATAGCAGCTGTGAGGCCACAATTTATCCTCTAACTTTATTTAGAATCGTTAATATTTTTCTCAGCCAGTTCCCACTACAGCAGCCCCTTTGAATCCTTCTTAAAAATCAGAGCCAAGTTTTTGTGCAGTCATTTTCACCGCTATTGGAAAGCAAAATACTCTCGCGCTGTTTTAACAATTTATCTGTTTGTTAGCCTTGCCATTCTATGGAAATTGTATTTCAGTAACACGTGCTTTTTCGAAGAGTAACACAGGCTTTGCCCCCACTTTAAATCAAAAACATATTAGTAGAATTAAAAGTTGTACAGTAAAAGATTTCTGCCCTTTCCCACTGGAAGAATATTTATGTAAGTTCACAAGTTTTCCTCCCTTACTGGAACACAGACATTGTTTCATCTGGCCAGTTAATCATTTTTATGCCCATCCCTCAGTTTCAGAGAGGAGGCAAGTAGTCAAGTTTATATTTGCTAAAAATAAACTTGTCGACTGGCTGGATCCTTCCACATGAAAATGTAAACAATTGTCAACTCTTTGGGGAAAACTAGATGTGGTTTTCTCTCTCTCTCTCACGCACACACATACACACACACACTTTTTTCATAATTGGGACAGATCCCTTACACTTCTGGGAAATGAGATTTCTGTTTATTTAAGTATTAAAAGATTCTGATTAGCATTGCAGTGAAGATTTTTAAGCCAGGGTGCGCTCACTGCATTCCAGCTTGAATGCCTGAAGGCAACGTTCACAAGATACATAAATGAAACGGCTGGGCATACACTTTTCACCTTCTCACTCACAGATGGGGAATTCTTTTACATTACAGCCGTCATGATGCAGCAATTTACTTCTTTATACATTTGTATGTGTAAGTCAAATACGTTTTTTCTGAACTTCAACAACAATATGTTCAGCAGGGTGAAAAGCTCCAGTAATAGTGAATATTGACACCATTGGGGTGTGTGTGTGTGTGTGATTACATTGTCATGATTGTTGTTCTTTCTCTTTCACTAATAATTTGGGAAAGCCGTACATAATAATCCACTGGATTCAATATCAAATACATCTGGGGAAGTATTTGTTGCTCCCACAGCTTCCCAAGGTAGCAATCACCAGTAATATGGAAGCTCTATTTTTGTTTTGACATCTGAACTAATAAAATACTTGTATCTTGTGGGCTTAACAGTCCCCATCCTACCCCCAAAAATTGCTTTGTTCCTTTCTATAATGTCACTGTACCATGCTATTGCTCTAGGACAACAATATTTTTTTTAATTAAAAAGGAAAATGGTATGACAAACATTTGTCACACATCTGTTAGAAGTGATGAATGAAAGGCTTTCCTGAAACTTCAGAATCAACTACTAATGAGTCAGGCATGTATATATTTTCTCAACTTGTAACGTAACTGAAAAAGTAATCAATTATTTGTCCAGAATTTTTTTTTGTCTGTGGTTCAAAATAGGTAAGAATATGTTAGCTTTATTATTAATACTAATTATTTGACTGATATCTGTTGCAGGAGATAATTCAAGCAGTCGTAAGCTCTTCTAAATTTGTGTGGCAAAACAAAAGGACAAAAATAAGAAAGAAATGTGTTGAATGGGCTCACTAGTGAAAATATGTCCTTGATAAAAGAACTATTTAAGATACATTGGATTTGTGGGCCATAAATTATATCTGTTCGGCACTTGAAATACTGATGTACCTTTTATCACAAAGCTAACAAGTGTTTGAAGTATTGAATATATGAAGCAACTCCTCTAACTTTGTATAGCTTACTCTGCCACCTGTTTTGTGATCACTTCTTACATTCTTATTTATCATGCTAGCAGGAGGATAAAAAGAAAAAGATAAAGAAGTCTCCAGGAGACAAGATATAGTAGTGAAAGTCTGTCACTTGTCAATTTTCAAAAGTCAAAGCCTGATAAGCAATTACAAAAAAAATGCTTAAAATCCCGAAGGTGAATCTTGCCTATTTTTATTCCAACTAATTAGAAGGAAGCTGAAGACAACACTAAAAATCAGTATGAAGCAGTTGAGCACATATTTTTGATTAAAGTAAATTTAAGATGAGTGTGTTGGAAACTAAGTTATACCTATGAAGGAAGCCAAAGAGAATTTTAAGAAGACTAGCAATTTATTCAAGGTGATGAATGGTTTGTACAACTTTAGTTATTGTGAATAGTTAAAGCTTTTCTTACTTGTCTTCAGTCCATATTTTTTGGGTTCAGTCTGTGTTCTCAACGGAAAAATATGTGTCAGCGTTCCAACCAAACTCTCCATCTCAATTCAGCACTCCGAGACAAAGTCCATCCAAGCAAGAATTTATTAGAGAAGTCATATTGGCACATCTGGAAAAACCCGGATCTGAAATACTGCGTTTTCCCCTGCTGAATTAAACTCACATCCAAACCCCTTACTGATCTCCCTCAAGTCACACTCCAATCCACCTCCACCCTGAACTCCCGCCAAGTCTGGTCACACCCCTCCAACCTCCAGCTCCTCGGCCTTGAGCTTTGGTGAAAGAAGGTTGTTGTGGTTATCCTCCCTTGTCACTTTACTTTCATTCCCAAGGTTGCCCATTCTCCCTTGTGACAGCCCCAAATCTGGTTCAAGATGGATGGGGGCGTTGACCACGTGTCTCTCAGAATCCAGTTATCTTCAGTATTCCAACTTAGATGGTTTGCAGTAGAAGTGATAGTGATAGTGCAGGGAAGTCTCAGTAGACGTCTTGCTATCAACAGGAGCTTACACATCAAGGACACAGTTGCAATCCTTTCATTGAACTGATTGTCTTTCTACACAGATAGTCCTCAAGTTACAACAGTTCATTTAGTGACTGTTTACAGTTACAACAGCGCTAAAAGTGTGACTGACAACCATTTTTCACAGTTACGACTTTTGCAGCATCCCCATGATCATGTGATCAAAATTCAGATGCTTGGCAACTGGTTCATATGTATTACTGTTGCTCTGCCCCAAGGTTGCGAGGTCCTCTTTTGTGACCTTTTGACAAGCAAAATGAAATGGGGAAGCCAGATGCACTTAACAGCTGCGCTACTCACTTTTCAACGGCAGCAATTCACTTAACAACTGTGACCAGAAAGATTGTAAAGTGGGACAAAACTCATTTAACAAATGTCTCATTTGACAACAGAAATTTGGGGCTCAGTTGTGGTCATAAGCCAAGGACTACCTGTATATGACAAGTATTATCTATTGTAATCCTTTTGATAGATATCCAAAAATCACAATATTTAAATACTCCAAAACTATAGGAGTCAAAAAATCCAAGGATGTGCAATGAAAATGTTCAGAATTCTAATTTAGCCTGGCCTGCTAGATGGTATTTAAGAAACACAGCTGGAAGACATAAGTTTGTGTAAGGTTTAAATCTATTTCAATCATCCATTTGTAAAATTATGCCCTTTCCAGAGAAAGAATAGAATAGAATAGAATAGAATAGAATAGAATAGAAAATAGAAAATAGAAAAGAAAAGAAAAGAAAAGAAAAGAAAAGAAAATGGAATGGAATGGAATAGAATAGAAATTATGGAATAGAATGGAATGGAATGGAAGAATGGGATGGGACGGAAGAATGGGATGGGATGGGATGGGATGGAATGGAATGGAATAGAATAGAGTAGAATAGAATAGAATAGAATAGAATAGAATAGAATAGAATAGAATAGAATAGAATAGAATAGAATATTCTTTATTGGCCAAGAGTAATTGAACAAACAAGGAATTTGTCTCCTTGTTAAGATTGTCTCTGAATAAGTTTGCAGTGTACATACAAACAAAAATGTAATATAATTATAAGAAACCAATAATAGAAGGTGATAGGAAAGATGAGAAAGGTAATAGCAATACAGCCTTACTAGATAATGCATATAATAACTCTTGCAGTTTGCTGTGTCTTCCACCACTGCAATTGTAATAGAGACACATACTTTGCACAAGTATAACACATGTTCACTGAACATCAAGTAATTCTAATGATATGATAATGTCCTATTTTTAGGTTAGACCGACGCACATGATTTCCTTTTGGAGTTTCAGAGTCACTCTATTCCTCAACATGGTCTCATGACCCACATGGTATATATTGTAGAATAGAATAATAATAGAATTGGAAGGGATCATGGAGATCTTCTAGTCCAACCCCCACGCCCTGCTCAAGAAGGAGACCCTATACCATTTCAGATGAATGATTGTCTGGCCTCCAGTGATGGAACACCCACAACTTCTGAAGACAAGTTTTTCCATTGGTTGATTGTTCTCACCATTAGGACATTTCTCCGTAGTTCTAGGTTGCTTCTCTCCTTGGTTATTTTCCATCCATTTTTTCTCCTCTTACCTTTGGTACTTTGGAAAATAGTTGGACCACCTCTTCTTTGTAGAGCCCCTCAAATATTGTAACACTGTTATCCCACCATGTCTCCCACTAAGATTCCAAGATCCCTCTCACAGCTACTGCTATTAAGCCTGGTTTCAACCAGTCTATATGTGTACTTTTGGTTTTTCTTGCCTAAGTGTAGGACTTTACTTTTCTTCACATTGAATTTATTTTTGTTAGATAGGGCCCAGCGTTCACGTCTATCAAGATCCATCTCGATGTTGAGCCTATTATCTAGGGTGTTGGCTATTCCTGCCAGCTTAGTATCATCTGCAAATTTGATAAGTTCCCCTTCTATTCTCTCATCTAAGTTATTTATGAAAATATTGAAGAGTAGTGTGCCTAAGACCCCACTGCTTATTTCGCTCCATGTAGACGGAGTGCCATTAAGGACTATTAGTTGAATATGGTTTGTCAGCCAGTTTTAAATCCATCTGATGGTAATGCTATCCCACTTTTTTCTTGCTTCTTTTTTCTTGCTTCTTCTTTATCAAGAAGTAAGTTGTGGTCTCTTTTGTTGAATGTCTTGCTGAAGTCTAAGTATCCTATGTCCACAGTATTTCACTGGTCTGCTAATTTAGTCACTGTCAGCCTTCAAGATTTCTTTCCTTTGCTTTGCATCTTTCAGCTGTCATAAGTAATGCGGGGGAAGAAGGGTGAAATAGTTATGGGAAGTGAGCTGGAGGTTTCAGAATAAACTGTATAAGTTGAGGCGAAAGTTTCTTGTTTATGCTTCTTTCTTATGCTATGCGCAAGCACACCTCTTTATCAAAATATGTCAAGGTCAACGGACAGAGGTCACATCACCACCTGAAGATGCCCACATGATGTTACATACAACTTTTAATTGGATGGAAAGTTTGGATTATTGTGGGTGGGAATGATGCCATCATTTTGTATATGTGATTTACGCGCTCATTTTCTCAGAGTCAGAATTCCTTTGGTGCTACCACTTAATTTCCAGTAAAAGATATCTTTTCTCTAATTAATAGAATCTAAGTATTTCTTTCTTGGATTTTGAATGGAGCACCAGCTGACATTATTCTGAATCTCAGTTTGCCAGCCCACCCAGAGAATTAATATTTTTTCTTCCGAGGGGGTCTGAAAACAATGTCTAATCCAGTCAGCAATCAAAAAGACCTGGGAGCAGCAGGAAGGCCAATTTCCCTGCTGTTAGATGCTGCAGGTGAAGCTGAGCTGTTTGCAGAGCTACATCTTGATGAGAAACCAGCCGTAAAGCCTAAATGGTCTCTGGGAGTCAGCTGGAAAGATCCGGAGGAAGAAACCCCTCCAGGAGTGACCACTACTCGACGGCGTAGCAGAGAGGAACCATAGCAAGAGGATGAAAGAAGGAATCTTTTATTAGCTCAAGCCTTACATCTTCTGAATGAAGCTGTCGAAGGAACTCATGCTGATCAAAGGTATGAGAGAGAAAAGGGGGAGGCAGTCCCAGCTATGAGAGCCCAAGTAGCTGCCCTCGTAAATCAACCTGGGCCAGCGCAACTGGTGGCCGCAGCCCAGGGCCCCCCAGCAGGGGGAGCAATTGCCTGAAGGCGTCAAACTCCAAAGGTGCCTCCATTGGAAGTTAAATATGGAGGGGATCCCAAGGAGTTAGGATTCTTCCTGGGCTCAAGCCCACAGCATTTCATTGGTCTACTAGTTTAGTCACTTTGTCAAAGGATGAAATAAAATTGGCTTAACAAACCTGTGCTGGCTACTAGTTATAACTGTATTTGTTTCTAGATGTTAGCAGATCTGGGTTGTTTTGTTATTTTTGCCATTATATTACCAGGGATTGATGTTAGGCTGATTGGTCTATAACGGTGGTGGCTAACCATTGTTGGCTCCCGTGCCGATAATTGCGCGTGCACTCATGCACTCATGCTCGTGCCTGCACATGTGATCCCCCCACCGTGCACCATGTGTCTATGCCTGCGTGTGTGATTCCCTCATCGCATGCCTGCACCTGTGCATGTGATTCCCCTGCCATACGCCGTGCACCTCTGCGCCTGCGAGCACGATCTCCCCGTGCACCATCTGCGCAACCGTGTGCAATCCTCCCATGCGCCATCCTTCTGTGCATGCACGCACGAACCCCATGCATTGCGCATCTCTGTGCATGCATGCGTGACCTCCTCATGTGCACTGCACATGTCTGCGCATGTGCATGTGTCTCCCATGCACCCCCTCCTGTGCATGCATACCAGATAGTTATTTTATTTATTTTGTTTGTCAATTGCTTACAAGATAATAGGTATAAGTAAAAACATAGTTATTGAATACATGGGTACATATAAGAAAAATAAAAATAAAAGAAACAATAGGACAGGGACGGTGGGCATGTTGGTGTGCTTATGTACGCCCCCGAGAGACCTCTTAGGAAAGGGGTGAGGTCAATAGTAGACAGTCTAAGGTTAAAATTTTGAAGGTTTGGGGAAGAAACCACAGAGCCAGGTAGAGTAATCCAGACAATGACCACTCTGTTGCTGAAGTCATATTTCCTGCAATCAAGTTTGGTGCGGATAACCTTGAGTTTGTATCTATTGTTTGCTCTTGTGTTGTTATGGTTGAAGCTGAAGTATTCATTGACAGGTAGGACATTGCAATGTATGATTTTATATACTATACTTAGATCAGATCGGAGGCGGCGTAGTTGTAAGTTTTCTAGGATACCCAAAAATCAGCTGTCAGGCGACACAGCGGAGCTCTTCTGGGCGAACTCTCATGTGCCGGCAGAAGTGGCTCAGCATGTCACTTCCAGCACGTCTGCCATAGGTTCCCCAACATGGGTCTAGAATTTCCTGGGTCTATTTCCCCCTCCCACCTTTTTAAAAAAAAGACGGGAAATACATGAGCCCTTTTCCACTCCTCTGGTAATTCCCCATTTGTTCCAGCATTTTTGAAGGATGTGATACAGTGGTTCTGAGATGACATCTCCCAGCTTCTTTAGAACTCTGGGGTGTAATTCATCCGATCCTGGGATTTGTGTTCATCAAGATCAGACAGATGTTCTCTTCCCATTTTTTTTTCTTATTTTAACTTTTATTTCTAGTTTGTCTAAAACATTTCTAAAACATGCAATTGATTATGCTTAATTTTGGTTTCATGATTACATTTTTTTTTTGGTTTGCACTCTTCTTTCAATACTGGCATCAATCTTTGTTGCAGGTTTGTCTTGATATATTCTCATTGTTAGATCAACATATAATATTAGTACAATATATAATATAAGTCTCCTATTTAGAGGACTATCTTTTGGCCTGTTGAACTCATAAGTTGGCACTCAGATGTATCTAAGAATTTTATGTTTTTTTAAAGGAACAATAAAGCAGAACTGATTTCCTGTTGCTTTTTCTCAGGGTTGAAAAGTTTCATAGTCTTTTCCCCATTGTGGATTATTTTATTTGTTTAATCATATTTACATAGCCATCAGTCTTACAAAATGTGACTTTGGGTGGCACACAATAAAAAAATAGACCAGAAAATAAAGAACATTTCAAGAATTCTACAGTTTAAAAAAACAAAACAATAATGTTATAGGCAGTGCAGCCTGAGAACCCTCTGGTTCCTGCTTTAACAGTTTAGTGTTTATGTTGATGATGTATTCATATCAATTCCCAAATATTTTATTTCTTTTAAAAATAGTATTTGCTTATTCTTAATGCATCAACCATAAAATCACTATCAAATCTCTATGCAAAAGCCTCCAAATCTAGCCTTAGATTTGGAGGGTTTTCTATATTTTCTATAGTAAATATGGGTACGAAAAACAGTCTTTTATATATCCAGATTCTAACATGTTTGTATCCTTTCCAGCCTTTTTTCAGATCCAACAAACCTCCCTCCCAACTGCATTGCTAAATTTATGTACTATGGCTGCCAAAATTAATTGCGTGGTTTCCAACTATGTAAATTACCAGAATCACTGGGCCTCTCACTGAATTAAAATATATATATAAAATGTGGTCCGTGACATTAACAGGTTGTCCATCTGCATATATCTAAAACAGCCCACATTTCCATTTTAGAAATGACAATAAATAATTTAAGAAAACTGGTGAGGTGACTAAGCGGAAGCGTTCCAGAATGGATGAAGGAAGAAAAATGAACAGAGAAAAGGCATCTCCCACTTTTATTATACGTCTGAAATTCCAGGAAAGTAAATCTCTGAATATTAGTTTCTGTCATTCTGCTGGTGGGTTTTCCTGAAGTATTTGTCTCACCATTGTGGGAAACTGGATACTGTATTAAACAGAGCTTTGAACTGCTCCAACAGGATTTTTTTTTCTGGGTTTATATTGTTAGTGGAATAGCTACACTCCCGATAGCTGGATCTTATGAAGAATTGCACAAGGATGGACATATTTCCCAACAGGCCCAGTTAGTCCAGTCAATTGTAAGAGATGCCAGAAGGTAATAGTTTAGCAATACTTGGTTGGCTATGCATTGGCCCTAGACTAGAAGAGTCCTGTGAATCCACTGCAGTGTGGAATAGGTTCATATATGAGATGACATTTGTGTCTTGGAGCAACTCAGCTCTTTTGCTCTAATCAGGCATGTTTATCTGGATATATATTAAGAAAAATGTTTACAAATGCCATCTTGGCGTTAGCAGTCCTCATGGATAACCCTCTTTTCCGTTACAGTTCTCAAGACAATTAACTGAAGGCAGATACAGTAAAATGCCATCTGTGCTGCTAAATGAGGTTGACTGATTTGGATAGGAATAAATACGATTGTCAAAATATTTTAATGAAGCATCCACAATTTGAAATACATAAATTGATGTTAAGCATTGAAAAGTGCTGGGGAACTTGGGAGAAGGTGTTGAGTGCGCCCAAGGATCTGCAAGGATCTCATCTGCCCTGTAAAACGAAGTAACATAAAATATGGAATTAAAAAATTGCTGCTTTGGAAAATTCTCCTATCTCTCCCACCCTCTCTCTTTCTCTCTCTGTGTATGTGTGTCAGTGGTGGGATTCAAATTTTTTTACTACCGATTCTGTGGGCGTGGCTTGGTGGGCATGGCAGGGGAAGGATACTGTAAAATCTCCAGTCAGGGGTGGGATTTGCCAGTTCTCCAAGTTACTCAAAATTTCTGCTACCGGTTCTCCAGAACTGGTCAGAACCTGCTGAATACCACCTCTGGTTGGTGTGTGTGTGTGTGTATGTGTGTGTGTAAAATAAATGAAGAATAGAAACAGGAGAGAAATACATTCAGAAGTGTCACATTTTCAAAACAACATATCAATAATATCTCATTGCAATTCATGTTTCTTCAGCATAGAACTCAGTTCAAAAATGGAATACATTAATGAAAACAATATGTAAAAATACTAGCTAGAGTGAAAGTAATTGCCTGTTTCTCTGTTTATTTATTTATTCAATTTATATAGCTACTCACCTCTCATTCATTACTCTGGATTACTTACAGTTAAAATATAATCAGTACCAAACAACCAATAGATAAAGCAACTATAAAAACAATCAAAATGTTTAAATAATTAAAAACCATACAGTACAGTCACCAGATAAGCACAGTTATTCAAGAACAGAACAACCAGAAAAGGCCATGCTCCTCATCAGACATCATCTCTAGGGGATAACAAGACTGCCACTCCTGACTGGATGGGTAGATATCACTGTATGGTGTGTATGTGTATATATCCATTTGTTTATGAATCTGCATGTATGTACAGGTATGCAGCATGCTGAGATGTCCTTTCACTTTGATGAAGCTTCGGATAGAGTAACTAGTTGAAGCTAGTCTCCAAAGAAGCCCCACTTCATTTCTAGCGCTTCATCTAGGCAAGGCTGGATGGAAAATGGACATAAGTCATTTTTTGTCTTCCTCTCCCCTCTCTTAAACTTATGCAGAAATGGAATTAATCAAACTAAACATACAAAGACACTACAAACAACTTCCTTTGTTGTAAAACATGCCACTCTTAAATGGTCATTATTTTCTTTTTAAAAAGCTGTGTAGATGACTGCTGCCAAAATTCTTCTGACAAGCCGAAATACATCACAAAAACTTTGGCTGGCTAAGTACACCAGAAAAAAAAAAGTGAATAGTTCAAATATTCCTGGATGATATGCTTCAAACATTTGGAGTAAGCTTTCCCTTAGTATTGTCATTCATGTCATTTTTGAATTACAACAATTGAGAGTGGAATAAATAGTTTCCTGAACATCTCAATACCACTTAATATTTTGCATTTGCCATTATGAGACAATAACAATAAAATCGTATTTTCATTAGTCAACATCACTGGTATTATTATGATGCAAAATTCTAAGAATGATACATGCAGAAGGATTTGGGGAAATGAATATAACACCCATACAGAATATTTCTTCTCCTGCATTATTGGGAGCTGAATGCATGCAGATTTTATACAGCGAATGGCAAAAAAATTTATGCCCCAGGAAATCATTTCCTCTGTTGCTTTCTAAAGAACACAAAGGTCCATTACAGGGTTAGCTATTGTATCAAGTAATAAACTCTATAGTATACTGAATTCTGTATAGCACATTGAAATACTTGGGGAGAAAAGGTCTGAAATAAAAGGCAAACTTATTTTTCCTAGACTTGATTCTTGATTTAAAAAAATAATCACAACTTTTTTTCTGGAGAGTGGACCTCAGAGTATCCAGAAAAAAATGAGCTTTACAGAACATATTTCTTTTATAGACAATATTCAGCTACCAAAAAGCATCACTACACTCATTGATCTGATTATGTCCCAGACAACTAAAATTCTCAGCCTCATTAAAATTTAATACCTGCAGAACTACTATAACTTATAGCCAACTGATTTGAAATATAATTTTGAGAAGCAGCTAGAGATCTGAAAGAAACAATTACATTCTTACAATTTTCTTAAAAGTTCTTTGCATTGAGAAATGACAAACAAATATTAAAAATACCATGACAAAAGCATTTTATTTTTGGTAGTGCCACAGTCTTAGTAATTCCAAACAATTAGATATCTACAGGTGAAACTCAAAAAATTAGAATATTGTGCAAAAGTTCA
This sequence comes from Pseudonaja textilis, assembly GCF_049901715.1. NCBI lineage: Eukaryota > Metazoa > Chordata > Lepidosauria > Squamata > Elapidae > Pseudonaja > Pseudonaja textilis. The sequence goes on along the minus strand of NC_141995.1, from coordinate 61,532,552 downwards.
TTTATTTCAGTAATGCAACTTAAAAGGTAAAACTAATATATGAGATAGACTCATTACATGCAAAACAAGATAGTTCAAGCCATTATTTGTCATAATTGAGATGATGATGGCTTACAGCTCATGAAAACCCCAAATTCCACAATCTCAGAAAATTAGAATATTACATGCAATCAATAAAACAAGGATTGTACATAGAACAATACTGGACCTCTGAAAAGTGTAATCATGCATATGTACTCAGTACTTGATTTGGGCCCCTTTTGCAGCAATTACTGCCTCAGTGTGGCATAGCATGGAACTATCAGCCTGTTGGAAGGAAGCATGAAGTGCTCCAAAATCTCCTGGTAGTCGGCTGCGTTGACCCTGGACTTAATGAAGCCCAGTGGACCAACACCAGCAGATGATATGGCTCCCCAAATCAACACAGACTGGAAACTTCACACTGGACTTCAAGCATCCTGCACTGTGTGCCTCTCCATTCTTCTTCCAGACTCTGGGTCCTTGGTTTCCAAATGAGATGCAAAAGTTGCTCTCATCAGAAAAGAGGACTTTGGACCATTGAGCAACGGACCAGTTCTGTTTTTCTTTAGCCCAGGTAAGACGCTTCTGACGTTGTTTGTTGTTCAGGAGCGGCTTGACAAGAGGAATACACCATTTGAAGCCCATGTCCAAGGATCCATCTGTGTGTGGTGGCTCTTGATGCACTGACTCCAGCCTCAGTCCACTCCTTGTGAAAGTCCCCAACACTTTTGAATGGCCTTTTCCTGACAATCCTCTCCAGGCTGCAGTCATCCCAGCTGCTTGTGCACCTTTTTCTTCCACACTTTTCCCTTCCACATAACTTTCTCTTAATGTGCTTTGATATAGCACTTTGGGAACATCCAACTTCTTTTGCAATTACCTTTTGAGGCTTTCCCTCCTTATGGAGGGTGTCAATGATGGTTTTCTGCAGAAATGTCAGGTCAGCAGTCTTTCCCATGATTGTGATTCCTACTGAACCAGACCATTTAAAGGCTCAGGAACCCTTTGCAGGTGTTATGGTTTAATTAGCTAATTAGAGTGGGACACTTTGAGCCTAGAATATTGAACCTGTTCACAATATTATAATTTTCTGAGATTGTGAATTTGGGTTTATAATTATCTCAATTATGGCATATCACAGCTTGACCGATATTGCTTTGCATGTAATGAGTCTATCTCATATACTAGGTTCACCTTTTAAGTTGCATTACTGAAATAAATGAACTTTTGCACAATATTCTAATTTTTCGAGTTTCACCTGCATATAATTTTTCGAGTTTCACCTGCACGATATTCTAATTTTTCGAGTTTCACCTGGATTTTTCTTTTTCCATCATGCATTTGTTGTGGTTCTTTATCAAGAGCCTTTTCAATATAACCGTTATTGTGTTATGGCAAGAAATATACAAACTCTTTCAATTCCAAAAGAAGCATGCAATTCAGGATTTCTTAATCCCGTGGAGAAACATATGGCAGGATAGAGAGAGGAGGGAAGGAGAGGAAGTGAAGTTAGATGATTAACAACCCTACCCTCTAATTGCATTTCCTTAGAAAGTCTCTAAGCACAGTCCTTTGGTGAGATATTTGCCTGCAGATTTCTCAGGACTATAGAATTACAGGTTTAGTTATTTTCACCATATCATTAAATTGTTGGTTTCACAGCATGAAAATACTATGCTAAACCCTAACGGGAGAGAAGGAAATACAAAATATAATGATGCCCTGCAAGAAGTCTGCACTAAGGGTCTGAAAGAAGATGAGAGAAAGGCAAGGGCTCGGGGGAAGGATATCAAGGGCAATGAGCAGAGAGAAAGCTCATCAATTATTTTCTTTTCTGGAATCCTTTTTGAAATGTAATTCACAATCTTTCCAGGAAAAAGATTGTCCATATTAGGTCTACATTATTCAGCAGGCTTCATGTTATCTTTCAATTCAGAGTCTAAAAATATAGCATCAGAGATGACGCAGTATTTTTATGACTCAACACTTGCATAAACTCCTCCAGAGGGTCACATTGCACAGCCAATAACTGATTTTAGCTTTCTGTGGCTTTGGGTCTGAACCATTAGTTGTGCCAAAGAGGGGTGTGGAATAAATAGTTACACACTGTTAAAAAAAAATCAGTTAACTAGTTCTGCTAGGACATGTAATAGAATTAACTAGTTCTTGTAATTAAGACCCAAATCCACTATAATTCTTACCAAAGTGTGAGTGTATAATTCTCAAGTAACCTTAAGTACTAGGAGACTAATAATGCAATTCTGTAAGTTCTATTTTCTTCTAAAAATTAGCAGGTTAACAGAGTTGGAAGGACCTTGTGGGTCAACTAGTCCAACCCCTCCACCCAAGTAGGAGACCCTACACCATTTCTGACAAATGGCAGTCCAATCTCTTCTTGAATGTCTCAAGTGACTTAGCATCACCCATAACTTGTGGAGTACAGGTGAAACTCAAAAAATTAGAATATCGTGCAAAAGTTCATTTCTTTAAGGAATGCAACTTAAAAGGTGAAACTAATATATGAGATAGACTCATTACATGCAAAGCAAGATAGCAAAGCAAGCCGTGATGTGTCATAACTGAGTTGATTATGGCTTAAACAAACTTTTGTGCAATATTCTAATTTTTTGAGTTTCACCTGTAAAGTAGTCTAAAGTAGATTAAAAACTTCCAAACCGTGTTTTATGAAAACAAGATGTTGAGCAATTCCAAATGAAAGTAAGGAATAAATCAATTTAGCCTTTCTTTTTAATCTGTTTAAATACAGAATTCCGAAAGATTAAGCCCACCCACTCCACCCCACCCAGAAAACAATCATGGGGAATCACTTTGTGGGTTGGGGTTTTTTTTTCCATGTTTTTTTGGAGTTTTGTATTTTAATTTTCATTTGAATAAAATAAAAAATAGATAAAAATAAATCGACTTTTGTCTCGATTTAGTAGCTGATTTCACTAATATGAGATACGTGGGTACAATCTTTATGTAACCAGCCATAACTTCTCAATTGCTGATGCTCCTGATGACCTTGAAAGGATGAAAGACGTCACCCAGCAGCTTCCTATAGAAACCGAAAGAAAGAGAACTTTCCTACTATCGCTGGTTGAAATTGCCCACTAAAGAAGGAATGGCAACACTACAGAACAGTCCTTTCAATCCCCGGCCCTCTGAAGTGGTCTAGAAAGATACAATGCTCAATAGCGTCAACAACCATTCAGAAGTTCAAGAGGACAAGAACAAATGCATTACTCTCATCCAAATCTTGACACAGATACTGTACTGTTCGGTGTATAAGACACACTCCCCCCACGGGTGGGATTCTACCAGTTCGGACCAGTTCTATAGAACCAGATGTTACGATTCTGTGCAGTTCAGAGAACCGGCAAATCGCGCCACTGACTGGCCCCTCCCCCCGTCCTGTCAGATTTCTGCTTTCTAGCTAATCTAAATCGCTGTTGTACTGCTTTGCCTTCACCCGGGAGGCTTCCCTGAGGCCCAGTCAGGGGTGGTATTCAGGGGATTGGGGGGGTGGGGGAGATGTGGCCTGAGAGCAGAGCCGAACCTTCCTTAGGACTGAAGCTTCTATTTTTCAGTGCAGACTCAGGCAGCAGATTGCAGAAAGGTAGATCTCTGAGTGAATTTGTGATTCGGCAAGTAACTCAATCTGCTTTGCCTGATTTTGGATAAAAGTTGTTCTTTTTTAAAATAAAAAATTCAATATTTACATAAATATTTACAATATGTACATACAAGCCACGCCCAGCCAGTCACGTGACCACCAACCCACCCCCAGTTAGCAAGCCACACCTACCCAGTCACATGACCACCAAGCCACACCCACAAATTAGGCCATGCCCACAGAACTGGTTGTCAAGAAATTTGAATCCCACTCCTCCCCCCCCCAAAAAAAAGTGGGTGGAAATGTCTATGCATCTTATACAGAGAATATGGGCCCATGTCTGGCCTCCCAAAGCCTCCGCCATTCCCATTTTTTGCCCTCCCTGGCATCCAGAAGCACTTTGCAGGCCAAAAACGGCCGCTGGTTAGCCTTTTCAGCTTCCCCATTTGACATTTAGTAACTGAAAAAGCACTTTCTAAACTCTACATTGGAATTGTGCCCCTGTGTCTGACACGAGTGATAAGACCACGTAGCGAAAGACACGATCTAAAAAATATCTTGGGCTGTCTCTGGCATTGGGCCATCCTTTACAGGGTAGAATTTAGACCATCTTGGCCTCAAAGATCTACCACCGCTAACATGGCAATGAAGACTTTGGCAGAAGGTAAATCAGTAATGAAATCCAGAGACTGTATGCCGAGGGTGATGGTGGGGCATAGCCCTGCAGGCTTCTGACGGAGCGGTTTGGCGCTCCTGCACTTGTGGCAAGAAGTCACATATTCCCTGATGTCTGCAGCCATCCTAAGCCATCAAACGTCTCTTATAGTTCTATGCAGGGTTTTGAACATACAGTACAGTCCCTCTAAGCCCTGCCGTTTGATTATCATTGCAAAAGCTGCAGTACCTCTTCTGTGCACTGGGGGGCACTACTACTCTGCCTCTGGGTTTCAGAATACCTCCCTCCATTGCAAACAGGGCTACTCTCCTTGAGGTCCTCTATCCTGGCCCCTGAGAAGTAATCTCATTGTTGTTGCTGTCCCTTTTATCTTGGTGAACAAGTTCTGGTACAATTGGGCAGCTCCCAACCTCTCCGTGGGCTGGTGGTGATTGGTGAATCTGAACATTGGAAGTTTACAGGATTGTTGTTGGCTATGGAATCTGCTGAACAAGGAAATATGCTTATTTGTGAGAGAGCACATCTGGCATTAAACTCTTGGAGTCCGAGACATATGCATTGTAAAAATCAGAACATGAGAAGAATTGGCTCCATCTCACGTCTAGGCGAAAGCGGCTTGGTTTCTTGCAGGGTGGGTAAATTCTTGCCGTCAGTGTTGACCTCTATAGAAACGCTTGCACCTTCTAGGAAGAGTCTTCAGTGCTGGAATGCCGATTTAATGGCAAGGTGTTCCTTATTAAAGACGTCATAATTGCATTCTGGAGTTGTCGGGACCCTGGAAAAGAGGTTGCATGGATGAAAGCTGTCCTCTTCCCCCTCCCTCTTGTAAGAAAACAGCTCCAACGAGTTCATCTGAAGCGTCTGTCTGGACAAGGGCTGTCAAGGAAAAAGTTGCTTTAACTCTTTAAACGCTGTTTGGTGTGTTGTAGTTCCAGCAAATTGAACTTCCCTTCTGTTGGATCAATTGGATCGATGGTTTGGCTTTATGAACAATCCCTGGTCTAAATTTCCTGTAGAAATTAGCTAGCCCAGGAAGCATTGGACGCCTTCGGCTGTACAAGGGGCTTGTCGGTCAAAGACAGCTTGGACTGTCTGAAGGTTTCCTTTTGTGGAAATACGGTAATAAGTCTAGTTATATAGATATACTGTATAATGATAGCGGTTGCGATAGCAGAGATGGAGAAAGGTACAGCAATAGCAGTAGCACCTAGTGTCAGCTCTGCCATTTTCAGCTTAGATCCTCGCTGGCATCCTGCTATCAACGGCTATCAACTTTAGGGAGAAGGGGAAGGAGACTAAATGTACAAATGAGCATGTGTGGGGCATAAGTTTGGAGAAGAGGGAGTGGAGATGACAGCTCGACAGACATCAGAGGTGCAGGGAAACAGCCTATGCCATTCTCTGAGGCCATGAAGCTCGAGAATCTAATACGCATTGCTCCGAACATCTGAGCGTTTCTCAAAACACCTATACGGCTTGCCATTGGCTGGAGTCAAATCGGTCAAGGCGGAGGGGCAGGATGAAAGGGAAAAGTTTGTAATGTTTTGCATGGGAATTTTAGTCCTAGCCTGACTTTACCGCAGCCAGCAATCTTTAGTTTAAAGAACCTATCACTTCAGCAAAATCAAAACATTTGGTTTTTAACGTTGGCTTTCTTTTGAAACCTAAAATATTTTTTTCTACAAAAATACACAGGTTTTCTCTTCAACCCGTTACACGAGCGTTCACAATAATTGTCTCGTTGGAACCACTTGAATTAATTACTGCCCAAAATAGAAGCATTGCATAAAAAGTTCTTTTGTTGCATTCTGTGAGAAAAATCGATTACAAATGGCCCATGCAATTAACCACTCTCTGTCATTTTCTAAAGATTATAACACTTGACAATACTAATAATAACACAGATTCAAGGAAGGTCAAGTAAGGACATATCTTGTATGTCAGTTGAACTAAATAGGCCACAATTCTGCACTTACTGAGACCTCTGTTTTATTTTCAAATGTTGTACAGTAACTGCTGCTGCTGATGTAACTGAATTAGCAATGCCACTTTGCTTTCAGAAATTACAAAACGTTCTAAAGATAAAATAACATATTTAAAACATTACATAGACATCACCTATAAAAGGCATCACCTAGCAATATTTTCCCCAATTAATTTTAGTAATGAAAAGATAAGATAATATTTTATACACAATTAGAGGCTGCTGAAAATTAGGAATGCTCGTTTATTGTATGCTCATTTCCAAGGGCTATGGTTTATTTATCCAACATGACAGCCACAAGACCACACATATATATTTGGTAAATACAGATCAGTCCCTGACTTAGAACAGTTCCCTTAATGACTGTTAGAAGTTAAGTCACTGAAAAAAAGTCATTTATGACTGTTTTTCACACTTATAACCATTGCAGTGTCTGCATGGTTGGAAAAAATGACAAAAAAACATATAGACTTGAAACCAGAGATATTTTTATTGGGAATTTTACCTGAAATATATAGTAAAGACTTGGAATATCTGATTATAAATGTATTAACAGCGGCTAGGATTGTATTTGCCAAAAACTGGAAAAATGAGAAAACACCATCACAGGAGGAAATCATTAAGAAAATATTGGAATGTGCTGAAATGAGTAGATTGACATTTGAAATTAGAGAACAAGAGGACAAACAATTTTATAAAATTTGAGATCTATTCTATCAATGGTTAGACAATAAAATACAGTAATGAAATATGTAGACTTTTAGAAATTTTGTATATCTACAAAATGATTTTAGGATAGATTTGGGATGATAATATGAACTGTTATAAAACAAACTAAGTAAATTATGATTATCTTGTAAAACATGAATGAATAAAAGTATAGTCAAATGACTGATTAATAAATTAAATACTAAGGTATTTAATTTTTGATTGAAAATACGAGATTATATGTAATGTAATTGTAATTGAAGACTACAAAATGGAAGCACAAAACAATTTGTAAAGCAACCGGCACACTGCATGTACATATATGGAAGATGGTTTGATGTTTTTATGTTTTGTTTGTTTATGTTTGTTTTTAAAAACCAATAAAAACTTTAAAAAAATAATAATCAGTTGAGTAGGCGTGGCTGGGTGGTCACATGACTGGGTGGGCGTGACATGGGACTCGTGTGGTGCTAAGGCAGGCCTTCCCTGAGACTCTCCCTCCCTCTCATTATGCGGGTAATCCTTCAGTTACAAATGTAACCTGGGGATTTGACTGAATCACGTTAAATGAACGTGATCACTCCGTATTTTCCCCAATGCATTTGTTAATTGAATGCACATGAGGTATCTCAGCCTGGGGAACAGCGTATGGGACCAAGTGCTGCAGCGGGCCATCCAAGGCTTCGCCCAATCCAATCTGGGGTCTCCATGATGGGGACAACTTTGCTAGCATCCCAAATCCCACTTAGTCTTTCCCACCCCATTTCCCGTGGAATACTTATGTTTTGAAGATCTCCACAGGTCCAGAAGAGGCTGACCCACTGGCAGAGAAGCCAAAGTGTTTTATTCAACTGGTGGCAAAGCTGTAAGAATGTGAAAGCTAAGGAAGCTTTCTGAGAAAAGACTTTTGCTTAGGGACACATGGCCAGCGGGGCCTCCTGCTTTAGGACAGCTTCAGGGATTGAAGTAGCAACAGCAGCCAATCAACAAGGCGTTTGCTTCCTTTGTCTCACTGGGCTGAACTGCGAGACGTTGATTGACTGGCACACCCCAATTCCTGAACTAGCGATTTAGTAGCATGCAGGAGGCTGATCCATGGCAGAGAAGCTGGTCTTTTATTCAAATGGGAAAAGCTATTTTCCTCACTTTTTACAGCTTCATCGGCTTCTGACTTTGGCTTCTTCCGCCACGAGGTTCAGCCTCTTCTGCAGGTCTTTGAAAAGTAAGTATAGTAAAGGCATGGGAAATGGGCAGGAATAAGTGGATTGGGCCCATAGAGGCTCCATTTTGGCCTGTAACAGGCTGGGGAAGGCCTCCAGAGGCCTGAATGGGGCAAGGCTGCAGCTGGTTTGCAAACTGAGCAAACAGTTAACACCTGGTTCTAGAGACGCGGTGCAAACTGGCTGAATCCCATCACTGATACGGATCATCAGTTTGATTTGACAGACAGCAGCCTAATATGTTGTCTATTTAAAAAGCAATGATGAACTCCATGAAATATTTATTTGATGTATAATTTATATTACCACACCCCAGCAAACATGCGATAATATTATGACTTCTGTTTTCCATTTGAACCATCCAAATCTTAATTCCTAAACTTTATAGAGAGAGTGAAATAAAAGTATAGTCTTTGTAGCCCTTAGTAAAATAAGAAAATTTCTCCTACTCCTTTTAATCTATATAAACTCTTTGAAAAATCCAGTTTGTACTAAACTCATTTTTTTTCCTTAGAAACAGCCCTTGATTCAGCATTAAGCAAATACAGTAAAGTAAATTTAACAATCAATATTATAGATAAATTCTACAGCACCTATAAAATAAAACAGAAAAGGAAATTCACTTTAAAAAAAACCCTAGAAAACAGAATGTTCTGTAATTCTTTATAAATTTGTCTTTCTCTATGATATAGAAAATTCATATCTGACTGTTCAATTGATATAAAATAAATGAAGTCACCTACACAAAGGTAAGACTTCTAAATATGTAGATTTCTGTTCAGCTTTCGGAGAAAACTGCATAACAGGTACATGTGAGTATTAAAAGCAATACTAGGTACAGCTTCAAACAGTTTGTTTCTATTCTCATTTTGCTATGTATAAATCGGTACATATGCTTTGCTTAAAACTTTGTTTAATTTGAATACTAAAACATTTCTTAAGTTTTAGGATTCCCCCATTATGATTTCGATTGACTGTTAAAGAGTTTAAGTTGTAGTTTAATGGCTAGTTTTAAAAACAGAGTTGTTTTCCCCCTCAATTTTATTAAAATTGATTAAAATGTTATGACTCCCATCAAATTACTGTATCTGATGAGCATTACAGATATTTGGTAAATGCTATAAAGTGCACGAATAAAAATTAATTCAATTATCACGGTTATTGACCATATTTTGCCATCAATTTTTCATTTACTTATCATTGCTGTCAAGAGGAAGCTACTAAAACATTGATGGCAAATTGCAAAGCAGTGTGCTATGTTCTATTTTAAACACAGAACAAAGAAAGATTTGCTGGATTAAAATCCTGGGAGGTAAACTGAAATGCCCCTTCCTTCAGAATGTCATATAAAGACAGAGGACAAATCAAATTACAATCGAAATACATTCTGACAGCAGTCCCAAGAGTTTTGAGCCAAAAAAACAAACAAAAGAACCAACAATATTAGAAGCACAATGCTCTAATGTTTCAAGTAAAGTGTGCAAAAGGTCTTAAGAATAATAGCATATTTTCTTCTTGTCTGTTTTTGCTATTACAAAACAGTTTCTTACAGACGGAAAGCCTCATTTGCTTCCTTTATAGCAGAATGAATTGTTTTCTCCTCTTAAACATAGCTAATCATTCTTATTTGGTTCAACTGTCTTAAAAGTTTCCAGAATCTATGTGGAGAGGAGACAGGAACTAGCAAAATATTATACAGCTCTTTGGGCTTTTCTCCTGTCACAAAGAATAATAGCGCCATTTATTTTACAGCTACTGTTAAATAAGCTTTAACAAGAAACAGAAAATGTAGCATGCTTCTTAAATTGCCAAGAACAAAGATGAAAATTTCAGCCCTAACTACTTTCTGAGTTAGCGCCTGGTCTCAGTGCGGACTTCGCTAGTTGTTTGATTAAGCCTTGAATTGTTTATTTCTGATATCTATATCATTCAGCATAAATGTAATTGCCATGTTTGCCAGCTCACATGCACCAAACAGATGGAATCTAATACTTTGTTCATTTTGAATTCCACTCTCCAATCCCTTTCCAGAACAGTGAACAAAGCTGATTGAACAGGGATATCACTAGCTGACATATTTAGCCATTCAGTTTATTAAAAAAAAATACCCTGTTTTAGAGGCACCAGGATTATTCCTTCTCAGGAATTAGAATCCCAACTAATGCACTGTTTTTCTAAAAGCTTTTTTTTGAAAAGAAGATAATTCTTAGTCTCAGGAAGCTGGAAAAATGACAAAAACAAAGCTTCAAGTCTGGCTTCTACAAAGCGTTCTTTTAACAGCGTCTGATTATATTGCTTAATTTGGATATTAAGAGCCTGAATTTTGATCCTGTGACCACGGGGATGCTGCGACCATTGTAAATATGAAAACGTTCGCAAGTCACTTTTTTCAGTATGTTTGCAACTTTGAATGGTTATTAAATGAACGGTTGTAAGTCAAGGACTACCTGTAATTTCTCATGTGTGCAATAGATGCTTTGGGGGATTATTATAGTCTCACAAACACATTCTACGAATATTTGTGCATGACAAAGAAAATCAAACCCTTTCATGTTTAAAAGGCAAAAGGCAAGATTTTAACGATTTAAAATGTGCTCATTAAAAAGTAAATACTCATACCAGATTTCACCAGGGGTGGGATTCAAATAATTTAACAACCGGTTCGCCCATGATCAGGTGGGCCGTCATGAGACACATAGCCCAATCCCATCCTCCAGCTTTGTTGCACATATGGGACGAGTCTCCCGCGACAGCCAACCTGACTCTGGGTGAGCCAGTTGTTAAATTGCCACCATCAACACCACTATCAAAGTGGATCCTGGGCTCTGCGCTACAATGGAGAAATGAGGAATGGAGAGGTCTTTCTTCTCCCTCCTCCTCCTCCTTCCCTCGTGCCAGCCACCCCGTTTCCCGTTTTCTCCATTGCAGTGCAGCGCGGCACTGCAGAGCTTGTCCCTCCCACCACTGCCCAGATGCCTTCACTTCCCCTAAGCTTTTCTTTGCCTCTCTGATTTTCAGCTTAGCCGTGTTTCTCCGTTGCATTTCTTGCCATCGTGTGGAGGCAAACAAGTTGGTGAGGCTAAAAAAGGAAAGTTCAATCAATCAACTCCAACTTCACGAGATCTTTTTTTGGGTGTGAGAAGTTGGAATTGGATTGATTGAACTTTCTTTTTTTTTTTTTTAGTCCCATAAACGTTTGTTTCCCTGAACACGAGGGTGAGAAACGTTACGGAGAAATGTCACAGAGCTGGAAATCAGGTAGGGAAACAAATGCTTGGGGAAAGTGAGGGCATCTGTGTGCCAAGCACTGAAATGAGCCGCTCTTTCTCCAGCAGCTGCCCAGGCCTGCCAAGGGAAGGCTGGCATCAACCAGCACTTAAACATGGCGGCATTCCAGCTCTGGCCAGGAAGGGGCCACTGGCATGGTTGCTGCAGGCAGGACGCCCACTCTCTTTAGCACCGTTCCCAATCGTCTGGTGCTCCACTGCCACTTTGGCCCCGGGTTGCCGCCTTATGCGAAGGCCCTGCCTGAGACAGTTTTCACCCGAGTGATGTGATCAAAGGTTTCTATTGCTCCTCTCTTGGACTTTTGGGGAGGGTTCCCCCCGGCCTGGAAGGACGTTGAATGACAACCAGACATATTCCAGAAAAGAGATTTTCCAGAACACATCTAACCAGTTCATAGAACTGAACAAAAAAATTAGGCACCGGTTCTGCCGAACCAGTTGAACTGAATGAATCTCACCACTGGATTTTACCCCTAACAGTATCAACTGCTTTTTTTCCTCTCTCTCTCCCTATAGCAATAGCACTTAGACTTATATACCGCTTTATAGTGCTTTCCAGCCCTCTCTAAGCAGTTTACAGAGTCAGCACATTGCCCCCAACAATTCTGGCTCCTCATTTTACCCACCTTGGAAGGATGGACGGCTGAGTCAACCTTGAGCCTGGTGGGATTTGAACAGCGAAATTGTAGGCAACTGGCAGTCAGCAGAAGTAGCTTGCAGTGATGCACTCTAACCACTGCGCCCCAGAGGCTTTGCATGGTTCATGTGAAATCATAAAATATGAATGTTCATTAACAAATTTAACATAATTTTATGATTCTAGAAATGAAATTGATCCAATAATAATTCATGATGAACCAGTTTGTATATTGTATGTGTATATGTATAATACTACATGTTTAAGTTAATAGTTGATCTTGTTTGTATCTCTCATGCGACATCTTTAAGATTATTCTGCCAATCTGTGTTGTTTCATCTGATTAAAAATTCATTCCCTAAGAAGAGGCAGATTCAAGAATATGTATGTCACCCTGGGTTATAATACTACTGTACTATACTATATTATATAATACAGTATTATACTATGAATTAGAAGCTATATTTTTCTATATTTAGGTGAATATACATAAATAGACAGAAGCATTCTGAAAGAGGAGTTTTAAAAATATCTTTCTCTTTCAGACACTTTTGTCTATTTAAATGTATTTGTCTCAATGCAGAAAAATAAAATGTTCTGAGCTCTATGAACTATTTAGTCATCTTAAATAACATTTGTTAAATTAGATTAATAAAGGAACGTTTGAAACTAAACAATAATGAGATTTTATAGTCATATCTTCATGAAGATCAATCTGACTTTTTGGCAAAAAGACTGTTTTGAACATGACTGAATACTTACAATATCATAACAAGAAACAGGTAGCTTTAATATTTTTGGATGCACAGAAGGACTTCAACAATTTAAATTGGATTTTTTTTATCTTTTGGAAGATACGGATTTGGAGACAAATTTATTCAGTGGGTCAAAGCAATTTATACATCACAGCAAGCAAAGATGATTATTAATGAAGACTTAACTAAACCATGTGAAATTTAAAAGGGTTCAAGCCCCTTATTTCGCCTGTTGTTTATATTGGTGTTGGAAGTTTTGAATATGAATATTAAGCAAGATGAGAAAATAACAGCTATAAATATGAAAAAGGAAATTTATAGATTGAGACCATTTGTTGATGATTTAGTTATATTTTTACAAGACCCCAAACTGATAATGAATATTTGATGAAGAAACTAAATGAGTTTGGAGCTTTAGCTGTCAAGATTGAATTGCTCTACTTATTCTGACAGGAGGAGGGAACGGGGAAACGAAATGCTAAGATTTTGTCTACGGACCACGAGAGCCTGAACCTCACCAAGGTCACGACTGCAGGCGTTACATGGAGACATGGATTGTTCTCACAACAAAAGGAAGTTTTATAATTGGACAATGTGAACAGCCAGGGGTGGGGAGAAATGGAATCTATTAGTTAACTGAGTATTTACGGAGGAAAATGAGCTGGTTTTGCTTCTGCAGTTCCGAAGTGGTATATCCAATAAAGTTATACTTTTGGGAATTCAAAGATCCTGAGAGTGTCTACTTCTTTTGTGTTCACTAGTCAGAACGTTAACATTAGCAGGCTTCAAAATAAATAAACAGAAAACAATTAACAATTAACAAACAGAAAACAACAATAACGCTTATTAAGAATATGACCTCTCAGGACTATGACTGAAAAGTCAGGTTCTAAGATAAAGAAAAAGGTGAAATACCTGGAGGTTATGTTGACAAATACAAATCATACAGTAATTGATTAAAAATAAATTTGTGCTTCTTTGGAATTTGTTTATTTTATTTATGTATTTAGAAAATGTATTTGCTGCCCATCTTGTATCCAATGATTCTTTTAAAAAAGACATTAAGATGGGATAAATTGCAACTATCACTATTGGGTAGAATCTCAGTAATTAAGATGAATGTTCTACCAAAGGTGCTTTTTCTGTTTCAAACACTATCAACTCTTATAACTGATACTCCATTTAAACAATGGCAAGTTGACATCTCTAACTTTATATGGCAAAGAAAAAACCCAAGAATTAGATATAAATTATTGCAAGATGCTAAGGAAAGAGGAGGCTTGGGTTCACCAGATTCGAAATTGTATTTTGATGCCTTTTGTTTGGTCTGGCTAAAAGAGTGGGTGACTCTCCAAAATAAAGGTTCATGAAGGAGGTTCATGAATTAAGATTTTGATGACATGATGATAAGGTTAAATTAAATATTTATTTCAATAATCACTTTGTAGATATGCCATCCTATGAGTCTGGAATAAATATAAAGTAAAGATCTCTGTGAAGATGCCCTTTTGAGTATCACCCAAAAGAGAAGGACCAGGGGAGACAGGAGAGCATCTTCCAATAGTTGAAGGGCTGCCACAGAGAGGAGGAAGGGGTGAAGCTATTTTCTAAAGCACCTGAAGGCCAGACAAGGAATAATGGATGGAAACTGAACAAGGAGAGATTCAACCTGGAAATAAGGAGAAACTTTCTGACAGTGAGAACTATCAACCAATGGAACAGAAGTTGCCCTCGGAAGTTGTGGGAGTGCCATCACTTGAGACTTTCAAGAAGAGATTGGACTGCCATTTGTCAGAAATGGTGTAGGGTCTTTTTGAATTCTCCACCAGTATCTTTGGGCCACCACATATGGTAGAATCTTCTGTGTTTTTTACAATTGAATATTACTGATCTCTGTTCCTTGCCTGCTTTCTTCGCTTGCTACTGCCTTCACCACTCAACTTACCACAACAATCAAGTCCAAGACCACGGACCGATACTGACTAACCCTGTTTATTTTGATATTCTGTTGATAGCAAAGGTTATTTGTTGTATTATGGTTTGATATTTGTGTGCTGTAAAAGATATGGAACTGGTAAGAAGACATTATACCTGGATATTTCTGGACTGTTAAAAACATGTGTGACATGGACTGTTTATTGGACTGTGCTATTTATTCAAGTAAACATTAATTCAACTTGTTCAACTCTGTGTGGCTGTATATTTATTCATAACTGTTCTCATAAACCATTTGTGTGTGCATATCCTTTTTATACAAGAGTTACTCTGCACATATCCTAACAAAACTGCCCACGGAGCTGTTGATACAATAATTCACTCAACAACTATTTACAAAGTCTGCACTACTATTTCTATTAATCTTCTCATCATTCCTTATCACTCATCACTGATAGACTAATAAAATATTTGAAACCCCAAGAAACTAAATAAAATGTAGGGTAGTGTTCTTTTAAAAAAAACAAACATACATTATTGTCTATATATTACAAAATATATGGGGAAACCTTAGTAGGAGTAAAAGCAGAATTATGATCTGTTTGGAGAAAAAAAAAACAAAGAGGTCTTTGATGGACAATATTTTGATTGGAGAATAAGTGGACATTATCCTTGGCTCTGAGAGTCACAGATACATCTGTTAAACCAGATACACATACATTTAAGTTACATAATCTTACCTTCTTCTCTTCATCATCCTACCTCAGGCACTTATTTAGAGAATTAGGCACTGCACAATAATGTCCATGAGGAAGCTAATAGAAAGTCACTGTATCAGACATACATACGCCTGCATACTTAAGCATTCCTCTAGGGGCCTCTTTTTGTTATATTAAGCAAGCAGATATTTTCTTAAAATTACAAGGCAGTTAGGTAATTAAAACCTCTCTTCCCATTGATCCTGAGAATTTCCACATTGCTAATATGGCGATAGTTTTTCAGTGCTCAATCAAGTAGGCAAATTTGCTCAATGCTTCACAGGCTACAAGATAGTGAATTACAGATGCAGCGTCCTGTGTTCTTAATAATACACTGGAAATGCACTATGTGTGAATATATGTATCTGTTTTCCTTGAATAGCTTTTGACCATATTTGGTTATGTACTTTCAAAGTCTATAAATAAGTCTGCATGGTAGACCAGAATAGACAAGATCTGAACTAGTATTTTAATTTTCCTCATATTAAGAAAAATCATTTCCGCACAGAAAGGAGCTATCTTCTTATCACATAGCTGGAAATAATTTGTATTATTAAGAATAATATATTTATAAAGTATTCAGCTGCTTGAAACTGTAACGGAACTACAGACATCATACCGGCAAAGAGTGAAAGAAGGAAAAAGAAAAAGAATCCATTATTCCAGAGAGTGGCTGGATCATAGATCATAAGCCATAACTTGATTTCTTTGGGACTGATTTAGTGCCAGACAGAGTTTAATTAGCATTAAGGCTGTAGATTGTGGCTTAAAAATTATCACGATGGGTACTTAGCAAGATGGATGAATCAAAATGCAACTATTCCAAGAGTACTATTCCCAAAAGGAGAGAGAGTACTATTTCTTCAGGTTTTTTTTCTTTGAAAACATTTCTCTTCTCATCCGAGAAGCTGCTTCAGGGAAATATTCTGTCAGTGTTCCAACCAAACTCTCCATCTCAATTCCGCACTGAGAAATAAAGTCCGTGCAAGTAAGAATTTATTAGAGGAGTCATATTGACATATCTGGGAAAACCCGAATCTGAAATCCTGCATTTTCCTTTGCTATATTAAACTCACATTCAACTTCCTTACTGATGATCTACAACTCACACTCTCCAATCCACTTCCGTTCTGAACTCCCACCAAGTCCAGTGACTTGACCTTGACCTTGGGGAACGAACGTTGTTGTGGCTATCCTCCCTTGTCACTTTACTTTCGTTCTCACAGTTACCCATCCTCCCTTGTAGAAGCCCCAAATCTGATTCAAGATGGATCCAGGGCAGACAGTTTGCATCCCCTTAAGCGATGATAACATCCTGAAACGAAACAAGTGATGGAAGTTAGAAATTACAGCAACTGACCACCTCTTCCTCCCCCCAGGGGGCCACTTTGGCTTATCGGGAAATTTCTCTAGAAACTGTTTCACTAGCTTTTCTGCTGTCACATTCCAACTTTTTACCCAAGCGGCTTCGGACAAAGGGCACCCCTTCCACTGAATTAAATATTGTAATTGGCCCCTATGCAACTTAGAATCAAGAATCTTCTTTACTTTGTAATGCTCTTCTCCCTGGACCAATGTTAGTTTTGGTGCTGGTCATTCACTAGGTCTTACTTGGAAAGTAACAGCCAGCTTTAGTAAGCTGCTATGGAAAACTGGATGCACCTTCCACAGCAAGCAAAGGAGACCCAGCTGCATAGTTACTGGATTAATAACTTTTACTATAGGGCAGGGGTCTCCAACCTTGGCAACTTTAAGACTTGTGGACTTCAACTCCCAGGGTTCCTCAGCTGAGGAACCCTGGAAGTTGAAGTCCACAAGTCTTAAAGTTGCCAAGGTTGGAGACCCCTGCTATAGGGATTGGACCTAAGAACTTGGGACCTAGTTTCTTTGTGGGCAATTTTAGGGTAAGATATTTAGTCGATAGGTAGACTCTGTCACCCAGTTTGAAAGGGCTTGTGGAACTGGTGTTTGTCTGCTTGACATTTGTATTTCTCAGCAGAACAAGGTTAAGCTGGTGCTACTATGGACTGCGCTATTATAAGCCACCTCAGCAAATGGCAGCAACTCACCCCAATTGTTCTGTTGGTAGTCCACGTAACACCTCAGATACTCTTCCACCATTGCATTGGTTCGTTCTATGGCCCCATTTGTGCTTTGATAAAAAGCCAAACTCAACCCTTGAGAGGATCCGACGAACCGTAGGAATTCCCTCCAGAACTTAGCGGTAAACTGCACTCCTCTATCTGAGATGATCCGTGGCAGCACTCCATGAAGTCTCTAAATCTGTTTAATGAACATTTTCACTGATTTCTTGGCTGAAGGTAAATCCAGGGCAAGCAGTAAAATGCACTTGCTTAGAAAAGAGGTCAACCACTGTCAAGATAACTGTACCCCTCCCCCACTGTCTGGAAGTTCTACAATAAAGTCCATTGTTATTTCCTCCCAGGGTGGCTGGGATCAGCTACGGTTTGCAGCAGACCTGGCAGTTTTCCTGGTCACATTTTCATCGACGCACAGGTGGAGCAGCTTTCGACATAATTAGCTTTTATCTATATTGGCTTTCATCTTTTGCCAACCAGACTTGACGCCACATCAAATGGAGGGTTTTAGGAACCCCAAATGTCCAGCCAGCCTCGAATCATGGCAGTAACTAAAATACCAGAGTTTTTGCCTGCGAATATATTTAATTGGAGAACGTGAATGGTGACACCCAGCCTGTGAACGTGCTCAATTGGAGAATCTGGTTTATGAGACACCCAGAGGGGAAGGGGGGAAACAGGGTCACAGATGACTGTAAATTACATATGCCAGAGTTGGCTTCATACAGGGTGATACCAGTATATTGCCTCTAATGAATCCTTTGAAGTTTATTGATGTTTGGCTGGAGAATCATGATTTAATTAGATGATTGCCTGAATCCTGACAACTTTCTTCCTGATGACCCAAAGGGCTCATCCCTCTCCAATCCACTTCCATTCTGAACTCCCACCAAGTCCAGTCACTCCCCTCCAAACTCCAGCGACTTAGCCTTGAGCTCTGGAGAAAGAATATTGTTGTGGCTGCCCTCTCTTCTCACTTTACTTTTATTAATATAATGTTTTATTGTTTACATATTTGTTGTTAGCTGCAAAGTCGTGCCTGACCCATAGTGACCCCATGGACAATGTTCCTCCAGGCCTTTTCTGTCCTCTACCATCTTCTGGGGTCCATTTAAGCTCACGCCAACTGCTTCAGTGACTCCATCCAGCCACCTCATTCTCTGTCGTCCCATTCTTCAATTCTAGTGCAATACTATAACAGATAATCTTACTTATTGCACTGTACAAAACAGCATTAAAACAGTCTGACATATGTTTACCTAATAATCTATTTTTAAAGAAGTTCACTTCTAGTGATGAGGACTTTACAACTTCCTGTGTAATTTGTTCCAGTCCCTAAATGTTTTTATGTTTAGGAAACTCTCTTCAACTTATCTTTCTTCCTCCAACCTTATCTTGCTTCCTCTAGCTTGCTGCTGTGTTGCCATGGTGAGACATCAGTTTGCATTTTTTTCCCCAAACTCTGAATTTGAAGAGGGCTTTTGTCTGTTCTCTGAGTAAATTGTTCAGAATGTCAGAACTATGTATTTTGTTTTCTACTGCTATTACAAGTTTTTACTTGGGGGAGGGGGGAGTTTTGTTGAAGTTGATGGAACTTTGTGAGAATTAACTTCCTTGATCAGAGAAAAGATTAACTATGTTTATTTCTGATTGGAAATTCCCTATAGAAAAAAATGAAGTTGTTATTTATGGTTTTTGATTAGACAGCACAGATTAAAGAAAGATGAGTCATGTTGTAACCATAGAGTAAGAAGTAAATGTATAATTGTAACTAATACATAAGTTATACTTATATACACAGTGTATTGCTGTAAAGAAGATGAAAGATATTTTGTATCATTTTCCTTTTGTATTACTTTTTTCCTTTCTTGCATTTTTAGCTTTTTCTTTTATTTTTTTGTATTAGTTTTTATACACACACACACACAAAGTATGTATATGTGTGTGTGAAAATAGAGAGAGAGAGAGAGAGAGAGAGAGAGAGAGAGATTTTCAGTCAATTTTGTTTTGCTGCAGCCTGATTCTACTGTGATTGAATTTCATTTTTCCCTCATTAATCTACACTCAGTATCTCATAATGATAAAGTAAAAACAGAAGTTTAGAAATGTCTGTAAATTTATTAAAAAGAAAAAACTGAAACATCACATTTTCAGACCCTTTGCAACAACATTTGAAATTTAACTCAGATGCCACTCATTTCTCTTGATTGTTGCTGACATGTTTCTTGATTGTTTATTTTGTCAAGCAATTATAAGATAACAGGTATAAGTATAAACATGGTTATAAATACATGAAATGGATATGAATAAGAAAAAAAGAAACAAGAGGACAGGGATGGTAGGCACCATTGGTGCGCTTAATGCACACCCCCTACCTACCTCTTAGGAAAGGGGTGAGGTCAATAGTAGAAAGTCTAAGGTTAAAGTTTTTGGGGTTTGGGAAAGAAACCACAGAGTCAGGTGGACATCCAGACATTGACCACTCTGTGGCTGAAGTCGTATTTCCTGCAATCAAGTTTGGTGCACTTAACCTTGAGTTTGTATCTATTGTTTGCTCTTGTGTTGTTATGGTTGAAGCTGAAGTATTCATTGACAGATAGGACATTGCAATGTATGATTTTATATACTATACTTAGATCGGACCGAAGGCAGCATAGTTCTAGGTTTTTTGGTCAAGAATTTTGAGTCTGGAGCATAAGGTATTCTGCAATGAGTAGGAGTGGAGAACTCTTCTTGTGAAATATTTCTGGACTTTCGCAACTGTGTTAATATCAGATACGTAATGTGGGTTCCAGACTGATGAGCTGTATTCGAGTATTGGTCTAGCAAATGTTTTGTATGCTCCAGTTAGTAGTGTAATATTACCAGAGAAAAAGCTACGTAGGATTAGATTAACGACTCTTAATGCCTTTTTGGCTATGTAGTTACCATGGGCTCTAGCACAGGATCCTTGACAGAGTTTGGATCATCAATAAGGTCTTGACTATTCAGCCTGTATTTTATTTTCTGATTTATTTATTTTTGCTAATATGTAGGACAGAGCATTTATTTGTTGAGATTTGAAGTTGCCATTTGTTTGACCATTCTGATACATAGTCAAGGTCTTTTTGAAGGGTAGCAGTATTGTCTGTTGAATAGCTTTACATCATCAGAGAAGAGAACGCAGTTGCTCTTGATATGACCACAGAGGTCATTTATGTAGAGTATGAAAAGAGTTGGTCCTAGAACACTGCCTTGGGGGACACCACTGTTGACAGGTACAGAATTTGATAGGACGCTCCCAATTTTGACCATTTGTTGTCTGTTTGACAGGAATGCTTCTATCCAGTTATGCAGGTGTCCAGAGATACTGTAAGATTTTAGTTTTAAGAGTTTGTCGTGTACCACTGAATCAAAGGCTGTACAGAAGTCTATGTAGATTGCGTCTATTGCTTTGCCCTGATCGAGTTGTGTAGTCCATATGTTTTAGCAGTGTAAGAGTTGCAGATTAGGCTGGGGTCTCCTTTTTGAAAATGGGGATGACCGTGGCTTGTGACCATAGTTTTGGCAAGGAGCTCGTCCTGAAAGATTTTTCAAAGATTATGCTTAGAGTTTCGGCTATGGCAGTGGGTAGCTTTTTTAAGAAGTAGGCACATGCTCCATCTGGTCCAATAGATAGAGATGGTTTTAGATTGCGTAGTGCTTTTTCAACATTGTTTTCTGTAAGATCGATATGTATTAGATCATTGTAGTTGTCTGTGGTTCGACTAGGAAATACTAGGCATGATCCATTGCTGTTTACAAATACTGAGCCAAAGAATGTGTTAAAGAGGTTGGCTTTAATAGTGTCATCGTTGCAGTCTTTACCATTAAGTCCTTTCAGGGGTGGGATGGACCTTGAGTCTTTTAGTTTGTTGTTTACAAAATTGGGGAATTGGTGCGTAGAAGGTTTTCCTCTTGTTTAATGTGATAATTGGTGCATTCAGTTTTTATCTGGTGGCATAAAATTTTGTATCGGCTTTTGAAGTTGGCAACGTGACCAGATTTGTTTTTTCGCCAAAGTGATCTCTTTTTGGATTGAAGCTTCCTTATTGTTATGGGTAATTTCTTTTTTCTGGTTTTGGGAGTTGTTAATGGTACATATAGTTTGATGACTCTTTTGACTTCAAGTCAAAATATGTTGTAATGGTCTTCTACAGTATTGCATCCAGAGAATAGAAATTGCCAATCAAGGGACGAGAAATCATTGTTTATAAGATCATAGTTGCCTTTTTTGAAGTTATAATTGGGGATTCCATCATGGTGATGATTTTTGTGTGGATGTATGTTGAGACAAAAGTCAATCATGTTGTGGTCACTGTTGGAAAAGGGTTCTCTAATTTGTATTCTGTAAATTGAATTCAAACTATTGCAGAAGATGAGATCGAGGCAGTTGTTAAGTCTAGTGTTGTTGGTTACTAGTTGTTCTAGTCCCAGATTTGTTACTGCATTGTAGATGGTTGCATGTGTGGGCTCAGTTGTACATTCGTTAAGGGTCCAGTTAATATGAGGTAGATTGAAGTCACCAAGAAAGATAAAAGTGTGTGGGCAGGATGCTGCCCATGTTAGTAGTGTATTTAGCTTGTTTACATGTTCTATGTCATAATCAGGGGCTCTGTAACATAGTAAGAATCGAAATGTGATATTTAAGGACAGTTCACAGACAATGGTCTCAGGTATGGCAAGCTCCTGGGTAACTTTTGGATGTTTTTTAGATGTAGGGACTTTTTATAGAAGATAGCAACGCCACCTCCTCTGCGGATTTCATGATCTGATCGGTAAACATGATAGTCTCTTACTGTGGTAATGGAGTCAGAGAGAGATGCGTTGATCCATGTTTCACAAACAAATATAATCTCAAATTTAGCCATATTTAGTAAGAGGAGAAATTCAGGTATTTTATTTACAAGGTTTCTTGCATTGAGCAGCTAGCATTTAAGGCCAGTTGTGGTTGGAATAGAGGTAGTTAGGGGCGTGCATGCCTAGTTTTGAGTGATGTTGGATTGGATGGGGTGGGGTTGGATGCGGAGTTGTGGGTTGTGTGACTTTCTTTTGATGCAATCAGCTCTGTAGTCAATGTACAGGTCCTTTTCTTCATTGTCTAGACCGTTTTTGAGTTTTGCACAGAGTTCATGGGAGCGGATTCCTTGCAGTATGGATGAGTCTGGTCTTGAGCGAAGTTTTTTGTGGTTGGGATTGGTTTTTGCAATGGCATTTATTGTATGAATGAATATGCGTTTGCTGGACTCATTTTTGCATACAATTCTACAAAATCTTGGGGCCACAGAGCTGTCATTGTATTTGTACCCATGGCCATCTCTGGTTATTTCAATGGTATCTTCAGGAGAGATGTTTGCTGTATTTGAGTTGCTTATGATATCACGAACTTTGGTGATGTCATCTGATTTGTTGGTGTCTTCGAGACCAAATAAGATGGCATTTGGACATTTCTGTTCACATTCCATGGTGTCTCTGACGAGTAAGGTGATATTATTTGTGGAATTATTTGAAGGGATAGTAATTGTCTGTGGCTGTGGTTGGTGGTTATTTTTGGTTGTAGTTGTGATTGTAGTTGAGGTAGTGGTTGTAGTTGTTGTGGGATTTGATTTTGAGCTGATAGGTACTCATCTGTGCTGTATTTTTTTTCCAAGAGAAATTAGGCTTGCTTGTATAGTTGTTTCAAAACATGTTGCTAAGCGTTCTTCTATTGAGTGAATTAGTGATTCTATGCTTTCAACTCTGTCAGGTAGGGTACTCAGTTTGCTTAGCTTAGGAGAACATGATGGACATAGATACAAGAATGTATCTGAATTTTTAACCATATTAGCTAGGCTTTTATTTGCATTTAAGCAGGCAGGGTGGGCTAGATTATCGCATAGGTGGCATTTGATGTAAATTTCTCTTTGATTGATGGTTTTAAGACATTTGAAACATGTGCAGGAGTCTGGGAGGTCATTGGTAGAGATATTTTTCTTTTGTTTTGGTTTGGAGTTTTTGGTTGGCATGGTCAATGGCAATAGTACAGTAATCAATTACAATAGCTAGTTAATGTGATAGGTGGACAGTTACTTAATGAATGTTGGTAATTAATAAATGTTAATTGATATGTCAGAGAACAAATCAAAAGGTTGCTTATTACTAAAAATCAATCAATCAATCAATTGGTTATTCAAATCACTCTAATCAAATAATTTTGCTAAGCAACAAACAGCCTAATTTATTACAGTAATTACTAAACACACTGGTCAATTAAATTCACTAAGTCACTGGTTTTACTCATCACATATTCAGTAATTACACTAGATGCACTAAACACTCAATCATACTAAGCAATAAAAACAATAAATCAATTGATCATTTGATAAAAATTATTTATTTTAAAGAAATTGATTTTGTTGAGATAATGAAAGTAATGAAGTAAGATAATGAAAGTAATGAAGTAATTAATTGCATGCATGATGTTACATCATCATTTATGCAAATAACAAACCTGCACAATGGGAAGGGCACGAGGCAGCTATTCAGGCCAGGTTTATCTCAGCCAATAATGGTCCCATAACTTGCTACCCACCAGGTTTTGCTTCAGTCTCCTAGATCATTTCCCGACTTTCACTAACAGAGTATGAATTGTTTATGACAGCCTGGCCAGTGGAATTTCCTACAAATCCCAGGTTGGCCTTTATTCCTAGTCTGCTGGAAGAAGGGGCAGCCTGATAGGCTATGCCCTTCATTGAGGGCGATGTTGCCTTGTTGGATAAGTATCATAACTTGATGAAAAATGTACGCCTCCTTTTGGTGATTTAATTAAGAGAAGAATAGCAAATTGGGTGATTTGCAAGCTGAAGCAAAGAAACCACCAACTTTATGACTATATAGCTGATTTCCAGTACCTGCCAGAGACGTGCATTAGAATGATTTTACCCTGATTGGCCAGTTTCAGAAAGGATTCTCTGATGAATTGAGGGATGAATTAGTAAGACAAAATATAACATACAATTTTTAAGTATTGTTTCAGTGCTGTATGTTAATCACCTGGTGATCTGAAAAATTAAGGCATGGATGAAACAACAAAGGGAAGATATTTTACAGCCTTTTGTTGCACTACACACACACATACACACTCTATCTATCTATCTATCTATCTATCTATTTCTCTTGATTGTTGCTGACATGTTTCTTGATTGTTTATTTTGTCAAGCAATTATAAGATAACAGGTATGAGTATAAACATGGTTATAAATACATGAAATGGATACGAATAAGAAAAAAAGACACAATAGGACAGGGAGGGTAGGCACGTTGGTGCGCTTATGCACACCTCCTACAGACCTCTTAGGAAAGGGGTGAGGTCAATAGTAGACAGTCTAAGGTTAAAGTTTTTGGGGTTTGGGGAAGAAACCACAGAGTCAAGCAGAGTATTCCAGACATTGACCACTCTGTTGCTGAAGTCGTATTTCCTGCAATCAAGTTTGGTGCAGTTTACCTTGAGTTTGTATCTATTGTTTGCTTTTGTGTTGTTATGGTTGAAGCTGAAGTATTCAATGACAGATAGGACATTGCAATGCATGATTTTATATACTATACTTAGATCGGACCGAAGGCAGCATTTTTTTGGTCAAGAATTTTGAGTCTGGTGCATAAGGTATTCTGCAATGAGTAGGAGTGGAGAACTCTTCTTGTGAAATATTTCTGGACTTTCGCAACTGTGTTAATATCAGATACGTAATGTGGGTTCCAGACTGATGAGCTGTATTCGAGTATTGGTCTAGCAAATGTTTTGTATGCTCCAGTTAGTAGTGTAATATTACCAGAGAAAAAGCTACGTAGGATTAGGTTAACGACTCTTAATGCCTTTTTGGCTATGTAGTTACAGTGGGCTCTAGCACAGGATCCTTGACAGAGTTTGGATCATCAATAAGGTCTTGACTATTCAGCCTGTATTTTATTTTCTGATTTATTTATTTTTGCTGATATGTAGGACAGAGCATTTATTTGTTGAGATTTGAAATTGCCATTTGTTTGACCATTCTGATACATAGTCAAGGTCTTTTTGAAGGGTAGCAGTATTGTCTGTTGAATAACTTTACATCATCAGCGAAGAGAACGCAGTTGCTCTTGATATGACCACAGAGGTCATTTATGTAGAGTATAAAGAGAGTTGGTCCTAGAACACTGCCTTAGGGGACACCACTATTGACAGGTACAGAATTTGATAGGACACTCCCAATTTTGACCATTTGTTGTCTGTTTGACAGGAATGCTTCTATCTAGTTATGCAGGTGTCCAGAGATACCGTAAGATTTTAGTTTTAGGAGTAGTTTGTCATGTACCACTGAATCAAAGGCTTTACAGAAGTCTATGTAGATTGCATCTATTGCTTTGCCCTGATTGAGTTGTGTAGTCCATATGTTTCTGCAGTGTAAGAGTTGCAGATTAGGCTGGGGTCTCCTTTTTGAAAATGGGGATGACCGTGGCTTGTGACCATAGTTTTGGCAAGGAGCTGGTCCTGAAAGATTTTTCAAAGATTATGCTTAGAGGTTTGGCTATGGCAGTGGGTAGCTTTTTTAAGAAGTAGGCACATGTTCCATCTGGTCCAATAGATAGAGATGGTTTTAGATTGTATAGTGCTTTTTCAACATTGTCTTCTGTAAGATTGATATGTATTAGATCATTGTCGTTGTCTGTGGTTCAACTAGGAAATACTAGGCATGATCCATTGCTGTTTACAAATACTGAGCCAAAGAATGTGTTAAAGCGGTTGGCTTTAATAGTGTCATTGTTGCAGTCTTGACCATTAAGTCCTTTCAGGGGTGGGATGGACCTTGGGTGAGTCTTTTAGTTTGTTGTTTACAAAACTGGGGAATTGGTGCGTAGAAGGTTTTCCTCTTGTTTAATGTGATAATTGGTGCATTCAGTTTTTATCTGGTGGCATAAAATTTTGTATCGGCTTTTGAAGTTGGCAACGTGACCAGATTTGTTTTTTCGCCAAAGTGATCTCTTTTTGGATTGAAGCTTCCTTATTGTTATGGGTAATTTCTTTTTTCTGGTTTTGGGAGTTGTTAATGGTACATATAGTTTGATGACTCTTTTGACTTCAAGTTAAAATATGTTGTAATGGTCTTCTACAGTATTGCATCCAGAGAATAGAAATTGCCAATCAAGGGATGAGAAATCATTGTTTATAAGATCATAGTCGCCTTTTTTGAAGTTATAATTGGGGATTCCATCATTGTGATGATTTTTGTGTGGATGTATGTTGAGACAAAAGTCAATCATGTTGTGGTCACTGTTGGAAAAGGGTTCTCTAATTTGTATTCTGTAAATTGAATTCAAACTATTGCAGAAGATGAGATCGAGGCAGTTGTTAAGTCTAGTGTTGTTGGTTACTAGTTGTTCTAGTCCCAGATTTGTTACTGCATTGTAGATGGTTGCATGTTTGGGCTCAGTTGTACATTCGTTAAGGGTCCAGTTAATATGAGGTAGATTGAAGTCACCAAGAAAGATAAAAGTGTGTGGGCAGGATGCTGCCCATGTTAGTAGTGTATTTAGCTTGTTTACATGTTCTATGTCATAATCAGGGGCTCTGTAACATAGTAAGAATCAAAATGTGATATTTAAGGATAGTTCACAGATGATGGTCTCAGGAAGAGCAAGCTCCTGGGTAACTTGGATGTTTTTTAGATGTAGGGACTTTTTATAGAAGATAGCAACACCACCTCCTCTGCGGATTTCATGATCTGATCGGTAAACATGATAGTCTCTTACTGTGGTAATGGAGTCAGAGAGAGATGCATTGATCCATGTTTCACAAACAAATATAATGTCAAATTTAGCCGTATTTAGTAAGAGGAGAAATTCAGGTATTTTATTTACAAGGTTTCTTGCATTGAGCAGCTAGCATTTAAGGCCAGTTGTGGTTGGAATAGAGGTAGTTAGGGGCGTGCATGCCTAGTTTTGAGTGATGTTGGATTGGATGGGGTGGGGTTGGATGCAGAGTTGTGGGTTGTGTGACTTTCTTTTGATGCAATCAGCTCTGTAGTCAATGTACAGGTCCTTTTCTTCATTGTCTAGACTGTTTTTGAGTTTTGCACAGAGTTCATGGTTGTAGAGTTTTGGTTGTAGTTGTGATTTGGTTGTAGTTGGTTGTAGTTGTGATTGTAGTTGAGGTAGTGGTTGTGGTTGTTGTGGGATTTGAGTTTGAGCTGATAGGTACTCACTTATCTGTGCTGTATTTTTTTTTCAAGAGAAATTATGTTTTCTTGTATAGTTGTTTCAAAACGTGATGCTAAGCATTCTTCTATTGAGTGAATGAGTGATTCTATGCTTTCAACTCTGTCAGGTAGGGTACTCAGTTTGTTTAGCTTAGGAGAACATGATGGACATAGATAAAAGAATGTATCTGAATTTTTAACCTTATCAGCTAGGCTTTTGTTTGTGTTTAAGCAGGTAGGGTGGGCTAGATTATCGCATAGGTGGCATTTGATGTAAATTTCTCTTTGATTGATGGTTTTAAGACATTTGAAACATGTGCAGGAGTCTGGGAGGTCATTGGTAGCGATATTTTTCTTTTGTTTTGGTTTGGAGTTTTTGGCTGGCATGGTCAATGGCAATAGTACAGTAATCAATTACAATAGCTAGTTAATGTGATAGGTGGACAGTTACTTAATGAATGTTGGTAATTAATAAATGTTAATTGATATGTCAGCGAACAAATCAAAAGTAAGGTTGCTTATTGCTAAAAATCAATCAATCAATCAATTGGTTATTCAAATCACTCTAATCAAATAATTTTGCCAAGCAACAAACAGCCTAATTTATTACAGTAATTACTAAACACACTGGTCAATTTAATGCACTAAATCACTGATTTTACTCATCACATATTCAGTAATTACACTAGATGCACTAAACACTCAATCATACTAAGCAATAAAAACAGTAAATCAATTGATCATTTGATAAAAATTGATTATTTTAAAGAAATTGATTTTGTTGAGATAATGAAAGTAATGAAGTAAGATAATGAAAGTAATGAAGTAATTAATTGCATGCATGATGTTACATCATCATTTATGCAAATAACAAACCTGCACAATGGGAAGGGCACGAGGCAGCTATTCAGGCCAGGTTTATCTCAGCCAATAATGGTCCCATAACTTGCTACCCACCAGGTTTTGCTTCAGTCTCCTAGATCATTTCCCGACTTTCACTAACAGAGTATGAATTGTTTATGACAGCCTGGCCAGTGGAATTTCCTACAAATCCCAGGTTGGCCTTTATTCCTAGTCTGCTGGAAGAAGGGGCAGCCTGATAGGCTATGCCCTTCATTGAGGGCGATGTTGCCTTGTTGGATAAGTATCATAACTTGATGAAAAATGTACGCCTGCTTTTGGTGATTTAATTAAGAGAAGAATAGCAAATTGGGTGATTTGCAAGCTGAAGCAAAGAAACCATCAACTTTATGACTATATAGCTGATTTCTAGTACGTGCCAGAGATGTGCATTAGAATGATTTTACCCTGATTGACCAGTTTCAGAAAGGATTCTCCGATGAACTGAGGGATGAATTAGTAAGACAAAATATAACATACAATTTTTAAGTATTGTTTCAGTGTTGTGTGTTAATCACCTGGTGATCTGAAAAATTAAGGCATGGATGAAACAACAAAGGGAAGATATTTTACAGCCTTTTGTTGCACTACACACACATACACACTCTATCTATCTATCTATCTATCTATCTATCTATCTATCTATCTATCTATCTATCTATCTATTGCCACTTGTACTTCTTCCAGCATTATCTTTATTCAAACGGTGCCCAGAGAAGAATGAAAGACATTTGGTGTGGGGGTGTTCTGTTTAGAAATAAAGAGCCTGCCCCCACAATATAGCTAAGGAGGAAAGAAATCCAAAGGAAACGAGTTAAGTAGCTATTTAGAATGGGAATCAGAATGTTTTTTAATGGCATACAGTGCTTTTATGTTTACTCTGTATGTATCTGTGTACATGCTATTGGTACTAAAATGATAAAACAATACTTTATTTAAAATTACCTTACAGGACTCTGAACCCCAAAGGTCTTTGTGCTGCAAAGACCTGCTGTCAGATAACATTTATATTGAGCTAGGAACTGTGAAAATGCATTTCTTACCTTAAGTAAAATCAATTTGATAAAAGCTGAGATTTATTTATTTAGTGTATGGCACGTTAGCCAGGGATCACTGAGATGGTTGGCTACCCCTGTGAAATACCTTTATGGTATTAATACCTTTATGGTATTAAGAATAATATCAGACTATACTTATTCTATCATTCCACTGTTTAAAACAATATCAAAAAATGAGACTTGCACTGGCAAATATAGATGCTGGGAAGTGATATTTTCGGGCAGTTTTGTTTTTACCCACGGGATGCCTGAATGCAGGTATGTAATCAGGAAAGTCTTCTTTCTTGCCTCTTTGTGGTTTATTCGCTCATGGGAGAATCGAGCCGCCAAGCTGCTGGGCTCAGCGGTGCGCAGCCCCAGCGTCTTAACACGTGAGCCACTGCAGCCCCGCAAAAGCTGAGAAAAAGTCAAATACATGACAAAAATATTCTGCCTGGTTCATGCTTCTTTTATGAGGAGTATTTCCTGCTGAACTATTGTCTTATCAGAAAACAAAAATGAAATTTCTTTTTTTTTTTAAATGATTTTGCGATCCCAATATTTTTTTTAAAAAAAGTTGAAGCTTAAATCTGGTACACATGCATTTAGAAGTGCAGGCCACATTATTAGAATGGAAGTTTTGTAATTATCCACTTTTATTTCATAGGCATAGCCAGCATTTCATCACAGAGTAAAAGCAAGCCGTGTAGAACATGAAATGGAAAATTGGAATGTGGAAATTCTACAACCCCTGAAGTCCAAATGTAGCCAACAGAGGGATCACTTCCCAGCATCTTTATTTGCCAGTGCAAGTCTCATTTTTTGACGTTGTTATAAACAGTGGAATGATAGAATAAGTAATGTCTGGTATTATTCTTAATACCATAAACAATACATAAAAGAAGAAAGGCAAAAAGTCCTGTTGGAAGAAATATCCTTCTGGGTCCAGTTCCAAGTGGGGAAGAAAGACTCTGGAAACATGGTGACGGCTTGGAAAGATGGTTTATTGATGAACAGAATAGGTTCCTGGGCACAAAAAAAGGACAGAGATGCTGAGAGTCCCTTGGTTTTATGCCTTCTGTCGGGATTTGAATTTGAGCTTGTATTCTGATTGGTTGTCAGACTCCCATGGGGCCAGGCAGGGGCAACTCTGTAGGCTGTCCTGAGTCCCAGGCTTGATTGAGCCTTGCTGGGTGATGATGTAATGAAAGGGCTTTGGGCAATTCCTATATGGCTCTACCTGGAGGAGGTAGAACTTTGTTATGTAAAATAGAGTGGCCCAGGCCAGAGTAATGGCCCCTTAGCAAAGGTGGGGTGGGGGAGGTTGAGTTTCTGCCTCTCTGAGTTTCTACTTTTCTTTTGGGGGAAATATTCTGCCCTTTTAATATATTCTAAAATATTTCATTTTCCTAGGAGAGGGGTGGGTTTTAACTTCCAACAGTACCATTAAAAAACCCAATATCAAAATATATAAACAAACGATTTCAGCAAGAAATATCTGATGCTTAGAAGACATGTAAGGTTGAAAGCTTTTTAAAGTAAGCCCCGGACAATAATAGTTTAAGGTAAGAAGAATCTACCCAAAAGTCTCCCGCCTTCCCCCGAGTTTGGTCTATCATAGGGAGATGAGAAATCTGCTCAGTTTAGTGTATGTTTCAATTTGGTTTCCTTAATACAATTGTGAATTTTATTTCAATCCCCAGTGTACTTGCTTTACAAACCATAAATTTCCACAAAATATATATATTCCATACTTGATCATGCTAAACCCTGCAATGATATCCTGTATTTCTTGGAGAAAGAACATTTGGTCTCTTTAGAAAGACGAGCTGAACTGTGTGAGCGATGCTTCACTGTCCAAAACAATGTGGTATCTTATAAATAAATCTACCAAATATTTAACTCAATTGGACCATTATTCTATATTACAATTTTATATATAGCTTTGTACCATATTCAAAATTATACCCCCCAAATGGTAAACTTTTAATATTTAAGTTTTATGCTGTTTCTTAAATATTATATACCATCCTACTATTGTTTCAGACATTCTACTGAGAGCTAAATCCTAAGCAATCTTTTAAAAACAAACACCCCAACATACTCAGGTATTCACTATTAATGTAATATTGAACAGCCTTAATTTCTATTAATCATATCAATTCCCCATTTATTGAGTTGTACCGTTGGGGAGCAACCGCTGGCTGCCCTCGGCCCTTGGGGAGCAACCGCTGGCTGCCCTCGGCCCTTGAGGAGCAACCACTGGCTGCCCTCGGCCCTTGGGGAGCAACCGCTGGCTCCCCTCGGCCCTTGGGGACCAACCGCTGGCTGCCCTCGGCCCTTGGGGAGCAACCGCTGGCTGCCCTCGGCCGTTGGGGAGCAACCGCTGGCTGCCCTCGGCCCTTGGGGAGCAACCGCTGGCGCCCTCGGCCCTTGGGGACCAACCGCTGGCTCCCTCGGCCCTTGGGGAGCAACCGCTGGCTGCCCTCGGCCCTTGGGGACCAACCGCTGGCTCCCTCGGCCCTTGGGGACCAACCGCTGGCTCCCCTCGGCCCTTGGGAGCAACCGCTGGCTCCCCTCGGCCCTTGGGGAGCAACCGCCGCTGCCCTCGGCCATTGGGGACCAACCGCTGGCTGCCCTCGGCCATTGGGGACCAACCGCTGGCTCCCCTCCGCCATTGGGGACCAACCGCTGGCTGCCCTCAGCCCTTGGGGACCAACCGCTGGCGGCCCTCGGCCCTTGGGGAGCAACCGCTGGCGGCCCTCGGCCCTTGGGGACCAACCGCTGGCTCCCTCGCCCTTGGGGACCAACCGCTGGCTGCCCTCGGCCCTTGGGGACCAACCACTGGCTGCCCTCGGCCCTTGGGGACCAACCGCTGGCGGCCCTCGGCCCTTGGGGAGCAACCGCTGGCTGCCCTCGGCCCTTGGGGAACAACCGCTGGCTCCCCTCGGCCATTGGGGAACAACCGCTGGCTCCCCTCGCCCTTGGGGAACAACCGCTGGCTGCCCTCGGCCCTTGGGGACCAACCACTGGCGGCCCTCGGCCCTTGGGGAGCAACCGCTGGCTGCCCTCGGCCCTTGGGGACCAACTGCTGGCTCCCCTCAGCCACTGGGGACCAACCGCTGGCTGCCCTCGCCACTGGGGACCAACCGCTGGCTCCCCTCGGCCACTGGGGACCAACCGCTGGCTGCCCTCGGCCCTTGGGGACCAACCACTGGCTGCCCTCGGCCACTGGGGAGCAACCGCTGGCTGCCCTCGGCCACTGGGGAGCAACCGCTGGCTGCCCTCAGCCCTTGGGGACCAACTGCTGGCTGCCCTCGGCCACTGGGGACCAACCGCTGGCTGCCCTCGGCCACTGGGGAGCAACCGCTGGCGGCCCTCGGCCCTTGGGGACCAACCGCTGGCTGCCCTCGGCCCTTGGGGACCAACCGCTGGCTGCCCTCGGCCCTTGGGGACCAACCACTGGCTGCCCTCGGCCCTTGGGGACCAACCGCTGGCGGCCCTCGGCCCTTGGGGAGCAACCGCTGGCTGCCCTCGGCCCTTGGGGAACAACCGCTGGCTCCCTCGGCCATTGGGGAACAACCGCTGGCTCCCTCGGCCCTTGGGGAACAACCGCTGGCTGCCCTCGGCCCTTGGGGACCAACCACTGGCGGCCCTCGGCCCTTGGGGAACAACCACTGGCGGCCCTCGGCCCTTGGGGACCAACTGCTGGCTGCCCTCGGCCCTTGGGGAACAACCGCTGGCTGCCCTCGGCCCTTGGGGACCAACCACTGGCGGCCCTCGGCCCTTGGGGACCAACTGCTGGCTGCCCTCGGCCCTTGGGGAACAACCGCTGGCTGCCCTCGGCCCTTGGGGACCAACCACTGGCGGCCCTCGGCCCTTGGGGAGCAACCGCTGGCTCCCTCGGCCACTGGGGACCAACCGCTGGCTGCCCTCGGCCCTTTGCGACCAACTGCTGGCTTCCTCGGCCACTGGGGACCAACCGCTGGCTGCCCTCGGCCACTGGGGACCAACCACTGGCGGCCCTCGGCCCTTGGGGAGCAACCGCTGGCTCCCTCGGCCACTGGGGACCAACCACTGGCTGCCCTCGGCCCTTTGCGACCAACTGCTGGCTGCCCTCGGCCACTGGGGACCAACCGCTGGCTGCCCTCGGCCACTGGGGAGCAACCGCTGGCTGCCCTCAGCCCTTGGGGACCAACTGCTGGCTGCCCTCGGCCACTGGGGACCAACCGCTGGCTGCCCTCGGCCACTGGGGAGCAACCGCTGGCTGCCCTCAGCCCTTGGGGACCAACTGCTGGCTGCCCTCGGCCACTGGGGACCAACCGCTGGCTGCCCTCGGCCACTGGGAGCAACCGCTGGCTGCCCTCGCCACTGGGGAGCAACCGCTGGCTGCCCTCAGCCCTTGGGGACCAACTGCTGGCTGCCCTCGGCCACTGGGGACCAACCGCTGGCTGCCCTCGGCCACTGGGGAGCAACCGCTGGCTGCCCTCAGCCCTTGGGGACCAACTGCTGGCTGCCCTCGGCCACTGGGGACCAACCGCTGGCTGCCCTCGGCCACTGGGGAGCAACCGCTGGCTGCCCTCAGCCCTTGGGGACCAACCGCTGGCGGCCCTCGGCCACTGGGGACCAACCGCTGGCTGCCTCGGCCACTGGGAGCAACCGCTGGCTGCCCTCAGCCCTTGGGGACCAACTGCTGGCTGCCCTCGGCCACTGGGGACCAACCGCTGGCTGCCCTCGGCCACTGGGGAGCAACCGCTGGCTGCCCTCGGCCACTGGGGAGCAACCGCTGGCTGCCCTCAGCCCTTGGGGACCAACCGCTGGCGGCCCTCGGCCCTTGGGAGCAACCGCTGGCTGCCCTCGGCCACTGGGGAGCAACCGCTGGCTGCCCTCAGCCCTTGGGGACCAACCGCTGGCGGCCCTCGGCCCTTGGGGAGCAACCGCTGGCTCCCCTCGGCCACTGGGGACCAACCGCTGGCTGCCCTCGGCCCTTTGCGACCAACTGCTGGCTGCCCTCGGCCACTGGGGACCAACCGCTGGCTGCCCTCGGCCACTGGGGACCAACCACTGGCGGCCCTCGGCCCTTGGGGAGCAACCGCTGGCCCCTCGGCCACTGGGGACCAACCGCTGGCTGCCCTCGGCCCTTTGCGACCAACTGCTGGCTGCCCTCGCCACTGGGGACCAACCGCTGGCTGCCCTCGGCCACTGGGGAGCAACCGCTGGCTGCCCTCAGCCCTTGGGGACCAACTGCTGGCTGCCCTCGGCCACTGGGGACCAACCGCTGGCTGCCCTCGGCCACTGGGGAGCAACCGCTGGCTGCCCTCGGCCACTGGGGAGCAACCGCTGGCTGCCCTCAGCCCTTGGGGACCAACCGCTGGCTGCCCTCGGCCACTGGGGAGCAACCGCTGGCTGCCCTCGGCCACTGGGGAGCAACCGCTGGCTGCCCTCAGCCCTTGGGGACCAACTGCTGGCTGCCCTCAGCCCTTGGGGACCAACTGCTGGCTGCCCTCGGCCACTGGGGACCAACCGCTGGCTGCCCTCGGCCACTGGGGAGCAACCGCTGGCTGCCCTCGGCCACTGGGGAGCAACCGCTGGCTGCCCTCAGCCCTTGGGGACCAACTGCTGGCTGCCCTCGGCCACTGGGGACCAACCGCTGGCTGCCCTCGGCCACTGGGGAGCAACCGCTGGCTGCCCTCAGCCCTTGGGGACCAACTGCTGGCTGCCCTCGGCCACTGGGGACCAACCGCTGGCTGCCCTCGGCCACTGGGGAGCAACCGCTGGCTGCCCTCAGCCCTTGGGGACCAACCGCTGGCGGCCCTCGGCCACTGGGGACCAACCGCTGGCTGCCCTCGGCCACTGGGAGCAACCGCTGGCTGCCCTCAGCCCTTGGGGACCAACTGCTGGCTGCCCTCGGCCACTGGGGACCAACCGCTGGCTGCCCTCGGCCACTGGGGAGCAACCGCTGGCTGCCCTCGGCCACTGGGGAGCAACCGCTGGCTGCCCTCAGCCCTTGGGGACCAACCGCTGGCGGCCCTCGGCCCTTGGGGAGCAACCGCTGGCTGCCCTCGGCCACTGGGGAGCAACCGCTGGCTGCCCTCAGCCCTTGGGGACCAACCGCTGGCGGCCTCGGCCCTTGGGGAGCAACCGCTGGCTCCCCTCGGCCACTGGGGACCAACCGCTGGCTGCCCTCGGCCCTTTGCGACCAACTGCTGGCTGCCCTCGGCCACTGGGGACCAACCGCTGGCTGCCCTCGGCCACTGGGGACCAACCACTGGCGGCCCTCGGCCCTTGGGGAGCAACCGCTGGCTCCCTCGGCCACTGGGGACCAACCGCTGGCTGCCCTCGGCCCTTTGCGACCAACTGCTGGCTGCCCTCGGCCACTGGGGACCAACCGCTGGCTGCCCTCGGCCACTGGGAGCAACCGCTGGCTGCCCTCGGCCCTTGGGGACCAACCGCTGGCTGCCCTCGGCCCTTGGGGACCAACCACTGGCTGCCCTCGGCCCTGGGGACCAACCGCTGGCGGCCCTCGGCCCTTGGGGAGCAACCGCTGGCTGCCCTCGGCCCTTGGGGAACAACCGCTGGCTCCCCTCGGCCATTGGGGAACAACCGCTGGCTCCCCTCGGCCCTTGGGGAACAACCGCTGGCTGCCCTCGGCCCTTGGGGACCAACCACTGGCGGCCCTCGGCCCTTGGGGAACAACCACTGGCGGCCCTCGGCCCTTGGGGACCAACTGCTGGCTGCCCTCGGCCCTTGGGGAACAACCGCTGGCTGCCCTCGGCCCTTGGGGACCAACCACTGGCGGCCCTCGGCCCTTGGGGACCAACTGCTGGCTGCCCTCGGCCCTTGGGGAACAACCGCTGGCTGCCCTCGGCCCTTGGGGACCAACCACTGGCGGCCCTCGGCCCTTGGGGAGCAACCGCTGGCTCCCCTCGGCCACTGGGGACCAACCGCTGGCTGCCCTCGGCCCTTTGCGACCAACTGCTGGCTTCCCTCGGCCACTGGGGACCAACCGCTGGCTGCCCTCGGCCACTGGGGACCAACCACTGGCGGCCCTCGGCCCTTGGGGAGCAACCGCTGGCTCCCCTCGGCCACTGGGGACCAACCACTGGCTGCCCTCGGCCCTTTGCGACCAACTGCTGGCTGCCCTCGGCCACTGGGGACCAACCGCTGGCTGCCCTCGGCCACTGGGGAGCAACCGCTGGCTGCCCTCAGCCCTTGGGGACCAACTGCTGGCTGCCCTCGGCCACTGGGGACCAACCGCTGGCTGCCCTCGGCCACTGGGGAGCAACCGCTGGCTGCCCTCAGCCCTTGGGGACCAACTGCTGGCTGCCCTCGGCCACTGGGGACCAACCGCTGGCTGCCCTCGGCCACTGGGGAGCAACCGCTGGCTGCCCTCGGCCACTGGGGAGCAACCGCTGGCTGCCCTCAGCCCTTGGGGACCAACTGCTGGCTGCCCTCGGCCACTGGGGACCAACCGCTGGCTGCCCTCGGCCACTGGGGAGCAACCGCTGGCTGCCCTCAGCCCTTGGGGACCAACTGCTGGCTGCCCTCGGCCACTGGGGACCAACCGCTGGCTGCCCTCGGCCACTGGGGAGCAACCGCTGGCTGCCCTCAGCCCTTGGGGACCAACCGCTGGCGGCCCTCGGCCACTGGGGACCAACCGCTGGCTGCCCTCGGCCACTGGGGAGCAACCGCTGGCTGCCCTCAGCCCTTGGGGACCAACTGCTGGCTGCCCTCGGCCACTGGGGACCAACCGCTGGCTGCCCTCGGCCACTGGGAGCAACCGCTGGCTGCCCTCGGCCACTGGGGAGCAACCGCTGGCTGCCCTCAGCCCTTGGGGACCAACCGCTGGCGGCCCTCGGCCCTTGGGGAGCAACCGCTGGCTGCCCTCGGCCACTGGGGAGCAACCGCTGGCTGCCCTCAGCCCTTGGGGACCAACCGCTGGCGGCCCTCGGCCCTTGGGGAGCAACCGCTGGCTCCCCTCGGCCACTGGGGACCAACCGCTGGCTGCCCTCGGCC
Source organism: Pseudonaja textilis (assembly GCF_049901715.1). Classification (NCBI taxonomy): domain Eukaryota; kingdom Metazoa; phylum Chordata; class Lepidosauria; order Squamata; family Elapidae; genus Pseudonaja; species Pseudonaja textilis. Next base: position 61,494,674 of record NC_141995.1, on the reverse strand, counting down.
CTTTGCGACCAACTGCTGGCTGCCCTCGGCCACTGGGGACCAACCGCTGGCTGCCCTCGGCCACTGGGGACCAACCACTGGCGGCCCTCGGCCCTTGGGAGCAACCGCTGGCTCCCTCGGCCACTGGGGACCAACCGCTGGCTGCCCTCGCCCTTTGCGACCAACTGCTGGCTGCCCTCGGCCACTGGGGACCAACCGCTGGCTGCCCTCGGCCACTGGGGAGCAACCGCTGGCTGCCCTCAGCCCTTGGGGACCAACTGCTGGCTGCCCTCGGCCACTGGGGACCAACCGCTGGCTGCCCTCGGCCACTGGGGAGCAACCGCTGGCTGCCCTCGGCCACTGGGGAGCAACCGCTGGCTGCCCTCAGCCCTTGGGGACCAACTGCTGGCTGCCCTCGGCCACTGGGGACCAACCGCTGGCTGCCCTCGGCCCTTGGGGACCAACCGCTGGCGGCCCTCGGCCCTTGGGGAGCAACCGCTGGCTGCCCTCGGCCCTTGGGAACAACCGCTGGCTCCCCTCGGCCACTGGGGACCAACCGCTGGCTGCCCTCGGCCACTGGGGACCAACCACTGGCTGCCCTCGGCCCTTGGGGACCAACCACTGGCGGCCCTCGGCCCTTGGGGAGCAACCGCTGGCTGCCCTCGGCCCTTGGGGAACAACCGCTGGCTCCCCTCGGCCATTGGGGAACAACCGCTGGCTCCCCTCGGCCCTTGGGGAACAACCGCTGGCTGCCCTCGGCCCTTGGGGACCAACCACTGGCAGCCCTCGGCCCTTGGGGACCAACCACTGGCGGCCCTCGGCCCTTGGGGACCAACTGCTGGCTGCCCTCGGCCCTTGGGGAACAACCGCTGGCTGCCCTCGGCCCTTGGGGACCAACCACTGGCGGCCCTCGGCCCTTGGGGACCAACTGCTGGCTGCCCTCGGCCCTTGGGGAACAACCGCTGGCTGCCCTCGGCCCTTGGGGACCAACCACTGGCGGCCCTCGGCCCTTGGGGAGCAACCGCTGGCTCCCTCGGCCACTGGGGACCAACCGCTGGCTGCCCTCGGCCCTTTGCGACCAACTGCTGGCTGCCCTCGGCCACTGGGGACCAACCGCTGGCTGCCCTCGGCCACTGGGGACCAACCACTGGCGGCCCTCGGCCCTTGGGGAGCAACCGCTGGCTCCCCTCGGCCACTGGGGACCAACCGCTGGCTGCCCTCGGCCCTTTGCGACCAACTGCTGGCTGCCCTCGGCCACTGGGGACCAACCGCCTGGCTGCCCTCGGCCACTGGGGAGCAACCGCTGGCTGCCCTCAGCCCTTGGGGACCAACTGCTGGCTGCCCTCGGCCACTGGGGACCAACCGCTGGCTGCCCTCGGCCACTGGGGAGCAACCGCTGGCTGCCCTCAGCCCTTGGGGACCAACTGCTGGCTGCCCTCGGCCACTGGGGAACAACCGCTGGCTCCCTCGGCCCTTGGGGAACAACCGCTGGCTGCCCTCGGCCCTTGGGGACCAACCACTGGCAGCCCTCGGCCCTTGGGGACCAACCACTGGCGGCCCTCGGCCCTTGGGGACCAACTGCTGGCTGCCCTCGGCCCTTGGGGAACAACCGCTGGCTGCCCTCGGCCCTTGGGGACCAACCACTGGCGGCCCTCGGCCCTTGGGGACCAACTGCTGGCTGCCCTCGGCCCTTGGGGAACAACCGCTGGCTGCCCTCGGCCCTTGGGGACCAACCACTGGCGGCCCTCGGCCCTTGGGAGCAACCGCTGGCTCCCCTCGGCCACTGGGGACCAACCGCTGGCTGCCCTCGGCCCTTTGCGACCAACTGCTGGCTGCCCTCGGCCACTGGGGACCAACCGCTGGCTGCCCTCGGCCACTGGGGACCAACCACTGGCGGCCCTCGGCCCTTGGGGAGCAACCGCTGGCTCCCCTCGGCCACTGGGGACCAACCGCTGGCTGCCCTCGGCCCTTTGCGACCAACTGCTGGCTGCCCTCGGCCACTGGGGACCAACCGCTGGCTGCCCTCGGCCACTGGGGAGCAACCGCTGGCTGCCCTCAGCCCTTGGGGACCAACTGCTGGCTGCCCTCGGCCACTGGGGACCAACCGCTGGCTGCCCTCGGCCACTGGGGAGCAACCGCTGGCTGCCCTCAGCCCTTGGGGACCAACTGCTGGCTGCCCTCGGCCACTGGGGACCAACCGCTGGCTGCCCTCGGCCCTTGGGGAGCAACCGCTGGCTGCCCTCGGCCACTGGGGAGCAACCGCTGGCTGCCCTCGGCCACTGGGGAGCAACCGCTGGCTGCCCTCGGCCACTGGGAGCAACCGCTGGCTGCCCTCAGCCCTTGGGGACCAACTGCTGGCTGCCCTCGGCCACTGGGGACCAACCGCTGGCTGCCCTCGGCCCTTGGGGACCAACCGCTGGCGGCCCTCGGCCCTTGGGGAGCAACCGCTGGCTGCCCTCGGCCCTTGGGGAACAACCGCTGGCTCCCTCGGCCATTGGGGAACAACCGCTGGCTCCCCTCGGCCCTTGGGGAACAACCGCTGGCTGCCCTCGGCCCTTGGGGACCAACCGCTGGCGGCCCTCGGCCCTTGGGGACCAACCACTGGCGGCCCTCGGCCCTTGGGGACCAACTGCTGGCTGCCCTCGGCCCTTGGGGAACAACCGCTGGCTGCCCTCGGCCCTTGGGGACCAACCACTGGCGGCCCTCGGCCCTTGGGGACCAACTGCTGGCTGCCCTCGGCCCTTGGGGAACAACCGCTGGCTGCCCTCGGCCCTTGGGGACCAACCACTGGCGGCCCTCGGCCCTGGGGAGCAACCGCTGGCTCCCCTCGGCCACTGGGGACCAACCGCTGGCTGCCCTCGGCCCTTTGCGACCAACTGCTGGCTGCCCTCGGCCACTGGGGACCAACCGCTGGCTGCCCTCGGCCACTGGGGACCAACCACTGGCGGCCCTCGGCCCTTGGGAGCAACCGCTGGCTCCCCTCGGCCACTGGGGACCAACCGCTGGCGGCCCTCGGCCCTTGGGAGCAACCGCTGGCTCCCCTCGGCCACTGGGGACCAACCGCTGGCTGCCCTCGGCCCTTTGCGACCAAGTGCTGGCTGCCCTCAGCCCTTGGGGACCAACTGCTGGCTGCCCCCGGCCACTGGGGACCAACCGCTGGCTGCCCTCGGCCACTGGGGAGCAACCGCTGGCTGCCCTCGGCCACTGGGGACCAACCACTGGCTGCCCTCGGCCCTTGGGGACCAACCGCTGGCGGCCCTCGGCCCTTGGGGAGCAACCGCTGGCTGCCCTCGGCCACTGGGGACCAACTGCTGGCTGCCCTCGGCCACTGGGGACCAACCACTGGCTGCCCTCGGCCACTGGGGAGCAACCGCTGGCTGCCCTCGGCCACTGGGGACCAACCACTGGCTGCCCTCGGCCCTTGGGGAGCAACCGCTGGCTGCCCTCGGCCACTGGGGACCAACTGCTGGCTGCCCTCGGCCACTGGGGACCAACCACTGGCTGCCCTCGGCCCTTGGGGAGCAACCGCTGGCTGCCCTCGGCCCTTGGGGAGCAACCGCTGGCTGCCCTCGGCCACTGGGGACCAACTGCTGGCTGCCCTCGGCCACTGGGGACCAACCACTGGCTGCCCTCGGCCCTTGGGGAGCAACCGCTGGCTGCCCTCGGCCACTGGGGACCAACCACTGGCTGCCCTCGGCCCTTGGGGACCAACCGCTGGCGGCCCTCGGCCCTTGGGGAGCAACCGCTGGCTGCCCTCGGCCACTGGGGACCAACTGCTGGCTGCCCTCGGCCACTGGGGACCAACCACTGGCTGCCCTCGGCCCTTGGGAGCAACCGCTGGCGGCCCTCGGCCCTTGGGGAGCAACCGCTGGCTGCCCTCGGCCACTGGGGACCAACCACTGGCTGCCCTCGGCCCTTGGGGACCAACCGCTGGCGGCCCTCGGCCCTTGGGGAGCAACCGCTGGCTGCCCTCGGCCACTGGGGACCAACTGCTGGCTGCCCTCGGCCACTGGGGACCAACCACTGGCTGCCCTCGGCCACTGGGGAGCAACCGCTGGCTGCCCTCAGCCCTTGGGGACCAACCGCTGGCTGCCCTCGGCCACTGGGGACCAACTGCTGGCTGCCCTCGGCCACTGGGGACCAACCACTGGCTGCCCTCGGCCCTTGGGGAGCAACCGCTGGCTGCCCTCGGCCCTTGGGGAGCAACCGCTGGCTGCCCTCGGCCACTGGGGACCAACTGCTGGCTGCCCTTGGCCACTGGGGACCAACCACTGGCTGCCCTCGGCCCTTGGGGAGCAACCGCTGGCTGCCCTCGGCCCTTGGGGACCAACTGCTGGCTGCCCTCGGCCACTGGGGACCAACCACTGGCTGCCCTCGGCCCTTGGGGAGCAACCGCTGGCTGCCCTCGGCCACTGGGGACCAACCGCTGGCTGCCCTCGGCCACTGGGGACCAACCGCTGGCTGCCCTCGGCCACTGGGGACCAACCGCTGGCGGCCCTCGGCCCTTGGGGAGCAACCGCTGGCTGCCCTCGGCCCTTGGGGAGCAACCACTGGCTGCCCTCGGCCCTTGGGGAGCAACCGCTGGCTGCCCTCGGCCACTGGGGACCAACCGCTGGCTGCCCTCGGCCCTTGGGAGCAACCACTGGCTGCCCTCGGCCCTTGGGGACCAACCGCTGGCTGCCCTCGGCCACTGGGGACCAACCGCTGGCTGCCCTCGGCCACTGGGGACCAACCGCTGGCGGCCCTCGGCCCTTGGGGACCAACCGCTGGCTGCCCTCGGCCACTGGGGACCAACCGCTGGCTGCCCTCGGCCACTGGGGACCAACCGCTGGCTGCCCTCGGCCACTGGGGACCAACTGCTGGCTGCCCTCGGCCACTGGGGACCAACCGCTGGCTCCCCTCAGTAAACTAAGCCCAATAGCTTTCATTTCCCACAATTCTGGTATTCTGATACGCAGGGACCGCTGCCCAGGAGACAAAACCCGTGTACATTTTGCCTGGGAGTTCAGATGTATGCCTTTCACGAGGAAAGGTCTTTATTCCGTCTGGCAACCCGCTTTATACTAGCGAATCCGCGATTTTCTCCATCGCCGCCGCCTCTTTCGTGCGCGGCTTTTCCCCTCAGCCGCCCGAGTTCTAGTTTAGGCGCTCGCTGATTGGACACACACACACGGACACACACACACACACACACACCCCAACCCACATCCTCTGCCTTCTAGCCGGGAGAGAGCGAGGGAGCCGCTGGGGAGGGGCCGGGAGGGGCAGCCGAAACCAGCTGCCCCGACGCGCCTTCCCAGCATGAATTAGCCGGGAAAAGGCTGAGCGCCTTCGGGGGGGGGGGGGGGGGAGCGCGCCTGCCGTTCCTTCCCCTCGCTGCCCTTCGAAGAGCGCGGCTGGGGCGGCGGCGGCAGCCCCCGAAGCGAGGAGCAGCGCCCAGACCGGCCGCTCGTGAGCTGCCCCGGAATGTCGCTCTTTCTCCCTCTCTCTCTCTCTCTCTCCGCCCCAAGGCGATCCTGAACAGGTGACTGCGCCCGCCCGCCTAGTTTTCCAGGAGAAAAGCGCAAGCGCAAGAGGAGCCGGGAAGGGGTTTGTGTGTGTGTGTGTGTGTGTGTGTGTGTGTGTGTGTGTGTGTGTCTGTGTGTGTGTGCGTGCGTGTGTGTGTGTGTGCGTGTGTATGGGGGCGCGGGGAAGGGTTAAAAGCTGCCCCCCCGCCCTGTCTTGGCTCGCGCTTTGCAGCCTCGCTTGGCTAAGCCGCGGCGCCTCGGTTGTTTCCAGGGCGGGCGTCGCTTCTCCCTCGCTTCTACTTTCGTGGTCGGCTTCAGCGGGATCCCTTCCCCGGGCATCGTCCAGCCGAGGCAGGTCGGTGTGCGAAAGGGAGGCGGGAATGGAAGGAGCTCGTTTGCCTCTGTAGTAAATCCCACCGGCGGGTTTTTTGCACTCTTCCATCCCAGCCCGAGAGGGTTTCTTTATTTTGATGGATTGATCTGGCTTGTCAGTTGCTTACAAGGTAATAGGTATAAGGATAAACAGATATGAATACATGGATATGGATATATTTTTATTTACTTATTTGGCTTAATTGCTTACAAGGTAATAGGTATAAGTAAAAACAGTTATGAATACATGGATATGGATATAGTTTTATTTACTTACTTGGCTTGTCAATTGCTTACAAGATAATAGGTATTAGGATAAACATAGCTATGAATACATGGATATGGATATATTTTATTTATTGACTTATTTGGCTTGTCAATTGCTTAAAAGGTAATAGGTATAAGGATAAACGTAGTTATGAATACATGGATATGGATATATTTTTATTTATTTACTTATTGGGCTTTTCAATTGCTTACAAGGTAATAGGTATAAGTAAAAACATAGTTATGAATACATGGATAGATATAAGAAAAAAGAAAGAAACAATAGGACAGGGACGGTAGGCACGTTGGTGCGCTTATGCACACCCCATACAGACCTCTTAGGAAAGGGGTGAGGTCAGTAGTCTAAGGTTAAAGTTTTGGGGGGTTGGGGAAGAAACCAGAGAGTCAGGTATGTTCCACGAAGTCCGATCCTTTAAGTATAGTATATAAAATCATACATTGCAATGTCCTATCTGTCCGTGAATCCTTCAGCTTCAACGATAACAACACAAGAGCACACAATAGATACAAACTCAATGAGGTTAACTGCACCAAACTTGATTGCAGGAAATACGACTTCAGGATTTACGAATCCTCTACCTGACTGTGGTTTTTTTTCTCCAAACCCCCAAAACTTTAACCTTAGACTGTCTACTATTGACCTCACCCCTTTCCTAAGAGGTCTGTAGGGGGATTGCATCAGTGCACCAATGTGCCCACCATCCCTGTCCTCTTGTTTCTTTTTATTTTTCTTATATGTATCCATGTATTCCTACGTATGTTTATACTTAATATCTATTGCAAGCCATTGACAAAAATAACTAAAGAAATAAAACAGAAATCAGTAACAGGCAGGGCTGCTTCGAGTTGCAGCTACAGGTGGCAGCGGGGCTAGATCCTCCTTCCCACACCACCATCAGGCTACCTTCTTTTCTTGGAAAGGAGCCTGTCTGGTTTGTTTTTCCCCCCCTGCGCCGCATCCGGCCACCCGTCCCGCGATCCCAAGCTGCTCCCGCTGCTGCAGAATCCCCCCCGCCCGCCTTCCCCTTTTGAGCGCGCCTGGGGTTTTTCCCACGGATCGCGCGCAGCTGAAGGGGAAATGGCCTGGCATGAGGCCCTGGAGGTCAGGGCTTCCAGGAACTGGCAGCGGGGCAGGTTCGTGGGAACAGGCGAGCAGAGCCCCTCCTAAGTCAGGTTTGCAGCCTTGCAACCCTGGCTGGCGTTCCTTGAAGATTGACGGTGGTTCAGTCGCAGGGGTCTCCAACCTTGGCCACTTGAAGCCTGGAGGACTTCAACTCCCAGAATTCCCCAGCCAGCTGGCTGGGGAATTCTGGGAGTTGAAGTCCTCCAGGCTTCAAGTGGCCAAGGTTGGAGACCCCTGGTTCAGTGATCCCTGGACTGTATCTCGGCCTCTAAAAGTAGCTTCCCTCTCTGGTGTAGAACCCTTGGTTGCCCACTCGTAAGACTGATTCCCACAAGACGTGGGTAGCCCTAAGACGGTTTGCTCTACTGATGGATTGGTTGCTTCTGATTCTTGCCTGCCTCTGGATTTTGGAGGATTGACAAGATTTCCCCTTTTTATTCTTGTAGTCATTAACTGGTATGGATCAGATTAGGCTGCAAGGGTCATTGACCAGCCAGGTCGTTTGGCTGAGCTGAACGGGGCTGGGTAAGAATGGTTGTTTATGGATTCCTTCCAAATTCATGCACGATTTCCTTAGACCGCTGCCTTTTTATATGTAGAATAGGTGAAGAAATGCATCCTAACAATGAAAGCCTGCAGTGTATGAATGTCATTTAATCAGACATTTCAATGAGAGAAAAAAAAGATAAACTCTAAAACCAATTGCATGGTATTGTGAAATAAACAGGAAATCAGCTCCCCACAGAAAAGTCTTTCAGGAAAATAGGGTTATAGTACCAGGCAACTGTCTTCAAGCAGAAGGAAACTCCACAGCTTTGAAGGCTACCGGTATCTTTTCTTTTGTGGAAAAACTTGGCTTTTGGAATTTTGTTCGTCAGACAGCTATTAAAAGTGAAAGACCAACTGCTCTATTTTTAATTGATTTATTATTGATGTATACATTCATTTTAATGAATAGCGGAAACAATAGCTTGCAGCCATAGAGACAGCTATTTCTAAATATTTTAGCTCCAAATATATTGCAGCACAAGATGTAGCCAAGTAAACAAAACAAGTTAGTTATTTTAAAGATTGTTTTAGGTTTGCTCATATTTTAATATTTAGTTTTACATTTTACTTATATTTTAAAATTTTGTCTATCATTTTGTTAGTTACCAAGAACCATTTTTAGTAGAATACTAGATAAATTTTGTTGATGTACAAAAATTAATCTTCGATTTTTCAGTTTCTTAAAAGAACTGTCTTTTATTTCAAGCTTTGGTTGGTGGAATGAATACAAAAACAGATTTTACAAAAAGCAGTTTGTTTTCTACTGTAGTTTGGTTTCATTTGTTTACAAATTATTTTATAGTCGTATTGTTTTCCATAAGCTTAGAAAATAATTGATTAAAATTTGCTATGCCTAATAGATTCATTTTGAATTTATTATAATAGGATGTTGTCCTCTGAAAGGCCTGTTTGTATTAGTTATAAACATTTTGGTTGACATCATTTATTTTGATGTCAACCAAACATTGAAACATGTGGTGTGATACATAGATAGATAGAATTCTTTATTGGCCAAGTGTGATTGGACACACAAGGAATTTGTCTTGGTGCAAATACTCTCAGTATACATAAAAGAAGAGATACATTCCTCAAGAGTCAAGAATCACAAGATACAACACTTAATGATAGTCATAGGGTACAATATGCAATCAATCATACTAGGAAACAGTCAATGTAAATCGTAAGGATACAAGTGACAAAGTTACAGTCATACAGTCACAAGTGGGAGGGGAGGGGGGATAAGGAGTGATGAGAAGATTAACAGTAATATTAGTGCAGACTTTGTAAATAGTTGGACAGTGTTGAGGGAATTATTTGTTTAGCAGAGTGATGCCGTTTGGGGGGGAGGAAACTGTCCTTGTGTCTAGTTGTTCTGGTGTGTTCTGGGCTCTATGGTGTCATTTTGAGGGAAGGAGTTGAAACAGTTTATGTCCGGGGTGTGAGGGGCCTGTAGATATTTTCACAGCCCTCTTTTTGACTCGTGCAGTATATTGACATCAGATTGCAAGATTTTGCTAGATGTATAGCGAGGATTTCTGTGCTATGTTTGCTATTTGAATGTTTAATTATTATTGGGATGAAGGAAAAGTGAAAGCTAAGCATTATGTATTTGTTTCTGATTTTTAACCACTTTTTTACTTTTAAGTGTTTAAAATTTCATTATTGGTTGGAATTTAGATGCAAATGAAGAGTTAGTAAATTTATTGTGGCATAACTACAAGCTTACTCTATTAAATGCATTTAAAAATGGAGCTTGGTAATACAAAAGCATGTGCTACAATGCTTCCAACTTTTTAATATATCATAAGAATCTTTGCAACTTTATTGTACTTTCTTATGATTTGATACCTTGTCATTTATTACATGCATGTTATTCACAACTACCTTTTGATAGGCACTGCAAGGCTAGTGAAGAGAATACCTTTCATCTTGATGAAATAGTAACACTGGAACAACATATCAAATGATCAACTTATGACAATAAGGAGCCTTTCATAAAATTTTAAAGGAGTAAGAAAATCAAGTTCAATTAAATAACATTGGAGAATAAGAATGGCTAATACTGTTAATAAACATATCACTGAGCTGAAAGATTATTGAAATTTTACTTTACAATGTTGAAATTTAATATTCTTATTTAGAGACACAGCAGTCTTTTTCACTGGATGAATAAAGTAACTAATGGGTGTTATCAGTATTTCTGAATTTGTGGACATCTAATTCTTCAGTGAATTAATTTATGGTCATCTCTGTGCATTACTTTGAGTATGATGCTAAGATTGTATCTCATTACATTTTGTCAGCCAGGTCAGTCAGGAGACTACGGAATTTGGTGCTGGACAGAAAAGTGAGACAGCTGATCAGGGGTCTATCTAAAAACAATAAAATCAGACAAAGACATTTATTTGAATTGTCTGAATTCCACTGCAGTGGAAAATATATACAAGAAGTATGCCTTGTCTCAGTTGTACCATAATTTGTTTCATTGGTATTTAAAGCCAGGAGGGACGTGTTTTCTCCATTTGTCTTTCTACCTCTTTCATATACTGTACTACCATTGAAATATATTTACAAAATTCGTATTCCTTAAACAGTAACAAAGTAGTTAACTTTTATTATTCAGAATTCCTTGGAGGGCATTACCTTAAATCACAGAAGTGTCAAAACTCATAACATTCCAAGGTAGTTGGCTTGGAAGTCTTAGTGAAATTAATTTGTTGTCATTAACACACTTTGAAAATAATGGGAAATGGGGTAAGATGTTGCCTTGCATATATTCTCCAAAGAATGCATTGCAAATAGATGCCTAATAGAAAATACCAAACTCCTCTTCTATGGCATGTTAATGTAAAAAGTAAGTATGAGAAAAATAAATAAAATTGTATACAGGTATTCCTCAACTTACAAGTGTTCTTTTCTGTACAACCCTTTGTTTAGTGATTGTTCAAAGTTATAACATCACTGAAAAAAAATTGACTTACAACTGTTTTTCACATTATAACTGTCACAGTATCCCCACAATCACGTCATCAAAGTTTGCAACTGGTGTGTGTTTATGACAGTTGCAGTGTCTCAGGCCATGTGGTCACCATTGGTGACCTTCTGACAAGCAAAGTCAATGGAAAAGCCATGAAAAATAAATGATTATGTTTGTAAAAGTGACAAATTGAAAATTAGAAAAGTAGCATTCATTGTTCATATACATCGAATTATTAGCCCCTTGATATATATACCTGTCCATATTTAAAATATACCAATTCACAGATGGAGGACTTTAAACATATAGAAATCCAGTTTGTATTCACTGCAAATGAATGATAGCGATGAATATGCTAGTAACATATGGTTGTGAAAATTAGACATTGAAAAAGAGAAAAATAAGACATCTTCAAATGATGGATTTGGAGGTGATGACTAAGGGTATTGTGGACTTCAAAAAGAACAATCTAGTTAACAATTCAAAAAGCTGGCTGCTTTCTAGGAATGATGATATTTTAGGCATGATAGAAGCAGAAGGTGGGTTAGAAAAATGCTTACGTAAAACAATGGGAAGACTGATAAGGTGGATGGAAAGAATGACTGAAATATCGTTGGAAGAGTGATAGGTTTTGTAAGGGGGTGATTTGCAGTGTAGACAATTTGTTATGATAGTACCTATCAGTTCTTATATCCCTTTTTTCAGAGTTACATATATTAATAACAATTGCATGCAATATTATAAATACATTTCAGAATAAGTACTGTAAGGATTTACCCCAATAGCTGTAGGTCTCTACACATATCTGTTTGCAAGTTAAACTGAACGTAATGGGCCATCTGAATAAATGTGCTTATTGAAAAAAATACATTATAAATGTTGTAATTCATATCTGCTGTTTTCATATCTGGAACTCAATCGTACTTGCTTAGGGTTTTAAAATAGAGTTCTGTCTTGGAATATGTGCCGAGGAAGACAAAAGAGAAACAATCATCAGGCCTGATTAACAAGAAAAAGTCTCAAAATGCTAAGGTATTAAGATGGCTTCATACTCTTAGAAAATTGATCCCAGATTATATGATATTATATATTATATTGTATAACCTCGATATTAATGGTTTAGCCCAGGGGTCTCCAACCTTGGCAACTTTAAGACTTGTGGACTTCAGCTCCCAGAATTCCTCAGCCAGCCATGCTTTGAAAATAAAGAAATCTCAGTATAGCTGAAGAAGCTTCTTGGATGAAAAGCAAAATATCTTCAAAGAAAAACAAAGTTGAAAAAGCACCTTTGGGACAAACAGTAGGAGAATTTTAAGAAAAATGGTGGAAAGAATTTTACAATTCAAAGTTTGTAATAATTATTTTATGCAAATGAGAACCACTAAAAGAACAGCAAATATATATTGTAGAATTGTTATTCATTGCTAGTTTTTTTTAAAGCAGGGATATGTTTGATTGCAGATATTTTTGAAATACAGCTTTCATGATCCCTCAAGACCTTAGAGGATCCTTAATTGGTTGTCCACATTTCAAAATATACAGCAATTCTTTAATTAAGCAGCTGTTAGCTTGATCCTATAGTCTGCTTTTTTGAAGTAAATCAACCATTGAGCTGTTTCCAGAAAAGTTAGTGTATTCTGCACACAACAAAGCCTCTGTTACTTGTCTGCTATAGTGAGATAAAATTACTTATTAAAAAAGCACCATTACCACAAAACCTTGACATACCATCTGGCAACTAACGTCTTTGGCAGACAACATTTTTTTCTAGTTTTCTTCAGACTTTGGGAACATGTAAAATGAGCGATTGTGGTAGTTGTAGTCCAATAACATCTGATCAATATGGACCAGGACCAGGCCAAAAAGTCTGTCTGTTTGTATTTACTTACTTATTTATGAGTGACTTACAACATAATAAAATACATGGAAATAGAAAATTGTAAAAATATAAAAACAGATACAAATTAGAGGAGATTAAAAGAAACAAAAAAAAAACTTGGGTTTATAGTGGAGAGTTGATGGTTATTTCTCTTGTTACTACACTGGCCACCTCCAGTCAATAGCTTCTCCCTCAGGGCTCAATGCCAACCAGCATAACCAAGTTTTAAGGCATTTCGTGAAGGCCAGAAGAGTGAGGGTGGACCTCATCTCCTGTGGAAAATGTTTTAAAGGGTGGGACCATGCAGAAAAGGCTCTTCTGGCCCCCACCAGCTGCAATTCCCTTGGCTAAAAGGGTCTGCAGTAGGCCTCTTTGGCCAGCACCGGTGGGATGGACAAATCCCTGACCCATGCCGCAAAGGCTTTAAAGGTAATGATCAACACCTTGAATTGGCCCTAGAAACAAATTGGCCAGTGTAGCAACTGAAATCAATTGCTCATGAATATAGTATATTCTCCAATTTTATTTTATTACTTATTCTGAGATTTGGAGAAATCTTTCCAAGCAACTAAATATTGCACCTTTTCCCAATGACGTTTGGAATCTAAAATGTCTTCAATCTAAAATAACTTCAAAATGTTTTTCTACTCCGATCATTAAAGAGTCATGTGGAGGTGGCTCACACCTCTGAGTGGGAAGGTGATCTTGGTCTTTAACAAACTGCCACACTGGGTGGATCCAGTAAAGAGACTCAGGCAAATCTAATTTCATCATTACCCGGTTGACAATGCATTTGATGGGTAAGGGACCCACATGCCTGGGTCCTAATTTCTTCGATTGCTGGGATTGCAGGTATTGAGTGGATAAATAAACATGGTCACCAACACTGAAGACATTGAAGTTTTTATGCACTTCTTGTCAGCCTGCTTTTTATATGCCTCCCTTGTATCTGCAAGGGATTTTCTCAAGATCAGCCATGTTTTCCGTAATTGGGAAGGCACAGGAAGGTCATTAAGAGGCAGCTCGAACATGGGAGTAAAGTCTTGTTCTGTAACCATTTTGAAAGGGGTAAATCTGGTACTACTATGTCCCAAATTATCATATGCTACCTCTGTAAATGGTAAGAGGTCTGTCCAGTTGTCTTGTTGATAATTAATATAGCACTTGAGTAGGATGGTATTGTACTGGTTCAGCCCAGTTCGTCCGAACTGATGCTCCAAGGATTATCTGTGAGCAAACCGGTTTACTCCAACGATCAGCTGCTGGGCCTGACCACCCGCTTCGGCTCTACTCTGACCTTTATTTCCTGGTTTTGAAGCTCAGCTGCTTCACGTGGCACAGCGGATTGCTGTGCGTTTAACACACACAGTGCAGGATTGCAGGAGAAGCTCAGTAGCAAACCCTCTCTGCATGCATTTGGCATGCACACGCGCCCATCAAGCCATGCCCTCAGAACCGGTGGTAAAAAAAAAATTGAATCCCACCATTGCGACTTGAGATATTGTTCTAACACTGAGTTCAAACGTTCACACACCCCATTCACTGGGGGGTGATAATTGGAACTAAGCCCCTGGTCAGCCCCAAAGAGGTTTAAAACTCCTGCCAGAATTTGGAAGTTAATTGCATTCCCCTGTCAAATTTTATATTGTGGGGCCCCATGCAGCCTATAGATATGTTGCACAAAAAGCTTTGTGGGCTGAGAGGATTTTTTGACATGGGACAAAGTGTATCTGTTTGGAGGACAAGTCAGTTGTTTCCTGACTTTTCTAGGAGTTCTACTGTGAAGTCCATTGAGATTTCCTTCCATGATGCTTTCAGCTTGGTCGCAGGAGCGCTGGGGTTTTCCCTTGCCACGTTTGGCAGAGGCATAGATTGGGCAACTTGTCCCATAGTTTTCAATGTCCATTTTTAACGATGGCCATAAAAACTGCTCCTTAATTAGATGCAAAGTCTTCACAAAGCCAAAATGTCTCTCTTTTGAGTCATGGCTTTTACCCAGGATTAATAATCTCTGGCTTTCGGGCACATACAATTTAGCCCCCAGCCAAGCTAGTCTGTCCCATATGGATCATTCATTGTTGTGACTTTGAAACCACTTGTCCTCCTGCAGTGAGGTTTTAAGAGCTACTGTTGCACTGTTGTCTATCTGAGGTTTTCTCTCACTTGCGCAGCCAGCTGGCACGATGGAATTAATGGATTGACCACATCTATCTATTCTGACGCATTCATAACAGAGCGTCAGCCAGGATATTTCCCCCACACACACACACACACCCTGGGAAGTAGCATGAAGTCAAATCGATTAAAATAATGTGCCCATCGGACTTCTTTGGGCGACAGCTTTCAGGGGGTTTTCAGCATTCCTATGTTTTTGTGGTTGGTCCACACCTCAAAAGTACCTTGTTCCATTCTAGAAAATGCCTCTAAGCCAAGATCCCAGCATAAGCCTCTTTCTCCCAAACTGTCCATCTTTGTCCAGTCTTTGACAGTTTCTTAGAAGTGTAAGTGCAAGGCTTG
The DNA here is from genome assembly GCF_049901715.1 of Pseudonaja textilis. Taxonomy (NCBI): domain Eukaryota; kingdom Metazoa; phylum Chordata; class Lepidosauria; order Squamata; family Elapidae; genus Pseudonaja; species Pseudonaja textilis. The sequence continues at coordinate 61,479,483 of NC_141995.1, read as the reverse complement.
AAAGGTTTCCTTGTTTGTTTTGCTGCAAAAGCATGGCACTTACTGCCACATTACTAGCATCTGCTCAAATAATAAATGAAGTGGTTGGATCTGAGTGTTTTAAGACAGGTTCAGTTGCAAATAGACTGTAAGGACCTGCCTCAGCTGTCTGCTCAGGAAAGCATGATTCTTGAAATGGTGGTAGTTCAAAAGGAAACATTTACCAAGAGAAAGTGCCTGCAGAGAATTCAGGTGGAATCTGAAATTCCCACACAAAGCTATTTTTTCATCTTCACTCCAATCCCCCAGTCCACCAGTAGTCAATGTAATGCCGCAAAGGTGTGAGAACTCTGAGATGTTAGCTTAATAGCAGTTCATTCTCAGGGTGCTTTGACCTTGGTAACAGGCTGGAACTGGCTGGGAGGAAGCCCATCTATTGCGCAGACCTGCCCCGCCCCCCTTCCTAGATACTATGTGTTATAGCAAAAGCAGAAGCATGCAAAGAATATGGCTCCAGCAACCTGCCCCCTCCAGAATGGCAATGTCCCTAACATTTGAGCTTTTCAAATCCTGCCTGGCATTCCATAGTTCATTTTAGAGGTTAGCTGCTTTTAGGTTTGGCTGCTTCTTTCATTTTCAAAAGATTAGTGATGGGGAATGCAATTTGGGCAAGTGATGGGATAAATTGCTGGTAGAAATTGCCGAAGTCCAGGAAGCTTTGCAATTGCTTCCTGGTGTGTAGTGGAGCTCAGTCCAGTACCGCCTGGACCTTTTGGGGGTCCATTTCAACTTTGTGAGAGATACGGTAGCCCAAATAGTCTATTTTGCTCTGGTGAAATGGATAATTAGAGAGTTTGGTGTACAGTTTAGCAGTTTTTTGCTTCTTGAGAATCACTTTCACCAACTTCATATACTCATCTTTCACCTCCATATAAATTAATATGTCATCTAAATACAGGAGCACTTCCCCTTGTATAGGTGCTTGTGTAATACCTCTTTAATCAGTTGCATGAAAACAGCCAGAACACCTCGGAGGCCAAAAGGGAGGATGTTAAACTGGAGACACCCTAATGGGCAGTTGAAAGTGGTTTTGACTCATCCCCTTCTTTGATCCTCACCCGATAGTACACCTCCCGCAGGTCCAATTTAGTAAAAAATCTCTTTTTAAATTATTTTTTTTATTTTTTATTTCTAAAAATACAACATTGTGTGAACAGTGTGGTTCCAGGTCAATTAACATTTTAAAACAAACATTACCCTATTTTCAAATGTATACTATTAACTTTCTTAAGTAACTTAGTATTACTATGTATTACCAGTTTTATCAATCAGTATTCATTCCCATATGCTACTTTATGTCATTCTCTATGTTCTTATCATTTTCTGTTATACATGTTCCCTTAAGAGTCATATTTGCAATATTTAACAAATTATATTATTTAAGTAATTATTCATAAATTCATATTAATGTACATTTTCTGGTATTTATCCCCTTCTTAATGTTAATTATGCCACTGTTATATATTTAAAACAAAGTCCCTCTCTAATCTCATTGTAATACACAAATTCATTTAACAAATTTATTTCATTTAACAAATTATGCATTCTAATAATAATATAATCATTTTTATCTATTACCATAAACTATGTTATTATTCTTTCTATCATATTCCACATGTCATTTCTTTCCCTACAATATCATATTAGTTTTCATACATATTTCAATTAACAATTATCAATCTTAAATAATCATCCTATAATAAAGTCTTAATTCCATATTTGTTTGAATTAAAATATTGAGCCTTATATTTATTACAATTAACAATTTATATGTCTTTAGTAATAGTTCTACAATAAAATATTAATTTCAAATTTCTCAAAGTTAGTTAAAAATTCTGGATCAGGATTAAGTCATGGATAGAAGAAATAACAACTGAAATTCTTCTAGCTCTCTTGGGGTCATTGAGTAGAGCTTTGGTTTAGGTAGCTTGGCCCCTGGCAAAATCTCTATAGCACAGTCTGTTAGTTGGCGAGGCAAGAGCTCATTTGATCCCTTTTCACTGAACACTCCCCTCAGGTCCCAGTACTCTTTGGGGATAGGGGTAAAGTTCTTCCCCTGCTCATGCACTGGTCTGGTTGCCATTCCCATTGCTAGGTTCCCTGGCTGCCACAGGTGAGGGTTACTCCCTTGGCTCTTCCTTCCCAGTCATCTTTCTTCCCGATGCCTCGATGAGTCTCGATGTCTTGATGAGTCTCCCAGGCCTCCAGCCTCCTTCGTCCACTCAGAGATCCACCTGGGGTGAAACGCTCTGGATGAGCCTTTCCCCAGCATTCGCCTTCCTCCTGGTCGTTGCCTTTAGCCAACATTGTGTGTATGGTCCCCAGGGTAGAGTGGTAGGTCTCTCCAGGTTGACCACTATTTCAGATTCTACCGAATGTCAGGCTTGTCCCAGTAGTCCCCCTCTTGAATCCATTGAATTAAATCAAAATAACTTTTACTATGAGAAACTGGTTGCAGTAAAGAAAACCTGAACTTTCCACGCAATGCAAAATCAATTCTTTCAGTTTCCCAATCCCAACACCCCCGACCAGTCCACCGGCAACCAATATGATGCCAAGAAGATGTTTTGAGAATGATGAGGTGCTAGACAAATCACTGTTCACGCTCAGGACACGACCCTGGTAAAAACTGGCTGGGAAAGGCGTCCGTCCTCTTTCCAAAGACCGTCCTTCTCCCTAATTCCCAAGCATAGCGGACCCCATTGCCTCCAGCACAATGGCAGAACACCAGAATACAATGATGGACCTGAGAAATATGCTGCAAGAATGTAATAAATGGTTTAAGACTTCATATCTATATTGTATATAAGGTTTTAAAGGCAACAAAAAAAACCAGAATGAAAATAAAAAACTAATTTGGCATCCTGCATTATTTTGCTTCTACTTGCTATAGCTGATACTAGTAAACAGTCTGTGTGAAACAATGGCACTGAAATGCATTAAAATGGCTACTCTGATTTGGAATTGCACCTTGCACTCAAATTTTTGTTTGGTTTTCTGTTAGAAATTTCAACTTTGATTGCTGATTTTGTGACTAAGTATAACACTTAACTGTAGCAAACTGTTCTTAAATTAGCTATGTGCCAAGTATACCTAATATGGTTAAACTATGATAGGACCCATTTTCCTTTTTAATTAAAAATAGTTATGGGTAAATTTAAATAAGATTTGAACTATGGCTCCTAGAAGAGAAATGCTAATCGTTTAGCCATGTTGTCTTATGATCTGTCTTTTAGTGACCCAGAGGTTTTATTATAGTTTTCTGTCCCTGTGTCACAGTTCTTAAGGTTTGAACTCAAAATGAAGGTTCTGAAAGATGTGATCAAAACTCCATTTATAGTTGTCCACTGTTTTTTTTAAATATTATTCAGTCAAGAACCCTGCTTTCTATCAAAATCATGCTTTAAAATGTTAGTATTAAAATAAATATGTTTCCCATTGTTAATAAAATAACAGTACTATGTATACTTTTAAATATATCATATCATAAAATTTAGGTATTAAATGAGAGCATATTAATATTGCTTTTAAATCTCAAATATTATATTGCATTTTGTCTTTTAATTAAAATGTTATGCTACTTTAGAATATCCTTTTGTAGTCAGTTTGATACATTCCTAATTACTTTGGATTTAATTCCAGTAAATTGGGCTTGAAATGTCAAGTATTAAAGGATCAAATAAATCACTGTGTTTACAGGAAGATCCAGTTGGAAGGAGACTAAATGCCAAAACCTTCTGTAATAATAATGACTGTTACAAAGCCCTGACTTCTAAACAGGGTTTTAAATTAAAATTGAGGGACATCTCTCTTTTAGACAGTTAATATTCCTCAATTTCTTAGTAACTGCTTGCTCACTGAGGAGCTGAGACTTCAGTTTCAACATTTCTAGGTCTTAATATCTAATATCCCAAACTGCAATCTGTTTATATATACATTTTAATTAACGATATTTCTACCTATGTAAATAGAATACTTAATTGTTCAGATATATATCAATGAAGTTACAATTAATTTTCACACATTTTCTGTTATTGCACATTATTTTGAAGTATGGTTCATTACTTTCCAACATTACAGATTGCAGCATCATGCTGGGTAGTCAACTGCCCTGTAGTGCTACAAAATCTCTTAGAAAACTGCAGAGCTGCATACAAAGTAATCATATTTAAATGCTGTTGGAACCACAGGAATGAAATCTGGAGGCAGAGCTGGGAAAAAATAATTTTCTGTCTAATATGCTTCAGTGGTTTGTAAGGAAACTTTCACATGCCTTCAGCCATTATCATCAATTTTCTTAGCCATCTATGCTTCCCCCTCAAAATATAAGCTGATTTCACTGCTTATGACAGAGGTTAATTCCCAGTTGGTAAAAGTTGGGAAGGAATAGATAGATGGATGACTGGATGGTTTCTTTCTTTCCATAGCAACACACCTGACACTAGTTCATAGCAATATATTTTAGTTCTATTTCTTTTCTTCTGGGAGAGTGCCTGGAGGCAAATAATCAGATTATTTTTGAGAACAAAAAAAATATATATGGATCTTAGGAAGTCACTATAGAATTCCAATCTAATTCAGTTGACAGCATATCTGTTCTTCATTCTGAATTCAGAAATAGTTTCTATTATATGTTGTAGTTGACCCAAATTAGTGCCAGGTGAACTGTTTGTGGACTAGATGTGTGTTTTATGAAGTGAGACCAATTTGTAAATTGTGGGTTAGATTTGGTTCCATTTATCTAACCCAGATTAATTATGTGGGGGCAAATGCTGCCTTTTACAACCAGGATACGATGATACCAGCTTAAAGTTATCTTCATAACTTAAATGGAAAGCACCAAGAAAAATATAAATAAATATTACAGCAATCTATATGAAGATGGTTGTAAGCAAGGCAGATAGTTTCCCGCAGACCATCATGCTGTATCATGTAAGCTTTTTTTTTTTTCAACTGGCATCCAGTCCATAATCTGTTAAAATCTTTAGCCTTGGGAAGCAATAAAAACAGAGTTTACCCATTTGATATATGATATATAAAAGAATTAAAGTGTTATACAATTGACTTTCTTCAGAACTGTTTTTCTCATATTGTCCCCCAAATTGATTTAGTTTGATTCTGCTTCATTGTTCCAGAAATACCTGTTTCTTGGCAACCTAGTGAAAACTGGGTTTTCATATCTTTTTCTTTTGCTCCCAAAAGAGAAGAATGTAAGAATTCATGTGCCTGCAGCTTATTATGTCACCAATTACTGTATAATTTAATAAGATGTCCAAAAAAATAGAGATCAGAAATTGAGAATGGAGAAATTATGCCGGTTCTTTAATATAGTGCAAAGTATAATATAATACTCCGTTCACTTTTTTCCCTTTTGTTGCAGACTAAAAGAAGATAAAGTTGTTTTGGAAGTTGATTTTACAGTCATAAGTAATTTGCCAGAAGAATCCCTACTGTTAGCTTCTTTCTTCTGTTGTTGGTTAATGGAAGTGGCACATTAAGCACGAACTAGAGATATACAACAATTTTATAACCGCGATCTGTACAGTATGTTCTGCACAAAACTGAAAGAGCTGAAGATCACTGGCGAATGTCCTTTCTCCTTGCTCAACCAAAGTTGCATTCCAGATGAAAATGAGGAAGAATGTGCGGAAGTGCCCAACAGTTCTACGGCTTCTTTGCCCATCTGCAGAGAGAAAGTCCCTCGTGGGAACTTGCCTCAAAGGAAGATCAGCAGGAACCGAGTATTTCTGCATACTTTAGCCGAGAGCATTTACAAGCTCATCTCTCCAGAAGTAAGTTGTTTGGAACAGCAATTGGAAGATGCTGTGTTGTTTTTTTTAAAAAATACCCCTTTCCAATCTTTTTTCTAGACTATTAGAAACATGTTGATACAGGTAGCCTTTCTTTCTACTAGCTGAAGATCAGCTTATGTTACCCATTTTTTACTTGGGAATATTTTTTCAACTATCATGTCCCGGATCTGATTGTATGTCTCCATTGACATCAATCAGAGATTGTTCTAAGAATCATGTGGAGAATACAGTATAGTTGAAATAGAATTAGAAGTTGAAAATACCAATAAATGTCTGTGTTTGTTACTTTCTTTGAGTTTTAAAAACTAGAAATTGTGGAATCAAATGAAACTTAAAAATCCTTGATACATTATTTCTTTTAAACATAATTATTAATTACATTTTGTTTTAATAACGAGAAATATTTCTGTGGTATTAATTTCAAATGTAAAATACTAAAGTCAGCACTAAAGCTTTTCTTCAGGCAACGTAATCTTCCTTTATACCTATTTTCCTTTCATTAAATGTCTTTAAATTTTGGTGCAATAAATAATGAAAATGGCAACAAATGTTAAATATAGTAGCCACCCAAATGTGCTATTCTGATGGATCGATAATAGGAGTGGACAACCATCTATTGAGGATTGCTGGGGTCTGGTTAACTATCGTTGGATAACCTGCATTGTGCAAAGGCCTGGCTTAATTGCTTAGAAAACCTACAAGTCCCCTTCATTCCTCTTGGAAATTTGCTAACCAGAAATCTCTTAAAGCCATAATCTTTGAGTGCGAATTGTTGAGGAGCAATGGAGAATAATTCTGAAATATAAGTGCACTGTTCATTTTTTAAAAATGTTAGTGCAGTAACAGCTGTTCCTGGTGAGCATATTATTTCAATGTATCTTAAAATGAAATCACAAATTTATGATCTGTATACGGATGTGATTATTTTGATGAAGAATCCTTGTGTACTACGCAAACAGATAGTTAGGAATTTTGGCAATCCAAAAATCTGTATGTTTTTGTTTTGTATGAGGTAGAATTCTATCTTAAACAAGATGTTCCTGGATTCAGTCCTGCTGTTGGCTTATGTAAATTTCAATATGCCTTTCTTTGAAGAAAGAAAGGAAACTACTCTTGGTCTAAACTGTAGTTGACAAAAGGTCACACATTATGTGCAGATTCTCTGAAAGAGACCTTCCTAATTAAGTATATATTTCTATTAAATATATAGAATGGATTTACACCTGAGCTAAATGACATTTGGGCCTTTTCTCTCCTTCTGCTTAAAAGACCAGGTTCTCTCTGACACCAATATTACATATTGAAATCTGATTTAATATGACCTTTTCTCATTTCAGTATGAAAAATTGTATCTTGCATTTCAAAGAAGCCTAGCCAATAATAACATAACAGAAATCAGGTGAGTTATCTGCAGCTGCAGCATTTAAATTCAAAAAGAGTGATAGATTTATCTAGCAGTTATTGCTGCCTCATTAATTTCAATTTCCTATTGTATAATGGCTAAGTTTTAATACTTGCAAAGTCATAGTTGAATTGCAGCTTTATAGTATAGTTTCTTCTCTTGGTATTTTGGATTGTAACACTTAATATGCTGTTGGTACAGGGATGTATATTATTAAAAAAAAGGCTTTAACATTATTAAATGTACACTCTTTTTTTTTTTTTACAAAAATGGTGAGAAAATAAAAAATGAAGTAACAAATCTCTGAGGGATTTTTCTGTAAGTTAGCAAAGGTTTCTGTCCCATTGATCCAATAAGTACAAGAAGTATGAAGAAGACCACACAGTGGCAATAAAAATGTATATAAATATGATCTTTGTTGCCATTTTGTGATCATCAAATTTTTGCAGCTTTGGCCCTGGGGACTCAGTTTGTGCTGATCAATAAAATAGTGTCCTCTGTTCTAAATAGCAAAGAAGTTGAACTATAAATTAGTAGAAAAATTTGGACTTTTTCATCAACACAGGGTTAAAAGACTGAATCTTGAGTTGTACCTCCTTTGTAGGAGAAAGGAGTAAAATATTTCACTTTGAAAATAGCTTGTGCCCCTTTCCTTTCCTTTCCTTTCCTTTCCTTTCCTTTCCTTTCCTTTCCTTTCCTTTCCTTTCCTTTCCTTTCCTTTCAAGCTGTGCTGTCCTGAGTCATGAAAACTGACAGCTTAAAAGTTTTACATATGTTTTATGAAGATGCCAAAAAGCCAGACTTCAGGTTGGATTGTACCATTTCTTAACATTTTAGCTGCTTCTCTAACCAATTTGATATAATCAGAACAAGAGTTATGATCTATTTGTGGCACTGCAGTTGCAAGCAAACTGATTTGGCTGCATGTTCTGTCAGTTTTCAAATTTAGATTTGATCAGAATTTCATGGCTGTATATGGATATATGCAGTGGTGGGATTCAAATAATTTAACAACCGGTTCTCTGCCCTAATGATTTGTTCCAACAACCAATTCACCAAACTGCTCAAAAAGTTAACAACCAGTTCTCCTGAACTGGTGCAAACTGGCTGAATCCCACCACTGGATATATATTTAGAGTGATCATCATTTAATTTGTGATAAATGGAAAACCAAACTAAGAATGAGGATTATACTTTAAACCCTGATACATTACTTGTTGTTTTATTAAGTGTGTATATTTAAATTTTATTTTGTCTTTACTAGACAATTGTAGTATTAATTTTGTATTTTCTTCCTTTACAGACAGTGTGAGGAAAAAGATTTTGAGAAGCTACTCACTGATAATGCAAATCTGGCTGGTAATTATATATTTATGACTAGCAAGTACTAACACTAGAATCAGTTTATTTAGTATCCCCAATAACCCAAGTTCCACCAAGACTACTAGTGACATAGAGTCTTCTTTAATGTCTTACTGTCAAAAGGAAAACACGCAGCTGAACAGACAGATAATCAACAATATTGAATTTATATCCCTTATACTCTGATAGCATGGCACGAAATTGTCGACACTGCTAACTATATATGTATGTATATGTGTGTGTGTGTGTATGTAAGATATTTATACTCCATTTTTATGCTCTTCTTTTTTGTTATTCACATGTTATTCACAGCTCCCTGAATAAAAGATTAGAATGCAGATCTCCTCTAATGGTGTCTCTCTGTGAAAAACATCAAATTAAACGTTATCTCAGATAATCTCAAATTCAAACTAAATGTTAAGCTGTACAGAACTCCAAATCTGTAGAATCTGTTGCCTTGATTAGTAGGGAAAAAGCAGCAATCAGAGTTTTTTTTTCTTATCCTTAAATTTTTCATTTAATTCGTTGCATTTCTGTCCTTTTCATTTCAGAAGGCCAAATGGCTAAGAGCAGATTAAATTTAAAAAAGGGTTAAAGATCCACTTGTGACCCATTTTACATTTGCCACTTGCACCAATAGTAATTTTTAATAAGAGCAATTGCACCCCAAAGTTTGTGGTATGTGCCTAGTTGGTGGTTACATTTCTCTTGCCACAGCCAATAATAACTGCTCACCAGATTTTTACAAAAAAATAAAATAAAAGAGCAAGAAGAAAAATAATACTTTGCTCCAACCATATAAGGTCTCAGGAGAGAAAAACTGATTTCAGAAAATGATGTAAAATAGTTATTTATCTGAAATGTTTAGTAATAGAAAACAGGGTTAGGTAAAGGAATTGAAAGGTGAATGTACTTTGAAAATCAAAACTACGTTGACTGGGGGAATTTAAAGATTGTATTTAGAACAATATCGGTAATCCAAATGTTTTATTGCCGGCAGGAATTCCAGTCACTGTTATAAGAGAATCCCTTGGCGAAGAGTTGTTCAAAATATGTTATGAAGAAGACGAACACATCCTTGGAGTTGTTGGGGGGAGCCTGAAAGACTTTTTAAACAGTTTCAGTACTCTTCTGAAGCAGAGCTCTCATTGCCAAGAAGCTGGAAAAATGGGCAGAGTTGAAGAAGTCTCAATTTTGTGCTTGGAAAAAGATCCCAATTTTTTAAATGTATACTATTTTTCCCCCAAAAAACCAACTACCCTCATCCTGTCTGGCATTATTAAGGCAGCGGCTCTCATTTTGTATGACATGGAGGTGGAAGTAATTGTAATGCCACCTAGCTTCTGCAAAGACAGTTCCGAGTTTATTGATCAACCTTACTTGTTATATTCTGTGAACATCAAAAGCACAAAGCCATCGTTATCACCTTGTAAACCCCAATCTTCTCTTGTCATTCCTACTTCTATGTTCTGTAAGACCTTTCCTTTCCATTGCATGTTTGACAAGGCCATGGATATTTTGCAAGTTGGCAATGGCATCAGGAGGTTATTAAACAAAAGAGAATTTCAAGCAAAGCCACAGTTTGATGAGTGGTTTGAAATTTTAGCTCCTAAAATAAATTGCACATTTAGTGGGATCTTGACAATGCTGAACATGCAGTTTACTATAAGAGTGAGACGAGGAGACAAAGTTCTTAAAAAGTCAACAGGGGTAAGAATTGGATGTATCATTTCTTGCTTAAATCCATTTTTCTTTAATTAAATATGAGACTGTGATTCAACTTGTATGTACTGTGGTGAGCTACAGTTTGCTTAATTATCTTTGTTCGGATAAATCAGCCACCAACCATAATTCATAGCCTACAGTGTCATGGTCCATAAAACCAGTCTGATTATGACTAATCATGATGAATGAACCCAGCCTATCATTGATTGGTGTAGATGATCCACTCCACTTTTTAAGGTTTTCATCTAATACTCTTCACTGTGAATTTATGAAGGAGAGACACATGTTAAATATTTGAATCTGTATCTTTCCTCTATGCATGTTTATTTTCAGTCAGTACAATAGATTTTTCAAAAGCGGGAGATGCTCTTGCATGCATTTGTGCAAAACATTGGTTAGGTCTTCAGATTAATAGACGATATTCATCTTGATGAAAATTTCAAAAGTCTAGAGATACTTTGAAAAACGTACACATTTATAAGTAACTTTATCAGAAGACAAACTAGCTATCAGAAGATAAGGTAGAATATAGGCATCAGAAAATCAAAACCTGTTAAATGCATAATTGTTTGCCTGGAATGTGGATAGATACCACAGTAAATAAGTTTATTTTTGTTATCTTTGTATATGTTAAGGAGCTTCAGAATCCTCTCACCGCTTCATTTCTCTCTCTCTTGGCTTAGGTTATGGATCTTAAAGGACAAATGATTTACATTATTGAGTCTAATGCCATTTTATTCTTGGGATCTCCTTGTGTGGATAGACTGGAAGACTTCACAGGACGTGGCTTGTATCTTTCGGATATTCCAATTCATAACGCACTTAGGGATGTTGTTTTAATAGGTGAACAAGCCAGAGCTCAAGATGGATTGAAGAAAAGATTAGGGAAGCTCAAAGCAACCCTTGAAAAAGCTCATCAAGCTCTTGAAGAAGAGAAGAAAAAGACGGTTGATCTTCTGTGCTCTATTTTCCCCGAGGAAGTTGCTCAGCAGCTATGGCAAGGACAAGTTGTGCAGGCCAAGAAATTTAGTAATGTCACAATGCTTTTTTCTGACATTGTAGGATTCACTGCAATCTGTTCTCAGTGTTCAGCCATGCAGGTTATCACCATGCTTAACGATCTTTACACTCGCTTTGATTATCAGTGTGGAGAACTGGATATCTACAAGGTAAAGAGTGGTTTCCCCAAGAGAAATAATTGCAAAAGAAGGGAATGGATACGAAGAACTATTTTGATTCAAAAATATGACAGGTTTTAAACATATATAATGGAGTATGTTTATTTGCAGCTAAACTGTAAGTGTAATCAAGTAGGAAGCCTAATGTAACTTACAAGTTGATATTTTAGCTTCAAAATGGGAAATTACCGATATATGCTTTAGACTGCAATCTTTACTACATTTGCCTTGAAAGACATTGACTTCAACGACACTATTTATGAGAAAGTGCTTTGGGGTAGCGGGTAGTGCCTCAAAGAAGTAGAATTCAGGGTAAATATGTTGACATAATGTTTTTATTATAATAAAGAATTGCCAAAAATGAATCCGACTTTGCTACGCAAAAATATTTAGCAGTTGATAGATTGCTTAACAGAACTATGCATGTTGACTAAAAGAATAGGTGGTTTGGGGAAAAACATGGTTGACACAAGCATTTCAAACTTCATTTTAGGTTTCCTTTTTAAATTTTTCATCTTATAAATTGTTCATTTTAATGTTTAGGTAGAAACCATTGGAGATGCCTATTGTGTAGCTGGAGGCTTGCATAAAGAAAATGAAACCCATGCAATTCAGATTGCACTAATGGCACTTAAAATGATGGATCTGTCCAATGAAGTGATGTCACCACATGGGGAATCCATAAAGGTTAGCAAGCTATTTGAACACGACTTCACTTATTTTTGGAATAGTAATCAGTCTTCTCCCAAAGTGATACTTGCAGCTGAAGACTCACAGTTGGGTTTTCTGGACATAGTTCTTAACAAGTTTTTAGTTTGCTATTTTTTTAAAAAAAAAAACCATTAATACAAATAAAACTAGCACCCTTCATTTAAATATATCAAATCCAAATTTCAAACCTTATATCTTTTTTATCACTCGTGTGTTACTGTTATGACGTTTAGCCACTCTTTTGTCAGTGGGAGTGATGGCTGATGTTATTGCAATGATCATCTGATTTCAGAAAATCCCGTCTTCTGTTGTTCCTGTCCCATGTAATATTACTGTGTATACTTTTTTCCACACACAATTTAATTTAATATGCGAACAATGTTTCATATTAATGATGCATTGATCTATTTGTTGTAACCTGAGGGTTTTTTTTACAGTTCAATAGTAGGACAGATGAATGACATCATATAATTTGTTGCTCTGCTTTTTTAAAATTTCCCAAGCTTGTAAAATTGAGTTTGAGTAGAAGATGACTGAGAAACAAATTTTGGGTGTTTTTTTTGCAAAATTGATTTTGAGATATGGTGCTTGCTCTTAGACTATTTTGTATATAATGCTTAGTATGTTATTATATTATCACATGCAACAGTGATAACATACTGTATGTGTTTGAGACTCGGGATTTTGATGTTTCTTCATTATAGGCTGCGGTTGAATCTTTGCGTATACTATAGATTAGAATTATCTCAAGTAATTCATATTCATTAGAAACCTGTAAATTTAAGCACTGGAATCCACTGAATACAGCTTCCAAGCTGAGCTCACAATTCATCCTGACGTATAGAAATATGTAGAACTCAATAATATTTTCATTTTGGCTAAATGTGGTTATGATTTTTAACATCTTTTTCTTCTTTCTCTCTTATAAAAGATGCGCATAGGACTACATTCTGGCTCTGTTTTTGCCGGTGTGGTTGGTGTAAAAATGCCCCGTTACTGCCTGTTTGGAAACAACGTAACACTTGCCAACAAGTTTGAATCTTGCAGTGTCCCTAGGAAAATAAACGTTAGCCCCACTACCTATAGGTATAGTAGTTTTACCATGTCAAGTACTTGCGTTTGCAGCTTGTTTCTTACTACTGTTAACAATAATCCGAAACCTTCCTTCTCTCCCATGGCATTCTTTTGAATTCTTGCCCTATTGCTTTGTATGTACTGGTGATAGCCCTTACATCCTCCTATCTATGCTGGTGAGATCTGCAGGTAATATCTGAAATATGTAATGATAGCTTTCATTCACATTGCAGGTTGATAAAGGATCACCCTGGCTTCGTGTTTATTCCTCGCTCAAGGCAAGAGCTTCCTTCCAACTTTCCAAGCGATATACCTGGCACCTGTTACTTTCTTGAGGCTTATCTTCAAGGGAAAGGCGCAAAGGCCTGGTTTCAGAAGGAAGGTGCTGAAGAAGACAAGACAAATTTCTTGGGGACATCCACAGGAGTGGATTAAATTGTATTTTGGAGATAACATATTGTGTGTGTGTGTGTGTGTGTGTGTGTGTGTGTGTTTATAATATTTCTGAGTTTTTATTTCCCTTTTTTTAAAGAAACATAATAGCACTTTAGCTTATTAATCACTTGAAAGCCAGTATTAAATTTTAGATAAAAAGGATATTGCATACTATGTGGAATTTTTATTGAGATAATATATTCATTGTATAAAAAAGAATAGTTGAAGCAGTAACAAGACAGAGACAGTCTACCTTTGAAGAATTCCGTCCCTCCAAGCAATGAACTTTGAAGTCAGATGGGTGCTTTGCACCTGCCCCAATTCCTAGTTTTAGAATCGGCTTTCACAACAGTTTCTCAGCATTCTACAGCTCTATCTGGGCTGTATGAGAGCATCAGAGCATGTACCACAGTTTTCTTCTTTTTTTAAGAGAGTGGACAAGGTACTGGCCTAGAAGATAGGAGGCTGAGTTCACCTCAGGCATGAAACTGACTGGGTGACCTTGCCAGTGACTCTCAGCCAAATTCACCTTGTGGGACAGTTGTGGGGAAAATGGGAGGAGGAAATATGTATATTCATCACCTTGAGTTATTTATAAAGTAATAGGTGGAATAAAAATTAAATAACTATTTAATTAAGTAAATAGCAAGCGCCAGGTGAATGTCACAGCTGTTTTAGTGAATTTTTCTAAATGATTTCATAAGGAATTGGAAAGTGCAGCCATACATTATGGTCTACTTACTGCTAAGGATGTCGACAAGCTGTTTAGACTAAAACATTTATAACCCCAGCCCCCAAAGCCATAATTTATGGAATTATAGTCCAGAATATCTGGATTTCATACCTGTCTGTTGAAACCCAATTCTTGGTGCGCTTTTTTTCCCTTCTAATGTCTTTTTTATGGTTGTCTTCCTTGGCAATTTTCAAGTTGTGTATAAATTAACTTAGATGACACTGTGCTTCTTATAAAGCAATATTTACACCCGTGTACTACATGAACTTAAATTCAGAATTGCCTCTACTTTATTCTATGTCTAGTTTTTTTTTAATGCACAACTGTTAATATTATCTACAATATATACCTTTCCATGAAAAGAATATATGTTTTATCCAGTTCATGAGAAGGCCATTGAAATTACTCACTATTGCAATATTTGTTCCTTAACATCAACAAGAACGCTTTGGTCAGGTGATAATACCAAAGATTTTGGAGATACTAAGAGGTAAACTATGTCATTTAGATGACAATTTTATTTGCACCTTTCTAGATAAATGCCAATGAATTCAGTAGGACATATGAGTAAACATATGTAGGATTGTTATTTCCCTATTTGTATGGTGTTGGCAATTTTTAGAACTAGTATACAAAAGATGCTAGTCACTGCTAGCACTGTCTATAAATTTGTAATATTTAAAATAATCAAATCTAAAATCTATATTCAAACAGCATTTTAAGTTTAGGAGGCACACATTTTATAGGAAGCACATCCTGTATATACCCTGTTCTCTATAATAGCAATAAATGTTTTCTCAAGTTAAGTAATTTTAACAGTTTAGATTAAAATGTGTATAATCTTTGCTTAACAGTATTAACATAGCACAGATATTGGAAAATATGAGGACTTATAAATCAAATATATGTATATAGAGACTTTGAATGCATAATGGTAATGTTTGAGCTCAATAAAAAAAATTACACAGAAAACATGTACAGAATTTCGATACCACAAAAATTATTTTGCCTTGGTATACTTTATTTGCCAGTTAAGTTTAATAATAACATTAATGTCATAGGGCAACATTTAATTTAAGTCAGTCCTTATGTTTTTCAGTCCTGAGTAGATCCTGTATAATTCTATTTTTAACAAACGCACATTACTCTTATAGTTCCTAATATTTCTGAATACCTAGACATGCTTACTCCACTTCACTAGTGCCAGTATGTTTATTAATTAGGGCTCGTTGTTCCATGTCATACCTGAGAGACGCATAACCAGACTAAGAAACGTATTTGTCCTTTGGGAGTTATGCTACCACCATAATATGAAAAAAAAAATGGGTGGAGAAATTGAAGACTCATTTCATTTCATTTCCAATTTATATTAAAATGAAATGTAGTACTATCAAATTTGGAAACCATGTTTCTAGGTATCCAGAGGCCACATAGGACTTCTGATGATACCACACAGTTCATGCGGTGCAACACATCTATTATGGGAGGAAAAACTACACAAGTAACTTTTTCATTGCAATGTTCCGAGTCCTTCATGGATAGCTGATTTTCAGAGGCACTGAAATGAGGAAAAATCAATTGTAGCACATGGTAATAAAAATAGTATGTTTAATGATGCAGAGAATTAGATATTATTTTAGATCATATTATATAACACATTTCACAAATTTGTGACTGATGGGACATGAATATTTGTATTCCATTATACACTGCTCAAAAAAAATAAAGGGAACACAAAAATAAGACATCCTAGATCTAAATGAAAGAAATATTCTTATTAAATGCTTTGTTCATTACATAGTTGAATGTGCTGACAACAAAATCACACAAAAAGTATCAATGGAAATCAAATTTAGCAACCCAGGGAGGTCTGGATTTGGAGTTACACTCAAAATTAAAGTGGAAAAAAACACTACAGGCTGATCCAACTTTGATGTAATGTCCTTAAAACAAGTCAAAATGAGGCTCAGTAGTGTGTGTGGCCTCCACGTGCCTGTATGACCTCCCTACAACACCCGGGCATGCTCCTGATGGGGTGGTGGATGGTCTCCTGAGGGATCTCCTTCCACACCTGGACAAAAGCATCTCCCAACTCCTGGACAGTCTGTGGTGCAACGTGGCGTTGGTGGATGGAGCGAGACATGATGTCCCAGATGTGCTCAATTGCATTCAGGTCTGGGGAACGGGCGGGCCAGTCCATAGCATCAATGCCTTCGTCTTGCAGGAACTGTTGACACACTCCAGCCACAGGAGGTCTAGCATTATCTTGCATTAGGAGGAACCCAGGGCCAACCGCACCAGCATATGGTCTCACAAGGGGTCTGAGGATATCTCGGTACCTAATGGCAGTCAGGCTACCTCTGGCGAGCACATGGAGGGCTGTGCGGCCCCCTAAAGAAATGCCACCCCACACCATTACTGACCCACTGCCAAATCAGTCATGCTGGAGGATGTTGCAGGCAGCAGAACATTCTCCACAGCGTCTCCAGACCCTGTCATGTCTGTCACATGTGCTCAGTGTGAACCTGCTTCCATCTGTGAAGAGCACAGGGCGCCAATGGTGAATTTGCCAATCTTGGTGTTCTCTGGCAAATGCCAAATGTCCTGCACCGTGTTGGGCTGTAAGCACAACCCCCACCTGTGGATGTCCGGCCCTCATACCATCCTCATGGAGTCTGTTTCTGACCGTTTGAGCAGCCACATGCACATTTGTGGCCCGCTGGAGGTCATTTTGCAGGGCTCTGGCAATGCTCCTGTCCCTCCTTGCACAAAGGCAGAGGTAGCAGTCCTGATGCTGGGTTGTTGCCCTCCTACGGCCTCCTCCACGTCTCCTGATGTACTGGCCTGTCTCCTGGTAGCGCCTCCATGCTCTGGACACTACGCTGACAGACACAGCAAATCTTGCCACAGCTCGCATTGATGTGCCATCCTGGATGAGCTGCATTACCTGAGCCACTTGTGTGGGTTGTAGACTCCATCTCCTGCTACCACTAGAGTGAAAGCACCGCCAGCATTCAAAAGTGACCAAACCATCAGCCAGAAAGCATAGGAACTGAGAAGTAGTCTGTGGTCACCACCTGCAGAACCACTCCTTTATTGGGGATGTCTTGCTAACTGCCTATGCTTTCCACCTGTTGTCTATTCCATTTGCACAACAGCATGTGAAATTGATTGTCAATCAGTGTTGCTCCCTAAGTGGACAGTTTGATTTCACAGAAGTGTGATTGATTTGGAGTTACATTGTGTTGCTTAAGTGTTCCCTTTATTTTTTTTGAGCAGTGTACTTATATTGTTTCATTTCTTTCTTCCCTTTCCTGTATTTGTATCAAATGACTTTAAGCCAGAAAATTGCATAATTTTGCAAAAGTAAGAAGAAATTGAACAGAATTAGTACAGTGCAAGTTACACACACACACACACACACATATATGTTTTCTTAAGTTTTCGCAGGTACTTACATGTATGGCATTCAGCTTTGTTCGGGTATTTTCCCACGTCATTGTAGTTGTGCTTTTAAAGTTGTAGCAACGTTTCAGCAGAATCTCATTGCCATCAGAGTAAGAAGCATTACTCTGAGAAGCACAGAGCCGAAGACACAAGCCTGAAGATGATGAATGAGACTTCATCGAAACGTTGCCTAGATACTTCCAATTTTACGTGGGAGAAAACCCGAATAACCAAAGATCCACATACAAGTACCCGCGAGAACCTCAGAAAACATATATATATGACATATGAATCCTGGAAATTCTTGTCCTGCCTTCTGGTGCTTTGGAGAAAAAGTCAATTCCTTTTTCACTGTGACAGCCCCTCAAATACCGGAATACAGCTATCATGTCACCCACCCCTAATAAGAGAAGAGGTTTGGAAGCTAAATCATTTGATGAACAGTTGAGAGAGCTGGATATGTCTAGCCTAACAATGAGAAGGATAAGGGGTGACATGATAGCTGTATTCCGGTATTTGAGGGGCTGTCACAGTGAAGAAGGGATTGACTTTTTCTCCAAAGCACCCGAAGGCAGGACAAGAAGTAATGTGGGGAACCTTGTTAAAGAGACCCATCCTAGAAGCAAGGAGACATTTTCTGACGATGAGAACAATTAATCAGTGGAATAGTTATCCTCCCAGAGCTGTGGATGCTCCATCACCGAAGTTTTCAAAAACAGACTGAATAACTACTTGATTGGGATCCTGTCTTGAGCAGGTTGGATTAGAAAACTTTGAGGTCCCTGGCCCAGTGAATCTGTGTTCTATGTTAGGCACGCTGTGTAGATTGGGAAACTACAAAAAAAGAAAAAAAAGCCAAACTCAGATCACTGAAACATCTTGTATTACTACTTTTCCACTCCATAAACAGTAGCTTCTGTATTTCGGTTTAAAAAAACAACGTATCTTTAGCCTTATTTTTTTTCTTCTGATATGATATAAAAATTGTTGGGATGCTTTAAAGTATGGTTTCGGGCTCTAATGTATAATTGGAACGAATCAATGACATAAAGCAACACCAATAGTCCATTTGTAAAAATAAAAACGTTTGAATTTCAGGTTCCCTTGATTAAATAACGCTTTGGAAAATCTCAAGATGATTTCTAGACATACTAGTCACTTGCTGGAAAGGCACATTTTGGATAATAAGCCTGCTTCAAATGCAGATTCCATCTATGATTCAGAATTCTGTATGAAGAGTTATAATTTTACCAATGTTACTATTCAGTAAGCTTTTTTTAAACAGATGTAAACACCGGCTGAAGTTGCAGCAAAGGAGGGGAGGATTTTGTCCAGATTGCAGGATAAAAAAATAATGTTTTTAAGGTACCATAAAGTCACATTCTAGTGGAAAGTTAAAAATCACTTCAATAGGAAATGGTGGATATTTTTAAGCAGGAGCAGACATTTGCTTTGGATGTTTTATTGTGGATCCTAACAATGATCAGAGAAGATTCTACAGCTATTAGGGAGCGTGGTAGATGCCAATATTTATCTTGTTTGATAAATCTTGCCTATATAATTTCTTTCTTTCTTTCCAGTTTTCATCAGAAATTATGACCTGTGCTATTGCTATACAGAAGAACTAGAAAAAGAGAACAAGTTAGTGCCTTCCTATATGCAGTCTGTATCAATCATATTCAAAGTTTCCTTTGCACTATATGACTTTCTTTCAGTGCCATGAAATTCCATTTATATGAGGCATATACAAACATATAACCGATTACTAAGAATAGTACCCAAATACAACATTTCAAGATGTTTCTCTCCTAAGTACAAAAAGTAGATCTGAATGTTAAATATGCAGTTATATTGGAACATGAGGTTAGACATACAGTCAAAGAAATAATAAACTGTTCAGGAATTTGGAATAAAGTAAACAATCCTCTAACAATATATGTCCCTTGGGCTTCGGAGGTTACAGAGCTGACAGCAGAGTAGCTTTTCAGAGTAGCAAGCGAAGACAAACTCTACTTTTCTTTTGTATCTACTCAGACCTCATATCCTGAAATACATGAACACAACCCAATTAACCCTTTCATATATTTTATATAGTCTTGATAGTGTCTTTGCTGAAATAATTCTTAAACCACTGGCTCTGAATTAGAAATGTCTGGCTCTGAGGATGACTGGCACGTAGTTGGAAAACTTCTCTGGAAACTGAAATAACTAAGGTTGCATCTCTGGTTGAAGGGTAGGAAAGAAAGAACATATCAGAGAACACCAGCTTTGTCTGTGATACTATTCAATTTTTAATATGTTGTGTTGAGAGCAGGAATTGGCCCATAAAAGGACGGAAGAGATATTTCCACTATTCAGCAAAGTTAAGTAAACTTTATGTCACATTAACTCAATTTAAAAAGCTTGTACCTTGATGATAGACAGCATATTTGAAATAAAAACGTAAAGTAAAATAATCAGCTAAAATATTTTTCAATATTGACTTTTAATGAAAATCCTGGCAAAAGATGGTAGCAAGTGTTCAATTTTATTGCTCTACAAATGCAGATAGATAAGGGATGAGATACAAGGAAAATCCAAATAGATATCTAATCTTGACAATACACACAGTCCTCAACTTACAACCATTCATTTAGTGACCATTCACAGCTACAATGTTTCCAAAAAAGTGACTTATAACTATTTTTCACACTTATGACCTTTGTAGCATCCCCATGATCATGTGATTTACATTCGGATGCTTGACAACTGGTTCATATTTATGACGATTGCAATGTCCCGGGTAATCACCTTTTACTATCTTCTGACAAGCAAAGGCAGTGGGGAAGCCAGATTCACTTAACAACCATGTTACTAATTTAACAACTGCAGTGATTCACTTAACAATTGTGGCAAGAAAATGAGGCAAAACTCATTTAACAAATTTCTCACTTAGCAACATAAATTCTGGACTCGATTGTGGTTGTAAGTCGAGGATTACCTGCACAGATAATTATTTCTGTGCAGAAGAAATCAAGTCCCAATTTATCATTTGAAAACACTGGATGATCAACCAGGTAATGTATTTTGGAAAGCTACAATTCTCTAGATAACAGATTTAAGAGATATAGGCATGGCTGATTTAAAAGTATTGATCTGGAGAGCTGCAGTATTTGAGGATGTCTAAGTAGCAATAGCATCAGCACTTAGACTTATATACCACTTCATAGTGTTTTACAGACCTCGCTATGCAGTTTACAGAGTCAGCCTATTGCCCCCAACAATCTGGGTCCTCCTTTTACCCACCTCGGAAGAATGGAAGGCTGAGTCAACCGTGAACCTTTCAGAATCGAACTCCTGGAGTGAGCAATGAGTTAGCCAGCCGTAATGTACTACGTTCTAACCATTGTGCCACCACGGCTGTGCAGAATTACAATGCATTGTATGGGCATTAAAATCCAGATTGTCCGATTGTTTCAGATTGATTTAGTCAAGTCAGTTGAAGATGTGCAGAGAAAACGGAGTAGTGTCATTTTGAGGGATAGGAATACTGATGTCAAAAGAGCTTCTCCCATCAGATTCTTTCTTTGTATTTCCGGTAGAAATAGGAATCAATTTATATGGATAGATGGGGACAAACAATCTCTCTCCTTCCCTCCCTCCCTCTCTCTCACACACATGTATGAACATTTGAATAATTATAAATATAGGCCTGTGAAAAGCACATCAAAATCCATAAGTTCATATATCACATTTTGTAAATTCAGTGATATGAAAAAAATTCAGATGAAGCAGAAAAGTGTAAATTATAAATATAGAAAGTGAATGCAGTAATCTTTAAAAAGCGAATCAGTTTGGCAAAATCATCTGATTATATTTGAAGAACAAAGCAATCATAATAGAAAATTTATTTGATTAGATTTCACTGATGGATTATGTCACTTTTTCATACTAGATATGTAGCTAGGCTCTGATTTGCAGATTTTAATCAATTTGCAGATTTTTTTCAGTCAGTTGTACCTGGGTGTCATGAAAATTTGGATTCATATTTCATTTTATTTACCAATAAAATGCAAATTGGAAGGGAGTGACTTGAATTGAATCATAATTTGCAGTAAAATGTAATAAATTTTGATAATGAGAAGCTTGGATAATGCTGACAAGGGCTAATTTTGTGTCATCATCAAAACATATATAATAATTTACAATTTATCTTTTTCTACTTCATAGATGTTAATAACTACAGTATAATTAAATGTCCAATAATAACATACCTCTGAAATCACATTATTGCTTTAAATCAATCATTGTATTCCATATTTTTATCAGTTATTTTCAAAAAAGCAGAAGACACCAATATGGTTTATTTCTGCCAAGAGGTATTTCATATAATTTTTCAGCATATTACTGATGCCTTTTGCAAGATAGTACAGTACAGTACATTGCTGCAATTTTAAAATGGATCTCTGAAGACCTGCGGTGGTAGAAGGAAACATTTTAAATGAGACCTTAAGAAATAATTTTGAAACACTTGGCATTCCAATGGGTGGCAAAACTGTGGATCTCAAAATATTGTTCTATTACAGTTTTGCCAATTTTCCTCACGATAATCCATTGTAGGAAGAAAAATCCGGTCTGGTTTCAAATAAAATGGAGAATGACTGACTGCAAGCAAAGGTTTATTTTGTTTCCAGAAACTTCAGTGACAACAGCAATGCTTCTGGGATGGCTGACAAAATGGCTGAATGAGTGGATGGATCTTTACAAGTTTCTGGGGGTTTGTGTTTGAGATGCTTCAGGGGGTTGTGCAACATAAGTGAACTTTGTGTCTTTTGCTATTCTAATGGTGGTGGGTATATCCTATTATGTGCCCTTTCCTCAGGGAAACGTAGATTCTCAATCCTATCAACTCTGGGGTAGCTGGGCTGAAGATGTTTTGTTTATGAACAGATTGGCCTGGATTTCTTAATGGGACAAAATATCCATATCTAAAGACTTGAAGCTTCTGCTTGAGGCTATGGGGCTGCTTTCTGTTAAGATTTTTCTCCATTTCCTTTTGGGGAAATATAATATTCTGCCTCTTTTAATATTCTCCAAAATATTTCATTCTCTTGGGGGGCTTCCACACCATATTAGTTAGGAAAGTTGTAATTCAATAATGAAGAGGCTCATATACCTTATCCTTGTTTCACTTGCCATCTATGTACAGCTATAATTTTGGAAAATATTATGGTTTTTAAACCCCTGTTTTTAATGTTCACTTTAATGATGAAGCAATTTGGTAAATAATCACAGTATTTTCCCATTTCCTTTGAGAACAGTCCATGCTAGTGTTGTTACTCCTGGTCATTCAGTTGTAATTATAATTTCAATTGAGTACTGTCAAACTGGCTCTTCCCTATGCAATTATTAATGAGATCTAAGCTACAATAGAATTTTATCTATTTATTTATTTATTTGGTTGGTCAATTGCTTACAAGATAATAGGTATAAGTAAAAATATAGTTATGAATACATGGATACATATAAGACAAATAAAAAAAATAAAAAGAAACAATAGGACAGGGACGGTGGGCACATTGGTGCGCTTATGCATGCCCCCTACAGACCTCTTAGGAAAGGGGTGAGGTCAATAGTAGACAGTCTACGGTTAAAGTTTTTGGGGTTTGGGGAAGAAACCACCGAGTCAAGTAGAGTATTCCAGACATTGACCACTCTGTTGCTGAAGTCGTATTTCCTGCAATCAAGTTTGGTGCGGTTAACCTTGAGTTTGTATCTATTGTTTGCTCTTGTGTTGTTATGGTTGAAGCTGAAGGATTCATTGACAGGTAGGACATTGCAATGTATGATTTTATATACTATACTTAGATCGGACCGAAGGCGGCATAGTTCTAGGTTTTCTAGGTCTAGAATTTCAAGTCTGGTGGCATAAGGTCTTCTGCAACGAGTAGAGGAGTGCAGAACTCTTCTTGTGAAATATTTCTGGGCTTTCTCAACTGTGTGAATATCAGATACATAATGTGGGTTCCAGACAAAAAATCCACATCTTCATTGTCAATTGGCAACTGAAATGAATTGGAACAGACTGTAAAGGGACAATCTGTAATGTCCAGTTCTTGATGGGGCAGACTATCTAAGGATCTACAGGCACCACCCATGAGCTTGTTGCATCAGAGGACTTCCACAAAAGCCTGAAGATCTGGCTCTGCCAGTTGGCTTGGGGCTCCAAAGGGGAAATTTCACACTGGTTGGTTGCTCAACTAATAGCAGTTCCCTCATCTCCCCCGTAGTCTCCTCCCTTCCTCCCCATCGTTAGTTATAATTTGCATTTTTAATTTGAATGTGATTTTATATATTCATTCATATATTTACAGCTTCATTTTAGTGTTGTAAGCCATCGAGATATCCATGTTGGCGAGATGGGCGGAAAACAAAATTAATTAATAAATAAAAAAGTAACATATATCCCCATTACAAGAATCTGTATACTGTACTTCCTGGAGGGGAAATTTTCCCGAAAGCCATCACTCTGCTAAACAAATAATTCCCTCAACACTGTTGAACTATTTACAAAGTCTGCACTACTATTACTGTTAATCTTCTCATCACTCCTTGTCACCCATCCCTTCCCACTTGTGATTGTAGGACTGTAACTTTGTTGCTTGTATCCTTACGATTTATATTGACTGTTTCCTAGTATGATTTGATTGTTGATTGTACCCTATGACTGTCATTAACCGTTGTACGTTATGATTCTTGATTCTTAATGAATGTACCTTTTCTTTATGTATACTGAGAGTATTTACACCAAGACAAATTCCTTGCATATCCAATCACACTTGGCCAATAAAGAAGTCTATTCTATTCTAATTCTATTTCTATTCTAATTCTATTCTAATTCTACTCTATTCTAATTCTATTCTTCATCCCAATATTCTATTCTATTCTTCATCCAATATATATTCTATTCCATTCTATTCTAATTCTATTCATCCCAATATTCTATTCTATTCTTCATCCAATATACTATTCTGTTCTATTCTATTCTAATTCTATTCTTCATCCCAATATTCTATTCTATTCATCCCAATATTCTATTCTATTCTTCATCCAATATATATTCTGTTCTATTCCATTCTATTCTAATTCTATTCTTCATCCCAATATTCTATTCTATTCATCCCAATATTCTATTCTATTCTTCATCCAATATATATTCTGTTCTATTCCATTCTATTCTAATTCTATTCTTCATCCCAATATTCTATTCTATTCATCCCAATATATATTCTATTCTATTCTATTCTATTCTATTCTATTCTATTCTTCATCCAATATATATTCTATTCTATTCTATTCTAATTCTATTCTTCATCCCAATATTCTATTCTATTCATCCCAATATTCTATTCTATTCTTCATCCAATATATATTCTGTTCTATTCCATTCTATTCATTCTATTCATCCCAATATTCTATTCTATTCTTCATCCAATATACTATTCTGTTCTATTCTATTCTAATTCTATTCTTCATCCCAATATTCTATTCTATTCATCCCAATATTCTATTCTATTCTTCATCCAATATATATTCTGTTCTATTCCATTCTATTCTAATTCTATTCTTCATCCCAATATTCTATTCTATTCATCCCAATATTCTATTCTATTCTTCATCCAATATATATTCTGTTCTATTCCATTCTATTCTAATTCTATTCTTCATCCCAATATTCTATTCTATTCATCCCAATATTCTATTCTATTCTTCATCCAATATATATTCTGTTCTATTCCATTCTATTCTAATTCTATTCTTCATCCCAATATTCTATTCTATTCTTCATCCAATATATATTCTATTCTATTCTATTCTATTCTATTCTATTCTTCATCCAATATATATTCTATTCTATTCTATTCTATTCTATTCGGATTCTATTCTATTCTATTCTATTCTATTCTATTCTATTCTATTCTATTCTATTCTATTCGGACTCTATTCATTCAAGTACAGCCAAGGCAATGAAATATAGCAGGGGCAGTTTCCTGCAAGGCCGAAAAAAATTCAATTTCTCGAAAGACATATATATATATATATATATATTTTTTTTATAGAAAGATAAAAAATAAATGAATAAATAAGTAAAATCTCTCTGAGGAAAAAGCCAACCGGTCCCTAAGGCGACCGGGCAGCGTGTTCATATTATTGCTGGGGAAAGCGGCACGAGGGGCGCGCAACGGGGAAGAAGAGATCCTGTTCTCACAGGATCGGGGGCGGGGGCTCGCGCTTAAGAAGGCGACGTTCCGCCTCTTCTTCCCCTCTCTCTGCCCCCCCCACAGCCGAGGGGGGATCGATCGCGAGCTTCGTCGCTACGCGCCCGCCCGCGTTCCCCGACCCTCGAATCCATTTTCCTCCCCCGTCCCCCCCACCACCGCCCGGAGCCCAGAAGAGCGCCCAAATTCCTCCTCTCCGCCTTTTGATTGGAAGCCGCCTCTCCTGGCTCGATCTTGCCATTGGCTACGGCTCGGTGACAATCAGAGAATGCCCACCCACCCCACCCACCCACCCCCGCCCGCGCGGGGCGGCTGGCGCGCCGAGCTGGTGCTTTTGCTGCCTCTTCGTCGGTCTTTCTTTTTTTTTTTTTTTTGCCGCTCGCTGGAACCGCGTCCGCCCCGTCAAGCCGGGGACGGGACGGGACGGGACGGGACGGGCGGGGGGTTGCTAGACGGCAGGCGCGATGGTGAGTGTCCGGGGGCGCGGGACGCTTCGCGAGGGCCCGTCGGAGCTGGGTGCGGGGAAGGCGGAGATGCGCGGCGGTTGAGGTGGGAGGTGAAAGGGGGGCAGAGAAGGGGGGAAAAGGAGGGGGGAAAAAAGGGGGGGAACGTAAGCTGAGGGGGTGCAGCGGAAGGGGGGGAAAAAAAGGGGGGACACACACGTAATCCGAGGGGGTGCAGCGGGGCCCGCCCGGCTCCTTCCTCTCCGTCCCACTCCGGGTGGCCCCTCGCGTTGCCCCCCCCACCCCCCCACTTCGCCCTTCTGTGCCAATTTTAACATTTTAATTTTAAGACTAATTTAATCATGATTGTAATTTAAGATTAATTTTAACTCCTTCAGTGGGGCGTTCGAATTTGTCTTGGATAAGAAGCATTAAATCCCTGGAATAGATGAAGGGGCAAGTTGCCAGCTTTCCCACCTGGGCTTTTTTTTTCTTTTAGTATTTATTTGATTTGTAAAATCGCTTACAAGATATATGAGAATATATACGAATATAATATATAATATTATATAAGAATATATAATATTATATAATATATCTGTTTAATTATATATATATGTATGTGTATATATATATATATATAATATATCTAAATATAATATTATATAAGATATATATATATATATAATATATATATATATATAAGAATATAAGATATATAAGAATATATATGTATGCATGTGTATGTATGTATCTGTATATATATATTTGTTTTCTGAGGTTCTCGCGGGTATTTGTATGTGGATCTTTGGTTGTTCGGGTTTTTACGCGTGGGAAAACCCGAACAACCAAAGATCCACATGGCATTCAGCTTTGTTCAGGTATTTTCCCACGTCATAGTAGTTGTGCTTTCAAAGTTGTGGCAACGTTTCATCAGAATCTCATCTGCCATCGTCAGGCTTCTGTATTGGGTTCGTCTGGTTGAATGGATGAACACTGTATAGTGTTCATCAGATGGACCCAATACAGAAGCCTGACGATGGCAGATGAGATTCTGCCGAAATGTTGCTACAACTTTAAAAGCACAACTACAATGACGTGGGAAAATACCCAAACAAAGCTGAATGCCATACATGTAAGTACCGCGAAAACCTAAGAAAAGAAATATATATATATATATATATATATATATATATATATATATATATATATATATATATATATATATATATATAAAAGATATATAAGGATATATAAGTATAAGAATAAATACAGTTTTGAATACATGAGGTAGATGCTTATAAGAAAAATTAAAAACAAAACAATAGGACAGGGATGGTAGGCACGATTGCTGCGCTTCTGCACGCCCTCTTGTCTGGGGTTTCCACCCATCTTCTCCCTCTTTTGCTCCAAAGCCTTGTAGCCACAAAAGACTTCCCTCTCTCTCCCCTTTTTCTCTTTTGACAGTATGGTTTTGTCAATCACGCCCTGGAGCTGCTGGTGATTCGAAATTACGGCCCCGAAGTCTGGGAAGACATCAAGTAAGTGAGAAGCCAGGTGGGCTTCAGGTTCACCTGCAAACCCCTCCCACCCACCCCCGGGGCCAAATGTTGTGGGCACCGACTGTCCTTTCCTCCGCCCCCCGAACCGGCCCTGCTTCCTTGTTTCTTAAATCAGGAAGCCCAGCTGAGAAAGTTTTCCTGGCTCTTCCTCCTCCTTGTCTCATGGAGCGAGGCTGTTTACACTTGGGGGTCTCTCTCCAGGCTTTGCCTGGTTCTCACGCTCTGGAAGGGTGCAGGAGGGAGAGAAGGGCTGGCGGAAGACTCTGATTTCCCCTAATGGGAGAAAGAGGAGGTGAGAGCAGCCTGGCACTCAATTGGTCGTGGGAAGAGGTTACCCTTTTTCGTGGTTGATTCTGACCTCAGAGTTGATGGGAAAAACAAAACAAAACAGGCAGCCAAAACTTCTAGGGTTGAGAATCTCCATGGGGGAGAGGATGAAGAACCATCTTAAGTTTTTTAGCATTTCTTGTTGTCAGGCAAGAGTGCGTCCTGCTTCATTGATTCATCCAGCAGGAGAAAGCACCTTTTTTCCACGCGCCTTTTTTTCTGGCTCTCCCTTAAGTGGAATTGTGTCCTGTTTTGCTTCCTTTAATATAATCTCTGCCTGTAAATATGCATTAGGTTTGCAAAAACAGTGTATAAACCTAAAACCTGTGTCAGAAAGACACAGAACATGCTTTTTGGTGCTTTTGAGTTAGTCTTGACTCTTGGCCACTGCCTGGACAAGCCCCTGCAATTTCCTTGGAAAGATTTCAAAAGTGGTTTTGTCGTTTGCCTCCTTCGTAGGGCTGAGGGAAAGACTGGCCCAAGATCCCACAGCTGGCTTTGTGCCTAGGATCGAACTAGAACTGGTGCTCTCCAGCTTCTTACTTGGTGTTTTAATCACATCAACAGACTGCAGTAGTTATCTCCATAATTTTATTAGGATCAACAAAATACAAGCTTGCAGGTTTGCCATATGCCTTTATAGATGCTAAATACAAAACAACCTGTATGTGGATGCAAAGAGGCCAGCAAGAGAGAGCCATCCTATCCTATCCTATCCTATCCTATCCTATCCTATCCTATCCTATCCTATCCTATCCTAAGAATGCAAAATTCTATAGAATGCAAAAACTTTCACACTGCACTGGGTTATATTTATTATTAGGTCAAACATAATTATTCCATTATGCATAAAATTAGTATGTAACTTGAGCAGGAAAATTATTCCTAATTCCAATTATTCCTAATATTGTTCCTGAGAGGACATTTTTTTTTTGAGGAATTGGTTGCTCGGGTCTGCAAACATTAATACATGTTTATCACAAATTATTTTTCTTGCTGGGAAATTTTAAATGAGCTTTCATAAAATGGATGTTGGAAATTCTTAAATGGGCCTTATATGGGGCAAGTGATTAGGTATAATATTCTATGGATTTATAGAGCTGTTGTGTTAGACTTACATGCTATATGTTATATGTGCAAACTTTTGTTAAATATTAATTTTCAAAAATTATTAGCCTGATTCCTATTTTAAAATCAATATATGTAAACTACCCAATATCACAAAGCCAACCCAAAAATATACGGAAAAGGAATAGAAAAAGATATTATTTTAACATGTTGGTTGCAAATGTGGCAATTGGGTATAGGTTTTAAGTAACAAGCTGTAAGTGTCTTTTCTAAGACTCCTAAAAAAGGGGATTGTCTAATTTTTAGGCCAACTGGGATTCTATGGAACCTTAGCTATTGTAATTGAAAAAATAGGTTTAAAAATACATGCATTACATGGTGTTAATGCTTGCAACTGTAGGCATTCTGACATGCTGCAATTCGATTGCCAACGCCTGAAAATGGTTTCGAGGCTTCTTCCATGGTACATAGATTAAGAAAAGCTGCCTAGATGTAACTTAATTTAATAAGTTATATCTTTTTTCTTTCTCTTTGCCATAATTGAATGCCACATGTTAACAGACAAATCTATATGCTTATCATTTTGTCATTTGGCACAGTTCTTCATTCAAACAAATAGTTTCACCTGGAAGACTGCATTACAGTTTGTGTATTTATATATAAGACAATAATCTTATCCAGGATGTCTGAATCATCCCTTCTTAACTGGGTTAATGCTGTGGATCATGTATAGAAAATGTGGAATCCTAGAATTGGAAATGGCTGTTGAGCTTATGAATCTTATTTGCAAAAGGAATTTCAATTAACATACTGGCTAGCTTCAGCTTAAAAACAAAGGAGAGTCCCCTATTTTCTGCGGGTTGGTTTTACATGCCTTAACTCAGTCTATGACCAGCATTTCACAAAGGGAGTTGAATGTTCCTTTGTACTTTGGCACATTTGGCTGTCCATGAAAGATAACCACAGTTGGATCTGATAACACTTGGATTAAAGACCATTAAGAAACTGAACTAGAAAGCTGGAAAAAAAAAAACATGTCAGAGCAGACTGGAAATTTATTTTCATATTATTGCCAAAAACAAAACGTCCATAACAAATCCAAAAATACACACTATGTGAATGTATACAAGTTGCACAGACAGGGAAACAAGACATAAAACTAATTAAGATAACTCCTTTCAAATAGACTCTCAATTAGATTTACTTTCCTTCAATTAAAAATAATAGGAAAAGAGAGGAAGAACAATTCCGAAGGATTTCAGTTTCCCCCATTTGTCTTCATTCAAGAAGGTGCAAAAGTTCAGTAGCATTTAGTGATAGGAGAAAAACCATTTTCCATGTTTGTTTTGATAGTTTATATCAGGTGGCAGTTCTATGCATTCAAAAGAGGGTAGAACAGTTGGATGCTCCTAGATCTTCCCTCACAGAAGGAAGCCCATCTTCATGAGTCAGTCCCCCAATTCATTTCACTTTTATGTTAACTGTCAGTTACTTTCTGGGATCTCAGGCATTATTTTTTAAAATTCTACCTGGAAATGCTAGTGATAGAACATGTTATGTTCTTCACACTTACTTTATCCTCTGTTGATGTCTGATTTCTTCTCTTCTTATATCTGCTAAATATTCTCATTGTGTAACTAAGTAGGTCGTTACACAATGAACTCACTGTTTATAATGATTGAATTTTTAGCATACAGCCTTTTCTCCATTAAAAATTCAAGTATTTCTGAAAGTGCAGTTACTTTCTGTCACATTTATCTTGCCAATCTTCTGAGGACCAAAACCCACGCCAGAGGAAAGAGATTAGTAAGAAGGATAAAAAAATACTGTTGTATAACAGGAGGAATTGGAATGAAATACAAACTATTAATATTGTGTTTCAGGTAAATTTTTGACAAAGGGATAGCAAATGATTTGAGCTGCTAACAGAGTTCTGTTTATATAACAGAATGAGAAATTCATATTGTTCTTTAAGAAAGTAAATAAGTTTTTCATGTAGAATCCTTATCTTTTATACTGTTATTTTTTTATGATTAATGTAATAGTGATAAAGTAGCATGCCCAAATTTAACCTCTGCCTATGACAAATACATATTCCCATTTTCTTAATTAAATCTGGTAGGCATAATATTAAACTGAATTACGCTACTGTAATTTAATTAAAGATGCAAAAAGAGAGGTCAGTGTAGCTATTTCAACAGGCAGTGCTTCTAGTCCTTCCATGGGACCTTTGCCAAATGAAATAGACCTGTCATAAACACAATATTTGACAGTGCAATATATATTATCTGCTAAAAGTAATTGAGTTTATGGGACTTAGCTCTTAAGAGGTAAATGTATGATTGTAACGCACATGAAATTTCAGAGTTTTGCACCTGAGTTCTTTGATTTACACAAAGTGAACCAGAACAATATTGTTTAAACTGAAACAGGAGATCCATCATTTCTAAGACAGAAACAAAACAATACTCCTAAAAATACACACACAAATGCTTAGCAAACCTGTATAGCAGGACTAATCACTCTTGTATCCTGTTTTAGATTACCTACCTTCTTTTGTCTGGACTTTCCGTTTGAATCAAACCTGACCTTCTGATTTATTTTCTAACTAGATCTTAAAGGCTTCAATTTTCTTATGGACTATAAAAGGCAACAATCATATTTTTGTGCACCTGTATATGTATCATACAGGTGCACAAAAACATGATTTTATAAAAATAAAAAAATCTATCATAAGAGCGGTGGGATGGAACGCTTGCCTCCCACTTGGAAGGTTAAAAGTTCAGTCCTAGGTAATGGTAGATGTTTCTTTCCTAGGGTGTAAAGCAAAAAATACTTGCTACAAACTGCATGGCATCAGGAAGGGCATCTGGCCAGGAAATGCTCATCTCCATCTAGTTGCCCCGACTCTACCCCAAATTAAGGAATTACGGGGTCATAAAAATGGAGCTTTTTAGTATACCTATCATACGAATTAAACAGATGATTTGCATCCTTCAAGCAATTGAAAAGATTAAGCAATGGGCTGTCTGAGGAACTATTTTACCCCAATGGGATTGACTTGTCCTACCCAAGCCAGCTGAAGGAACATGCTATGAACCCAGTTAGTCAGTGGATTCTGGCTGGGGTCCAGAAAAAGAGCCTTTTCCGCTGTGACTCCTGCCCTTTGGAAGATGGTGTACGTACGCTTTCAGCTTTCCTAAAGGGACTGAAGACCTGACCCTGCCAACTGGCCTAGAGTCCCAAGGACGCCAACCATTCTAGACATAGCTAAAGGGCTAAGATAACTCCCACGGACGTCTTGCTTCCTTCCCCCGAGCTTTGTCAGTTTTAAGCCAATTTGATGCTACTATTTATTGCTTTGATATTTTAAGATTTTTAAATCAGGATGGCATATAGGTTGAATAAATAAATACATTAATAAACTTACACAAAATTTATAACACCTTTACCTGAATTAGAATCAATCAGAATCATAAACTCTGAATTTAAGCCACTCCCATCTCCCAAATGCACACAGGAAGATCAGATAGGCAATTTGTATACCTTCCCAACCAAGGGTAAACCAGGGGTGGAATTCTACCAGTTCGGACCAGTTCAGTAGAACCGGTTGTTACGATTCTCCATAGTTCGGAGAACTGGAAAATCAGGCCACTGGCTGGCCCCACCTCTCTACCACTTCTCTGTTCCCTGCCCAGTCAGTCCTTATCATGCACGCGTGACATGCCTGCAGCCTGCTTTTGCCCACCCGCCTGGCCAGCCATTGCTGCCTGTCTTCCGCTGCAGTCTTGCCTGATCTGATCTCCCTGGGTGAGTGAGACTCTACAAGCCCTCCCCCACTTGCATTTTGCCGCCGCCGCTGGTCGCCTTTTCCCACCACCACCACCACCTCCACCACCACTTGCCTTCCACTGGGGAACACGTGCTCTCGCCTGCTGCTCCATCTGGGAGAGAAAGAGAGTCTTTCCGGCACAGC
The DNA here is from genome assembly GCF_049901715.1 of Pseudonaja textilis. Classification (NCBI taxonomy): domain Eukaryota; kingdom Metazoa; phylum Chordata; class Lepidosauria; order Squamata; family Elapidae; genus Pseudonaja; species Pseudonaja textilis. The sequence goes on along the minus strand of NC_141995.1, from coordinate 61,445,930 downwards.
GAAAAGCTTGCAAGTCCCCCTCCCATCGGGAAAACGGCTCCTGGGCAAAGAGAAACAGAGAGCAACCTGGCTGCTTTTCTGTCGCTGGCTGAGCCCTGATGGGAGGGGAACTTGCAAACTTTTCAAGATTGAGGTTAAGAGCGCCCCAGAGGAAGCCAAGAGCAAAAGTAGAAACTGCAAGGGCGACAGGGGCATGTGACGTTTCCCTCTGTAGTCCCCTCCCAGGTGACAGCCAGGGCTTTGCCTCCTCTTTTCCTCAGAGATGCAGTGTCTGCCTCCCTTCACACTTCTTGTGGAGGGACACGCCCCCGCCTTGCTCTCGGTTTCTTGGCTTCTTCCACTAAGCCGGCCAGGGTTGCTTGGATGGTTAGCAAGCAGGCGGGAAGGGGGGCGCGCTGAACCTACTTGCTTCATCCGGGGTGGCTTTCACTTTTTCCAGCCTCCTTCCCCAGTTCCACCTCCTCTGGCTGGCTGCCAACAGGCGGGAAAGGCAGTAGAAACAGACAATGAGGGCGCTGCTCTTTTCCACCCTCCGTGTGCTCCTGGGCCTTTTATTTACAGTCAGCAGGGTGACCAAGCTCACCGACCTTCCCTTTATGGGATTCATTTGTTCAAAATACAAAACAGGTTTGTATTGAAACACCTTGCTCTGTTTCATTAGCTCTTCATGTATCCCTGCATCCCTGGTGACACCCACTGGGAGCTGGTGAGGTGGGAGGGGAAGCCCGCTTGGTGATGCAACCCTCCAGGCTGCTGTGCGCTTGCGCCCACCCCAGCTTCCAACTCAAGCCTAATCTAGCAAGTGACATGATTTAGGGCAGGAGTCTTCAAAATTGAGAGCTTTAAGACTTATGGACTTTGACTCCCAGAATTCCTCCTCCAGTCACGTTAGTTCAGGAATTCTGGGAGTTAAAGTCCACAAGCCTTAAAGTTGCCAAGTTTGGAGACCTCTGATTTAGCCAATCCTGATTTTAATGAAGGAAATGCTGAAGCAGAAGTGAATCGATCAATAAGTATGATGATCAGGAATTGGGATATTCTCTATTTTAGGTGAATATGTATTATATTATCCCTTTGAATGATCTGGAAATACTTTTTACTTTTCAATAATGTTTGGATTTTCAAGTGACAGTGCTGGAAAAGAATGCAACTGCACAATTACACCTAGTGGCAACAACTTCTAAGCTAAAAGATTTAGCGGGAATCACCTATTCCGTAATAACGTATTAACTGATTATGCAATGTGTTATCTGCAGTGCTGCATTTGAATCTCCAGAATTTAACTAAAATGCAGCAGTTAAATTGCTATATGTGTTATAAAATTTACAGTGACTGTCAAACACAATTTAAGATATTAAACTTTAAATGAGTTCAAGGCTATCTGAAAAACCATCTCGATATGAGCCAGTCTAAAGGCTAAGATCAGGAGATGCCCTAAAGATACCTTCCCTTTATGGGATTCTTTTTTTCAAAATACAAAACAGGTTTTGGGATTACCTTGCTCTGTTTCATTAGCTCTTCATGTATCCCTGCATCCCTGAATAATTTAAACACTTTCTGTACTAGATATCTTCTGCTTTGGTAATGAGAAGACAGTCTTTATCAATACAAGATGAAATATGACAAAATTCTGGAAAGCGGAAGTATGGTTATAGAGATGATGGCGGTACTAGAGGTACTACGTTGGTTAGAATAGATTTGGTTGTGATAATTATTGAATTTAATCCAGAAAAGAGTGATTAGATAGCCTAAAATGGTTTGGGTAGTTTTTGTACTATTAAAGGCTCATCTCTCTCTGAGTAGATAAGTCCACAAAGTAGTTGAGGGTGAGACTCACAGGAGAATTTCTGAAAAGGAAAACCACTTTGGAATCTAAGAATGAAGATGTGTCAGAAGACAGATGGAATAAAAAGAGACCAAAAGTTTATGTCTGAAGGTTATAGAGAAGTTCCACACTAATTCATTGCCTGTGAGATATAGAACATTGCCACTAACTTAATGTAAATGCTTTTCTTAAATCTAGTTAAATAGAGAATTCCTAGTGCTTGAAAACATAGAGGGGTATAAATATATTAGCATATGACATGTGTTAAGCAAAGAGACTTGAACCTGGGAAAGTGAAAGTGAAATTGCTTTTTGATGTCTGTTAAATTATGTTTTCAAAAAGTATGATTAAATAAGGTTTTGACTCCTTTGTTCTCTTGGGAGGGTATTCCCTTTTCAGAGCAGGGATTCCTTTTCTTTCCTTGCCCCCGCCCTGGGATTTCTTTGTCACAACTTTATCTCCGCCCTCTCCAACCTCTCCGCCTCACACAAACACACATACACAGAGGTTGGACCTTTCTTTCCTCCTGGCCCATACAGGCAACACCCAAGCAAATGACTTAGAGTTGGCCATGCCCACCCAGTCCAAAGACTACCAAGCCATGCCCAGCCAGTTATGTGACCACCAAGCTACGCCCACCCAGTCACATGACCAAGCTACACCGACAAATTAAGCCACGCCCACAGAACCAGTTGTTAAGAAATTTGAATCCCACCCCTGATTAGAACTATATAAAAGCATAGTTCATGAGCTACAACCATTACTTGCACATGACCAGAACTTCTCAGCTAAGAAAAACTCTCACCATGGCCTAATAAAATGTATAAAAGCGAAACTGGGAATGGCAATAAAACAACTCTTAAACATTACACTCAAAACAATTCAAGCAATTGATTGCTCTTAAGAAGAGACAAGACACAATGTCCTCCTGGGAACAGCTTATTGTGGCAGCAAAGCAAAAGAACTCTTTGCTATTCTGGCATCTAATAGCTAGTCACCCTGACAGAATTCATATCCCACGAGAGGCCTGTATACTTCCTACAACCTGGGAACGTCACTTTCAGAAAATATATGAAGACCCCTCCAGCCAGAGTATAAGGTGTATATACAGTGAGGGATTTACCTGAATTTCTCCCAGTTTCAGATTCCGAAATTAAATTGCTCATTGGCCAACTCAGGACTGAGTTGACTTCATTTCTGCTGAATTATTAAAGAACAATTTGGAGTGGTAGATAACAGTTCTGGTGCCGCTATTTACTTACATCGACTCCACTGGCCATGTCCCGGAAGATTGGGGCTCGGCAATTGTCCCAATTTTTAAAAAGGGAAAGAGACATGATCCTTACAGACGAATAAGTCTGCTAAATAACAATCAGCAAACTCTGTGCCATACACCTCTACAAGATAAATTAAAGGAGTGGCTGGATCTTGAGAATTTGATCGCTGAAAAGCAAGCTGGGTTTAGAGAGGAGAGGGGCACCACAGATCAGCGCTTAGTTCTTCATCATCTGATTGAAAAATACCTATAAAATAGACCTGTATCATTATATGCCATTTTTATAGATCTCAAGATAGCCTTTGATACGATTACCAGATCTAAGCTATGGGACAAACTGGAAGCTGTCTCAATTGACCGCAGGCTTCTTCATCTATCACGTGCCCTACATACTAAAACATCCCTAAAAGGGGAGGTGTAATATGCAAGGTTCCCTCTTGAAGTCAGTAAAAACTCAAGTGGGTTAAATAGGTGCATTTTGGGCCCCTTGCTTTTTAACTTCTATATAAATGACATGGTAAAATGGTTAAATAAAAACAACTTACCACCCCGCCAAAATAGGTGATCGAAGCATCACCCTGCTCTATGCAGATGATGCTGTGACCCTCTCCAGGACACCAGTAGGTATTAAAAGAACCTTGCGAGCCCCTATCCAGGATTGTAATTACAATAAACTGGACATAAATTATGAGAAAACAAAGATTACAGGCTTTGCAAAAAGGCCAAAATTCTTCATGGTATCTAAATGGCCATAAAATAGAGCAGGAAACCACCTTCAAATACCTGGGAGTGGTCATCCAGGTCACGAAAAACACATGATGAATATATGCTTGCCTTGAGCCAAAGATCAGCAAGCGCCATCCTTACATTTTTCTGCACAAAGGGAGGATATTATTTGTCTGCTGTACTTAAACTTTTTCTAGCCAAGCTTCTTTATGGGACCTTCCTTGGACCTTCAGCTTTGTGTTTTACACCATTGGAAAAAGTCCAATCTAAATTCATTAGACCAATTCTCCGATGTCCTGTTGTGCCTCAAATGCACTCTGCACCTGGAGACAGGATTGACAAAAGTCGAAGCAAGAATCTCTGGCTAAAGCTTAACTTCTTTCTGCAAAGTCTGGCTCCCTTGTCCCAAGACAAATTCTCCTCATCATGGATCAAGGCTGTCAAGTTCAACCTTGCCAAACTAGGCTCTCCCCAGCTTCAGTACTCAAGATAGACTACGACCAAGCAAAACAAACCTTGCGACAAAGGGTAGAAGACATCGAAAGGCAAATGGATTTAGGGAAAGCTCTGCTGTTTCTGTCTCCAGACACCATTAGATACGTGTTGTTGCTCTTGTCAGCTATCTTAGCCAGTCGGAGTCAGCAAACCACTGGAAAGCATTTTCACATGGTGCCTCGTGCTTCCATTGGCTGTCCTGTATGACAAGGATAAAAATATACCATTGACCGAAAGACTCTGTTCCTGTGGCTCAGGAGAGGTGGTGATTGTGGGTCACATACTCCTTCGATGTTCCTTTTACACTGAGATTTGGAAAAAACATATTCTGTCAATAATTGCTAGGTATCCTGGCCATTCTGACACTGCTTATCTCCAGTGGCTGCTTAAGGACGAACGGTCCATAACAGTCCATAACTACAGCGCAAGTGGCTGGATTCTGCGTAGCAGCATTGGGGATTTATCGGAAACGCCTGTATAATGCACCATAGTTATGTCATATAACAAATGTGGCAAACCCTTTGCTCCGCTTATTCCTTTCCCTTTTAGTATTAAACTGACAATGGGCCACGCAGTTTATGGATTGTAACTGTAATACAGCTAGGTCATGCACGACAGATTGGATTTTATCATAGATTTTAGTTATTTATTATTTCATACTAGAATTCTTAATTGTATATTTACTGAATGTTTTTATTTGTTCTGGTCTCTGGTCTATGACTGAAAAAAACCTATTAAAAATTACCTTAGTTTATTTTCAGTGCATTTTAATGATTTATTTACTTTTGAAAATAACAAAGTAAATTATTTCTTGAGAAAGAATCTTTCAGGAAAAATATATATATATATTTACATATACACACTGATTTTTAAAATGCATTTAACATAATTTTGTCCAAAGTAGACATATCTTAAAGCAGTTTATAATAAAAAGTGTTAAAATACAGTATTAAAAACACTGTAAATTATAATTGCATAAAATATATTCATTAAAATTGTGTTTGTAAGGTGGGGAACAAAACAAAATAATTCATATAGGGAAGGATCTCAAGAGGATAATATGTTCCTTCTTAATATAGCACATGAAGTAGAATATTCCAGAGTGAAGACAGAAGAGGGCTTGTCTATCAGTCTTCACAAGGTGACACGATCAGTTGCAGCAATGCAATAAGTGTAAATTTATGATCTTGGCAATTTTCCAAGCCTATAAAAGGAAAGAATATCTCTAGGATATCTAAATAAAAAGTTGTTTAAGGCCAAATGTGGTGCAACAAACTCTTCAACTTCTATCACATTAGTTTGCATTATATTATGCTGTCCTTGAAGACCACCATGAAACTTCAGTTGGTGCAAAATAATCGTTTCTGGTCAGTTGCATTAACTGCCACGTTACACTGACACAGGAGTTCTGTTGGCTAATGAAATATTTCAGAGTGTTGCTCTATATTAAATATATTATTATTATTATTATTATTATTATTATTATTATTATTATTATTATTATTATTATTATTATATTAAAAGTGCTAGTTGTTACTTTTAGAGACCCATATTGCTTTGTATCTGCCTGCTTGGTGTGACCAGAGAGCATCTGTTAATGATCCCCGCTTACTATGAGATGCAATGGTAGAGGGCCTGATCCTGCACATTTTCTGTGGAGGCTCCCCTCCTAGAGAAGAGGCAAGACTGCTGTTCTGGAATGGCTTTGGGAATTAAATGTGGAACCCTAAGGTAGTTTTGTTGTTATTGCATAGTAATTCACTTTTATTCTATTAATTGCTAGTATTAGTATCAGTATAGTGTCTAAGGTCATTGCTAGGTGTCTACAATAATTAAGTAAAGAGAAACCGTTTCAGGCAGGTAATGGATGTAGGAAGAAGCATTGATCCTTGTGGTAGTAGTCCATTATTCAGCTTACGATATCTGCTTCTATTGAATTCTGTGAAAACTTGAAATAACCTATTATTCAACATCTTGTCAATCAAGGCAGTGGTGTTATGATAAGATGTAACCTTGCTTAGTTTGAGAAGAAGTGCCTTCTCCCCAGATAGTATGATAGACTAGCAAAGGTCAAGAAAAACAGAGACATTTTCATGATTTCATGAAATGATTTCAGTGGTAATTGTTCTTTCTTTTCTTTGCTTGCACCTTACTGATGTATAGTGGATGCTAATAATAAGATTTCCTGTCCATTGAGATCAGAATATTTGGGGGGGAAAACTAATTCTGAAAACACATCTTTTTAATCTTTTCTATTGAAGTTCAGAATTAATATTAAAGTAACGCTTTAAATAACATGACAGTTCTGTGGGTTGACATGTGTTCAGAGTTGTTGATCATGGTTTCCATACATGGTGAAATCTATGAAGGGGATTTCCCTCTCCCCTAAAAATAGGAAATAACGGTTACGCATTAGAGTGTCTAGTGTTTTGCTAAGCAAAAAGTCACTTGCCCTGTGCTGCATTTGCTATTTAAGAAATCCTTTATTCTGGAATACTTTATTTTATGAAACAAATAACCCCTACCAAACGAAAATTCTTAAAGCATTGCGGTCTTTTTAGATATGAACATTTATCATATCTATCATACAGTATTTATTATGCTTTTATATAAAACCAGTTAACATTGTATGAATTAATGTGCTAATGTTTGCTGTTTACCTTGTCTATCTGCAGAAAGAAACATGGAAGCTAATACCCTGTTTCTCCAACAATACGGCCTCCCCCAATAGGAAGTCCCAGCATGTTTTATAGGCATGAAATGAAATTAAGCCCCTCCCCCCAAATTAAGGCCTATATTAAAACATATGAAATGGGAGGGAAATGGCGGGGGGGGCTTGCCGTTAGGAAGTACTTTTGTTGCACACCGGGATATGGTGCTGCCTGCATTGACCCCGATACAAAGTGCCCCACCAACGCCGAGGTCAACATCCAAGCCGTCGCTGCCCGCCTGCCTGAAGATGCAAGGGGGGGAATTAAGTCACCCCCGAAAAGACGGCCTAGCCATTTTTTCGGGGCTCAAAAAAAAATAAGACCCGGCCTTATTATATGAGAAACACTGCAGAACAAGAAATTTTCTTATTTTCAGCTGTTGTTGACAGCTCTGCTAAAGTGAAAGCCAGTCTTAAAAATATTTTAAACTATAAAACAGTAGTTCTTGCTTTTTTTATTCCTCTCAAAAAGGAAAGGCTAAAAGTAGCATTTATCTTATTAGAGTGCAACATCAGGTTTATCTCTCAGAAATAGTCCAACTGCTTCCTGAGGATTTGGAATCATATGGTTTCCTGCTCTTGGACTTTAACAGTAAGCAGCAATAACAACTGCCAAATGTTCCAGCTCGTCTTAACTAATTGGAGTTATTTATATGCACTCCATCCACCCTTACCCTCTTCTCACATGCATCAGAGACAATGGATTTACATAAAGGAAAGTCCTAACATCTATTTCAATATTAAAATGTGTAACCTCCAATTTGATTTGAATAGTAAAAGACATAGAAGAATATACAGTATCCAGGAGTTGGATTTATCCAAATTGTTTTAAGCAATTCTAAAAACAAAAATAAACAAGAATATTCTACCTTGGCAATATATAATTGACAAAGCAATGTTCTGAATTAATAGCAGAGAACGAAGGGAAACTTCAGAATTTTAATGGTCCGTGAGAATAAATTTGAGAAACAGGAGGAGGAGGAACTGCAGCCTAGGTGTTTTTGTCTCATGTCAAAAATACAGAAACTAGAAAGAGGGAAATTATTAATTTAAATTTTAAAAATTAAAAACTTTAATAAAAATATAATATTGCCTGGTGCTAGGCCATATTAATTGCAGAGGTATTTCTGACCAGCAAGTCATTCTGTGTCCATATCTGTCCCAGGGGGCAGTGCAAAAAATGTTAGTTGTTTGAATAGTGCCACATTCACTGTCAGCATCCTTATCCTCAGAAAGGAATGCCCATTTTAACATGTGTTCTTTAGTTCTAACTTTAGTTGGCTAGAACTAAAGGACACATGTTACAATGGGTGTCTTATTTAAATATCTCCAAACTGTCCACTTCCTCTCCAGGCAACTCCTCAAGTGGTTCTATCCAATCATAAAGACTTCCATCTTTTTAGTTCTTCTGTTTGAGGTGTGGTAACAATCTCAGTGCAGTCAAAAAAAAAATTCCTTGATTTCAATCTTTTTGTAGGGGATACTCGGCCAAATAATGGGTGTGCTGGATCATGTAACACCTTTCCATGTTCTATGTCAAGTGCTACAGTTCTTCTAACACCTGGTGGGACTATTCCCACCAAGATAAAAAGTCTGTCAAGTGGGGTGCGGTGCAGTCATCCAGGAACAATGCGGCATGTATCACTAAGCACCATATCCACCTGTGTAGAATGCACAGACCAGACCCAAATGGAGTAGGCGTATGCCACTGAGTAACAGTGCAAGGATGGCCATTCATAGAATAATGCGGTGGGCACCCCCAAATCCTTTATGTTTCTCTCAATAGGCCAAAATAAATCAGGTTCAAAATAAAAATGTAATCTTTCTTGAATAAAATGAATGAAGGAACTTTCTAGTGGATCCTTCAAAACATTACCATTGCTTTGCTAGGATGGCAAGATGATCAATTCCACTGATACATTATAAGACATTTTAACAAAATTCCTGATATTCTAATAGACAAGAAATAAATAAGTAGCAATAATGCTTCTGTGCACACAATGATTCTGGAATATGGGCTTTAATGAGAAGTATTTCAAATGTTAAACATTTCAAGTCACATGGAATAAAGATTTTGTGTCTGACTAAATTGTTAACGGCCTATTATCAAACTTGTCCTAGATAAAGTTGAATTGTATGAACGTTTATAAAGAGATGTGTAGTGTTTTCTTTTTTTCTCTTTACGATGATCTCCATTCTATTTTGCCATTGTTCTCTTGGGAGCATTTCCCCTGATGAGCTGTTCCTTTTTATATTAAAAATTTATTGCATGAGAATTCACAGTGAATACGAAGTGCGGTATCTAGATAGAGCATCAAGGTTATAAGTCATGTTTTCTAACACGGCCATAAATCAGGGCTAAGGAGAAACAGTGCTACGTAATCAGGTCACACATCGTTTTGTTAGTGGAAGAGCAACGGAATGCGGCATTTCCTTGTAAAATACGGAGCAAAATTTTGAACTGTTAACATGATCACTGTTCTTCCTCTGCTTAGCCGTCATTTTGCCTTATTGCTTATAGTTACCATTCTAAGGTTGAAGGCTGGTACAAAGAGTGAACAAATAGCAGAAATATTAAGAATGCTATTTTGCAAAAAAAATAATAAAAAAAATCTATTTGTTAGAAAGTCAAAGTTAATTGTCTTAATTTATATCATTTGTCCACCCAAGAAAAATTTGGAAAGGAAAGGAAAATTTAGAAAATGGTCTTATATAATATGGTAGATCAAAATAATAGACTATGTAATAGGTCACATAATACACCAAAGTAAGTTGTTTTAATGTTGTCTGCAAACATTAGGATTTATTTGTTTATATAAATCTCTCTCACCGAGTTTAATGCAGCTTAAATGTGCTCAGTTATTTGGGTTATTGAACTGAATGACAGCTACTGCCCTTTGTCCAAAGGGGTAAAATAAGTATGTGACTCTCCTTTGTAATCTGTTTACTGTCTCCATATGCTCACCCAATTTAATTTCAAAACATAAGCAGTGACTTTAAGTTCCACTTCTTTCTGTGTTGCTCTTCACTGCTAATAAATCCACTTTGTGCTCTCTTTGTCTTGTCCTTGAGTTAACCAAATTGTGATAAAAATAGGGCAAAAATAAATGACTTTTTTCATTGATCACAAAAAATAGAAAAAGAATTAGACTTATTTACTTTAGTATTTACACACACTCATCAGCTACCATGAGTGAGAGTAGGTTGCAAAACTTTTGATTAACAATATATTATCATCTCCTCTATATCCTAAAATGTGCTAATTCTGAAATATGGTTTGATAAGATAAACCACAATTTAAGGTTTTACAATGAATGTATTTAGCTTACAGTGGACATCTATATTAGGTACAAAATCTACTTTCCTGTATTTTTTGTACCATCTAATAATTTATTATTAAATTATGTATTATTTATTAAATTTTTATGCCGCCCATCTCCCCAAAAAGTGACTCTAATTAGATGTACAAACTTTTGTAGCTCAGGTCTGGTAGCACTAACTTTTTCTTATTTTAGACTTGACAGGAAAAGAACAGTTAGAACTATGCTATCGTTGTTTATTTCTAATATGTAAATTAACTAGATTTAATGAATCCAGGTGCTTCTGAGAGTCCATTTATGCTGTAGCCTGAAATCTTTTTCCTAACTTATTATTTTGCTAATGATATATGAAAACAATTTTGTGTATGACAAGAAGTGTTAAGCAATTATTAATTGTTGTAAATTACTGTTTTTGCTTGTAATAACTTGAAATGTACTTTAATATTTGATGGCAATATTCATGAGTCTCAGTACATTATTTATGGCAAAGTTTATCAAAATACTTCAATAACAGCATCAACAAACAAGTTTTATATTATCACAAATAATCTGGAATTAAGCTCCTTTGATGTATCCTCCATTACTGTCACTTCCTTCCCATTTATAACTTTACCATGTTTGTTTGGTGTTTTGTTTTGTTTTTTTGCAAATCAGTTTGGCTAGAATAGCAATTCATTAAATAATGAGACTGTTACATGAAAATTGTCCAGTGGTTGATTATTAGGGAGATGCATGAAATCATTAATTTTTTACATTTTTCAGTCAAGGGCAGCATTTCAGAGGCTAGATTGTTTTACATGTTCTAATCTTTCTAAATAATTAGTTACTTCTATTATTGTTATTTATTTTTAATTAAGAGTAGCATATTGCACATTCAGTAGTATGCTTTCACCTTCATGCTCCAGTAATTCTAATGATACAGACCAGTAAACCTGATATCAATGTCTGGGAAAATCCTGGAAAAGAATCAAGCAATAGATCTGCGAATACCTAGAAGCAAGCAAAGTTATAACCAAAAGCCAACACGGATTTGTCAAGAACAGATCATCCAAACAAGTCTTATTTCATTTTTTTTCACAAAGTGGCTAAACTAGTAGACCAGCAAAATGTAGTGAACATAGCATACTTGGATTTCAGTAAGGCATTTGACAAAATAGATCACAATGTACTTCTTGGTAAGCTAAAAAATATGGAATAGCATCAGCTCAGAAGGATTTGTAACTGGCTGACAAATCACACTCAAAGTGTGGTCCTCAATGGAACTACATTTACATGAAAGGAAGTATGCAGTGGGTACCCCAAGGTTCCATTTTAGTCCCAGTGTTCTTCAACATCTTCATATATGACCTAGATGAGGGATTAGAAGGGAAATTCATTAAATGTGCAGACTACACTAAACTGGTAGGAATAGTCAACACTCCAAAAGATAGGCTCAAGATCCAGATGGATCTCAATAGATTTGAACACTGGGCCATATCTAACAAAATGAAATTCAGTGGAGAGGAAAGTAAAGTTTTACCTTAGGCTGTCAAGATTGAACCACTTTGCTTCTTTCAAGCCCAATGCTTTTCAACTTGCCAATGAACTGCGGGGAGGGAAATGGAATGTGGAGAATGTATGCAGGGATCGTGAGAGCCTGGAGCCAGCAAGGTCCCCACTGCAGGTGCTTGAGAAAGAGATGGACCATTCTCATAACAAAAGACCATCTCATAATTGGACAAGGTGATGAAGGGTAGGGAGAAAGAGAAAGCATTGTTTAACAGGACAAGCATTTGCATGGGAAACCAGAGTTGGTTTCATTTCTTCAGTACCAATATGGTGTATCCAATAAAGCTTTACTTTTGGGAATTCAATTCTCCCAAGAGTGTTTTGGGTTCGCTAGTTCGACAGTTGATTTTAAACCAGCTCACCTAAGTCAACTCAGCCTACTCAGGTAAACCCGAGAGAGCTTTGACCTAACAACGTCAGGAACGGAGTGAAAAGCTGATGCCGCAGTGAAGCCTGGATCACTCCCATTTTGGGAGGCACTAGTAGTCCCTCAAGAGGATGCCAGAGTGCAGACAATCGTAACCAATCCAAAGTGAGAGTGGAGAAGTCAGAGCAGCCACAAGTGTGTGAGGAGGGGATCGTAGCTGGATCCCTTTTCCCTGATCTGAAATGCGACGGCTGAGCAGACTGGGAAAGATAGCTGAGATGGATTTCCCCTTGGTTCCATCTGCAGTGGCTGTGATTTGAGGAAGCAAATGGAGGGCTGCAGACCGAGGAGACCAGGGGAGTGGGAGAAGGAAATGTATACTGTTTGATGGGCACTTCTGACTTGGAGGCAATTCCTAGAAGGCAGTAGGATTTTGTTCGAAGTGTGGACTGACCACAAGAACCTGGAAGCCTTAAGAACCCCGAGGAAGCTGTCCCCCAAGCAAGTGAGATGGGCACAGTAATTTAATCGGTTGAACTTCACCCTTTGATACTTGCCAGACGGGGGGGAAGAATTTCCTTGCCGATGCATTTTCTCAGATGCCCCAGTCCAAAACCACCCGAGAGGAAATAGTTAACTCCGTCATTCTTTCCGGGCAACTGGAAGCACAGGTCTCGGTGAGGCAGCAACACTAGCCGCTCCTCAATCAGCCAGTGGCATGCTACTCCAACAGCTAAAAGAAGCCATGAAAGAAGATGAACGGCTCAGAGATCCCAGAGCCGACCAGGCAATGAGGGAGGATCTGGCGTAGAAGGGAGACTAGCTGTATATTCCAGTCAGTCAGAGGACCCAAATCCTACAAAGGAGCCATGATGTAAAACTGGCTGGGCATGTTTGATTTGTAAAAACTCTTCACCTGGCTAAAAGACAAGTCTAGTTGCCCCAAGATGAGGAAGGACATAGAGAACTATGTAACCAACTTCCCAGTGTGCATGTCTATGAAATGATTGCCAGGGAGAGACCCCTTTGTTGCTATAGCTGGTGACTAACCCTAACGGACCATGAGAGGAAACTGCCATGGATTTCACAGCGGAACTGCCAGAGAGTAATGGCAGCACTGTAATCTGGACTGTGGTTGACCTGCTTTCAAAACAAGCACACTTTATGGCATGCTCGAAGCTTCCCTCAGCCCAGAAGTGGCCCAAATGTTTGTGCAGCACATCTACCAGTTGCATGGGGTCCCAAGGCACATCATTTCAGATTGGGGGGAGGAGGGTGCAGCTTACAGCAGAGTAAAAAGCAAATAGGGTCAGCTCAGGGGCATAGTTCACGGTTTGATCTGTGCACCAGTGGGGTGGCAGAAAAGATTAACACAGTGGTGGAACAATACCTACATTGCTATGTAAACTATCAGCAAACCAAGTGGGTGGAGTTCCTATCTTGCACAGAAGTGGTTTATAATAAACTTGGAGCATAGCATTACTGGATTTACCCCGTTTAAAGTAACTGTGGGGGTTTGAATTTGTACCAACGCCAGTGTTTCCGAGGGAACCTCCTCCCTCATTAACAATAGCTGAATAGACTGAGACCCTGAAAGCTGCTTGGGGAAACATGCAGAGAGTTCTGAATAAGGCCAGGGATTTGCAAAAGAAACGGGCAGATCGAAAAAGAGCCCCTCAAAAGGAGTTCAGAATCGGCGAGAGAGTTTACTTGCCTATGAAATACTTAAAAGCTGAAACCAGCCTTGTAAGAAACTGGGTCCTAAGTATACAGGTCCATTCTCAATTGTTTGAATCATAAATCCTGTTACTGCGGAGTTACATTTACCTCAGATACTGAGGTGAGTCTGTAGCTTATTGAAGCCCTTCCAAGGCTCAAAGTGAAGGCCAGTTGAGGACAAGCTGCCACCTCCTGTGATGGTGTGTGTGCGGAGAAAGAGATAAAGAGGATACTGGACTCAAGGTACTTTAAGGGGGAATTACAATATTTAGTGCAGTGAAAAGCACATCCCTCACACCAATGCGGTGTGAGTAGGTGCCCAAAACACTAGTGCAGACAAGTTAGAAAGGTTCCATGCAAAATACCCCAAACAACCAAAGATACCGGTTACCGTTAGTACAAAGTTTGCTATCTTGCCTCTGTGTCTCACTTCTGTTCTTGGCTTTGAAGCTAGGCACATCCTTAAAAATATAGAAGAAATGGTTACCCAGGAATATCAAGTCCAATAAATAAAAGAACCAGAGTGGGGAGTTTCCTGCCTCATAGATTCTGAATCCTGAAAGCATTTTCATACATTGCAATGTCCTACCTGTCAATGAATCCTTCAGCTTCAACCATAACAACACAAAGAGCACACAATAGATACAAACTCAAGGTTAACTGCACCAAACTTGATTGCAGGAAATACGACTTCAGCAACAGAGTGGTCAATGTCTGGAATCCTCTACCTGACTCTGTGGTTTCTTCCCCAAACCCCCAAAATTTAACCTTAGACTGTCTACTATTGACCTCACCCCTTTCCTAAGAGGCCTGTAGGGGGCGTGCATAAGCGCACCAACGTGCCTACCGTCCCTGTCTTATTGTTTCTTTTATTTTTCGTATATGTATCCATGTATTCATAACTATGTTTTTACTTATACCTATTATCTCGTAAGCAATTGACAAACCCAATAAAATAAAATAAATAGAATAAACAACTTTGCCAGGGAGAGAAACCTCCCCTATAGGAATGCTCCATACAAAGAATGCTTTAAAGGTCACGTTGGTAACGAACCTTTGTCTCCGATTGGGTAAATCTTGTTTCTAACGGCGTATAATGTGTATAGTACTCTGAGCCACTTTTGCAGGGGTGTGGCTATTCCTTATATGCATTTTGTCTGTATGTTTTGGATATATTTTTGTCACGCAGCTTTTGCTTTGGCCATGAATAAAAGCTGATATTTTTGCAAATCTCGTCTTGAGTTTCACTCCCTTTGGCATCTCAGTGGCTCGGGGAAACTTCTGGTACCTTACATTACGTTGGAGATTTTTCTAGTATTAAGAGTCAAAACATGACATTTATGCTTCTTTTTTCTTTCTGTTAAGATTATAACCTTGGGCCACATTACATCTTCACTCCTAGCACATTTTCAGTGTTCTCAGCAACTAACAAATTTGATCTCTTTTATAAATGTCCAAAATATATGATTTTTTTTTAAAAAGTATGCTGTACTTTGTTCTAGGAGAGAGGCACAGCTGGATGAGGAAGGACAGTTTTTGGTCAGAATTATTTATGATGATTCCAAAACCTATGATTTGGTGGCTGCAGCAAGTAAAGTCCTCAGTGAGTAAACTTGACTTTCTTTCAGCATTGCTTCTAAAGGGTATGATGCAATTCAGCCACTTTTATGTTTTATGATATATACATGATAGTTTACACATAGTACAAAAAAAAAGTTTGCTGTAGTTCAGTCTGGACTGTTATTTTTCAATGACTTGACAATGGTACATGCAGTCATTCTTAGAATGTTTGTTTTAAATTAAGAACAGGCCTTAGGACTGCTAAGGAACCCTTTCTTTATAAGGATCAATTGATTCAGAGGATCAATTTTCCTGTGAAGTGGCTAAATTTATATTCATATTCCTACATGCTATAACCTCAGTAAATATTGGTGTCCCCTTCACTGAAGTGGCTGATCCCTGCTACTGAAATCTGCATGTTAGACTGTATGTGCACACATAAACACAAGCGTGTCTAATACATGTGAGCATTTATCATCATATAGTTTTCCCAAATTGTTGTTTTAAAACAGACTCATGAACTGTAGTTTGTTGAAATTAGAATTGTGAGATAGAATACAAGATACTTATAATATATGCAGTTCTCAAATGTATTTTGCATATCACTGTTATTCTTATGAGCTTCAATTTAGAAGGAGAAATATGCATAAGTATAATCAGAATTTTTGGAAGAATTTGTTTCACACAATCCAATCCATTGAACTTTGAGACAATTCTTGAAGCTCCTCTAAATGTGGTGGTTATCTAATCTAATATCTCTAACATACTTTAAGTACTCATAAAGATTTTATAATTGGTTTTGAAAAGAAATAATAGATATAATGTGGCTTTCTAGACTATAATTTGCTGAATTTCTTGCTTCACAAAAAGCCTTGACCTTGACACTTTCAAAACATAGAATTTTATTATTTTGTTTGTTTGTTTATTTTGCAGACCTTAATGCTGGAGAAATCCTTCAAATGTTTGGGAAGATGTTTTTTGTATTTTGCCAAGAATCTGGTTATGACACAATCTTACGTGTGTTGGGATCAAATGTTAGAGAATTTTTACAAGTAAGTTAACGGAGACAAATCATCAGTGGCTCAGTTCCGGGACAATTGAATTTGAACAGTGTGGTTGCTGTGGTACTATGCACATTTACTTAAACACAACAATGTAATGTATCAAATCTCTAGATCCAGAATCAGAAATCCTTTCACTCTGGCTACTTATAGGCAGTAACTTTAATAACACTAGCCTCCCAAAATAATGTCTTGATAATTTACATTTAAGAACCAAAATAATACACATCAAACTTCAGTTTTTCATATAATTAGGAAATTAGTGGAAATTATAAGAAGAAATATATTTAAATAACAGTCTTCCAAAACAAAAATAACAATGAAAAAGCCGATTCTGTGCATTCATTTACCCATACATCATGTATGTATATATCCATTATCATTCCAAAATGCAACCATTGTTTTAAATACAACAGTTTAATTTTATGACTATAAAAATATCTCCAGTACATAATTTGAGAAGAAAATATTGCTAAAGGCAATGTTAACGCAGCATGTAAATGAAGAATGGCTAGTCAATAAGTGCAATTTGAGGCATCCCAGGGGTATTTTTGTATTAATAGCATAAAAGAAAAATCAATCAGACATAGAGTAGTGGTTAATAAAAAAATACTTTAGGGAGCAGTCTAGTCATACACAAATATGCACTCTCTGAAGATATAATATTCAAAAACATGGCAAAATATCAGGTAGTTTTAACCTTGAAAGCTAGATTAAAGATGGCCAGGTATAAAAACAAATCTTTTATGCTCAGAAAGATTGCTCAAATTGCATTTTATGTACAATTATTAACCATTAAACAAAATGTAATGAGGAAAACATGATTGGGAATCCATATTTTTCACTGATACTTGAAATAAATGGAATATTGTATTCTTTCAACTTCCTTTGATGTACTGTTTAAAAGTCAAGAGTTATACTAAAAAAACAACTTATTTAACAAGTACAGGTAATTCCAGGGTTACAAGTGTTCATCTAGCACCGCTTATCACGGAATAAGCGTTCCCTAATGCTTACAAACAAGTCCCCAAATTACGACTGTTGCTGCGTCACGGCAGTTTTTCACCCTAACGAATGACTGCAGAGGTCTGCAACACTCACCTTATTTCCTAGCCGCTCCCCACAGTTCCCTTCCCTTCCTATCCTGCCTCACCAGAGTCACTTACCTTGCAAAGATCTGTGTCCTCTGCTGCGGCTTCTTTGCCTAGGAGGGACAGCAGAGTCTTTGGAAGCTCCTGTGTGTCGTAATATCGTGCTTCCAGCCTACATCAGTTCTCCATTTGGGTGAAAAGTGTTTGGGCGCCTATGGGATGCTTAGAAACAGAGCGGGTGGCTCAGTTTTTAAGCATTCCTTTTGCAAGGAAATGAAGCTTTCAATCCGCGTCAATTGTCTGGGCAAAAAGTGTTTGGGTGCCTACGTGATGCTTGGAAAGAAAGTGGGTGGCTCTGTTTCTAAGCATCCCACAGGCATCCAAACACCTTTGGGTTTTTTTTCCTGAATAATTCAGAGATTTATTCAGGCATTTACTTTTCTCTAAGAAATACCGTGTTGCTTAGAAAGTTCATTATAATGCATTTTTTCCTGCCTTTTCAGAATGACCCATATTGATGCATAGGCGAGGGTTTAATAGCATTTGGAAACATCATAATTATAAGTGTTCAAATGAAAGGAATTCACATTTTAAATAAACTGTGACAGCAGTAGTAGGATTCAACCAGTTCAAACCACTCAGGAGAACCGGTTGTTAACTTTCTGAGCAGTTTGAACTGATGGTTGGAAATCATTAGGGCAGAGAACCAGTTGGTAAATTATTTGAATCCCACCACTGTGTTACAGTACCATGATTTAGAAATACTTCAGAAATTATTTGAAAAAATAAAATCAGTCATTTAAATTTTTAGTCCAATACTGGCAAAGTTTCTATCGGTATAATGAAGTTATGAAGTACAATACACAAAAATCTAAAGTAATCCATCCATCCATTTTTTTTTCATTACGCTTTTCCCTACGCTGCTGTGCTTTATTTATCCCACAAGCATATCCTCGAAATAGTGAGGTTTATAATTAGTGAGTTCAAGTAAACAGCTCACTGTATTGTAGCATATGTTATTTTTGTTGCTATATTTTTAATTCAAAACAAAACTAAATTCCGTGAGAAAAAAAAAATCTTCTTTTGGATAAATTTAAAACAAGCATGTATGTGAAGGAGGAAACTGATTATGTGGTGCCTAAGAAATTAATTCAAAAGATCCTTGTTTCCTTTGGATGTATCCCGAAAGACGAGGCTTTACATAACTCATAGGAGACAAATTCCTAGCTACGCTATGCTGTTGGTTTGAACTCCGAACGTGGCAATTTGGTTGCAAAAAAGGTTTCATCACCATTTGAGGACACATCGTCAGCGTGTTTTGAGTTGTGCTTGTCTGTCAGAACACAGGTCTTTGAATGCCTTTTGATGAAACACAAATTAATCTGAATGTTGTTTGTTCAGATATGACCTGATTTTGGACTGTTTGATTGTCTGGCTGTTGTTGCTGGGCTACAGTTAAGTATTGTCTGTCCGATTCAGATTAGGATTAGAATAGTTTCTCTGTGTGCTTCTGAATCATGGCCTGGTTTTGGCTTGTTTGATAGTTTGGGTGGCTGGCTGTTGTTACTGAGACGGGATCCAATTTCTTGTGATCTGGCCAACCATCAAACTATCAAACAAGACGAAACCAGATCATGAGTCAGAAGCACCCGGATAAACAACTCTAATCTTCATCTAGGGCTTTTCTCACAACTGGCCATATGTTTTGAAGTTGTTGTATCCACTCCTTAAGGGATGATATGGTGGGATCTTAGGGACCTGACGCTTCATGTGCTTTAGGGTTACATTAACAAAATATACCCTGTTTCTCCAACAATACGGCCTCCCCCAAGAGGAAGTCCCAGCATGTTTTATAGGCATGAAATGAAATTAAGCCCCTCCCCCAAATTAAGGCCTATATTAAAACATGCAAAATGGGGGGGAAATGGCGGGGGGGGGCTTGCTGTTAGGAAGTACTTTTGTTGCACACCCGGATATGGTGCTGCCTGCGTTGACCCCGATACGAAGTGCCCCACCAAGGCCGAGGTCAACATCCAAGCCGTCGCCGCCCGCCTGCCCGAAGATGCAAGGGGGGGGGGATTAAGTCACCCCCGAAAAGACGGCCTAGCCATTTTTTCGGGGCTCAAAAAAAAATAAGACCAGGCCTTATTATATGAGAAACACGGTAGCTGCATACAATGCAGGAATAGGGATAAAGACTGTACGGTAATTTAGAACTGATGGAAATGATGTTGATTGTGGTAACTATGTGAATGTTTTTCTTTTCTATCTTAGTGCAAGTAAAAGTAAGTTAATGAAAGTAGGGGATACTTGGAAGGTAACAGATTTTCCATCCGAGTACTGTTTTCTTGATTTCCTTTCTTGCTTTCCAACACCTTTATGGGCTTATTTTATATATGATAGGTATACATTGGATCTCTGTTTACCTCAGCTTTTGAGCACAGCTTCTCTGTGAGAATGCTAAGACAGTTAGATCATAACATTTTCTTGTCCTTATTTTCCTCTCAGAATCTTGATGCTTTACACGACCATCTTGCTACAATATACCCAGGAATGCGTGCTCCTTCCTTTAGATGCACGGATGCAGAAAAGGGGAAGGGCCTCATTCTGCACTACTATTCAGAGAGGGAAGGACTCCAAGATATTGTCATTGGAATCATCAAAACAGTTGCTCAACAAATTCATGGCACAGAAATAGATATGAAGGTAAGTGTCAAGATAAAGTCTCTCCCCAGGATGATTGTGACAATGGATAGCTCATCATGGCTCTGTTATTCCATTACACATTTCAAGAGTTAATTTTTATCTATAGGAAATTACAAATAGCAATATCAGGAACAGAAATCTGTGTAAATTATGTTTATGGCTATTTGTATATTAATTGATCCAACAATTTTGGAATCCTAAATGTGCTTATGAGACCAATCAGGATTTGTCCCAATATTTTTATTATCTGACTCAGGATGGGAGGAGGATTTTTAAGAATGGACAAAAATAATAACTACACATATTACCACAGAGTTTCCAGTTCTAGTCTTCATAGAAAGTGTCAGCCTTCAAGATTTTATCTTTTTTTTCCCCCTTTGCTTTGCATCTTTTGGCTGTCATAAGTAACGGTGGGAGGAGGGGAGATATGGTTATGGGAAGTGAGCTGGAGGTGTTACAAACCAGAACTGTATAAGTTGAGGCGGGGAAGGTTCTTGCTTAGGCTTCTATCCTATGCTATGCGCAGCTGCAACTCTGTATCAAACTATGTCAAGGTCAACGGACAGAAGCCTCAGCACCACCTGGAGATGCCCACATGATGCTATACACAACTTTTAATTGGATGAGCCAATGGAACTATTGAGGGTGGGAACGTGGCCATCACTTTGTATATATGATTTACGCGCCCATTTCCTCAGATTCAGAATTCTTGTGACGCTACCACTCGATTTCCAGTAAAAGATATCTTTTCTCTAATTAATGGAGTCTAAATATTTCTTTCTTGGATTTTGAATGGAGCACCAACTGACAGAAGGGTTACTTGGGAATACTTCAGCTTCTTTACCTAAGCTGACTTCTCTAGTTGATGTCCTTCAGGTACTCTTGAACTTTAGTAACCATAATTTCTAACTCATTGACCATACTGCTTGAGAAGTACCGAGTTAGGAATGGCTACCATTAGCTGTTCGGGTGAGGGCCCATCAATTCTTTCTCTTTTTGTGTCCTCTTCTTTTCTTTTTTAAAATATACACAAATAATAGAACGCATCGACTAGTTATAGAGACTGCCTGATTTCTGGTTTTTGGAATTGTATTTCTGCTCCATAAATTGAGAATTTCCAATACATTATTTTGTGTTATTATGGATGAGATCATATAGAACAGCAATATGAGCCAGCAGTGAGTGGTGGCAGTAAAAAAAACCCCATGCAATCCTAAATTGCATTAACAGAGGGATACAATCATTAGGTACTAATACCACTCCATAAAGCCTTAGTAAGACCACACCTAGAATACTGCATCCAGTTTTGGTCACCACACTATAAAAAAGATGTTGAGACTCTGGAACAAGTGCAGAAAAGAGCAACCAGGAAGATGAGGAGACTGGAGACTAAAACATACGAAGAATGTTTGCAGGAACTGGGCACAGGTAGTCTTGTGAAGAGAAGGACCAGGAGAGACATGATAGCAGTGTTCCAATATTTGAGGGGCTGCCACAGAGAGGAGGAGGTCCATCTCTTCTCCAAAGCACCTTGAAGGCCAGACAAGGAACAATGGATGGAAATTGATCAAGGAGAGATTCAACCTAGAAATAAGGAGAAATTTTTTTACAGTGAGAACAATCACCCAATGGAACAGCTTCCCCTTGGAAATTGTGGGAGCTTCATCATTAGAGGCTTTTAAAAGAGATTGTACCGCCATTTGTCAGAAATGTTGTAGGGTCTCCTACTTGGGGGGGACGGGGGTTGTACTAGATGACCTACAAGGTCCCTTCCAACTCTTTATCTCTTAAACAGCTTATATTACATTATAAAATAGATATCAGAAACCAGGTGATATGAGAGTTTAGCAGGAATTGATTAGAGAGGATAAATAAAAGAAAAAGTATCATATATAGGAAAGAGTAGCATATATACTATAAGCACAGCATTGTTTGCCTACTGAAGGCACTGTCATATATATAGATTTTCCATAATCTACCAAATTACTTGACACATTGAGCTTTGCCACGAGAACAAATTGGTGCTGGGCTCATTATTGATGGTAGTTGGCTAGCAAGGTACTCCACAAATAGCCTATACCTACCTGGTAGCAGAATAGTATTCCCATCTGAAATAACATGGCTATTTTTGTGCTGGTTCAACTGGCAACAGTGGGCCATTTTCTATTATGTGTTAAGAGCAATTCCTGCTTTTCGGACCATACCAAAAATAAATAAATGGCAGGCACCAATCAAGCATTGTTAGATAAGGTGACTGTTTACAGACTGAGAAGTAAACTAGATGATATCTACAATTTATATTGTACTGCCTTACTTCTGTTTTATCTTTTAAAGTGTATATGTTGACTGTTTAATCTGGACAGGATGGATTGCACCATGGGTGGAGGATAACTGATTTGATTAACTGATCCAGTTGAATACTTACAAAAAGAAAACACCCTATCCTCACCCTATCTTTATCGATTTGCCTAACATGGACTAAGAAAAGCATTAGCGAAATTAGAAGTGTAATAGGACCATACCTATTGTCTAATTTTACTGAAAGGCCTTCCTAGAAAATTCAGTCATAGGTAAATGAAATAGCTTTACTAAACAAAGACAATGTGGCCTCACAAAGGAGGTGATGCAAATCTGTGTATAATGCTGGCTGGAAAGGTGACACGATTTCTGGAAATATTTCTGGAAAGGTGATACAATTTTAATAATAATTGCATAAAATCACAAAATACGAAGACCTGCAAATAAGTATAGAATGACTGTGGCAAAAAAAAAAGCAATTATATTATCAAGAGGCACAATCCCAAAATATCTTGAATATCATCAGCATTGACAAAATCCCCATCAGTCAACTGAAAAAGGCAGAACAACTTACATCTTGTAATGGTATCTTTAATACTATCAACCAACATCTGCTTATCCCAAATCCTTTAGAACAGGGCTGTCAAGCTCCCGGCCCACGCTAGCCACGCCCGGTTTAGCGGAGGGGAAAAAAGTCCCAATACGTGACATCATGCTGTCATGACGACATAAATTCGATACCCGTGCCTTGGAAGGACTTGGTAGGTGGATAAAATGCCAGATCCAATCTAAACACCTGACTGACTATGCGGCCAGCAATAATTTATTAAAGTTATATACTGGCCAACTCCCAATGTTGTTAGGCCTCTTACATTCAAAAAAATATTTAAAAACAAAATGTAATAGAAAAACACACAGAGACAAAAACAGCACAAGACTGAACAACAGTGGCAAAGAAATTTGACCAAGAAGGGAATGGAAAGGGCATCGGTTATGCTTTCCAAAGATCCAGACCTTTCAAAACTCCTACATCCTATATTAACATTAAATATTTAAATTAATAAGTTACTGTTTAGGCCTGCATCTTTGCACATATTATGATTTTTTTTCCTCACATCTATACTGTAACTCATGCATATATTAGGAAAACACCAATTGTTCTTCTCTTCTGGTGCTAAATACATACAAATATTTAATTTATTCAAACAATATATGTGACAACAGAGCTTAAATCTGGAAAAGGAATAGGAATGAATTTATATAGAAATCTTCCCAACAGAGAAATGTTTATACATACATAAATACTTGGATGCATGTGTGTGTTTGTGTGTGTGTGTGGATGGATGGATGGATGGATGTATAAATAACAGAAAGGCAGTTTTAGACCCTTCCCTCTTTTTCATTAGCTGAATAGAAACTTCTCCTTTTGCCGATTCATTTTGCTGCTGCTCGGGGAAGGAGAGTCTGCAGCATCTTTGAAACCTGATAAGCAATTTGACTTCATTTTTACTGCTGTTGCCATGGTGAAAGACTTTGAAAATGGTGCTGGCTGCTCTCGTTTGCTAGCTAGTTCATGGAGAAGATAATTTAAACTATTCCAGGTTGTGTCCCTGGTACTGATGTTCTTGTTTAGCTTCTTTAGCACATCTGCCTCTAAAGCTGCGTGAAAGCTTATGGAATGTAGAGAATTCATAGAAAGGGAGTGGGCTTTATTTTTCAATTCCCTGCCATTTATCAGAATCAGGTGATTGTGCTTGAAAAAATACCACAGTCTAATATATTGAAGAGAATACAACTGTTCTTAGTCTTGTGAAACAATGGAAATTGGAAGGTTGTCAAATTTTCTGGGAATGGAAAATACAACTTTTTGCAGCTGTTAATATTTTAAAGCTTGCATCTAATTCTAAGGTGTCTTTTAAGAGATGTGTTATGTAAGTTTAGGTAAAATTCCTTGAAGTGAGCCTTTATATCAGTAATATGTAGTAATATATATTCTTTAACTCCATCAAATGCTTAGTTTGTTCAATGTTCCTATTGTGGACTGAGTTTAATGCAAAAAATTCTGCTAATTTCAGCTATGCTTTTACATGCAACTTATTTTGCATTTTTGACCTCTCTTCTTCTAGACACGTATTCTCCCTATGTCTCACAATATATTCTAAATCATTTGCTATAAATTTCCTTGCAGCTTTGCTGTTAGTGACACAGGAGACTAGCAGAATATTAAAAGATGAATTTTATCAAATTATGAAAGTTTACAGTGCCTAGTGCATGTTAATGTCAGCGCTTGAAACAGTGTAATTATGTGGCAGAAGGATCCCTGTTTTCTAGATAATATTTTGTATTGTTTACCTTTTTAATCTGGTGGTTAAAGAGAAGGCTTTGGATAGAAAATGATTAAACCATTTAGTGGTATTTTGAACATTTCAGTTATAGTGTTCAAAAATGTGTTTTTTGAATAGGTCTACAGGATTTAATTGATGTCTTTATTCAAACTCTTTGATTAATAAAAGCTGGGTATAATACATCAGAATATTTTAAAACATTTTTTTGAAAGCTATTAAATCACACTTTAACTATCAAGCATTTGGCTGGTGACAACTTTAATAACAGCAGCAGCACTCTTATTTCTCTAAAATAATATTTTCTGTGACGTACACATGACTAGTCAGAACTAAGATTATTAAGACGTATTTCTCCAGTCACAATGCATCATTATTATTTTAACCAATAAAATGAATGAAGGTTTTGGTAACTAGATACCATTGTAATTTTAGTATGTATGATATAGCTGAAAAATGACAAGTTAGACCAGGGGTGTCAAACTCACATTGTCACGGTGGCATCATGTGACATATCCTGACTTTTTTCCCGCCTTTGCTAAACCGGGAGTGAGCATGGCCAATGCATGACGCATCCAGCCCATGGGCGGGGAGTTTGACAGCCCTGGGTTAGACTGAAATCCATGTCTACTCAGAAGTAAGATACGGTGAACTTAATAGGATTTTTTTTCCAGATATACACAGTATCTTCAAGTTCTTTTCTTTTATTGTGTGGTAGTTTGTCAGTGATATTAAATAAATAGTAATCATGCCAAGTACATTATTTTCTGCAATGGAGTTGATATAAAATCAGAGGAAGGCTATGAATGTATGTCAGTTTAAATAACAGTGAGCCACAGATAGAATTGGTTCTTTTAGTTTTGGAGGAACCCTCGTTTATTACTAAGAGTTTCACCTTCTTGCCTCTGCCACAGTGCAGCTAGCTTAAACAATGGAAATAAATCTGGCTTGGATCCAGAGACTGGTTTTGTACACGACAGAATACCTCTCTTTTACATGGGGGATAATTTCCTCCTTCTTGGGCAAAAGCTTTATATAATTAAAATACAATTTAAAAATTGCTACTCTTACCTTTAATTCAGGTTTATCGGATCTCTATAAGGGTAATGAAAGATTCTGTATGAATATGATCACACTATGTGAAAAAACAGTAAATGCCTGAAAAGCAGAGGTGGGATTCAGCAGGTTCTGACCAGTTCTGGAGAACCGATAGCGGAAATTTTGAGTAGTTTGGAGAACTGGCAAATACCACCTCTGCCTCCTGAGTCCCAGCTGATTGACTGGGTCTTCTTTTGTTGCCCTGCACAGGAGAACAGAGCTGGAAAGCAGGTTAGTGGGGTGGGGAGGGAATGGGATTTTTCAGTAACCTTCCCCCTGGAGTGGGGAGGGAATGGAGATTTTATCTTTGCCCTGCCATGCCCACCAAGCCATGTCCACCAAGCAATACCAGGCCCACCAAGCCAAGCCCACAGAACCGATAGTAAAAAAAAATTGAATCCCACCACTGATGAAAATGAGTTTATATTATAGCTGAACATCTGTTTCACAAAACTATATTGTAAAAGTGTCCCATTTGGATTGAATACCTCTAACTTAAAAACATTTATTATATTCCATTATATTTTAAACTAAAAGCACATCTTCTTCACTGGCACTATTCTTCCTTTCTTGGTTTCATTTACTATACAAACACTGGATGTGTTTGAAGTATTGCAAAGAGACTTAGGTATTCCTAGAAACCAGAGATTCAAATTGTCAAATTATTCTTCATCATGCAAGGGGCTTTTTGGAACCTATGGTTTTCTATGCTGTAAATTGATTCTTCCTGATGACCCTCTTTCTTTGGTAAATTACTTGATCTGAAGAGCAAATTGAGCTTCAAAGGTAGGCTTTCTTGTTCTTAAGTCATCATGCCTTACATTTATGCTATTAGTTCATTGTTTATGCTATTAGTTCATTGCACAGCAGTATCACGGCCAGGAATTCTAATTTAAGTCTGCTTATTTTTACTCCTGTACTTTAGGTGTCTAGATTGGAATTTAGTATGAGCAACACTTGTTGCTGAAGAATAAAAATAGACTAATCTTGGATTAACCACCTTTTCTTTATGATGTTCAGGTTATTCAACCAAGAAATGAAGAGTGTGACCATATTCAGTTCTTAATTGAAGAAAAAGAATCCAAAGAAGAAGATTTTTATGAAGACCTTGACAGATTTGAAGAGAATGGTACTCAAGAGTCTCGCATCAGTCCATACACGTTTTGTAAGGCTTTTCCTTTCCACATTATATTTGACAGAGACCTAGTTGTCACTCAGTGTGGAAATGCAATATATAGAGTCCTTCCCCAGGTAAGAATTCTTGTTTTTCCTGCAAAGCTTTTGAGTTCCAGATTTTCCATCATCCTCCTATTCACTTTTTGATACCAGTTCTGTTACTCAATATTTTGTATGCACTATTTGGACTATGAAAGGTATTCCACATTTCTCCCTTTTTTACTATTACATCTGAATCTGCACACATGAAATTTTAATGATCAACTGTTTAAATATTTCATTTAAAATATTAATATTGAAAAACAAGCATAAGCTGTTGGGTAGTTTAGCCCTTGCATGTTTTAAATAGTTTTCATTTCATAATTAGCTATGCCCATGTTACCTGCTGAAAAGTTTTTTTCCCTTTTTAAATTAGCAAATATTATGTACTCTAGCATTTCAAAAGATTTATATTATTTCATGCCTCTACCTTTCCTCCTCCCTCCCCTTTCAGGTTGATTTTCATAAAGTCTGACCTTAGAATACAATCCTTGATGAAAAGCCTCGAGTTTTTCATTCCAAAACTTTTTCTTAAAGAGTCAGTTTGAATTTATTTTAGCCTTTGCAGCCTGAATCACTGTAAACATGACATTTGGGAATAGGGCCACATGGAACAGGTCAAAGTAGAAGTGGCCACCACTTCCTTGAAACGTTGCTTGAATTATTGCTGCGGATTGTATAACACAAAGTTAGTCATAGAGATTGTTTAGAACAGCGTTTCTCAGTCTTGGCAATTTTAACAAGTGGACTTCAACTCTTGGAATTACCCAGCCATCATGCAAGGCTGAAAAGGCTGCTTTAGAGTATCTCCTTGCTGAGTGTGATTGAAGGTAGGATAGGATTCATTCTTTTCATCCTAGAATTTGGACAGTGTGAACAACTCTCATTCCATTTAATTTTTTATGCAAAAAGTCCATTATTTAATTGTACAATAGGAGCACTGCTTCACTAAATATTATTGTACTAACGCCACAGACAGTACAGAGGGAAATGGACTGCAGTCACTAACCAGAATTCAAAGTC
Source organism: Pseudonaja textilis (assembly GCF_049901715.1). Lineage (NCBI taxonomy): Eukaryota > Metazoa > Chordata > Lepidosauria > Squamata > Elapidae > Pseudonaja > Pseudonaja textilis. Next base: position 61,417,550 of record NC_141995.1, on the reverse strand, counting down.
TTAAAATGTATTTTTATTTTTTTTACTTATATTTCAGCTCCAGCCAGGATACTGTAATCTGTTATCAGTATTTTCATTGGTTCGGCCTCATATTGATATTAGCTTCCATGGAATCCTCTCACATATCAACACAGTGTTTGTGTTAAGGAGTAAGGTAATGTAAAACCCAGTTTGCAATTTTTCAATAGATATCTGTTTTACTAGGAAGAAGAAAAGGACTTTAAAACTCACGTTAGTTTGAAATAGGAAAAACACAAGTCCTAGGAAGACCCCGTGGCTAGGGTACTTGCATCCAGTTTTGGTTGCCACAGTGTCAAAAAGATGTTGAGACAGAGTTCAGAGAAAAGCAACAAAGATGATTAGGGGACTGGAGGTTAAAACATATAAAGAACGGTTGGAAATGTCTAGTTTAATGAAAAGAAGGACTAAGGTGACGTGGTAGCGGTATCTAAGGGTTTGCTGCAAAGAAGAGGGAGTCAAGCTATTCTCCAAAGCCCCTAAAGGCAGGACAAGAAGTAATGGGTGGGAACTAATGAAGGAAAGAAGCATTCTAGAACTACAACGAAATTTCCTGACAGTTAGAACAATTAACCAGTGGAACAACTTGCCTCCAGAAGTTGTGAATGCTACAATACTGGAAGTTTTAAAGAAGAGATTAGACAACCACATGTCTGAAAAGGTATAGGACTTTCTGCCTGAACAGGAGGTTGGACTAGAACAGTGGCCCCCAACCTTTTTTGTACCACGGACTGGTACCGGCATCACAAAATGATCCACGGACCAGTGCCGGCATCAGCATGCATGACCAAGGCAAGGCGAGCCGAGCGACTGGCCAGCCAGCCGTCCCCCGCTTCTCCCCGCCACCTTCAACTCCTCCTTTGTACCTTCTCGCGGTCGATGGGCTTTTCGGGCTCTTTCTTAATCTCCTCCTGAGTAATGCGAGACTCCACCGCCATCGGGACGGCTCTTCGTTCGAAGCCACCCCCCCTTCGACGAAACTAAGGTGCGAGGATTCCTTCAGCACCCAAATGCCGCTTTCCATCCAACCAACGACCGACAAGCTCACCCGGAAGCACTTTCTCAAGCGCCGTCCATACAAGATGGCGGCGCCCAAGCAAAATAGGTGGCTCAGTACAAAATGATCCACGGACCAGTACCGGTCCGGGGCCCGGTGGTTGGGGACCACTGGACTAGAAGACCTTCAAGGTCCCTTCCAATTCTATTATTCTGTTATTTTTTGATTGTCCATAATATGAGGATATTCCATCTTGGATGGGCGTGCAAGGTCGGTGAATCTTCGTGGACCTAAAGCTTATGCTTAAAGAACCAGTGGTGGTTGTGGTCCAAAAGGCAGCCTCTGGTGCACCCCTTCAGGGCCTTTAGATGGTCACTCCTGCCACGGCCATATTGTTTTGTGGCTGTTCATAGGATGTTGGGCCACCTGGAAGTTCTCTCTGATCCAGAACGCACCATCATGACCAGTGATAGGTATGCCTTGGTATCCCCAGTAAACCTCTCTGCTTTGCAGGCTGCACCCATTGATAATTTGCTCTTGGGTGCAATTAAAGTGCTGGGCTTAGGCCTTGTAAAGACTTGATTTCTGAATATGGATTAGCTGATCTGTCCTGCATATGGCAGTTGGTATGCTCTGAGTTCCTTTGGTTAAACAAAGGTCCATTTGGACCTTGGAAGGGTGTCTTCTCCGTAAATGGAATTTCTCCTGAGATCCATATGGCCCCTACCCGGCTATTTTTCAGAATATGGCGAAGACTTGGCTCTTCAACCAGTCCTTTGACAAGGGAGAGTGAGACCCTTGTGGTGTTTCCATTCAGTCTATCATTCTTGTTATCTATTTTGAAATCTTTGTTCTCCTTTTTTTAATGTTCTATTGTGTAACTTCTTCCTTTTGATTGTTTTGAGCCACCCGGTGTTGTTGAGGACTGGGCTTTTATTCACAACAACACAAATGCTTTTCTTTATAATATTTGTTTAGGTAAAGATCAGAAAATCAGAAAAAGAAAAACCACACTAAAGTTTTCTGTGGGTGAACCTGAGGGCAAGGCTTATAACAATGGTACTTTTCATTGAAGTTTCCTTTTGTTCTTTAAAAGGAAGGGCTTTTGGATGTGGAAAAATTGGAATGTGAAGATGAATTGACTGGTACAGAAATTAGCTGTTTACGCCTGAAAGGGCAAATGATCTACTTACCTGAAGCAGATAGTATTCTTTTTCTTTGTTCGCCAAGGTAAGCAAATAAGATTTGCGTGTGTAGTGCATTTATAGTGTTGCAAAACAACTAGAATTGCAGCCTTTGAAACCAAAATGCCCCTTTGATTCTTGATCAGGAGGTGATTAAACATTTCTGTTTGTCCTTGTATAACAGCAGCCCCCAACCTTTTGGGCACCAGGGACTGGTTCCACGGGGAGAGGTTTTTCCGTGGACCAGAGGGTTGTGTGGTTTTGTGTGCTGCCTGCATCCCACAGATGGGCCTTTGCTCGTTTGTGTGGCCCAAGTTCTGGCGTGTCATGGCTTGGTGTTTGTCCATGAACCACAGTTTAGGGATCCCTAATGTATACCGTCCATTCCTGAAGCGGATGATAATATCACTGCTGGGGAAAGTATTGAAGTATAATAACACTAAGAAAAAAATAGTCAACAGGAGGGTGGGTGGCCATCGATAACTGTTTTAATTGCTTGTATTTTGACTTTGATTTCAAACAATGTCATGAAAGAATCAGTTATTTCAGAAGAATAAGTCTTACGTTAAGTCGATGAACTGCTTTTTCTTTAAATAGAAATGTACCACATAGCGTAATAGAAAAATGCAATATTAATAGTGTCTTCAGTGATGAAATAGAGATGTATTGTTACTTTTGGGCAATTGGAAAATCGGCAAAACAGATTGATCAGTATCTTTTGCATAAAAGTGCCAGGAAAATCTTGCCCTCTCATTTCCTCCCTCTCACTTTTAATTGCATTAGTGTGATGAATTTGGATGACTTAACTAGAAGAGGGCTGTATTTAAGTGACATTCCCCTGCACGACGCCACACGTGATTTGGTCCTTTTGGGAGAGCAATTTCGAGAGGAATACAAACTGACCCAAGAACTGGAAATATTAACGGATAGGCTCCAGCACACTTTAAGAGCTTTGGAAGATGAAAAGAAGAAGACAGATACGTACGGTTTGATCTCTTACTTTGAATATGAAGTGGTATAAATGATCAATGTTTATCACTCTGCTGTCTCTCTTTGGAGGCTTATAAACAACTCTGCTTCCTAATTGCCTAGTTAAAGTCAGTGACATTACTCTCGATAAAGTAAGATAAAAATGTTGAACAAAGAAACATAAACGTGTCCCTTGCTAAAGCCTGGGAATGTTTTCTGTTTACAGTTCTTGCACACGTGTGACCTTTATATTTAGGTCACCGTTTCTCTTATCAGTCTGGGTGGATAAAGAAGATACAAAGGGTTGAATACAGTGAAGATAATTTAGCGTCATGCCACTAAACGAAATAATCTGCAGCCGTGATGGCAAACCTATGGCACCAGAGGTGGCACGCAGAGCCCTCTTTGTGGGCACGCACACTGTCGCCAGCTGCTCTTCTGGTTTCCGGCGCATGCATCACGCAGGCCAACTGGTTTTCATGCGCACTGGAGTGCTGGAAACCAGCTGGATGGTGCGCATGCGCATGCCAAAAACTGAAAGAGTAGCTCTGGCTGGCATGCATATGTGCACCAGCCAGCTGGTCTTTGGGTTTCCAGCGCTCAGGCCTTCATGTGCACTTGTTCTGATTTGGGCAGTTGGCACCAAAAAGGTTCGCCCTCACTGTCTGAACTTTCTAATGGAATGTTCATATATAGTTGAATCATATAAATTACTAATTTTATATTTTTTTAAAAGACATGGTTATGAAGCCTTGTAATAAATGCATTCTTCAGCCTTCACAATCTAGATGAGTTGCAATTCACTCCTCATAATATGTAGTCATCATTGCCAAATTAATTTCTAGTTATGGGAGCGTATCTCAAGGATATCTGTTTTGGAAATCCTAATGTATCATGGGCTACCACTGAGTTTGTCATGCAGTTTTTGTCTTGTAACAGTATTTTCTGTTACAAAAGTCATTATGTATTAAATTTAATTTACTATGCATATTTATTGTGTTGTTTGCTTAGAAGTAAACTTTATAATGCAATGATGCCTGCTGTAAAATATGCTAAGTTTTTAAATCAGTGAATTCTAGACACGAATATGATAAATTTATCGGAAGAAGATCAATTTATTTCTTTTTCTATTTTTTTTCCTTTGCTACTGTTACACAAACGTATAGATTATTATATTCTGTGCTTCCTCCATCTGTGGCCAATGAACTGAGACACAAGCGTCCCGTACCAGCAAAACGTTACGATAATGTGACTATATTGTTCAGTGGCATTGTTGGTTTCAATGCCTTCTGCAGTAAACATGCCTCTGGCGAAGGAGCTATGAAAATTGTCAATCTTTTAAATGACCTTTATACAAGATTTGATATTTTGACTGATTCACGAAAAAACCCGTTTGTTTATAAGGTAAATATGATATGTCATTTCTGTTCTGTGAAGAGGGTAACACTGTTTAAGGACCAGCTTATGACAAATAGTGCAAAGGTGTGTGGCTGAGCACGTTTCTAGAGAAATGGGTTGCGGGTTCCAAAACATTTTACTGAAGTCTCAAACTATCTCTTGGCAACTTCTTAACGTAGGCTTACACAGTCTGATGCTAGGCACAGTATTTACAGTCTGAAATTAAATTCCAGGTGGGTTTATCATGAAATAGAATGAAAGGTCAGTTTGGACAACAGATTGTTAGAGCTTTGCATACAGATAAGCATAATAACATGTTCTATTTTATTATGTTTAACCATACAAGATTGATAATTTTGAATATTATAGGTCACTGTGGGTTGAATATCATTTAGGAAAATTGTTTTAACTACTGCTATAAAATAGTATAGATAATAGGTTTATTCCTCCAGGAAAAGATTTTCATGAACTGTGGTCTTGCACTTTTTGTGGCTTATTGGGAGATATGTATTTAAACTTACTTTTAAATAAAATTTCTTGTATTGACCATACTGAAATTTTGGCAAATGGAATGGGTATATTAAGATGGAAATGCTGTTATTTTGGGGCAAAAAAGTGCTACATTGGGATGGGAAGTTAATACAATTTCCAGAACTTGATTTCCTGCGTATTTGTTAAAAATATATCTCCCATAATTATTCATATAAGCGTATGTATTGACGATTTTAGCTTCTCAGGATTTGTGAAAAATGGGGAGGGTCGAGTAAATATGTTCCATGTTTGATAACTGTGAAAATAATCTTTCTAATGAAATTATACTGTTTTAATTTCAGATGATTGATAATCAAAGATTATCTTACTGAGGCAAGAAAAGGAAGGGAATATAATAACTTTCAGATTTATATTTTGCTAGGTTGAGACAGTTGGAGACAAATATATGACAGTAAGTGGCTTGCCAGAACCATGCATTCATCATGCACGCTCTATCTGCCACTTAGCATTGGATATGATGGAAATAGCTGGACAAGTTCAAGTTGATGGAGAATCTGTTCAGGTCAGTGATTGGCAACATATTATAGGATTTAGGGATTTTATTATGATGCAGTTCCAGTCCTGACTTCATGTAGGATCAACTTTCAGGTTTTTAAACTCCATAAAAATAGGCAAGATGATGACCCCTATGAGAAATCCGTCTGCTACTTTTTTACTTATTAATTCCTTATTACTGTATAGATAAAAGAGTTCTTAAAACTGAGGGTCATTAGTATAAAATTAGGGACAAGGAGAATAAATTGTGTGTGCGTGTGTATATATGTGTGGATAGATAGATAGATAGATAGATAGATAGATAGATAGATAGATAGATAGATCTATCTTTGGTTATTCGGGTTTTCTCCCGCATAAAATTGGAAGTATCTAGGCAACGTTTCGATGAAGTCTCATTCATTATCTTCAGGCTTGTGTCTTCGGCTCTGTGCTCTGAGAAGCACAGAGCCGAAGACACAAGCCTGAAGATGATGAATGAGATTTCATCAAACGTTGCCTAGATAATTCCAATTTTACGTGGAGAAAACCCGAATAACCAAAGATCCACATACCAATACCCGCGAGAACCTCAGAAAATATATATATATATATAAAATATTATAATTTATCAGGAAAAAAAACAGATCAATAGATAAACATTTCTTTGCAATTCTTTACGAGGCAATTAGTTACATTACTAAAAACATAATTTTATTTTGCCATTCTTAGAGAAAGTGTAGATGTTTTCAGAATTACATTGAATGATTTTCTAGTTTAGTTGTATAAGTGAAATCTTGAAATAGACTGACTGCTATATTTGTTCTAGATTTGTAGTGTTGTGTTACATATTTTATTATATAAATTCTATTAAAATTAAACATAAAGTTAATATTTAATTTCCTATTCATAGTCCATTCACATTACTAACAATACTCTTCTCCTAATATTAAATCAACTTGATATCATTTTCTTTTCCATTAATTTTTTATAATAGATAACAATAGGCATTCACACTGGAGAAGTGGTCACAGGTGTCATTGGCCAAAGGATGCCACGTTATTGTCTTTTTGGGAACACTGTAAATCTCACAAGCAGAACAGAAACGACAGGTGAAAAAGGAAAGATTAATGTCTCCGAATATACTTATAGGTGAGAAATTCCGTTTACTTATATCATTGTATCTATTTCCAAACCACAAATTTGAAAACACAAGGTGCTTTTAGGAAATTTACTCTAAGAATATTTTATTTCAATTTAACTAATTAAAGTTTCGTTTAAAGTTGAGATAAATTGCTGGTAAAATATGGACACGCTCTTGTTATTTTTGTCATAACAGTGTGGAAGTAGTTTATCATACAGATAATGCTCACTTATGAGCACAGTTGAGACCAGAATTTCTGTTGCTTGGTAAGGCGATTAAGTGAGTTGCACCCTGTTTTATAGCCTTTTTTTGCCACAATTGTTACATGAATCCAATGGTCATTAAGTGAATCCACCTTCCTGTGTTAACTTTGCTTGTCAGAAGCCAACTGTGAGGTTCACATGACATGCAATAGTTATAATAAATATACTGGTTTTCAAGCACCTGGAGTTCGATCACATAACTGTGAGGATGCTGCAGTGATTGTAAGCGCAAGGACTGTCATAAGTCACTTTTTTCAGTGCTATTGTAACATTGGACAGTCATTAAATGAATGGCTGTAAGTTAAGAATTACTTGTAGTCCCTTTGCTTCGACTTATGCATGTCATATTAAGCAAACTATTTAGAATAAAAAAAACTTAGCATTGCCCAGATGAGTAATACAATCATTTTCAAATAGTCTGAGTGGTCTTTTGCCAAATATAATGTAATATTTAAATAAAAGCCAAGATACCAGTAGCTTAACTAGGAATGTGCATTGATGACTGTGATATGTACTATTATTCAGATGATGGCTTTGGATGATCAGCATAATGGAAGATACTGGATTCTAGTGTCTCTTTTCTCTATTTGCTTGTCACTACTTTCACATACCACCACAGGAAAGGGAGAGGTTGTCTCCTGTTTTGTTTTTATTTTGTTATTATTATTCATTTTTTGACATTGAACATTTTCTTTACTTTAACCTGTCTATTTTCTGACCATACCGGGGGTGGGGGCATTATGTGTGTGTGCGCGCATTGTATATGGTCTTGGTTCTTGGTGATGTTGACTGAAAGGACTTGCTCCAGCTGGTCCCTCAGGAAAGTAAGACTCTGGAATCACATCTCTTGAAGCACACAGCAGTTCTTTCATTTCCCCAAACCCAAATCTTCCTGACCAGTCCACCAGCAGCCAGTGTGATGCTGCAAGGTTGTTTTGGGAACTCGGAGGTGCTAGGCGGATAACAGTTCACCCTCGGGGCACAACAGCCTTGAAACCAGGCTGGAGCCAGGCTGGGAGGGAGTCCGCTCCATCTCCAAAGACAATCCCCCTCCCTAATTCCCAAGCAGTTACAGCAATAGCATATGAACAATGCCAGCAAGCTTCATCCCTTCCGCTTCTAACAGAATGACATGCTGCCCCCCTGAATAGCGACATTAGTCCTGAACATAAAACAAGATAAATGTCTGTCTAGTTGGCAACATGCAGAGGAGACTTTCAGCCACCTCAAGCGGATTCCTAATTTTTCAACCAGGCCCCTGGTAAGCCTGTGTGGTCCGTAAAGTGGCCTTCAACCCCCTGAGGCTTGGAAACTTAGCTCTATGGAGAGCATCCCTGGTGTGACTGGACCACTTACCAGGAGATCATCGTCAGTGACAGTTAGCTCCTGGCTGTCGGCTGGTGGGGTCAGAGTTCTCTCTCTCTTCAGTGATGGAGTGAATTCAACAACCTCCACTCCATTCAGTGCTGTTTTCCTGGTATGCTATGAGGCCTTGGTGGCTTTTCCGAGGGGCGGGGGGGGGGCATGAGGTGTTTTCTTGGCTGGGCACCTGGTCTTGCACTCTGCTGCTTGGTGCCTCTCCTGGCCATATTTGAAGCAGGCAGCAAAAGGTGGCTGCAGGTTTTGTGGTTTTGCCACTCATCTCTTCTATGGGGCTGGTTACATGCAACGTTGGATTGAGCAGGACGTGTCGTGTACTTGGTTGATCTCCACCTCCTAAACCAAGACGTACCAGTTGTGATGAGTGGCAGGGGCTCCCTTTGAGATGCGGGCATTGTATCAATTATTGCTCAGCCCATCTTTGGAGCAACTGATGAGGATAACCTCTGGCCACTCATTAAGTTGACGTGCCAAATCATGGAATTCCTCAGTGTACTCTGCCTTTGCTCTGTGACCATAATGCACAGTCTTGATGGAGTCCCTTGCTTTGTGGTCAGCGAGGAGGTCTTCGAATCGCCGACGAATCGTTGTCATAAAGTGATTGAAGTTTCTCAGCTCATTATGGAAGGTCAGCACCCAGCAGGCTGTAGCCCCTTCCAACACCAGGGTGATGCTTCTAACCTTGGCACCTTCGATAGGGATCTCCTGCCCATAATTCTTGCTTACATGTCAGAATGTGGACCAGAAAGAATCCTAACTGCTGGAGGTCTTCATCGAACTTCACGTGAATCTTTTGGCACTTGGCTCTCACCTGGCCAGTTCCACCAGGGCAGCAGCTCTGGGCAGCTCCCCCAGGTGCCCTGTTTGCAACAGTTGAGGCAGTGCTGGAGCACCGAAACTCCTATTGTGGTGTCTAGTTCCTTGTGGGGTTTGCTAGACCTCACTGGTAGCAGACTTGGCACGTATCTCGCATGCCTTCAGGTTTGGAAGGCATTCATTATGAACTGGATGTCTTGCCTCACAAACCTTGAAGGCACACAAGGCGTATGCCAAGGCTGCTACGACTGCTTTGTGGTTTTTTTTGCAAAAGCTCTTTGCGGATAGCTTTGTTTACAGTTGATTGATTTTGGGGGGATTTTTTGATATTGAATGAATTCAATGATGAATGACTTGAATACATTCATCACAGGACTCTAGACATTACGTTGTGCCTTTTTGCTTGCAGAGACTGCTAAAGATGCAAGAAGATGTTGTATTAGTCAGCTTGCTCTATTCATTTTGATCATGTGTTCATTTTGATCATGCATTTATGTCCTATTGATTCAGTCCATGGTATATTTTGCTGCGAAACTTGAACTTGTTGATTATTTGAACTTGTTTATTTGGTACATTTGCTGGAGCTATTGAAAAAGCAGTTGAATTGCTGATCGAGGTTATGTGCGTGACTTATAGCGATGCTTTTGCTGTTTGTGCTTCTGAGCATATGAATATGATTTAATATTTTATAATCAATATTTTATAACAAGAGCGGTCATGCTCTGGAGGAAGTGATTGACTGAAAGGCCTTGGGAGATCAGGAACAGAGCCAAATCTATGTCCCCTAACCTTCTTTCCAGTTAGAAATCCTATAGCTGCCAGAAAAACAGTTGCTCCAAAGAAGGCTCTGGCTAAGGATACCAGATCCAAGCTGTAAAAATCCAAACGACGACAAACAATAAAAGTTTTCTGCAATTCTTTGCTCCCTTCTGGTGGCTATTCAGATTTTGGCTGCCGAAGAAACCTGTTTCTCATGGATGAAACATCCAATACTGTTCCAAATTTGTTTATATTGAATCACGGCCAACCTGCATGGTGTCAACAAATCTTCCAAAATTCAGTGTTCTACATTTTATATATGTACAACAACAACAACAATAATAATAATATTACTTATTATTATTTCATTCATGCTCCTATTTAACTATAATCTGTTTAATTTCAGATGTCTGATGAGTCCAGAAAACTCAGATCCACAGTTCCATCTAGAACACAGAGGTCCTGTTTCTATGAAGGGTAAAAAAGAACCCATGCAAGTTTGGTTTTTGTCCAGGAAGGGCACAGAGGTATGACTAACCAAAACATTCCATCATAATAAAAAGAAAACAAAAGTGATTCAAGGACTAAATATGGTATGAGTAATCAAAACATGTTCATCAAAATAAAAACAAAACGAAAAATGATGCAAGGACTACATATATGAAGTCTAAATCAGGCAAAATTAAATGTCCTCTTGAAGAAATGAGCCATTTAAAAATATTGCTATGTTAATATATTTGCTATTTTGACAGCCAATTACTATCTATTATATGTTACCAGACCTTATGTCTTTGTATTTCGTGAAATCTTGGAGACAATGCCAACTGATTAAACATTAATTTTAATGTTTTCCCCTCCTGCACTAGAATTTGTATTTATTTAATGTCTAGTCCTAGTGATATTAGATAGTTCACTGTTCTGCACATTATAGTCTAAGACTCTTTTTACACTGTTTAAGCTTTAGATGTTCTTTCAAAAATAGTTAACATGCTATCATACATTTGCACATAGATTGAGGTTCAATATTTGGCACAGCCACAGAGCAGAAAGCGGTTTAACTGTACATTATTTTCAAGGAATAAAATGTGTGTGAAATAAAGCTGTAATAGAATTTATTCCTAGTCTAAAATGTTACTTGTCTAGATTTTTTTTTTAAGAGAATTTAAAGCTCTGCTTATAGTAATAGTATTTATCTTAATATGTGTTCAGTTAATTAAGGATATAGCAGATTCACTTATACAGCTCAACTAAAACAACTGCTGTTGAATCTTTTGATTGGAAAATTTCAAGCGTGTTTTATTCTGATGGATCAAAATCTGAAGTTATAGAATGCCGGATTCTTTCTAACGCAGTATGTAGAATATATTCCATACATGCTTTATATTTTATAATATATTTATATTTTAAAAATCTCACACATGTGCTTATAATATGATGTAACATCTGTCTCTTTCTCTCTCCATATATTTTCGTCTCTCTTTGAAACCTCTTTATCACCAAGCAGGCAACAGTTAATTTATGTCTTTCATCGTGAAAAAAAAAACAAAAAAAAATTTCTGAACATATTTTTTTTACTTCTTTCTATTGCTTATAGCTGCAACAAATGGCAGGAAGGATGGTTTCTGTGCCTATTTTAATTGCTTTGATTTTTAAAGTTACTTAATTTTAATTGCTGATGTACTTCAAGTTTCCATGGATGGGAGATTTTTTTTTTCTTTAAAGCCAATCATAAATACTATAAACAACACGAAGCTCAGAACACAACATAGCAAATTTGAAGTGGCATAATTTTTTTTAATAATCGGAATGTTGGAAATAAAAACAAGGACACCCTTTTTCAGAGAGAAGCATAAAAATATAAAAAAATAACATAAACTAACAATCAAGAGAAAAGATAAAAAGTAAGAAGAAAATAGGGATGGAAATGCAAAAAGGTATAAAGAGAAAGAAAGGAAAACAAAGATATATACAATGAATGACTTCCAACTTCTGCCAAGGATATGAGGAACGCTTACATTTGATTCTTAGTAAATCTATTTTTATGGCCACAGTATCATATTAAACTGTTATCGTATATAATGACTGCAAAATAGCATCATTCTTGGAAATAGTAAATAATTAATATCCAATTGAGAGACAAATAAACAAGATTAGCCTAGCCTTAATTAAAATAAATAGAATCCAATGCTTTGATGTATTATTGAGAAGGAAGAATTAACTCACGTATTACTCTGTCCTTTGAGACATCACACATTCATATCACAGTAGGTTGCAGGAAAATATCAGTAATTTTATGAGGAAGAAGGAAATGTTTCAAACTATTTAATTTCTGTTGTTTACCAATTAAAGTGTATTTCTGACATGCCAGATACGATTATTAGATTGTAGTACCTTACTTTTTAAACTTTTTTTGCATGCCTTCAAGGAAGTAACACATGGTGCTAATTGAGCCAGGGTTGAAATCCTGGAGAAGAACAGAGTGAACCCTATCCTGCAATTTATGTAGTCTGGCAGTATCAGATAAGAGCGCAGTTGCTTCAATTTTATGTCCAAATCCATAATAAGCATTAATTCTTGCATCACATTTCCTGCTTTTGCTTCTTTTTATTTAGTTTGCATTTAATTTTATAGTATATTATAGTATTTGTGCTGTATGTGTGTTTCAATATCTTTGCTCTTTCTTCCCAAATTATGAACATAAATAATCCATACAAATGCTTGCTAATCACAAAATATTTCACACACGTGCTTTTCATCTCCATATTTAGTGACTAATCATTATCTTTATGCTTGTGTACTCAAAATAGTTTCTGCAAGAAGAGACATTGTGATGCCAAGAATCATAAACCCAGAGTATTTATAAGCATTGTTTCACAATCATCAGTACTAATCCACCTGTTTCTTCCAATCTGCTTTTACGATGTATTGCAGCCATTCTGTTAGATAGTTTCCGCATTGTTAGTCTTTTACTATGTATTTGCTGTTATTTGAGGCAACATATGCATTTTCTATATGGAAAAGAAATGAATATAATTTAATGTTAGGATTATGGAAATAAATAACAATTTCTACTCTTAAGCTGATTATATTATTATGCATAATAAGTTATTAGATGTTTTATGTATATAACTGGTTTAAATATTGTTAAATTAGGGATGGAAAGAGTTTCACAGAAAAAAATCAGATGCCCTATTTTATCAGACTTGATCCCTGATCTGGTTTATTTTGGAAGCATGTCTCATATCTATCCAATATGTATGAAAAAGGGCCATTATACAAATCAGAAAGCAGCAAATTACTTAAAAAATGTTGCTTTAACAACATCCAAGGAAAAAAAATATGTATTACAGTATATGATTGCCAGTATGCATTGATCTATAAAAAGAAATTAATTTGAAAAACACATTCAGATTTTTAAAAATCGGGTCGTTATGTAGCCTTTCTAGAAGTCCTTGTTTTTTGGGGAGGGGATAATTTAATTTGTGCCAAGAGCACTGAAAGTGGTGTGTTTGTATGATACAGGTTTCTAAAACTTCAGAGTATAGCATTTCATATATACTGTAGTACTCCTTTATTTTTCCAAGCTTATAATTGCAAGAACAAGAAAAACATATAATTCTGTTTCAAGTTGCATTTGGGTGGAATCTCCAAATTAATGATGATGCCGTTCTGCAAAACATCTTTTCTACTGTTTATCCATAAGTAAAACATTTCACATGTGAGTAAGTAGTGAAGCTTTCAAATTATCTTCACTTTATTGATTAAAAACAATAAAATTATATGTGGGTGAATCAGATTCATCATGTGTTCGTATATAATCCTATGGAAACATAATGCTTATGTAAACAGCATTTCTATTTCTACGAAGTCCTGGTTATTTGTCCATATTTCAAATATGTCAAACTAATCCATGTAATTTAGATATGTTGTAGGAAATAATAGATCTGTTTAAATTCATTTGATATTTGAATCTGTATTAGATACAAATGAAAAAAATCACGATGATAAGGTTAAGGGGAAGGTAGAGTGAAGACTCAGATGGTTTCCTGATTTTTTTTTGATTGTGAAACTTGTTTGTGAAATTGCATTCTAGGGATCGGTTGGGATTGTAGTTACTGTACTAGCCCTCCTGCCTGAGCTGTGTGCAATTGCTTCTCCTGGCAGAGCTTGCAGTAGTGCAGTTTCCTAGACTTGGGCACTCCCTCATGTGGAATCTGAAATGGCTCAAAAGTGACTCATGGCCACCATGAGCTTAACGTAGGTCATGAAGGACCCAAAATGTACTGATGGTCACCTGCTGGAGCTGGCTTTTTGTGTGTGTGTGTGCTCAGAACGCTCTTGCAGCTTTCTGTTTAAGGGACCTTACGGATCACCGCTCCTGCCCTCCGGAATGGCCTTCCTCCTGAGATCCACTTAGCCCTGACCCTGCTGTCTTTCGGGGAAGCATTAAAGGCTTGACTTTTCCAGCAGGCCCGGGATCAAGGCTATTGATGAACTGCTTGAATGGCTACTATTTAAATATTGTAGATTCTCTCCAATTGCTGACATTGGTGTATTTAATCTTGTGTTGCTTTGTTTAAAGATGCTTTTAATCTATTGTACATTGTCTTGAGTCATTTCAGGTAGCAATATGTATGTATGTGTGTATGCATATACATTATACACACAAACACATATATATGTACACACACAAAAATATATAAATGTTATGTATAAAATACGTTAGTATTTAGTGTGTATATATATGTATACAGTGTGTGTGTGTGTGTGTTAGTGTGTACATATGCACAGTCACATAGAATATATGTATAAATGTTGTATTAATGTGCACAAGGAAGGTTTTTGAAGTAGGATTTTCCCCACAGATTTTTGTAAGATATTCTTTTTTCTCCTTTATGCTGGTGAAAAATTATGTTAATTTTCTGAAAAGATATAATAAATACACTTTATTCTTAATATTATTTATACAATCTGCTTTATTTTTGAAAAACATTCTAGATAGATAGATAGATAGATAGATAGATAGATAGATAGATAGATAGAATTAAAAATAGAATATGCACTATTTCTAATGGTAAACCTGATAATTAAGCTGAATTTTGTAAATGCCTGTAATTAAGGATCAGGTACTTGAAATTATGTGGGCAGTATCTAACCCTGAACAGCATTCTTATACATATCATTTTGCAAAAATCCAAACAGGAAGTAACTAGAGCAGTTGTGATCTTGAGCAGAGCTCCTCCCAACCCAGGAATAGATGCAATTGACACACAATATGAAATTGTGCAAAGACACCTGTGGCCATAGCTATCCCCTGCACTTTAAGTAGAACCAGTGAGTCCAAAAGAGACCCCCTGGTTGTGCATTGAATCTGAGTCTAATCTTCTCGTGATTCAGGAATGATACCTCTCCAATTTCAGGATCCGTGGGGCCCCAAAATCACAGCTACTCAGTCTTGGTAAGGTTAAGCTAAAGCCTTTTTGTTCTCCGTACAGTCTTCACAGCCACTATCTTCACTTTTCATGGAATGCCAAAACAATCTTAAAAACATTCACTATTCAACATCTATCGTATGTACCACAGCAATACTATCATGGAAATCACCTCAAACTTTGCACCTCAGATGCATTTCTCCAAAGGCAGTTTTTTTACAATCCTTCAGAAGTACAGTAAGGTGGGAGAGGATCCAGTATCTAAGGGCAAGATGTTGTACAGAACCCCTTATTGGAAAGGCCAAAGTTCTCCTGTGCTACATTGGATAATGTGATGGCTCCTATAAATGAACAAGCAAAAATCTTTTGGCATTAATATAAAGCACTATGGTAAGTTGGAGAGATGGGGGAAATATTGGATTTTATGTAAATTGTCAGCCACTGACAATAAGATCTACCACGTAGCCATTTCTTTAAAACACAGGTAGTCCTTGACTTATCCTGGGATGCTTAACGTTATCAAAATCATCTAACTATACAGGTATACCTGTGTTTGATTAGCCTAAAGTGACTTTTATTTTTTGGCTCCTGAGGCTGACATTCCAGATTCTAATGGAGTTATTCTTTGACCTCTGAGTCATAGCATCAAGGCAGGTTCTGCTTGCAGCAAAGGATAAAATGGATCCTTTCCTCCATGTATTTATTTATCTATTTATTTATTTTTATTTTTATTTATTTGATTTGTCAATCGCTTATAAGATAATAGGTATAAATATAAACATAGTTATGAATACATGAAATAGATACATATAAGGAAAATAAAGAAACAGTAGGACAAGGACGGTAGGCACGTTGGTGCACTCATGAACAGATCTCTTGGGAAAGGGGTGAAGTCAATAGACCGAAGGCGGTGTAGTTCTAAGTTTTCTAGGTCTAGAATTTCAAGTCTGGTGGCATAAGGTATTCTGCAACGAGTAGAGGAGTGGAGAACTCTTGTGAAATATTTCTCAACTGTGTTAATATCAGATACGTAATGTGGGTTCCAGACTGATGAGCTGTATTCGAGTATTGGTCCAACAAATGTTTTGTATGCTCTAGTTAGTAGTGTAATATTACCAGAGGAAAAGCTACGTAAGATTAGGTTTTGGCTATGTAGTAACAGTGGGCTCTAGCACTTAGATCATTAGAGATGAGTACTCCAAGACCCTTGATAGAGTTTGGATCATCAACAAGGTCTTGACTATTCAGCTTGTATTTTATTTTCTGATTTTTTTTGCCAATATGTAAGACAGAGCATTTATTTGTTGAGATTTGAAGTTGCCATTTGCTTGACCATTCTGATATATAGTCAAGATCTTTTTGAAGGGTAGCAGTATTGTCTGTGGCGTTGAACAGCTTTACATCATCAGCAGAGAGAACGCAGTTGCTCTTAATATGATTACAGAGGTCATTTATGTAGAGTATAAAGAGAGTTGGTCCTAGAACACTGCCTTGGGGGACACCACTGTTGACAGGTACAGAATTTGATAGGACACTCCCAATTTTGACCATTTGTTGTCTGTTTGACAGGAATGCTTCTATCCAGTTATGCAGGTGTCCAGAGATACCATAAGATTTTAGTTTTAGGAATAGTTTGTTGTGTACCACTGAATCAAAGGCTTTACAGAAGTCTATGTAGATTGCGTCTATTGCTTTGCCCTGACCGAGTTGTGTAGTCCATATGTTTTTGCACTGTAAGAGTTGCAGATTACAGGACAGGTTTTTTTCCTGAAACCAAATTGTTTATTAGAGAGTAGGTTGTTTGTCTCTAAGTGGAGGATAATGGATTGGTTAATGATTGATTCCATGACTTTACAGGTGACGCAGCATAAGGAGATTGATCTGTAATTTTCAACTGGGCTGGGGTCTCCCTTTTTGAAGATGGGGATGACCGTGGCTTGTGACCATAGTTTTGGCAAGGAGCTGGTCTTGAAGAATTTTCCAAAGATTATGCTTAGAGGTTTGGCTATGGCAGTGGATAGCTTTTTAAGGAAGTAGGCACATATTCCATCCGGTCCAATAGATAGAGATGGTTTTAAATTGAGCAGTGCTTTTTCAACATTGTCTTCTGTAAAATCGATATGTATTAGATCATTGTAATTGCCTGTGGTTCGACTAGGAAATACTGGGCATGATCCATTGCTGTTTACAAATCCTGAGCCAAAGAATGTTAAAGAGGTTTGCTTTAATGGTGTCGTTGTTGCAGTCTTTACCATTAGGTCCTTTCAGGAGTGAGATGGACCTGGAGTCTTTTAGTTTGTTGTTAACAAAATTGTAAAAAGTGCGGGTGGAATTGGTGCGTAGAAGGTTTTCCTCTTGTTTAATGTGATAATTGGTGCATTCAGTCTTTATCTGGTGGCATAAATTTTTGTATTGGCTTTTGAAGTTAGCAACGTGACCAGATTTGTTTTTCCATCAGAGTGATCTCTTTTTGGATTGAAGCTTCCTTATTGTTATTGTTCATCTACCAAGGCCAATCATACTGGCTGAATCTGCATGTCAATGAGATAACATCTACCACCATTTCTTAGGGCAGAGGCTATCTGAAGGGTTACACGAGAGATCATTTAGTACATCCACCTTTCCTATCTACTCCAACCGTTTTCCCAATTGGCTGCTTCTTCCAGTCTTGAAATGCTGCATTGCAGCAGCAGTTACGACAGCATGCAACCTAAGTGGAGAGTAATGTGTAGAAATGTAATGCTAGAGCGCCTGGCTTAGCCTGGCTTTTCCTCCGTGCTTTCTTCTTCAGGAATCCTTCTTCATCTTATTTATGATGCAATAAATGAAGAGGACCAGAACAATATATGTCCCTCGGGGGAGATCAGGAGAAATGACCACGCAAATGCCAGTGTCCCTGCTACCCTTGTCCAGCAGCTGTTGACCCAGGAGGCAAATTCACATTGCACAGTAGCACAATAGGCCTAAATTGGATGCACAATAGAAAGTGAAAAGTGCAAGAGGAGTTACTGTTGATTTCTTTTCCCAAAAGAGGTCTTTCAATTTGGACAGATGTGGAAAACTAGAATCAGTAGAGAAAATGGAAGGGTGCTATATATCAAACTGAGATCTAAAATCACTCAATTGCAATGTCATTTAGTGCCCTGATATGAAAGTGTAAATTTATAAAGAAAGCCTGATGTTGAAAATGGCAAATATCATTTCCTTATCTGCCTCTATTTTTAAAGTCATTTCCCCTCCGCTGTAAGAAGTTCTAAGGAAAACCACATTGTTTATTTTCAACAGTAGATGTTGTGAAAATACCAGGCAGAGATAAAACAATTAAAATTGCAAGAAAGAAAGAAAAATCCCAACCACTGATCTTCATTTCCCAAAAAGTTTTACTTTTTACTGTTAATGTAATGCTGTAATGGTGTCATCCAGTGTATTTGCATCTTTTAATTATTTTTAATTTAATATTAAAAAGGAGCAAAACAGGAAAACAGAAGAAGAGAAAATTACAGAAAAAGAAGGAAAACAAAAGGCTAATAAAAGCTCCAAGGGTGTATGTTTTGTATTCTAAGATTTTAAAGAAAGCGAGTAAAGATTTAGTCTTTTGTCAAGATTAAACCCAGTGTTGATATTACTTTTTCATGGTACAAAACTGCTAGTCCCCATCTTAGCTACATTTGCTGAGATCTCAGTAAATATAAATATAAATACTGTAAATATAAAAACAAATATTAGTTTCATGCTCAGTTATAAATGATAACTGAGAAGTTATCACTATTCCAAAGTACCTGCAAATAACGATGTTCATTAACAATGTTTATCAACTATCTTTTAAATACTATTGATTATAATCCAAAACATTTCAGAAATGTGATTCAGAGGTTTTATATGAAGCACTAATACTAATACTCAGGATTTACCTATTTTAAACCTGAAATTATCTCAAAATGTAGGTTTATTAAAAGTGATGACCATCATACTTTCATCCTTACTTTTCCAAATATGTATTGAATGCTAGAAATACTAAAGAACTGTGATTAAGTAGAAACCAAGCTTTAATCACAATATCTGAAGAGATCAAGAATAATTTGCTAATGTTGTAGATTAAAAAAGTAACATCTAAAATTAATAATGGTCATCATGGTATTTTTAATATATCTTGGTTTCCATAAACAGAATGCAAAATGTAGTCGTAATCATCATAATAATGGAATCCATTGGAGAACATACATGGTATGTAATATTATGGTAACATTCAGTTTTTTAATAATCAACACAGATGGAAAGGGACGCGCGCGCGCGCACACACACACACACACACACACACACAAAGATGGAGAACAAAACCCATTTTAAGAGCTGTGCAGATACTGTACTGTATATTAATACAAATCGAAAACCTATTGGGTGACAAATGTTCACTGCCTTAACATATTAAAAAGGCAAGATAAAAATACAATAAAACAGCAATAATTAATCTGATACATTTACATCATAGCAATAGATCTTGATATATTAAATCTTATGGATGTTCAGCATATAACAATTTATATTTTCTTCAACTGCTTTTGTGCACATCAGTTGCCAGACAAATCAAGAGTTCCAACAGCAAATCAAATGAAAAAAGAGCTCATGTCTGATCTTTTCTTATCTAAAGAATCAGAGAAGTTAAAGAGTTGACAGATCTTGGAAATAATCACCCAACTCTTTCCCAGTGCAAGAATTCACTATTGCATCCCAGGCTCTGTTCAAATATCTCCACAAAGGAAGAATTCACAATTCTTTTGAGCAATTCTTTTTCCTTTATCGTGCAGCTATTCCTGTTAGAAATCTGCAGATTTCGCAAGCGCAGCTGTATGTTCTCCGTTATTTTTGTGTGTGCGGCATTATATTAAATAGGAAAAGCAAATCTTCAAGATAAGAAAGAGTGAGCAAGGGGAAGGGGAAAGATCTGTCATCTTAGTGTATGGCTCTCTTCTAGTTTACCTACTGTTGAACTACTAGGACCAATATAGATTTTCGGGCAGCACTCATTTAGTTCCAGGTCCAAAATGAATTGGATCTTGGAATTGTATTTCATTCACTAGAATGTGTCATAAACAGCAAATAAAATAATACAAAATAAAAACAAAACTTCTGAAGTTTACTGTGAGCATATATAGCATCTTTAAAAGCATGCATGGTATCTAAATAAAACTCTATATGTCTAAAAAAAAGTGAACAATATGCTTTAGTCTCTAACACAGCCCTGCATGAAAACAATCCTGATTGATTTTGTATAATCTCATGACATCACCGAAAAGTCCATTTTTCTGCAATTACATAATACCAAAATAATTGGAAGTGATATCACAAAAATATCTGGTTTCATATTGATAAGTTTAGAGAAAGAAACAGAAACAGAAACAGATGTTTTTATTTTGTTCATCCTTTCCCGACAGCCTACACAATATTTTTCTTTCCCTGTGACTTCTGATAAACAATTTGGCAATCAAAATTGCACATGTAAATCAAAACATTAAAAGCTATTTTCTGTAAAACAAAGTATTATGTAATATTGTAACAAATAACTGATTCATGGAAAGATTTTAAAATTTACTACAGTATCTTCCATAAACAAGAACGATTTTTATTGTTATCCAAAAAGTTATCAAAGGGTAACATTCAAAGAAAGTTTTAGATATCCTGACAGAACAATTTATCAGTGGAACAATTCATCAGTAAAACAACTCGCTTTCAGTGGGTTTAAAGAAGAGATAGGACAACCATTTGTTTGATATGGTATAGGGTGGAAATGCTTGTTCAGGAGGATGGACCCTCAAAGATCTCTTCTAACTCTGTTATTCTGTTAAAAGTTGTATCTGCGTATGGTGGAGGCAATATCAACTGTTTGACTAACATTCTCTGTTAGTTGCTCTACATAAGATTTTCATTCATGCAAAAAAGGCCACATGATATGGAGAGTAGGGAGTGGAATGGGTCAGGATATTGACAGTTGGTTCTCCTTAGGGAAGACGTGTTTATACTGTCAGCAAACAACAATTATCCAACTTCCAGGCTTAAAACTTACGCAAAGGCTTGAAACAGATCTAGATAATAAGAGGGAGCTGAGGCACAAACACTTGAGATGGAATAAAACAGTACATGAATTGAAATTAGGCAATCAATTTTTTATTTAAAATTTGAGGCACTGCTCTTGAAATAATTATGCGTGTTGAAAATATTGAAGACTGAAAAAGACTAGAATGTCTTCAGGATAGTTTAGATAATAACTAAACTAACAGATCCTGGCCTGTAAAATAAAATAAAAGTAAAAATAAAAGTAAAAAAATAAAAGCAAAATAATAAAACAAAAGTAAAAATAAAATAAAAGTTAAAATAAAATAAAAGTTAAAATAAAGGAAAAGTAAAATAATAAAAAGTAATAAAATAAAAAGTAATAAAATAAAGTAAAATATAACCTGAATACAGATACTATAGGCTGCTGGAAATAATGTATTTTGGCCTTTTTTGTTCTCTTCTGTCATGACCTAGGAATTGGACAATGACTTAAAATGTGAAGAAGCTGCTCCAGCAGGACCTGTGGCATGTCTGTTTCAGGAGACACAAAGTCACAAATCACATGAGGCTGATCAAACATAGCTACCAGCTAAGCTGCTGGAGAAGTGATGGAAGAAGGCCTCCAAGGCTCTGCATCTAACAAACAGAGAGATAAGCAGAGAAGAGGTCTTCTACAGGCTCCTCTCTTGATTAATGTTCCCTGGTTGCAATCTTATCTAAGAGGCAGCCCTATCCCATAATCCCTTGTTGGAAAAAAACATCTGATCTTTGGATGTTGAAGGATGTTTCTCCCATGAGCTGTTCAGAGCATCCAAAAGTGCAGGTGCTTCAGTCTCTTCTGGGAAGGCTGGTCTTAAAACTCCGGGACGCTCCTCCTCCTCCACGGGACACCTCCCCAGCGTCCCCCAGTTTTAGCTCAGCCTTCGTGGTAAGAGGTGCACTCCCTGACTGGAACGGTTTTCTGATTCAGCTAGTCAAAATTCAGGTTTGCTCTTGGGTTAATTCGGCTTGTAAATTTTTCCCCAATTAATTTGGCGATTTCAAGGCTTGTGGCTCTATTAGGTCATCCCCCCGATCAGTTCGAGAGCAGTTCTTTGTAGCTGGCAGAGCCTGCCACTCTGCAGGCAGCCTGAGACGGCCGCTTCAGGCCATTAGCTTATCTAATCCCTCAATCGTCTTATCTGAAGCACTCAGACTGAAGCACCTCCACTTCTGGATGCTCTGAACAGCTCACAGAGAACGGGCATATCAGGTAAGTACCAACGTCCTTTTTGTGGATTCTGCTATGCAATTTTGACCTACGGATGACCTCATCTTACTCTTGGAAACTTGGATTGAATTTGGACTACGCACTCTTTTTAAATAAAACCATTTATTTTTTTCATCCATGAGTCAATTCTAATCCAAAACTAATGCAATAAAAATATTATTACATTACAACATATACATTACAATAAATATTTATAAAATATTGATACAATAAAATCAGAACAATAAATATTATTTTATACAAATATAAGGAAACAAAAAGACCAGAACATATGCTTTCCAGATGGCTGCATTCAAATTAACACCAGACAAACAATGAAATAGAAAACATTAATCAAGGAACTATCAAGCAAGCCACACCCCATTAACATGGCAAGCTACTGTATATAAACTGAGAAAACCATACATTCATGATCATGTTACCTGGTCAGTGTTAGATCTTGCGATTGGCGGGAGAAGAACTGAGGTGAAACAAAATAACAGTGGCTAGCAAAGGTTTATTGCTAACATGGGTTGCCAATGGGCAGTCAACTATTGCCCCCTGCACTAACGGCAACCAGAGGCGGTTCTGTTTGACAGCTCTTTTATAGTTTCAGCTGTCCAGTGGCCAGCCAATCAGGAAGCCATATCGCATCCCCTAGTATACGGACCTGAGTGAAGACTCCGTACGTAACACTCTTCCCCCCTTAGTGAAGTGCATGCGTAGTCATCCAGATAGGCCGACCAACGCCTTGTTCGCATAGATCTTCTTAGCTCCTTGCCTGTGGACGAAGGAAGACTCTCTGCCGCTCTTTCTTTATCAGGATACTGCAACACCACCTTAGCTGGTTCCGACTCCACCGGTAAGTTCTCTTCTTGATCTGCA
Source organism: Pseudonaja textilis (assembly GCF_049901715.1). Classification (NCBI taxonomy): domain Eukaryota; kingdom Metazoa; phylum Chordata; class Lepidosauria; order Squamata; family Elapidae; genus Pseudonaja; species Pseudonaja textilis. The sequence continues at coordinate 61,393,982 of NC_141995.1, read as the reverse complement.
ACAAGTGCACCATTGCTGATGGGAGGGCTATCGCTTATTGGCAGCATTCTCTCAGAGGTTGCAGCTCCCACTCTCAACTCACTTAACTGTTGGGATCTGTCCCACCCCCTTAAATGATCAATGTAGCGTTTCCATAATCTTCCACCCTCCAGTTCTACTGTATAAGAATAAGGCCCTGTTATTTCCACTACTAGCCCTGGTAGCCATAGTGGGTGCCCAGCATAGTTCATCACATAAACACTACCCCTCAGGTTAAATGAATGCCAATTCCTAAAAGAGTCAAGGGGCTTCTCCGGAGCAAATCCCGGGTGTAATCTATCAAGGGTGATTCTTAAATGTCAGCTCATTTAATAACTCAGCCGGGCTGCGATTTGTCAAGGTGTATGTCATGTCATGCTGAACTGATAAAAATTGTGCTAACTTGGTCTGCCAGTCTCCAGAGGTCATTTCCCCCAACACCTCTTTGGTGGTTCTCATCATACATTCAGCTGTGCCATTGCTAGAGGCATGCCAAGGTGCAATTAGTGAATGATGGATGACCTGCCTTGCTAAGAACATAGTGAATGGGGATGAGGTAAACTGGGGCCCATTATCAGATACTACCAGGTCCGGCAACCCATGGGTGGCAAATAATTTCTGTAATGCTTGTATCACTGCCTTTGTAGTGATGGATAAAATAAGGATGACCTCCAACCACTTAAAGAAGGTGTCAACCACAATAAGGAAAGTACCACCCCCCCCCGAAATGGGCCAGCAAAATCCACATGGAGCCTAGCCTTGGGTCCCCAGAGGGTTTCCCATTCTGGTACTGGGGCCTTAGGAAGGGCCGGTCTGGACTCCTGGCAAGATCTGCACCATGAAACCCATTTTTCTATAGGTTGGTCTAATCCAGGCCACCTTCATCCTGCCCATGCCAGGATGACCCTGTGCAACAAGGACAGGATGGCATTCTGCAATGAGAGTGGAACACGACTCTGTTGCCCCATAGGAGGCAATCTTGCTGGGCTGATAACTCATGCTGTCTGGCTTTAAAGGATTGAAACTCTGGGTTTACTGCCCACTATGGCCATTCCCTCATCACCCAGTCCAGCACCTGGACTATGACACTGTCCTTAGTTGAGTGCTTTGCAATGTCAGCAGCTGAAATAGGTGCTTCAAGGGTGTCAAGAGTACAGAGGTTTGTGGTGCTGGGTCCACTGTGTTGTTGGGGAGCAGGCAGCGACTCAGGGCATCAGCATGGCCGAGGTGTTTTCCTGGGCGATGACAAAGCTGGTGGGAATAAGCTGCAAGAAAAACAGTCCAACAGGACATCTGGGGAGGAAGAACCTGAGGCATTTGTTTGTCGCCTGCAAGTAGTCCCAACAGAGGTTTATTGTCAGTAATAAGTTCAAAATGTCAGCCATACAAATATTCATGAAAACGTTTAATGCCGGTTACTGTTGTCAAGGCCTTCTTACCAAGCTGGCTATAGTTCCTTTCTGCAGAGGACAGAGTTCTGGAGAAAAATGGTATTGGGGCCTCAGAGCCATTGGGCAGTCTATGGCTTAGTACAGCTCCAATCTCAAATGGTGAAGCATCACAGGCCAGGATTAAAGGAAGGCGCTCACTGTATTGAACGAGAATGCTATCTGAAGTCAGTAGGCTCTTGAGAGCACTGAATGCTTTTGCTTCTTTCTTTCCCCGCACCCAGGGTGCCTTTAGATCTAATAGGCGACGCAGAGGTTCTGCTACTGACACTTTGTGGGAAATGAATATGCTATAAAAGTTTAAAAGGCCCCAAAAGGCCTGCAGTTCAGTCTTATTGGTGTGCGCTGGTGCCTTCTGTATTGCTTGTACTTAGAGGCTGTTCATCCAACAGGTCATTAGCATCCATGAAGTAATCCAGGAATTCTACCCTGGGTACTCCAATTTGGCATTTTTTTCTTTCTTCAACCTAAGGCCCACTTCCTGGAAATGTTTAGCACCACACATAAATGATTTAAGAGGTCAGTGTGGCTTAATGCTGAGACCAGGACATCCTCAAAATAGGGGATGACCTCTGGGATACCGTGAAGTAGCCTGAAGGCTTTGGAAAATGCCAGGTGCTGCGCTGACTCCAAATTGGAGGCAGCGGAACTTGAAAGATCCCCTATGCATAACTATGGTTTGGGCTTCAACTGTAGCCTCATCCACAGGGAGCTGCTGATAGGCTTGAGCCAAATCTAGTTTGATGAAGATATTACCCTCGCCTAAAGAGTGCAGCAAGTGCTGCATTATAGGGAGAAGATATACACTTTGTTGAAGGGCCTGATTCAGCATACACCTATAATCAGCGCAAATATGAATTGAACCATCAGCTTTTATCGGGATGACAAGGGATGTCTCCCATCTTGTGTGATCCACTGGTTCTAGTATGCCTTGGGCTATAAGTTTGTCTAATTCGGCATCCACCTTGCGGTAGAGTGTGAATGATACCCTCCTGGGTTTTAAACATCTGGGATTGACTTGGGAATCCAGATTAAATGAAATGGGCGTTCCCACTTATCTGCCTAGGCCTTCCTTGAATATGTTGGGGAATTCATTGGCCACAGTATTCCAATCCAAACTGCCTGCGGTATCAGTGCTATGAATGCCACTGATTCCTAATCCTAAAAAGTCAAACCAATCAAAACCCAGCAAACTTAGTCTGGGTTCTTCAACTATAATTAGGTTAAGGCAGCCTGAGAATTTCTTAAATTGTACTAGGAACTTATGACTCCCAGGATGGGAATAGACTTTCCTTGATAATCCTTGAGTATCAAGCCACAAGGTTTGAGCCATTTCTTTGAAATCTTGGGCACCTGTCTTTTAATGGTGCTGCAGGACATCAATGATAAAGACAACCTAGTATCTATTTCTATCTGGCAGGGTGTCCGCTCTAACTTTACAGTGAGTAAAATCTTTTAGGGACAGGCTAACTTGTCCAATGACTGTTTCCTGTTGCTCTTCTATGATAGAATAACAGTCACACACACCCCCGCCTAGCTTTCCTGTGTGACTGTTTTTAAAGAAGCGTTGCCCTTTTGACTGGTTAAATTCTGCTGGCTGGGGAGCCCTGCTGACCCTGGCTAAGTGCCCTATTTTGCCACAGCGCAACCAACTGGCATTTTTAAACCTGCAGTGGCTCATGATTCCCACCACAGCTATCACAACCCGCTTGAGGATGCTTCTTCTTTCCAACTCTGCTTTCCCCTGGAGCTACCTTGAAGCAATGGATGTCATTGTCATCCAGGCTCAGGGTCTGCATCATCTTGGTGGATCAGGGCGTTTGCTCTCACTGTGGACAAGCTGATGGTCTTTTGGATTTCTGCCATTGACAGATTTGACAATTCTGCAGCACAGGCTTTATTTAGTGCTGATCGGACTGTTAAGTCAGTTTTCACCAGGAGGTGGCACTATAGTCGGAGGACTCTATTGCCATAGACCAATTGGTCCAGAAGGACATCCTCCAGATTATCAAAATCACTCTATCAACAAAAGAAAACCAAAACTGTTTTGTTCTGTCAGCCTTCAAGGTTTTCTCCCTTTGCTTTGCATCTTTCGGCTGTCATAAGTAACGGGGGGAGGAGGGGGGAATGGTTATGGGAAGTGAGCTGGAGGTGTTACAAACCAGAACTGTATAAACTGGGGTGGTGATGTTACATTCTTGCTTAGGTTTCTATCTTAGGCTATGCGCAGCTGCAACTCTTTATCAAACTATGTCAAGGTCAGTGGACAGAAGCCTCATCACCACCTGGAGATGCCCACATGATGATATACACACCTTTTAATTGGATGAGCCAATTGAACTATTGGGGGTGGGAACGTGGCCATTACTTTGTATATGTGATTTACGCACCCATTTTTTCAGATTCAGAATTCTTTTGCTGCTACCACTCGATTTCCAGTAAAAGATATCTTTTCTCTGATGAAAGGAATCTAAGTATTTCTTTCTTGGATTTTGAATGGAGCACCAGCTGACATGTTCTCACACCATTACTAACTCGACTAGATTGTTTGTAGACCCTTGTATAAAAAAATAGAGATTACGATTCTTAACAGTTCTGCTGTTGTTTATATCAGTCTTCTCTCCAGATGCTTGGCAATTGTCAGAGTTGGGAAGAATGCCAAGCATCAGATATTGATATTGCTTCATCAGTATCTGCAAGTGGGAGAAGTAAATATCTCTGCTTCAATTTACTGTAAATATCCAGTAAGAATGGATAGAAGCAATATCTTCATTTTTCTACACTATGTGTAAGTTTCTAAAAAATTTTCTGCCATATCTCGATGGTTTTAGTTTTACTTTATTAAACTAAAGCGGTAAACACATTTCTATAGGTTGTATTACAATTTAACAAGATACAGTAATTATCTTGGACAAAAAAAAATTAGCACTTAAAAGCTATGATATGTGCTAGTTGGCTTAAATATATATTCATAATTACAAAAATATTTTAAGATAAATTAACAGTATTCAGTATTAAACACACCAACACCCATGCTAGATGAGATTTGCATTCCATCTGTTTCAATTTCTTATCTCCACAATGACCAGTTAGCTGCTTCTGAGAAACTTGTAAAAAGATAATTTGGTTTTTCTCATTTGTTTCATAATATTAGAAACACATTGTCTCGGTTATGTTTCCTTTGAGACATTATGATCCTGCCTTTTTTCCTGAATTTGTATACATTCTTTTAACTCACCTAACGTAGTGGCCATTGGCTTGCCTTTAAAAGCCAGTTTCTAAGCACTCCAGTTTGCAAAGTGACCAAGAGACAGAACTATTTTCATATAAAACCTTTCCACAATAAAGTATAATTTCTTTTCTTGTCCTAAATCTGCTAACACTCAATTTATGGCTTATCAAAAGTCAAGGAAGAGCCAGTTTGTCTCAAAATGAAACCATTTGACTTCTCTGCTAGTAAGAAAGGAGGCACAGTTTTGCTTCACAAAATCACAAAACCAGAAAGTATTTCAATACAAATGCACCATCAGTTTATATCAATGTCAAACAAGAACTACGTCTATTAGCTGTTCTAGTGGAATTAGCAGAATTAATTTCCCTATCGCATTGATTCTATAAAACAATAAAAGTCAGTTCTACATTGTGTCATGCTTTTAAAAAAAAAGGAATTAAAAGAGAAAGATGAGTAGGACATCTGCTGGCAATAGACTGTAATTAGAGATGCTTAAATCTACTCCATTTTAGCTGCATATTTATCTCTTCTAATCTGCGAAAATGTGCATCAAGAGTACCTACCACATATATTAAATAATGCTTAACAAAAAACCTGGTTATCAATGAGGTTCTTTAGACAGCTGTTATGTGCAACAACATAAAGAAGCGTGGATATGAGTGCAAAAGTGCATACATTTATTGTAATTAATTGTTTAGAAAACAAATGTATTAAAAGAAATTCATTTCAGCGTGAATACAAAATGCATTATAGCAGGAAAAGTTGTACCCAATATATAAATATAGATTTTCTTGTTTCAAAAAAATATAAAGACATTAATATATGGAAATGAACCAAATTTAATCTACATGTTCCAGGCCCCAGAAAAATTGTTAGATAGAAGTGTTACAATCTGACAGTCACAGATTATTATGCAAACTCACAAAGTGGTTGTATGTACATGATCTACTTTATCAGGGTTAATCAAAGTTTACTTGATCCTTTTCTTAAATTTTCTTAGATTCACATAACATGCTTAACTGTACACTAACTATACACTAAGCACATTTTGTCTAATCACTATTCAATAAACTGTTTAAGGACTTATGTTTTGCAATGCTATTAAAAATATGAATTAAATACTTAAGATAGAGAAAGATAAGGAAAAAAGCAAACAATATAACTATGCAGTAATAAAAGTTATCACTTGAAGCTAAAAAGTAATACAACCAATGCAGTGGTGGGATTCAATTTTTTTTACTACTGGTTCTGTGGGCATAGCTTGGTGGGCGTGGCTTGGCTTGGCATGGTGGGTGTGGCTTGGTGGGTGTGGCAGGGGAAGGATACTATAAAATCTCCATTCCCACCCTGCTCCAGGGGAAAGGATACTGCGAAATCCCATTCCTCCCCATCCCACTAACCTGCTTTCCAGCTCCGTTCTCCTGTGCAGGGCAACAAAAGAAGACCCAGGCGATCAGCTGGGACTCAGGAGGCAGAGAATAGATGGGGGTGGGGCCAGTCAGAGGTGGGATTTGCCAGTTCTCCGAACTACTCAAAATTTCCGCTATCGGTTCTCCAGAACTGGTCAGAACCTGCTGAACACCACCTCTGAGCCAATGGTGGGATTCAGCCAGTTTGCAACAGTTCGACTGAGCCAGTTGTTAAATTTTTGCGTAGTTCGGCAAACCGGTTGATCCCACCACTGGCTGTCCCCACCCCGTCCACCGGGGGTTTCCATTCAGGGTGGGGAGGCTGCAGGGGCGTGACTGGGAACCGCACTGATCAGCTGGTAGGCGGAAAATGGACCGGCCATGCTGATCAGCTGGGAGGCTGCCCCCTTGTGGCCCATTTTTGGCCTGGATGGCATCGTACAAAATCCTGCATCAACCACCATTTCCTCACTAACCTGCTTTCCAGCTCTGTTCTCCTGTATGCAGGGCAAAAATAAAAAAAGATCATGTGACTATCTGTTAAAAAAAGTTCAGTCAGACCTTTCAACTTTGGGAGATCTTTTTTCCCCCAAGAAAGGAAGGTCTAACTGATCTTTTTTAAACTGGTAGTCACATGGTCTTCTTTTGTTGCCCTGCACGCAGGAGAATGGAGCTGGAAATCAGGTTAGTGAGGGAATGATGATTGCTCTCGGATGGGGTGGGAGTGAGGATTTAGCATTATGATGGCTCATAAGAACCAGTAAAAGAGGAATGGAAAAATTCCTATCTGTAGATCAGCGTTTTTCAGTCTTCAGTCCTCCCTCAATTGTTCTTTAAAATGCAGAGTTTCCCAGCATGCAATCTGGGGTTACTCGTCCCCAAATGAATCCTCTTTACCTGCACCTTCAAAATTTGCTGTTTGTTGGGAAGATGTGTAGTTAAAAGTCAGTCTACATTCAGTGTACATCAGGGGTGAATTCAACCACCTTGGCCCACCTTGGGAAGGGTGGTAGGGATAATTTGAATAGGTAAAACATTGCCCCAATCACCTCTGGTTGCGATTACTATTATACCAAGCCATGCACGCAGAGTCAGCAGGGGGAAAAAAATTGAATTTCACCCCTGATGTTCATCTGACTTTGGGGATATTTCTTCGTAACCAAACAAAAGTGAATTTTCTGTGCAGTTCACACCCCTTGCTTGGTGGATCTGGATGGCCCAAAACAAAGCCTACATTTTGTAATTAACCTCCCATGCCCCAATTTTGCAGGAGGCTGAGTGCTGTCACGGCCCCTGGCTACGCCCACCCAGCTGGACATTAGGGCAGAGAACAGGTTATTAAATTATTTAAATCCCACCACTGAATACAACATATCAATAAAGCAACATTAAGACCACAGACAGATCATAAATCATTAAATCATGTCCAAACCTTTCACTTGTTGTTGAAAAACGTTATAATGCAAGTTTGTGGAAAATCCCTTTGGTAACAAACTCAAGCCATAATGGGATTGCAATGACCACCATTTTTACTGGCTGCTGTTTCACATCAGCTGAAATTTCTGGGCTATTTTCAAAGTATAATGTTAATAAGCTAACAAAACATAGGTAACTATTACTTACTCTGTCCAGATAGATGCATAAAGTGGACTTTCTACTATCCTGATAAAAAATGAGTAACGATACTAAGGCTATCTTTTCTTTAGTAACAAAGATAGATATTAAAAATAAATGTCCTGTATACACAGAAAGGACTAGGGGTGTCTTCACCACTTTTGATTTGTTTTATGCAAGATATCAGCATTCTTGTACTCTTCTTTTGTGTATTTCTTCATTCTGATTTGAAGTGTTCCAATCAGGCAGTTTTGGTGCTTTTAGTAGAAGAAAGATACACATCCAATAGAAGTTGGTGAACACATATTCGACAATTTCAATGATGGTAATCATACTGGCTCCACAAAATAAGCCCAGTTGACCACCAATATCAGCTGCAACAAAAGCAACAAATTTATCAGTCTAGCGTTTTTAAGTGCAATTCTATCCTTATTTAATCAGAAGTAACTTATATGGGAGTCAATATAATTAAATACTATATATTAACAACTTGATCTCATGTGCACAGAATATATTGTGTTAAATTTATAATTCAGAATGAAAATGCAGGCCAGCTGACCATTTTCTCCGTATTGACATGGTATCTAACATGGAGATATAATATTGACTCCTCAGTCCTGTAAACATATTTGATGTCAGTGAAACCAAAACATGATAAAACTTATTCACAATAAGCCTGTGGATTTTATATATTTCAATCATCCTTATATTTTCATCTGTTTTATATTAGAGTTAATTATAAGCAAATTGAAATAAAATAAGAACCATAAAGTTAATTACATATTATTCAGCCTTATCTGAACTAGCAATAGGAGATATAAAATGTAATTATAAAATACTTACCTAACAGTTCTGATACACTCAGTGCCTTCTGCTGCTGGGTCATTTTGTAATTCAAATTGTGGTATTTAATGTCAATATATACAAGATTATGCCTAAGGGTTATAAAGATACTGTGTTGTTGTCAATTTAGCTATGCTTTCTTTCTACAGATGGAAAAATAATCAATTAATAGTCAACAGCAAACTTGTACATGTCATGTGTTGGTGGTTTGGTTGGTAAGTCCTGCACTCCTCCCTGACTTCCACAATCCATTGGAGTTTGCCAAGTTCATGTTCATTGCATCAAACCTGTTACATTTTAGTGGCTTCTTATACTCAGTTTTTCAGATCATAATACATCTCCGAATTGTGAGGAAAAATTTAAGGATTGACAAAAGCAGGAAAGTAGAGAAATAATTTGGACTGGGATATGGGTACTATTGCTGCTTTACATCATCAGCCTAAGAAATTTTGATCCCCAGATGGATCAGCTTCTTCACATTAACCCAATCAAGGCATATATCATCAAAATTAAGTAAGTTTTGGAATGAGACAGCAAATCTCATATATCCCTCCCTACTCTAGCAGCAAATCAAATCATCAGTGAAATAATTACAAGTTCCTGAGGGTGATGGGCTTAGTTAATATACATTGGAAGAGGGGAGGGGAGGAGGGAGGGAGGGAGAGAGAGAGAGAGAGAGAGAGAGAGAGATACCTAATCCAATCAGGATTTTAATTCAAATGAAAGATGTCTGACAGGCTGTGAATATTTTTCTCTTAAAATTGGTTATTAAAATGAAAAAAATATATATTTCTAATTCCAAACTAATAGTTTTTCTAAAATTTGAATTCAGAGACATTACATTTTATCTTATTTTTAATTGCCTTGGATAGTATGAAGTTGCTATTGCTTTTTGATGTTTTGCCATCAGTGAATAGGAGATTTAATAATATCTCCTAAGTGTGTGTGTGTGTGTGTGTGTGTGTGTGTGTGTGTGTGTTCAGACACTGAAATTATGGTCAATTATATACACTTGAAAGTACTGTCTATGTGTATATGGAAATATGCCTTTATTCAATTCACATGATATTCATTTGCAACAGAAATCTATATGTCCAATAACATATAAAAATACAGTGGTACCTGGGTACTCATGGTTAATTGGTTCTGGGAGATGTGATGAGTCCCAAACACGATGAGTCCCAAACAAATTTTTCCCATAAGGAATAATGTAGTGAATCACAAGGCAGTTGACGCCAACAAGTTCTAGCTTGTGTATTGAGTATCAAACAAGCGATGAGTTCAAGGACAAAATGCATTGAGTACCAAATTCAATGAGTTTCAAAGCACTTGAGTACTAAGGTACCAAAACAATATTTCGAAACCTGTGACAGCAACTAAGATTTTTTTTAAAAAACGATCTATAATCAATTCAGATTCAAATCACAACAGGGAGGTTCCAGCAAATTATTCAGTCCCCTGTCTATGTCTTCAAAAGCTTCTGCAAAGCTGACAAGTGTCAGGACAATTCGTTCCCAGGGCTATGGTGTTCCAAAGGGCAGGTGCTGTGACAGAAAATACTTGCTTCCTGTGTTTTGCAATAGCATTTTTTTTAAGTCAACGGGACTCTTTGGCACTACTGGATCTAATTAGATAGGTAGAAGCAATCAGAGAGAGGTACTCCCACAAATCCCCTGGCCCCATGCCACACAGTTTGATAGCTGACAATCTGTACTTTGAAGTGTACCTACAAGCATCCTGAGAGCCAGTGCTAACCACAAAGCAGAGCTATAACAAGTCTGTGCTGCTACATTCTGGATCAGTTGCAAATCCTGGATGCTCTCCAAGGGCACCCCAATGCAGAGCACTTTGTAATTGCAATCACACTTGTGTCAGAAGCACTTCGGTGCTTCCGGGTTGAAATGATGAGCTGGTGACATCAACATTGCCTGGGAGACGCCTAGTTGGGGGCTCATTTCATGTCGTTGGCAGGAGCTGGAGCAAAGGAAGAGAGCTCGCCCCATGGCAGCACCCTGGTCTTGAATGTGGGCTTGCTAACCTCCAACCCAACGTCCTAATGACGCAAGCCACCATTGCTCCTTAGCACTTTGTAAATAGTCCACTTGGGAGGCGACCAAATCATGGGTAGCCATGTACAATACATCCTAGTCCAGGAAAGAGTGTGATTTCCAAAAGGTAGTTGTGCAATAGCCCTTCTTACAACGTTTGCTGCCTGGTTTCTGAACATGAATCTGGGAGGATCTCCAAGTTGTGCACTAGTTTGACAACGCACTCCATTCAGAACTAGAGATGGATACTTTCTAGCTCCGGGGACAAGTAAAATGTCCTATCAATCAATTTTGGGAGACTAATCCTAGTATGCAAATAACCAACATGGCTATTTATTTAGTGTATGAGGAAAACATGACAAAGACAAACATATGCATGCAATCCACATAATTATATACAAAACATCTACGCGGGTGGGGTACTACAGTGGCCTCATAAATGGATGTTTCTTCCTCTGTCATGGCTTCATGGTCATGATAAACAGAAGAGTATAACTAATAATGGAAATACTGATTAATATCTGGGAAGGTGACTTAATTCTGTGACAGAATAATGGTGCTCAGATGCCATTGGATGTCTAATTCCAGCTGTCAATAGAATTTTTAGCCTAAATATATTTAGCCTAAAGTATTTTAACACTGGTTTTTTTCTTTTTTTTTCTTTGTAGATTCTCAAATAATAAAAAGATTACCTATTTTTTTGCCTAGTTCTGAACATTCAGGATTCATTAATGCAATATTTTCATTCTTAGGTAACATTTAATCTTACAGTCATTTAATGTCTTTGCTAATGGACCCCATTTTTATGATTGCTGACACAATAGATATGCTAGTTTTCTATACCTATGGCTCATAGCTGTATTATTTTTTACTTTTGTTTTTTTAATCAATGGATGACAATTAAATGACCATTTATAATGTTTATAATGTTTGCTTATTAATATGTTTGCTAGATTCATGTTGGTTAAGTACTTGGGAACAGAAATATGTTCCTGTAATTTGTCAAGCTTCACTGAGTAATTGCAAGATAGAGCTCCATTTGTGGACAATCAAATGTCAGAATAAATTAAATAAAAATGTTGATAGGAAACTCAGTCTGCAAATACAGCTTTGATCACAGCAATGACCCAGGAGGATGCTTTTTCTAGAATGATGTTTTCAATCTCTCCCACCCCTGAATCTTCACACCGGTTTTCTTCTCCTAAATAAATCATACAATAATCTGCACAGCACTTGATTTTCTGCTTTTAGCAGAATTAACCGTTCTTGGATTATATCAGTAAAGATGAATGCAACAATGGGGTTTAACTGAGGAAAAGGTTAAATATGTCATCTTTCAAAACACATAATTCTAATATAACTTGGCAAAAACAAAAAAACCCAGGTTGGCCTATAGTCCTTTGTACACTAGCCTAAAATATTACCAACATTTAGTAAGGAGCAGATGGAAACATTTATTTACATCCAGTTCCTTTTTCCATTAGAGATCCAGAGACACTGAGAAAGAGCTGAGATTACACTGCCTGGTGACATCAACCATCAGGATAAGATTTAAGGGTCTTTATCTACAGATGACAAAAAATTGCAGCGTTTTCCTATTAAAAGAAAAGTAAAAATGTTCTTGAATAATCCTGCTAAATGCACGCTTATATCCAAGTTGCTTTCTGGACCATAATTGATTTTCTATTACTTTTATTGGTTTTTTTTTTAATTTCTCTTGTCTCCTGCAAAAGCATCAGCCAAGCCAAACTTTGCACAGTTTCAGTGTCTATCAGGATTAAGCAGGTGCTGCACACATGGAGTGAAACTAAATCTGAAATCTGTCCATGGTTTGACTATATGATAATACCTGGCATATTCTGTTCTTTTCTTCAGCTTTGCAGATAGGAATTTCAGGGCTTGTTCATTTGCAAAAGTAGAATAGGAGATGGTGATTGGGTAATCGGTTTCTTCACATGGTACTGGACATGTGGAATTATGAGTTCCTACAGTACACAATCCCATGAATTCTATTTTATCTAAAATGGGGGGAAAAAAATAAAAATTACACAGACACAGGGAGGGAGAGACACTATATTATCTTTTCTGTGTGTTTGGTTTATCTTCTTCGATAATAGATGTCTTATCCAATGCAGGATTTTTAACTTAAAGTGAAAATTAATTCAATCAATCAGGATAGAACTGGAAGGGGCCTTGGAGGTCTTCTAGTCCAGCCCCCTGCTCAAGCAGGAGATTTTATATCATTTCACACAAGTGACAGTCCAGTCTCTTTTTAAAAACCTCCAGTGATGGGTGACCCACAACTTCTGAAGGCAAGCTGTTCCACTGGTTAATTGTCCTCCTTAATTCCAAGTTAGTTTCCATCCATTGTTTCTTGTCCTGCCCTCCGGTGCTTTGGAAAATCAATTGACCCTCTCCTCTTTGTGGTAGCCATTCAAATACTGGAATATTGCCAACATGTCCGCTCTACTCTTTCTATTGCCTAGACTAGCCAAACCCAAATCCTGCTACTGTTCTTCATATGTTTTAGTCTCCTGGCCTTTAATAATCTTAGTTGCTCTTCTTTGCACTGTTTCTAAGATCTCAACACCTTTTTTGTAATGTGCTGACCAAAATTGGATGCAGTATTCCAGGTATGATCTTATTAAGGCTTCATAAGTGGCGCTAATACTTAACTTGATTTTGATTCTATGCCTCTGTTGATACAACCAAGGATCGTATTACCTTAATTAATATATAATTAACATATTAAAGTAAAAGTTTATTCATGTTTTAAGGAGAAATGTAACTAGTTATAATTCTTGCCTGTTCCCCACACTTCCTAAAGATTAATAAAATTTGGATTCCAGAAGGGTCCTATTTATTTACAAAGTTAATGTTAGTATTTTTATTTAGTACAGCCAGTTCTAATTTTAAGATGAAAGAATTAAAACTATTTTGAGAAAACTAAGATCGTAATCTGTCTGAGTCATTTATGTCAATAAAATATTCACTGATGTCCAAATGCAATGGTTTCCATTTTTACTTTTTGCAGCCCAGCAAAACAAAATTAGGTAAAGAGGCTCAAGATTCTTTATGTACATTCTTTATGTTCACCCTGAAAAAAACTAAATGGAATACGATCATATTTGGTATGATGGTAGAAGCTAGTAAAAATAACATGCTCCAAAATTTCAATGGCTCCTATTTAGGACTATGCAGAAAAACACTTAGAAAAAAAACTGTGCCAATGAAACTGTACAGCAGCTGTACAACTTCTCAGACTATTACCAAGTGTCTCATTCTAAATATCTATTCATACTGTTAACAGTATCTAGAACAGAGCATGCAGAGTCCACCACGTCCTACACAGTCTATGCATGTACATATGTACACATAGAACATATTACTTTTCACAGAAAAAAATACAGAGGTTTGCCTTGGCCACTGCTGGTCAGAGTTAGAAAGAATTCAATAAGCCTGCATATTTTCCTTAATTTGTTAATTCCCTCAATGTAAATGCCAGACTCTTATTAACTTGTTTTTTTAATCCTTATAATTCTGTCTTATGCATTTATGTAATCGTGATAGTATATACTTAGGAAAACCCAATATTACATTCTAATATTACTTCTTACTGAATCTCATAAGATTGGTACGGGAACTCAGATCATATATTATCATTCACTCAGTGGTCATATTACCATGTCCCTTAATGATCTATCTAAGCCTAATTTGGTACAGCTAGAATGGAATATTTGAACCAGTTTTTAGCTTTGTGATATTTATTGGTTATACTCACACAAAGTAGGAGAAACACAGTTGTAAAATTTCTCCAAGTCGCATTCTGTGCCATTTCCTTTTCAACAGGTGCGTGGGACAATTGCAGTAAATAAAAATTAGAAATATAAACAAAAGTATGAATAGCACTGTCAATCTTATATTTCCATTAATCTAACAATTCAGTGTTATATCTACTCACAGGACATGTATAGCATCTCTTTATATAAGAGAAAGAAAGAAAACAACATTATTTATATTATCCTATTCTATTGATGAATCAAATGGCAATTTCAGCCATTCTTTCCAGTGCTTATATCTCCTTTTAAGTTTTCCCTGAAAGTCGTATACAGAGAAGGTCTATGGGAAGCAAAAATAGTATGTCCACTCTCTCCATAGGAGAGGTATTCTTATACATCACTGTTGCATTGTGATTTGTCACATTTATATATTTCTACTTTGAACCCATTTGAATTTTAATCTAAATGTATTGTAACCTCTGCTTTTGAACATCTTGATAGCTTCTTTTTCTTCTAATTATGATTCCTACAGTACTATTGGATTCTTTTTAGCCCAGACCCTTTCAAAATAAGAAGTACATGTGCCAAACTGTACCTGGCAGCAAAAAAGGTAAACATCCACAGTACTTTTGTATAAGGTGGCCCTTGCATTCTTGTAGACATCCATATGTGCTGTAGATTTGGTGATGCTGAAGCTTAATGTTTGGGTTGCATTCTCCCCAAGGGTATTCTTGGATAATTGTCTGAAAAAAGGAAGTTTTATTTTGAGAAAATGGCAACAATTTCAGTGGCAAAGCATTGACGAAACAACTTTTAAAAATTAAGCCCAGAAAAGTAATTGCTATAAAAGGAATATTTTCAGCACAAATCATCTTCAAATACAAAACATAACAGAATGTACTGTGAATTATATTACTTAGGTTGAAATAAATAAAAACATTTTGCTTTATGGCAGAATCAAGGTCCTGTTTCAATGTAACTTTTAAAAATCTTACTTTTCGTATCCCTTTTATCCCCTAATCTTAACCCAGATCTTATTTGTCCCTAATTTTATTCTAAGACAATTCATTATCAGGACTGAATTTGATTTAACAATGCAGAACAATTATTATTGCAGACTAAATTCTAAAGCTTTGTAATCTCTTTCCAACATGTTATAGCTATACAAATCATATATTTTATTATTATTGCTTTAAAATATAAGAAATAAAGCAACATTTTACACATCAAATGCTAATACTTACTTTTACCTGTTGGATTGCAGCATGTGCGTGCATCCCCACTGGCGTAAAGACACCTAAACCATCAAATCGGGGAGGTTCTTTAGGTGAGTGGATAGCAAAGGTTATGCCAGCATCAACAAAACCAAGATTAGGATCATCAGTGAATTGACCCTAATAAGATTATTTAGAGACAGACATAATAAAACAGATGGGATAAATTCCATGTCAGTGATTTCTTAATGGCTCTCCTGCAAAATGATCTACAGTGTTGATGAATTAAAATGAAACTGTATTGGTATGAAGTATTGCTATGTTATGTAATATGTCATTTTTATTAATTATCCTTCAACCATATTGGTTAAGATTGCTGTTCTATACACACTTACTATAGGTAAGTGCAATAAGTGCCATTACTAACTGTAGGTAAGTGCAATAAGTGCCATTACTAACTGTAGGTAAGTGCAATAAGTACCAGCACTCGTGCATTTTAAATAATTATTTAAATGCTTTTATTACTCTTTCAGTATAAATGCCAATAGTTTTTATTACGGTTACTGACCAAAAGTGCAAACAAAAAGAAATGTAGAACTTTAGGATAATCTTAGGTTTGCGTCTTTGTGACTATCGTATAAATGATCATTCAGACTTGACTTACATATCATGGAATCTGGACTGTACAATGAAGTGAGTGATGTTTCAGAATTACCCAAATATAGTGAAAACTGACAGGAAATTAAACAATGGAAAACGCCCTGATAAAAAAATGCAAGTTAAAAGCATACAGCCTATTTTTTCTAATACTTGACAACTGCAAGAATACATTTTCTCATCACAAACATCTGGTAGGAGCCAATATGTTATTAGTGCCCCCTGCTCCGAATGCTGACATTCATTGTAGAAATTTCCTTAATTTTCCCTACTGCACTTTGAAAGATATTGTATCTTGTATTCTTGCACTTTTGTGTATAGGAATTATTAAGTTACAATCATATTAATGGGTAAGCATTTTTTCTGTCCAAGTGTAACCAAAAACACAACTCTTTGATATTTTGTTTCATTCTTTTCCAATGCTCCCTCTAGCACAGGGGTCCCCAACCACCGGGCCCTGGACCGGTACCGGTCCGTGGACCATTTTTTACTGGGCCGCTATTTTGCTTGGGCGCCACCATCTTGTTTTGACGGCACTTGAGAAAGTGCTTCCGGGTGAGCTTGTCAGTCGTCGGTTGGATGGAAAGCGGCGTTTGGGTGCTGAAGGAATCCTCACGCCTTAGTTTCATCGAAGGGGGGGCGGCTTCGAACGAAGAGCTGTCCCGATGGCAGTGGAGTCTCGCATTACTCAGGAGGAGATTAAGAAAGAGCCCGAAAAGCCCATCAACCGCGAGAAGGTACAAAGGAGGAGTTGAAGGTGGCGGGGAGAAGTGGGGGATGGCTGGCTGGCCGGTCGCTCGGCTCGCCTTGCCTTGGTCATGCGTGCTGATGCTGGTACCGGTCCGTGGATCATTTTGTGATGCTGGTACCAGTCCGAGGTACAGAAACGGTTGGGGGCCACTGCTCTAGCATGCTCAAATCATAAACTTAAAGGTGATCTTTGAAAAGCTCTATGATCAGAATTTAGTCTCTAAGAGTTTGTTATGTATTTGAGTTTCAAAAACAGCATTTTATATATTAAATGTATTTAACTGCATTTTAAATGTATTTTTAAAATTGCATTTGACTTATTCTAAGAGGAGGAGATGAGAATGTAGACTAGACTCGGCTCCACAGCGTACGAAAACAACTTATCCTGCTGGGTGTTTTGGGACTTGCTTTTTGGGAGCTCCAGTATATATGAGATTGCAATATTTAGAGGAAGCAATAAACCAGCACATTCAAACTTCAGCAATTCTTAAAGATAGTATAATTAAGTTCAAAACCTTCTGACAAATCCATACGATTTGCCATTCCCCAACCAGTGAAGTTTCAAAAATAGTACATTCATGAGAATATATCTACCTGTTTGACATCAAAAATCAAACTGAGGCCTCTTCCAGAAAGGCTAACTCTTCTTCTTGTAGGAAAGTTAATATGATTAAAAGTAAAGCAGTTCCCATATTCAGTAAAGACATGTGCAAAGTCCTTCCATAAAGAAAAAACAAACAAATGAAAAATAGAGTTAGCATTTTCTCACATTGTAGGTATTGGGATTTGCTATTACCTGTGGCACTTTAGTATCCGTGAATAATAGGTTTGTACTACACAGAGATTTGCAAGTATCTTTCTGATTAAAAAACCCCCTAAAGATAGAATTTCAGCTCTGCCTAAAGATCACTGTTAAAAGTGGGCAATCAGTGCAGGTCTCATTATGCTTAAGCTTGTAGTAAAGTCCCCATTGGTGAAATCAGTGTATTTTAATTGGGGAACACAATGCTTTATTTAGCATAAATAAAACCAAATATTAATGAAATACAATATGCTTGTTGGCACTGTTATGAGCTTTTAAATCTCAGTAATTATTATCTTTTGACCTTTTTTGATGGATAAGTAGAATTGATTTTTGAATTAAAATTCAGTTTCACTGTGCAAATTAAAAACCTATGGAGTGATTCACGGATGTATACCTACACCTCATGTATTTGTGAAACGCTGAGCAACAAATCTCCAACCTTAAGATCTATTGAGAGCCAGGATGGTCTGGTTAAAGGCACCAGGCTAGGAAGTAGGAGACTGAGAGTTTAACTCCCACTTTTGCCATGGCTGACTTTGGACCAGACTGTCTCTTTTAGCCCAACCCACCTCACACAGTTGTTGTTGTTGTGAAATAGGATAGTTGATAGATCACCGCCTTGAGTTATTTATAGAAATAATAAAAGTAGTCTATAATTTAAAAAAAACCACAAAAATATTAGCATCTCTTATCACATTGCATTTGCTTCCTGACAGCCCAATATTCATCCTCTCAGCCTGGTAGAAAAGTGCTTCGGTTTTCAGACAATATTTTTTCTGGCAATATTGCCTTTCAGATCATTAGATAAAGACTACATTTATTTCGGCATTTGGCTGATAAGTTTTTTTTATAAAAACAAAAACATTACCTTTGGGTGGCATTTTTTCCCAAAAAATTCACAATTCAGCAGTGTGCTACTGTTGAGATAAAAACCATTATCTCTTGTAAATTCTTTGATGCTGAAATTTTGATTCCCTTGGAAAAAATCTTGTAGTTCTTGACTAAACTTATCATCAATACTGAACATACGAAGAACTCCTGACACTATGCTCCACAAGAAGAAAACGATGCTCAGGTTAGTTACTGCTTGAGTTTGGAACCTATGAGCATAAATCAGAAATGCAAATATAAGTTCTGTCTATATTTTTTCCAAAGCAAATATGAATTACACAGAAGTTATTTAATTTTATACTGGGTATAATATTTCAATCTTAACTCATATAAATGCCTACTATACAATGCTAAAATTGTTAGCCTTAATGGTTGTCCAATTGTGATCTTCAGAGCTTAAAATCTTACAGGACACAAGGAAGAAAATAGTGTCTTACCTGTTCAGATTACAAAATGTTACAGCAGGAAATTCAATCTTCTCCACATATTGAACTACCACTGAAGTTGTCGTGGGCCAACTGAAATAATTGATGAAACGACAATAAACCTGCCAGGCAACTAGGACAATGGAGCCCAAGACTACTACCATCCATAAGATCTTGCGTGTCTTGCTCTTGGTATGAATAATATTGTGCACCCCATGGAAGGAAGTCGAAGTTGCAAACTCATCGTCGTATTTCTTCCTTTCTTCCAAAGATGGTAGAGTCTTTCTTGTGAAATAGAGCCTGGCTTTTCCCAGAATTTCTTAACATTTAACAAATAACGAAAAAGTCCATTCAGAACGAGTTCAGTTGGATAAAGGATATATTAACCCCCACCTTAATAAAAATATAGCATGGTCAATTTTCATTATTCAGTATTTACAGATTACAAATGACAGATTAACAGAGTTGGAAGGGACCTTGTAGGTCATCTGTCTAAGCAGACCCTAATACCATTTCTGATAGATGGCAGTCCAGCCTCTTCTTGAAAGCTTCCAGTGACAAAGCAGTTATTTATTCTTGGCGTCTACATAATTGGCATGCATTTCCAAACAGATATTAAGAAAACAAATAAGAAGAGATTAGACAGAAAGAATCCATGCAAATGTTTTGCCCAAAAAATCAAAATAAATTCTCTGATCACACTAATTCGTCTAAGTATCAACAATAAAAGACGGCATTTTTAATGCAAAAACATAAGTATTCAGATATACTTTCCTATGGATATAGTTGTTGTTCTGTTATTTCACTTTTCTTCTTAACAAGCTGCAACCCAAGATGAATCAGATGTAAGTAACATACGATATTTTTCTAAGTATATGAAAAATTGTAACTGCAGTTTACCTGCATATTATACTCAAAATAATTAACTATTCAGTATCCTCTCAACAAGAAAAGTGCTTATAATTTTCACTATGTCTATAAAAAGCGAATAATGCTAAATATAACCAGCTAACTCAGTGTAATAATAATCATAGTGTACCTTTGCCATGAAAGTTCCTTAATTTTCTAAGCTTCTCCATTAGACAAATATTAGATTAGTTTCTAAAACATGGGGAGTTAATTGCTTTTATAATATCAGGAAATGGGTGGGGATTGTATTAAATACACAACAACGTGCAATTAGCCCTGTCTCTGTTGCTACTGTCTCTAACACAGATATACACAAACAAGAAAACTAAATGCATGCATTTAAGCATACAAAATATCATTAAGAAGATGAGCAACACTTTTTAAAAACTGTAAATAATATCATAATTAATGAATTAAATGCTAGAATATCAAACAAGGCAATCATAGATTTTGAGTAAAACTCAGTAGTTATGATCAAGCAATAGGTTTTACTTTTTAGAAGACTTTGTGTGATTTCACCGCATTAGGTGACAGCCTTTCCTGTGAAAGCAGAATGCTCAGTTGTTAAAATTAATGTCTAGATTAGCAATTTGATTCACGCATTATTCTTCACAAAGGACCCATGTCACAGTTCTACCAAAGAATCAGTAGAGTTTTGTGTTTTGAAGTAATTTCCATGTATTCTGATGAAGTTACAAATCTACTCATAAACATGGGCAGTAATATAGTGTATAAAATCCAGTTGGGAGAAAACACATAGCAAATTTGAATAGAGTTATGATATTTCGCATAAACAGGGCCGTTTATTATACAACAGGAAACCTGCCAGTATGCAGTGATATCACAATTGCTCTTCTGAATTTACAAAATAAACATGGGAAGGCGAGAGGAGCATTGCATTCAAAAATCATGAAAATTCCTAATATCTGTAATTGATTAAACTTCATGCTGAAGATTACAACTTAATGAAATCAATGAATGATATACTATCATTACTATTTACTAATAAACTCAGTTGTAAATAATAAGTAAATCCTTTCAATTTACTTATGAAATTTCACAAAGCTCAAACAATTAATTGAAGATGAAAATTCATGAACGTGGATAACATTAGGGGGAGCTCAGTAACTACTGTGTAGCTTCATTCTGGGACACTCCAAATGAGATGGTGATAATTTACATAATTCTGTGGAACAGTCATTATTTGCATTAAATGTATGTGTACTGGAACCAGGATGGTGATGGGTAAACCCCCTTTTAAAATAATAGAGGAAAGATGTGGATTTGGTAGCTGGCACCGGCTAGGTTGATTTACTGTCTATGATCTTCTCTGAATAGCTCAGCTTATCTTCATATCTTAACTACTTTTAACTGAAATAGAGATAGCCATTAAGTTAGCCTTTGTCAAAATGACACATACCCATATATGATTCCATTCTATTTTATTTAATTCAATTAATTAATATTGAAATGAATTAAATTATCTGTCCAATTTAGCTTAAGCTTTAGCTTTGTATATTTACTTTCTTTAGCTTTAGCTTTGTATATATTTGTTAATGTCATTAACTGTTTGCAGTTATGAAATATAGCAGCATGCAAAAAAGATAAACACATAATTTCTTAAGAATCAAACAGCATCAACCAAATGACTTCTTCCTCAGGCAACGCCATCTACCTCAAATTTCCATGGTTTTAATGTACATTATTAATAGTCATTTATGTGATTATTCCATGTATTTTGTCTGTCTGGAGAAAAAAAGGCAGAAGAGGTAGTGTGGGAGTAATTGCAAATAATGTCATAGTGAACAGGCATTGTTGTAAAAAAGCATAGAACAAGGTGTGAATTGAATATTTTTAAAAATCCATTTGTGGCTTTTGCTCAAAGACTCAGAGGATTTATAACAATGCATGTCTGCAACTTCTGTTTTTCACTTTCTTGTTATTTACTAGCTGTTAAATTAGAAGAAGAGTAAGTAAAGGAAACGATGATAGCATGGGTGAAAAATATTGGATATACCGTAGAATTAGATAAATGGTGGAAGCTAGGGGAAAGAAATTATAATTTAACAATATCAGCAGCATATAAAGAAAATTTGTGCAAGATGTTTCATAGATAGCACTTTGCACCAGCAAAACTGGCAAAGATGTTTAAAGACCAATCAGCCAAATGCTGGAAGTGCCATCAGACACCCAGAACATATTACCATATGTGGTAGACATGCGTAGAAGCTAAAAGATATTGGAAAAAAGTACACACATGGTTGGAAAAAATGATAAAGCAACATATAGATTTGAAACCTTGAAATATTTTTATTAGGGATGGTACCTGAATGTTATAGAAAAGAAGAAATATATTTAATTATTCATCTATTAACAGTAGCTAGGATTGTATTTGCTCAGAATTGGAAAAGCAATAAAATACCAGCAGAAGGAAAAGTGATTGAGAAAATATTTGAATGTGCAGAGATGGATAGATTAACATTGGCAATTAAAGAAAAAGAAGAAACTAAATATTAGATGGTATGGGATCTATTTTTGACCAATGGTTGGAAAATAAAACAAGTTAAAATTGAGTAGATGAACATATAGAGAAATAAGACTGTTATAAAGATAATAGATATGAGACAATGGCTATAAAGAAAATATGATCATTGTTATATTGGTAAGAAAAGTACTAATTATAATTGTTAGCACCAGACATATGTACCCAGTTGACATGCTGTTTACATGAAAGATGGATTTATTGTAAATATAAAATAAAAAACTTTACAAAAATCCCCCATTTTCATGTAACTTCCACAAGATCAGCCTAGACTACTTGGAGTCCAAAGATGGGGTGGAATTTGATCTGAGCAAGGTTATAGCAATCCTGGAATGTGAGGCCCCTCAGTCCAGGAGGCCTTTTGGGCTTTGCTAAATTTACTGGCAGTTCAGCCCCATGTTTGCCCAGATAGTCCTTGTGGCGTTCGCAATAGACTAAGCTGAAGTCTTCACTCCGGTCTGTGTTTCCAGCGGGAACACGGACCATTCCTATTGGCTGATGCCGTTTGACAGCCGGCTATAAAAGGGAGCTGTCAAACGGCATCAGCTGTTGTCCGCCAGCTGGCTGCCTTGTTAGGATGGCAGCCACGGCAACCCTTTATTGTTTCAATAAAGTAACAGCTGAAGTTTGCTCCGAGTTTGCCTCAGGTTTTTCTGCCGCTCTACAACAGTCCTGTCCATCACCAACTAGCTCAAGACATGAAAGGAGTAGAGCCCAAATTGAATCGATAACTAAATTGGTCCATCAAATGCCAAGTAGACTTCGAAAAGCTGAAGCAGCTCTTTGCTGCTGAGCCGATATGAACCAAGATTTGTGATCCAGGCAGATGCCAGTGATGTGGCAGTAGAGGCAGTTTTACTTCAGAGGAATGAAAAGGGAAAGTTGCAACCATGTGCCTACACATCTCGCAAGTTGTCTAATGCGGAGAAGGCAGTAGGCCATCTGGAAGAAGGAGACGTATGCGGTCCAATAGACTCTTCTGACCTGGAGGCAGTTCTTAACAGTAAGTTTCCAATTGAAATGTAGACAGACCACAAATCCTGGAGGCATTAAAGGCCCGGAGGAAACTATCCCCTAAGCAGGTTCGATGGGCTCAGTATTTTAATCACTTCAGTTTCACTCTTTGAAACTAGGGTGGGAAGAATTTCTTAGCCAATGTCCTCTCTCATATGCCCCAGTACAGAAGTACTGAGAGGGCATAGTTAACTCCATTTCCCCATCCAAGCAGCTCACAGTGCCCAGCATTCACGAGGCAACAGAGAACAGTCACCCTGCAGCTGGCTGGGATTCAGTGATGCAACCATTAACAGATGCATTGGGGACGGGTGAATGATTCCAGAGTCATAAAGATGATAAAGGAAGGCTTGGTGTGGAAGGGGACTAAAGTGTACGTCCTAGCCAGTCAGAGAACCTTCATCCTGCAGAGGAGCCATGATGCAAAATCCTTAGGGCATTTTGGGTTTGTGAAAATTCTTTACTTGGTGAAGAGACAGTTCTGGTGGCCAAAGATGAAAACGGACATAGAAGCCTATGTGGCCAATTGTCCTGTATGTTTCTCCATTAAATGGGAAGCCTCCCAGCTTCCTACAGCTGGTAGCCAACCCAACTAGTCCATGGGAGATAATATCGATGGACTTTATTGTGGACTTGCCTGAGAATGTTGGGAGCACAATAATTTGGACTGTCATTGACCTGTTCTCAAATCAAGCATGCTTTGTGATGTGTCCAAAGATTCCTTCTGCCTGGACTCTCTCCAAGAAATTTGTACAACGCATCCAAGGGTGGGATTCTACAGGTTCGTACCTATTCGCTAGAACCGGTTGTTAACATTCTAAGCAGTTCGGAGAACCGGTTGTTAGAAGAAATTACTGGCCTAATCCTGTAAGGAAGGCAGGAAGGAAACATTCTCATGTTGCTTACAGAAACTGCCCTTCCGTTGACCCTTATTACATTCTTGGCAGGACTAGACTTCCTGTCTCAGGAACGTCTCTGGAGTTTTTTCCCCACTCCTTTGCTGGTACTTTGCTTGTGTGAAGTGACCTTTCAAAGTTACAGCGGCACTGAAAAAAGTGACTTATGACTATTTTCACACTTACGATTGTTGCAGCATCCCCACAGTCATGAGAGGCCAGGCGAGGAGATGCATGCCTCGATGTGAGTGATTTTGAACACGCCCAGCCAGTCACATTACCACCAAGCCACGCTCACCAACTAAGCCATGCCCACAGAACCGGTTGTTAAAAAAATTGAATCCCACCCCTGAACACATCTACAGACTACATAGGGTCTAGAAGGCTTTCCTCTGTTGTTTGGATCTCTGTAGAGAGGAAGTGATCTATAACTTATATTGCAATTTCACCTCCTCTTTTATTAGCTTTGTTTCTTTTGAATAGTTTCTATCCTTCTATCAATACATTCCAGTCATGAATTTCATCCCACCAAGTTTCTGTAATGGCAACTATATCATACACACCTTTCAAGTTCACTCTATTTGTTCTCTAAATTTTGACCATTAGTGTATATGCATTTAAATTTTGTACAGTTGATTCTGGGTATGCTCCTATACGTCCTACTTTGAGTTTTTCTACTTTCTCATTTCTCCTTACCTCATTATTTGATTGGTTGTTCAGTGTTTTTTTTGCTTGGAATTAGATCTTAAAGTTTGTGACCCACTTCAAATTTATTTTATAGTCCTTCTAAGAAGATGAGACAGTTGTTTTCCAAATATATTCTTTCCAGTTCTTATGAGGTGCAGTCTATCCCTTGCCAGGTGTTCTTCATGTAGGTAATATAGATCTAGGAATGTAGCTCTAGGAAACCAATGTTCTCTTGATGACACAAATTTTTAAGTCAGTGGTTTGTTTCTAAAATCCTTTGCTCTCTCATTGGACATTGTCCTTTTGCTGTAAGTATAAATGAAAACACCACTTGTGCTCCTAATTCCTTAACTTTTTTCCCTAGCTGTTTCTAATCTCATGTTATGGTTTTCAGGTTCATTGTTGTGTCATTTGTCCCCATTTGTAGGAGAAGAAAGGGGTCTCCATGTGGTCGATTATTTTAGTAAGTTTCTCAGGTACATCGTTGACTTTTTTGCTCTAGGACAGCATACCTGCCTATAAAGATACCCTTTTCTTCTGCTACATGATTGAATGCCCTTTCTTCTCCTTGAAATGTCATTTCTTGTCCTATGCCAGTGAATGTCCAGACTGCAGGTTATAGTTTCTGATACCACAGTGTAAAGGCCCTTTGAAAAAAGAAGAAGCCAAGGATAATCTTTCAGAATGTCTTCTGTAGCTAATGCTTTTGCTATGCAATTTTTTGAACCTTGTCCTTTATTCCGCCCACTGAAAATGAGTATGTGATTGGATTAGTAATATTGCATCAACTGTTATCCATATTTGCTTAACCTTCAGTTATTTGATCTCTCATTTACTTAAAGCAGCTATTAATTGTAAATGGAGGTTAAATGTAAAAGGCAACATGTGGGAGGAAATTACAAAATAGGCAAGGATCACAGGAAGTGTGGGCATGTGTGCGCGCGCGCGCACACACACACGTATATATACACCGAGATACTAATGCATATTTCTATGCATTCAAGATAAGATATCTGTTTAAAACCCTCTGTAAGTCCCGCATGATTTTTATTTACAATATTTTGCTCAACATGAAAAACAACAAAAGAGATTTGGGCAAGATACATCCCAACCCCACCAAAATTGCCAGTTCAAGGCTACCCATAACTATTTCAGTGCAGAATTAAACTACTTGGCCCTTTAAACATTCCCAGCACATTCCAACAGCACCCCATACCAATGTTTCAAAGCTCTGTTTCTAAAGTACTGTTTTCAATTCTGAGCCACTGTAAGATTTTCTGAGCAGTTAGTTTACTGTAATAGCAGCCTATCAACTTTACCAACTCTCAGTACGTTCAATAGCTCCTGCTCCAGTAGCTGGTCACTGCCGTGTGGGGCCATTTCATGCTGAGCTGGTGGGTTGCTCTGCCCTCAGCTGGTCAGTTAGTTCCTGTTTTTTCCCTTCCAGCTGATATCCAGTTGTTGCCTCCTGACAACTTTGGTTTTCCCAGCATTTCTGCACAGTTCTACAGTTCATTACTTCTTCCCCATGGCTACACTTTCAGTTTCAGGTTCTCTCTCACTACCTACCCAATATATGAAAATGGTCCAACTCCTGCCACAAATTTGCAGCATAAGCATTTTAGAACAAAACCTCATCCTGAATGAATACCTCCCCCCTTTTTTTTTGCTTCAATAGAAAGTGAGAAACCAGTGCTTTCATTGCCAGAAAGGTTCCATGGACACAAAATGGGAAATTTTTTTTTACAAAATAACAGTTGGAAAGGACCTTGGAGGTCTTCTAGTCCAACCCTCTGCTCAAGCAATACACCCTAAACAATGTCAGACAAATGACCGTCTAATCTCTTCTTAAATATCTCCAGTGATGCAGCACCCACAACTTTTGGAGGCAACCCATTCCACTGACTAATTGTTCTCACTGTAAGTAAAAGGCCCCTTAGTTCTAGGTCGCTTCTCTCCTTGATTAATTTTTCACCCATTGTTTCTTGTCCAGCCTTCAGGTTCTTTAGAAAATCGACCTCTTCTCTTTGTGGAAGCCTCTTAAATATTGGCAGGCTGCGATGAAGTCACCCTTATTTCTTCTCTTCATTCGACTGGACATATTCAGTTCCTGGGACCATCCTTCATATATTTTTGCCTCCAGTTCCTTAATTATCTTTGTTGCTCTTCTCTGCACTTTTTATAGAGTCTCAACAGCTTTTTTATATTATGGGGATCAAAACTGCATGTAATATTTCAAGCATGGTCTTACAAAAGCATTATAAAGCAGTATTAACACTTATCTGACCTTGATTCTATCCCTCTGCTACTGCAGCCTAGGACGGCACTGGCTTTTTTTAGTGGCTGCAGCAGATTGTTGGCTCATATTTAAGAGGCTGTCAATTTAGCAAGGAACAACATGTTGTTTTGCTGTAATCAATGTAGCACTGAAGAAGTGATGATACAAGTTTGCGGGGAAGAAGGGGTCTGGGTTAGAATCAATGGATATAATGTGGGAAGGGGATGTGAACGTATTCGTAAGTGTAAACATCTGGGAGAACAAATAAAAAACAGGGATTAGTAAGGAGAAAACAATACTTAAAGGTGGGCACTGAGAGATTTACCCACAGAGGAGCCAGCCAGTTGGGTTTGTCTTATCTAAAATGTTCGGCAAGAACCAGAAGAACAATGAGGTTGTTGTAGCCATAGTCTGGATTGAGCACCAGCCTGGACCTTGCCAACCCACAGTAATCAAAATTTTAATTTACAAAGTTAACTTCAGAAGAAGCCAGCAGCTTCACAGAAGACAGGTAGCTTAGATCGGTGTCTAGAACTGCCACTGAATATGCAAATGATGAGATCAATAGCAGGCAGGTTGTATGAGTAATTGTTCTCTTCCCAGTTAATGACCCTTGTGAAATAATTAAAAGGGTAAAGAGAGAAAGTGCTATTAAAAACATGACGCCGAATACAAGACTTCACAGTATAAAGGTTTGCAATTTATATGGGAGTTTAGTTGGAAGCACTTGCGCTCATGGGTTAATTGCAGAAAGGCTTCCAATAATAAAACATGAGAGTTCAAGGTCATCACTGTAGGAAGTAAACAGCTAAAGAAAGGAAATCCATCTGCAACCGCTTTTCTTTGTGCTGAAACTGTGGGGATTGCACATACCCTGAGTCTTCATATCGTAGTAAATTTTTGGAAACATTTTAAAGCATAGTTGAACAGTCTGTGGCCCGTGGGATGCCTCTGGCTCTCAGTATAGCTGTGTGGACTTCGATTATCCTAAGGAAGGATTCAATCTCCACAAAACTCCAAAATTGCCCCCAAATTGAATTGCTGACATTCATCCGTTTTGCCAAATTTCATATTTCGGGTATTTGAAGAATTAGGAATGGTACAAAGGCAGTCTTCAAGAATCAGATGTGACTGAATGGAAGAAAAGATGGAAACAATGGCTTATTTGGGTCTCCTTTTCCTACTGTATAAACCTTGGAACAATCCACTTCCCAAGTGGGGCCAACAATTTGTAAGCTTGCTGTTCAAGTGATTTGCTATGTCATAAAAACATTGAAGGCCTTCTATTAGAAGAATAAGATGTAGTTCCCAGCAAACTCCATTTTGTTTCTCACTGTCATGTATCATTATTATTTTTAACGTCACAGTTGAATTTTCTGACTTCGTAAGTTCCATACAGTTTCAAGAATGACATTTATTGTATAGTTTTCTCTTGGATGACATTTTCTTTCCAAATAGCCTTGGGGGGTGGGGTGGGAGGTATATTTAATCCAGCTTGATTTCTTTCTGGGTCTGCCTGTGCCTAAGCAGGAATCACCTGGGAGACCTCTGATCACACCAGGCAAAGAAAAAAGAAAAAATTTGAAGTGCCCTCCTTATGCAATGTTTTCCAGCTAAAGGCGGCATTACAAAGTGGATATGGCCATATCAAAAAAAAAAGTGGTTTATTCATATATAAAGTGAAAAATAAATCACATCCAAAGTGGAATGCTTTTAAAGTGTTGAGGTTTAAAACAGGCAAAATCTGTTGCCTGTTGATGGCAACGACTGTACCAGATGCTAATAGAGAGTAGCTCATGTTGAATTTTCCTTACAAGCAGGAGGAGGTTTTAGGGGCCATGTTAAATCATTGGACTGATGCAAAGAGCTCGAGAAACATTGGCTGTCCATCCCAAGGTTGTTCCTTTCTTTTTGGCTAATGTGCTGAATAGTAGTGATGAGCTTCAGCTGGTCCCATGGTCCAATTTCAATTTCACTGGCAATATTCAGTTATACTGGCTTGCTGAAATCTGGGCCTTCACAACTGTGAGTCTAATATATTTTGGCTGAGGAATAGCTTCTCATCTCTAACATAAAGCCTGCATATTGCTATAAATGTGCTGGAGTGTAAATGCATCTGAGATACAGTAAAAAAAGGAAAGGGAAATACATCTTGATTTTCTGAAAATGATTGCTTCATTACTGAAGTGAATGTTATTTACACGCTGTTCAAACAAATCAGACAAAAAGTCTGACAAAAACAAGATTATTGATGATTACACATGCATTTTTATTTTTTAACAGAGTGACATCCTAAACATCTTAAAGGAAAGAGAGGGAAAAGAAACACTGTTTCGTGAGTAAAAGCCTAATTTGCTTCAGTTAGACAAAGTAATAATAATAATACTTTATTTGCGGTCACAGACCAAAACACAAGTACAACAAAAGAAGAACATGGGAAAATTAATCATGAACAATTATTGGTCACCAAAAACTCGATTAAGGGGAATTACAGCGTTCTCCTCTGATGGTTACAACTCTTAAAAAACATTTGGGAACCAAAGAAGTGCTATATGAGGAGCTATCCCCTAAATATAAGAACAAATTACTAACATTGCACCTAGAAGGGTCTGTTTCAAGGAGAGGCAGTAACTTAGATCTGCCTGCGTTAAACACTGGGCAATACAAAAGGACACGGTCCACAGTTTCAACCTCAGCTCTATCACCGGGGCATAGCCGCTCATTAATCGGGAGCCTCTTAAATGGCCCATCCAGTAGTGCTGAGGGCAAGACATTAAAGCGAGCCAGGGAGAAAGCTCTTCTATACTTGGGAATGGTTAGAGTGTAAAAATAGGAAGCCATCCTCAATTAGGCAAAGTATTGGATTCAGGATTTGCTGGAAAGGTCAGTTGCACCATTTATGTAAAATGTAAAAGTAAAAAAACTTCAACCAAACTAAAGCAAAGAACTTGCTGTTTCTATTGGTTTAGCAGGAAGGTGGTTTCCTTTCCTACCCCTTTTACTTAATGATCAAATCAGGTGATCAGAAATTTGGGTTTACTTTAGTTTTCATTCAGTTAGAATTTGTCAATGCCAGAGACTTACCCCTACGGTGAACAGAGGTATCCCCAAACTGGGGGAAGGTTTACCTTTTCCATTTATAACCAGTGCCCTTAACAGGGATGTGAACTTAAATTTATTTTATTTCCCTGTAATCTAAGATTTACTTTATGGCTCACAAGCAAAAGTTTAAAAGGCACTGCTTCTCGTATGTGATGGCCTAAATAACAAAGGAAGAGAAAAGCCAAATCCTTTCTTGGCAGCATTTGCTCAAAGAAGAGCTAGGCACGTTATGATAATTCTTTGTGGAATCTCCATCAGCCCTAATCAGACAGTCCTTGTTTAGCAACAGTCTTGTTTAGTATCCTTGCACAACTATCATGGTGGTGAAAAAGTAACTTTGCAAAAACAGTCATATTTATCATCTTCACGGGTAAAGCAAAGCAAAGCAAAGCTGAAATGATATCACAAGCACTTTTGCAATTTTACTTAGTAACAGCTTTGCTTAATGATTGAGTTGCCTGCTAAATGAAGACTACCTGTACTCATTTATACTGAAGGATTGCTGTGGGAGCAGTAGGGAAAAAGTTAAGTTCTGTCTTATTTCGTAGTTTTCTATTGAGAATAAGCTGTCAGGTTGCTCTAACCCAGGGCTGTGGCCCGGGGCCCTGGCCTTGATACATCATGTGAGCTGCCATGACCCTACAGGTTTGACACCCCTGTTCTAACTTATTGTGGAGGAAAAACAACGTCACTTCTTTTGAACGATAGTGAAATTAGCTAGAGAAAGTAATCTTTAAGAGTTGAAAATGCAGGGAGAGAAAGAGTTAAAAAGCTCATCACATTTTTCTGAAATTTTCCACAAATAATAAGAGATCTATAGTAAATATACAAATTGGCTCTGAAGAGGCTGTCAATTGTCTTTCCCTAATCTGGTTCTTTCCAACTGTCCTAGAACAGCAGTCTACAGAAATTTCCATTATTATCAGTGAAAAATAAAATATTATGGCAAAATTGCAACTTTATTTTTTAGATAAGGGTCATATTTGAGTGATGCCAAGGACCAGATTACAGCTTACAACAACAAAAACCCTCAAAAATTTTATGGACATTTGTGTGCAATTGAAAATAACATGATTTCAGTAATATCGATTAATATAATTCTACTTTTTTTCTGTCACATTAAACATTTCAAGCCCATTGCAACTCTGTCCAAAATTCCTTTGGGGAACATACCCTCTGCTCACTGCACTATGGTAATGCTTGCTTCACTAGTCAGTTTATTCATTTCATCTTATCTCATGTTTAGTTTCAATATTTGCATGGTAGTGAGTGGATTTTTTTTTGAGGCAAAGTCCCCTGCCATTCAAGCGATCAGCAAAACCTTCAACAACTTTCCATAGAAAGATTTTCTGTTTTCTGTGCATTCTATTCTGCCATCAGTCTGAAAATGATTTTGAGTAACTGAGTCAATGAGATCTTTCCCTAGTTGCTGAAAATGATGATGGTATATAAGAATGACAAAGAAATTCCCTGTAACAAATAGGAGCCAGCTTGACTACCAACCCTAGCAATATTTTTCTGTTGCTGTCTGATTTATGGTGTTCTATCTTTTTTAAAAATTCTGTTTCTTTTCAACCACAGAACTCCTGTTAAAACAGGAATAAAGCACCATTGTAATTTGGAAAGGTCATTAATCAATTGGTCATAACTCGAGGACCACCTGTATATCTCCCAATTGCAGAAAAATGGATTTTATTTACACAATATCTGAATTTTTCACTTAGCATCATTACTTGTATTTCTTTGTATTCTGCAGCTCTCTGTTTTAAATGCATTTTTTTTTCTATAAAGTTGCAGTGAAGTTTAAAAAATTAGATTCATACAGAGACAATGTGGGAAGAGATGCATGGCTGCTACTTTATCTGTACAATGACTGATAATGTTCCATATGATGCTTATATCTTGGTATGTTAGAAAAGAAGTAATGTTTGTGCTATACTCATGTAATGTTATGTCAAATTTATAACAAATACTTTATTGTACCAGAGGGGTAATTTCTCATGTGCCGGCTCAGACTGCAGCTGCTCATTCTTTTTAAAATTTCTTGAAACAGAATTATTCACTTGGAAAAGTGGAACCAATACTTAACACTGTATGCCCATATAGCTAAGAATATTGCATTTTAGGATCAATGGGATGACTGACTTTTTTGGTCAGTTCTTTTCTCTAGATATGACGCACCAAATATTTAGTGAAATTGAAATCCAGTAAGAGGACATGATGTATCACTTCAGCAAATGCTCTGTTAATGATTAGATGAAACTGAGTAACAATGTGCAATAAGTACAACTAGGATTTGGAAAACTAGTGAAGAATTCAAAATCTCTTGAAGAAGAATATTGGGACATTTTTCACTCAGAAAGAATTAACAAATGTTCAGAATGTTTTATTAAATTTGGAAGTTAGATTGCTTGAAAACATTCTGTTTTCAGAGCTGTCTATATTTATGTTTTGAACCTAGGATTTATAAACAATTCATAAATTATAAATTAAAATATATAAATTATACATTCTTTATACCACTTATATATTATTTCCCTAAGTTCTGCAGATATGTGAAGATGAAAAAATTGCAATAACTGAAGACTTTGAAATACCATTAAGAGTGCTCCTGTTACCTGTTAGGCTTGTGCGTTTTTTTTTGTTTTGTTTTGCCATTTGTGTTTGGGTTGAATGAAGGAATTGTTCAGATAACAAAACAAATATTTCACCAAGTTAATTTCTACATATCCGCTGAATCTGAATGGTAGCAAGGATGGGCATTTCAAGAAGGGGGCTGGACCTGAATTGTTGATCAGATTACATAAAAGAATGCACTAGGAAATGCACTTTATTTTATCTCAGGATATTGGAACAGGCAATATTTGATACTGGAGCCATGACTGGATGTCCGTTTTGGAAGAACAAATACCAGTAAGTGCATTTCTCTTTTTTGTGAATAAGGTATATTTGGATAAACAAAAACAAATGAAATAGATATACGTAAATATAATAATAATTTTTAAAAAGCAGCTGTTTTTTTGGAAGCCTGTTTTTATTTCCTATTTTGCAGTACATTTAATTGACAGAAACAGAATCAGTCTTGTCTTGTTACAAATTCAAATAACCAGCATAGTGATATGGTCCGTTATAACGTTCTCTTCTGTTGGCAGTCCTTAGCTCGGTTATCATTTGTTTATTCATAGATTTAATTTTACTAAACTGGCTTTGGGAGATGGAGCAGATGACAAATCGCAGGAAGGATTAAACAAGGCTAGCAAAGGTGGTCTTATCTATGGCGAATATCTACATGTAAGTATGAGATAGTGGTACCGTTTAAAAAAAAATGACTAATTTGCAACTGAATATTTCGGCACTTTCTGTAGCTCTTTAAGTATGTTTTATGATTGTGAAACTCTTGATGATTGTAATGAATCTTCAAAAGACTCATATTTTAGATACGGATCCTTAAACGGTCTCAGTAACCCCAATAGGCAAATAACCATTTGTACCCCCACTTCTCCCCACCCCAAAGTGGGTGGTTAGGAGTCCTACTTTATGAGGGGCAGTTTTCCATTTGAAGACTTGCTTCAAATTCTATTGTTCACAACATTTTAAAAAGTCACGAATAATCCATCTTTGTAACCTGGCTGCCTCTGTAAAAGGAATTTTTTCAGGCAATGTTATCTTTGTCCACAGGACACCTGAATGTCTGTAGGCAATTGGGGGAAGCTCCTTTCTTGTCCCTATGCAGTTTATTCGCTCATGGAAATTGAGCCACCAACCTCAGTGGTGCACAGGACCAGTGTCTTACCACATGAGCCACCACGGCCCCCCTCCAGCAGAGTTTCCCTGCCAGACAAAAATCAATAGTAAAACAATTATTGACAAAGCTCTACCAGTAGAAATGCAGCTTGAACCAACATGTTCTTATCCAGATCCATAATCCCTTATCTGACTTTTAGGCTGAGAGTCATTTTTATTGGCTGTTGGGTTCCCCACTCCCCCATGAAATTATTCTTGTCCTGTTGCTGCTGCAGCAGCTGTAGTTTTCATCAGAAAATCAGGTTTGTTTGATGTCTAATTACATTAACACGGGGATGGGGCGGCTGCAATAATTTTGCCAAGTTAAACATTAGGGCCAACTCAAAAATCTATGGTACCCCTAGGCCACATGGACTATGGCACCATCTCTTTCCAATGTGAACATTTTGCATTTTAAAAATGATTCAGAGAAAGGAAAGCATTGGTGGTTCCCAAACTTTGGTGTCCTACTCATCCTTACTTTAATTTAAGAACAGCCCTATTAGATAATATCTTTAAAGACATGGTATGTATGGGCACGACTTTAAAGCTATTGTTTTCAAAATATAAAAGACTAAAGATTGAAGTGTGAATTTTTAATGAAGATATATTCATTATGTAATACAGAATTAAATGACATTATCTGCAGAATTATTGAACGAGCAATCTTCTTTCTTTTAAGCTGGATAAAATATTGAATGCACAGGAACTTCAGAGTGAAAATAAGGGAAACAAAATTCATGATGAACATCTGTTTATTGTGACCCATCAAGGTAAATCCTGAATAATCCAGTTCATCTTATTATCTGGTGATTACAAGTACAGGCTTACTTTTTAATAAAATGATTTTGCTCTATATATTATTTTAGTACCCTATAAGTAAACGCAGTAAAACAGTAAGTAAAACAACTAACAGAACTCCTAGCTGAAAAGGCTGATTGAATTGTTTGAAGTGTCTTCAAATTTGGAACTATCCCTAGATTTCTTTTCTTTTTTAAAAAAAAAATACAACACTTTATTAATTAAATTATTAAAAACATTGGATGTGGTTTAATTGTCCCCACAATCCTGGTTGTCACACATATTATGGCATAAGATACACACTTAAATACATTATACAGCTGTACAATTCTATGGTATTTCCCAGTTTTAGTCATTCATGTTGCCATCCCTATTCTTTTTTGATGTTAGATCCTTCCTTTTTTCCCCACCATTGATAAAATTTATCCCATATTTTATAGTATTCTATCTCGTCCTTATCTTTCATTTCCCAAATTAATGTGTCTATCCCAGCACATGGCCATTTCTTAGCCCCTAGATTTCTTAAAACCCCAAAAGCTAAGATGTGTATTGGCAATCTTTCTAACTAATGCCAAAACTGCTAACTTTGCAGAATGTAGAACATCTATGCAATACATAAGAAAAACGCAAATAAACTGAAGTTCATTAATTAATTACTATGATTAATTCAGTTATAATTCAGGTATTTATTGTGCTTATTATACTACTTTGTGATTTTAAAGCATGTACATAGACACAAATTGTGTTGTATTTATGTTCTATACATGCTTTCGGGTTTCGTTTAGTTTCATCCATCAATTTCCCTGGGTAGGTTTACACTCGAACATAGTTTTGTTTTGCTAACTTTTTAAAAGTGATGGTATTTTTAATGTAGCAAAACCCACTATACAGTTGTGCTCATAAGTTTACATATCTTGGCTGAATTTTTGATTTCTTGGCCATTTTTAAGAGAATATGAATGATAACACAATGATGACTTTTCTTTCACTGATGCTTAGTGGTTGGCTGAAGCCATTTATTATCAATCAACTGTGTTTACTCTTTTTAAATCATAATGACAACAGAAACTACCCAAATGACCCTGATCAAAAGTTTATATACCCTGGTGATTTTGGCCTGATAACATGCACCCACGTTGGCACAAAGGGGTTTGAATGGCGATTAAAGGTAACCATCCTCACCTGTGATCTGTTTGCTTGTAATTAGTGTGTGTGTATAAAAGGTCAATGAGATCCTGGACTCCTGACAGATCCTTGCATCTTTCATCCAGTGCTGCACTGACGTTTCCGGCTTCTGAGTCATGGGGAAAGCAAAAGAATTGTCAAAGGATCTGTGGGAAAAGGTAGTTGATTTGTATAAAACAGGAAAGGGATATAAAAAAGATATTGAAGGAATTGAGAATGCCAGGCAGCCGTGGTTCAAACGCTAATCAAGAAGTGGAAAATGAGGGACTCTGTTGAAACCAAACCACGGTCAGGTAGACCAACTAAAATTTCAGCCACAGCTGCCAGGAAAATTGTGCGGGATGCAAAGAAAAGCCCACAATAACTTACAGGACTCTTTGAAAACATGTGATGTGGCTGTTTCAAGATGCACAATAAGAAGGCACTCGAAGAAAGAGGGCCTGCATGGTCGAGTCGCCAGAAGAAAGCCATTACTACGCAAATGCCACAAAGCATCCCGCTTATAATACGCCAAACAGCACAGAGACAAGCCTCAAACCTTCTGCCACAAAGTCATTTGGAGTGATGAGACCAAAATGGAGCTTTTTGGCCACAACCATAAACGCTGCATTTGGAGAGGAGTCAACAAGGCCTATGATGAAAAGTACACCATTCCTACTATGAAACACGGAGGTGGATCGCTGATGTTTGGGAATGCAGGAAATTTGGTCAGAATTGATGGCAAGATGAATGCAGCATGCTATCAAAAAATACTGGAGGAAAATTTCCAATCATCAGCCCAGAAGCTGCACATGGAACGTACTTGGACATTCCAATATGACCATGATCCTAAACACAAAGCCAAACTGACCTGTCATTGGGTACAACAGAATAAAGGGAAGGTTCTGGAGTGGCCA
The DNA here is from genome assembly GCF_049901715.1 of Pseudonaja textilis. Taxonomy (NCBI): domain Eukaryota; kingdom Metazoa; phylum Chordata; class Lepidosauria; order Squamata; family Elapidae; genus Pseudonaja; species Pseudonaja textilis. Next base: position 61,356,757 of record NC_141995.1, on the reverse strand, counting down.
TCTCAGTCTCCTGACCTCAATATCGTTGAGCCACCCTGGGGAGATCTCAAATGTGCAGTTCATGCAAGACAGCCCAAGAATTTACAGGAACTGGAGGATTTTTGACAGGAAGAATGTGGCAGCTATACCATCTGAGAAGATAAAGAGCCTCATCCACACATACCACAAAAGACTTCAAGCTGTCATTGATGTTAAAGGGGGCAATAGACCATATTAAACTTTTGATCAGGGTCATTTGGGTAGTTCCTGTTGTCATTATGATTTAAAAAGAATAAACACAGTTGATCGACAATAAATGGCTTCAGCCAGCCACTAACCATGAACGAAAGAAAAGTTTTTGTGTTATCATTCATATTTTCTGAAAAACAGCCAATAAATCATAAATTCTGCCAGGGTATGTAAACTTATGACCACAACTGTATGTATTTTGCATTAAGGTATCATGTTGCAAAGTCTGTCCTTTTTACATTTGTGTTGTGATGTCACCTACACATACAATTTTCATTGTGAATCACAAGAGATACTGCAAATTTTTGATGAAAACATTGGTGCTGATGATCCTGCCTTAAAATTATCAATGTTGTTCGGAATAGAAATGTTACTTGCAGAATCTGTAAACTCTAAAAGAAAACCACGGGGAATTTCTTTTACAATTGCAAGAGTCAAACGTTGTACTGGAAAGCCTAGGATTCAAATTGTTAGTCACCTACAAAACCATCAGAATAATCTTTGGCCCAATCCTATCTCTTCAATTAATCTATTTCACTGAGCCATTGAAGAGTAAAAGAAGGGTAAGGGGAAACACTGTCCTCACTGATTTGGCAGAATAGTGATGTAAAGGTAACTATTGATCCATTTGCTATTAATGTTTATTATTAATAAAGAATATCTGTGAGACCACCCTAGACATTAAATTGTCTCCAGATTTTGGAGACTGAAGAAGCATCTGGCCAAAATTATACAGTCATAAAATGCATCATTTGACTAGTAACAGCAATCATACAAATCAGTTATTTATATACAAAGTGGAAGCATTTTGAATTATCCGTCTGTTCTCAGCCTTCTTGTTCTAAAATATTTTTTTAATAAGGGCACTGGAAACTTTCACAAACTTTGAATGATAGGTACGTTATATAACTAGGGGCAAATGTCTGAGCTATATGCTTCTCGTAGAGACAAACTTTTCATAATTTACCTAAATAGAAATATTATCTATATAGGGGTTTGCAATTCAAATTATGGATGGTGATTGCAGAAAGCAAATCTGCTGGAGAGCTGATAATTGCAAGTTTATGTACTGTTTAAATATTCAGGTTTGATCATTATGTTGTTTTCTCTGAACCAAATCATGCTGTGCTTGGTCTGCTCTTTATCATTATTGCAAACGTACCAGAATCTGGGACTATTTTCTGCACTGTGAGATTACAACTAGCAATTTCTATTGATTTGACATTGTAGATTCTACATCTAAATGCCACTTCAGGGACAAATGGGATTGCGTTTCTTTATAACATACTACTTTACTATCAAGTTTTTGCACACATACACTTTTGAATCTCTATTCATTCACTTTTATTTATTGCTTGACAACTGAACTAAAGTTCCTTTCAACTTTAGCTTATGAATTATGGTTCAAGCAGATCCTGTGGGAATTGGATTCTGTTCGCGTGATATTTCAGAATGGCCATGTAAGTAGAATAGAACTGTTTTATTTCAACTTCTCTTTGGGTTATAAAATACAATTTGAAATTCAGCTTATGAAATGTTGATATTCTGAACATCTACAACAGTGTCAAAGTTGATTTCATTGAGGGCCAGATCGGCACTGTGATTGTCCGTTGTGGGCCAGAGGGTAGGAGGGCCATGACCGGAGTGGTAATGGCTGACCACCCCAGTTGCAGCATCCGGGGATTTACTTTGATGGTGGCGGGGCTTAGCGGATGGTCAATCTCTGTTTGTGGCATAGTGGAGAAGATGGAAGGCCATCCCCTCACCAGACCAGACCAGCCTGGTGGCAAAACGGGGATTGACCGGTCCCCAAACCCCGCCATTGTCAAAGTAAATCCCAGGCCCTGTGTTGCAATGTACAGATGAAAAACACAGATCTGGGAGAGAGAGAGAGGGAGAGATGCAGAGTGAGAGAAAGGGAGAGAGAGAGAGAGAGAGAGAGAGTGGGGGAGAGATATCCAATCCAAAGTGTGTGTGTGTGAGAGAGAAAGAGAGACAAGGACAGATCCATCCAATTCAATCTTGGAGATTTATATACCAGGCCTGGCGGCTGTGTGCGCTCTCTCCCTTCCTCCCTCTCCCTCTCTCTCTCACACACATACACACAGGTTTGATCAGATTGTTCTCTCATTCTCTCACCCTACTCCATGGTGGCCAGCACTGCTTCACCCTCCAGCCCCTCCTCCCACTTTGTCTTCATTCTTCATCACATCTTCTCCTTGCTCACCGCTGTAACAGAGCAGGAGGGTGAGCGGTGCAGAAGTGCAGCAGCTACAAAGTGAGGCGGGGGGAGTGGATGAAGGGGGGGGGGAGATGAAATGAGGCAGTGGGGGAGGTGGAAGACAAAGTGAGGTGGTGGTGGGGTGGAAGATGAAGCAAGGCAAACAGTTCAGACCTTCCCACTTTTCATGAAAAAAAAGATCTTGCAAAGTTGGAAGGTCTGGACTATTTTTTTTTACCGTAGTCGCAGACTACTTTTGTTGCCCTGCTCACGGTAGTGGCGAGCTGGGCCTGTCACACATGCACCCACCCCGTCCTGTCCCCACCCACACAAGCCCATCAGAATGGCCAAAGTGATGTGGGCTGGCCCCTTACAGTTTCCGGTATGGCCACGCCGGCCGGATCTGACTTCATCGTGGGCCAGATCCAGCCACGGGCCTCGAGTTTTACACCCCTGATCTACAATAATCACCATTTTTGGGATGCCAGTTAAGACAAAATCCGTAAAACGTATGACTGAAGAGTACAATTAAAATTCTTCAGGCTGCAATCCTATACACTGCTACCTGAAAGAAAATTTTATTGTTTGGAGGGAAATCCAATATATTCTGGCAGAGAAAGAAGGACATCACCTCATCAAGCAACAGGAGATGAAAATATGGAAATATCAAAATTGTGGCTGTGAGGGACCAATAGATAGTGGATGAGGCAAAACAAGCCTAGATTAAACCCTGGTTAAGATGGGCAATTTGTAAATGTTATCAAATAACTGTTATAATTAGAGCAGTCTATTATGGGTTATGATTTTATTGTTATTGTTGTGCTTTATTAGCCAAATCATAATATTTTTATATATACATTCAAACTTAAGGTGCGAGACGAAAGGAACATGCTGAAGGTGGTTACTCGAATGCAGAGAATTGCAATAATCCTTAAATTGCTTGTGGAACAATTTTCCGTCCTAGAAACAATGACAGCTCTGGACTTCTTCGATTTTAGGTACGAACATTTCAGGTCTTTGATTCATTGATATGTGCAATTGCCAAGGTCTTAAAATGAATTTATAGGAAAATAAAATACTGATAAAAGAAAAAATATTTGTAGCTCGGGATAAAAATGAGGAGTTGCTGGTGCTCTCTGAACCTGGTTGTTTTTTTTTGCAGACATTTCATTATCCAAATGAGGTAACATCAGCAATACTATAAGAGTAGAGTTTGCTCTCTATTTATATTATAGTGACTTATCCTGTTAGTATTGGTGGGAGTGGTCTTGGAGGTTATTTGTTTGGACTGTCTACTGTTAGCTTATTTGGCAGTTCCTTGATTAGGGTATTGAATACTTCTTGATTGTTAATCTTGGAGTTTATCTCTACTCATCTGGATGTTGATTAGCAATTAACTTGACAGGGCAGGATAAGGAATTGCAGGCTTGAGAGGTCAACAAAACACACACAGTTGGGAAGACGCCAGGAACCCAGATAAGCCTCGACAATAACAGATAACTCACGATTTGTTTTCAAAAACTTTGCTGTGCATAGCTTCCCTTTTTTAAACACTGGGTTCCCAGCTGCAGTTAATGAAGGGAATCAGGCAGGGGTGGGATTCAAATTTTTTAACAACCGGTTCTGTGGACCCAGCTTAGTTGGTGGGCGTGGCTTAGGTGATCATGTTATTGGTTGGGCATGGCCAACTCAATATCACTCACATCGAGCCACGCATCTCCTCCCCTGGCCTCTCATGATTGTGGGGATGCTGCGACAATCATAAGTGTGAAAAATGGTCATAAGTCACTTTTTTCAGTGCCATTGTAACTTTGAGTGGTCACTCCACACAAGCAAAGTACCAGCAAAGGAGGGGGAAAAAAAACTCCAAAGAAGTTCCAGAGACAGGAAGTCTCGTCCTGCCAAGAATGTAATAAGGGTTAATGGAGAGGCAGTTTCTGTAAGCAACCCCAGAATGTTTCCTTCCTGCCTTCCTTAAAGGATTAGACCAGTAATTTCTTCTAACAACCGGTTCTCCGAACTGCTTAGGGGCATGACACCCACCAACCTTAACAGGGCAACCAGTAGCATATTAAAATGAGAACAAACTCTACTCCCTGCTAGAACTGATGATGTTCCCTAGTTTGGGTAATGAATCATCTGCAAGGAAACAACCAAGCTCAGAGACCACCAAGGACCCCCTCACAAAATACTCTATCAGGATTTGTAGTGATGATAACGGTAATGTATGAGCATTTCACAGAATTGAGGAATAGAAGTTTTTATCCTGATAGGATTAGAAATCTAGAAATACGAAAAAGGAACAATTACAAAGGAGAGAACAATGACCACAGGGGAAACCAGTAAAGAAGAAGGCAGGCAAGTTCAAGCCACATATAGTTAGGCTTAACTGCAGGTTTAACAGGCAAGTCTGTGGTGAACAAATAGAGGCAACATTAATGGGTAGCATCTAAGGTACACATTACCATATTTTTAAATTAGCCAAATTTTACAAGATCACCCATTCACATGAGATTTTAATTGAAATTTCACCAATCTACTAACCTAAGGTTTTAGAAATTTTTAAAAAATGGTAGGGTTGGGGGTTTTTTTGGGACAAGGACATCTTTTCTATTGTACAGTATTGTTCAAAACCTTTTGAAGACAAGTCGTTCCACTGGTTAATTGTTCTTACTGTTAGGAAATTTCTGTTTTGATTCTAGGTTGCTTCCCTCATTAATTAGTTCATGTTTATGTCTGTGTGGTCTCCCTGAACTGGTCAACCTGAAGTGATCAACCTAGTCTAAAGTACATCCTGCTACTTAAGAATTAGGGTAGAAACTTCACGTGAGATGTGAATGACTTTTTAAAAGCCCTTTAGGAGAAATATAAATGCAGTGTTTCTGTCCTGATTCAGATGTTTTGGATGGCATTCTGGATGAATTAAAACAAAAATTAAGTAGTGAGTTTCAACTTAATTCCAGTTTGTATAAACACATACTGTAACTGGGCATATATATTTAGACCTAAGCCTTACAATGTTTGAGTCACTTTTGATTAAACATATAAAGTGTCAAGGGACTGGGAGGAAGGCACCGACACTGACCTGATTAAAATCAACGAGACAAGTTATCCAGGATTAACATAAATCTAATTTATTTCCAAGGATATGGTTCTATGCCTAAAATTGAGATTCTGTCCAGAGTGATTGCTTGAGCAAAGATTGATGATTCAATAACTTCACAATTGCTTGATGTAATAGAATAACACCACAAAATCAAATGTGCTTTTTTTATGCAGAATAATAAATCACAGCTCTTTCTCCTATTTTTAAAGAGATTATCTAAGTCCAGCTTCAGGATTCCAGAGTTTACAGTTTCGATTATTGGAAAATAAGATTGGCGTCCCTCAAAATCTGAGAGTTCCATATAACAGAAGGCACTACCGGGATAACTTCAAGGGAAAGGAATCTGAATTATTGCTTAAATCGGAACAAGAGCCAACACTACTGCAGCTAGTCAAAGTATGATTTTTCTCATTTACTATTTAACTGGTCACACAGAGTTGTGATCATCAAAAGGGCTCATCCAGTCTTGGGCTTTGAGGTGATTACAGCTTTTTCTTTTAAAAAATCAGCTCAGTTGAATTAAAATATAAGGAATTAAAAACTGGGTGGGTGTTCTGGTGGGATAAGGGAAAGAAGGATGCTACTCCTATTATTCTCTTGTCTGTTGATGCTTTGCTATGGCTAGTCACTAAGCACCAGCTTGCTAATTCACACATTGCAACTGGTGCAATCAATTGATATTTATTTTCTTGTGTTTTATAAGGCATGGCTAGAAAGAACACCAGGACTTGAACCAGAAGGATTTAATTTCTGGGGGAAATTTGAAGCAAATGTACTTAATGGATTAGAACAAGAATACGCAATAGTACAGGTACATATTCCAATTAATCATGTTGTCCTTAGATAAATAAAGTAGCTTTCATTTGTAGCAAAATCTCCTGGTTGTAGTTCTAATAAGAGAGCATATACGTATGAATTGTACCTCCATACATCTGTGAATTTTCATATGGATTGGTTTAAGCTTTCTGTTGCATTTATTTATGCCTGCACATACATGGGCTGTGATTGCTTTTGCTGAAATAATGAAAGCAGAATTGCAGTGAAGCTTTGGCCTTTTGGATATGCATGCAATGTTGCAATAAGTACACTGCTCAAAAAAAATAAAGGGAACACAAAAATAAGACATCCTAGATCTGAATGAATGAAATAATCTCATTAAATACTTTGTTCATTACATAGTTGAATGTGCTGACAACAAAATCACACAAAAAGTATAAATGGCAATCAAATTTAACAACCCATGGAGGTCTGGATTTGGCGTTACACTCAAAATTAAAGTGGAAAAAACCACTACAGGCTGATCCAACTTTGATGTAATGTCCTTAAAACAAGTCAAAATGAGGCTCAGTAGTGTGTGTGGCCTCCACGTGCCTGTATGACCTCTCTACAACGCCTGGGCATGGTCCTGATGAGGTGGCAGATGGTCTCCTGAGGGATCTCCTCCCACATCTGGACTAAAGCATCCCCCAACTCCTGGACAGTCTGTGGTGCAACGTGGCGTTGGTGGATGGAGCGAGACATGATGTCCCAGATGTGCTCAATTGGATTCAGGTCTGGGGAACAGGTGGGCCATCAATGCCTTCGTCTTGCAGGAACTGCTGACACACTCCAGCCACATGAGGTCTAGCATTGTCTTGCATTAGGAGGAACCCAGGGCCAGCCGCACCAGCATATGGTCTCACAAGGGGTCTGAGGATCTCATCTCAGGACCTAATGGCAGTCAGGCTACCTCTGGCACATGGAGGGCTGTGTGGCCCCCTAAAGAAATGCCACTCCACACCATTACTGACCCACTCCCAAACCGGTCATGCTGGAGGATGTTGCAGGCAGCAGAACATTCTCCATGGCGTCTCCAGACCCTGTCATGTCTGTCACATGTGCTCAGTGTGACACTGCTTTCATCTGTGAAGAGCACAGGGCGCCAATGGTGAATTTGCCAATCTTGGTGTTCTCTGGCAAATGCCAAACGTCCTGCATGGTGTTGGGCTGGAAGCACAACTCCCACCTGTGGACGTCAGGCCTCATACCACCCTCATGGAGTCTGTTTCTGACCGTTTGAGCAGCCACATGCACATTTGCGGCCCACTGGAGGTCATTTTGCAGGGCTCTGGCAGTGCTCCTCCTGTCCCTCCTTGCACAAAGGCAGAGGTCCTGATGCTGGGTTGTTGCCCTCCTATGGACTCCTCCACGTCTCCTGATGTACTGCCCTGTCCCCTGGTAGCACCTCCATGCTCTGGACACTACGCTGACAGACACAGCAAACCTTCTTGCCACAGCTCGCATTGATGTGCCATCTTGGATGAGCTGCACTACCCGAGCCACTTGTGTGGGTTGTAGACTCCGTCCCATGCTACCACTAGAGTGAAAGCACCACCAGCATTCAAAAGTGACCAACCATCAGCCAGAAAGCATAAGAACTGAGAAGTGGTCTGTGGTCACCACCTGCAGAACCACTCCTTTATTGGGGATGTCTTGCTAACTGCCTCTGCTTTCCACCTGTTGTCTATTCCATTTGCACAGCAGCATGTGAAATAGATTGTCAATCAGTGTTACTACCTAAGTGGACAGCTTGATTTCACAGAAGTGTGATTGACTTGGAGTTACATTGTGTTGTTTAAGTGTTCCCTTTATTTTTTTTGAGCAGTGTATATAAGAGGCATAAGTCTTGCATCATGATTGCACAATCCTGGCACCACTGTTATCATTTTGCTTTCCTTAACCATCCTGCAGATGCTACTGGTAGGGGAGAACCTTTAACTCATAGCAACACTGCATGAATGTCTTCCCAAACAGTTCAGTTCTCAAATGTTGGTGTGCTGAGGATGACTTATTTTAACAAGTTCAGATACTGAACCAGATAATCTGACAAAATTTAAAGTTCTTATTTGGACATTTAAACAGATAAAATATTCAAAATAAATTAATTCAAGAATGATTATATAGTTACAAGCAAACAGTTTTTAAGGGTATATAAGAGAATGTGTTATTAATAAATGTGATTATCTTCATGTTATAATATAAACTGGTTGTTCATTTCTGTGACCAAGTTTGCTTTAGGATGACAGATGTGTATAGTAGTCAATAACTTCCATCCATATCTAGGATATTCCATGCTTTTCCTAGCTGGTCCCTTCTAGATATGTTGAAAGCTACAGTCTTGGCAAAAGGTCCATGTTAGAGAAAGTTCATGATCTATCAGTTGATCTATAAGCAGAGGCATCCAAGTCTGCAATAGTTTCCTTCTAGTGCTGACATTTTTGTGTTTTATTTTAATCACACATGTACACAAGAGGAACTGTGATTGTCAAGCGTTAAACAGAAGACTTGTGGAAAAAAGCTCTGGGTATATGAAATGCAAAGGAAAAATATTCCCCATAAATGCAAGCATGGCTAAGTAAAATGTTTTTCTTTAAAAAAAGAATAATTGTCTTTGAAAGGCTAAAGAAGACTCTGAGGAAAAAGAAGATCAAATGGCAGAACTTCAGAAGCAAAAAGAAGTACTTATGTCATTATTTGATGAAAAACTCCACGAACATCTTTTTAGTAAAGGTAAGCACAGTAAAAGTAAACACACAGGTAGTCCTCAACTTACAACAATACATTTAGTGACCATTCAAAGGCACTGAATAAAGACTCATACTTTCGGCAGTTGCAGTGTCCTGGGGTCACATGATCCCCTTTTGTGATCTTCTGACAAGTCAACGGGGAAATTGGATTCACTTCTCCGTATTATTATAACAACTGCAGCAATTCGTGCAACAACTGTGGCCATGAACAGTGGTAAAATGGGGCAAAACTCACTTTACAGCTGTTTTGTTTAGCAAGAGAAATTTGGGGGTTCAGTTGGGATTGCAAGTTGAATTGGATTTTCAGTTCTTGATAGACAACACAAAGCCACCTGCATGAGAATTTCCGTATTATTTTCCACGTTTTAATTTTTTGCAGGTGACAGAAGATTGTCCTATAAAGCAATGAAAGGGGCGTTAATGATATACTTCTACAGGTACGCAAAAGGTGTGGTTGCCTCTGTAAATGGCTTTCCTAGCGTTATTTCTTTACTGAAACATTTCGTTTTTTGTTTTAACATCCTTCACAAGCAGGATTAGGATTATGGAGAATAAGAACATGAGTTCTTGCATACCAACCATTTGTTTAACAACCATTTGAAGTTACAACATTGGGAAAAAAAATAACTGTATGGTTCATTTACGACTATTTTGCAAGCTTTGCTGCCTCCCTTTGTCAACTTGCAACTAATAGATACTGTACTCTCCCTGATTTGTGGTTTTTAATCCCCTTGCAGAGCAGAGCAGATATCTTGCATAGGAAGAGAGAGAGAGAGAGTAAGTGGTTTGCTGTTCTACACATCACAAACAGTCTGGGAGCTGTGGGCATGTGTAAACAACTTACAGCATTCTCTAGAAATCTCTTTCTCTCCAAGTGATTTCTATAGGCAATCTCGCCTTTCAGTGCACTCCGATTCCATCTTATCTAAAGCTATTAGTCAAATCTTTTGCAAACGGATATCCACCCCACATGAAAAGCATAAGAAAACAAATGGGGAAAAGCTGCACTAAATATTTATTTTGACCCCAAGCTTCATTTATGCCTGTTTGTTGATTTCCAAAGAATATAAACAGGAATAGCAAATTTTGAGAAGCAAATTTGAAGTCTATTTTCTGTTTTCTTCTGGTTATTTTTAGCTATTAAACTGTAGCAAGTCTCAAATTGCTTCAGTAATTATGTTTATTCACTTGGATTTTCTTTTCTCTTTTTTTGCTTCAACACAAACTGATAAATTCAACCAACCTTCCATTATTTAAGAGAGGAACCTCGCTTCCAAGTTCCTTTTCAGCTTCTTACTTCTCTTATGGATATTGATGTTCTAATGACTAAATGGAGATGTAAGTTTTCTTTTGAGCATTCCTTTGATGCAAATAACATTATTTTCATTTGACATTGCCATTATAGTCAACATGAAAGGTTGACAGTCTAGGATTTTGTAGCAGATTGAATATTTATTCCATCCTGGAGTCCCTAGATTGCAAAAAGTTACAGGAGATGAGTACAGCTGGCTTATAACTTCAGGCATCTAATGATTTAAGTCAGATCTCCAAACTTGGCAATTTTAAGACTTGTGGACTTCAACTCCCAAAATTCCTCAGCCAGCTTGCTGAGGAATTCTGGGAGTTGAAGTCCACAAGTCTTAAAGTTTCCAAGGTTGTGGACCACTGGTTTAAGTGATGGATAAATTTGAAATACTCAGATATGGGTTCTGCCACGAAGTTGTGCACATTTAGCAGATCATTTTATTTTAACCTTACTTCTGCTCATCTGGAATGGGGGATGATATCACAAAACTATCTTTTAAGTTTTTTTTAAAAAATGCAGCAAAATATTGTATGTGATAATATATTGTGTAATAAATATATTCCAAGGTTCTGATCTTATACTTATTTTGGTAAATCTAGGCTATATTAAATCCTGCTTATTGAACTTTTATAAGGATCCACTTTGAAATAAAATAGGCATGTCTCCATTTAACTATAAATAAAGTAGAATATACTAATATAAAATGTAAGTTTGTGGAACTGATGAAACAATTCTCATTTAGAACAGTTAAATAATCTTTTTATATCTAAAAATGGAAAATGAACTAAGTGAGTTTCTATACACTTAGATAACCATGTGTGCATGGTGCACAGAATGATTGGGAGCAAGGCTGGGACTGGAGGCTCATCAGGCTACCAGTATTTACGCTCAACTGTAAGGTAAGTTTAGGAAACCAACCTCAGTTTTTGTTATTATTTATGAATGGCAACACACATACCATATTCACATAAAAATGGATAAGAACGCGAAGCAAGAATTAGAAAGCTCATAACATGGTAGCTGGTTTTTTTTCCTGAATTCACCATTCCCAACTCATTAGAACTGGATGCTAGTACATCAAAACAGTAAAAACCTTGGATAGCTTCTGCTTGCCATTATCTATAAAATACGATGGAATTCCATTTTCATCAATGTTTTTCTTTTTCTTTTTCAGTGACAGATATAAAGTATTTGTTGATTTATTCAATCTTTCAACTTACTTGGTGCCAAGAAGTTGGATCCCAAAACTGAATCCAACACTTCATAAATTCCTTTACACGGCAGAATGTTGTGACAGTTCATACTTCAGCAGCGATGATTCAGAATAACAGCTTTCAAAAGGCCTGGAAGTTGTGGAGTCGACACATACATCCAGAGGCACTGGTTTAAAATAACTTAAACATGCAGACTAATAATTTATATATATATAAATATATGTATTTATGCACAATATACAGTAACATAGATTTTAATATATAACTATTTCAAGTAAGTAATTATAAAATAAAATATAGAGATAGCCAGATCAATTTTAAGTTTTACTTTTATTAGTTTTACCTGACTTATTAGGCTGAACCAAGATGTTTGATTGCTGCAGTAAGTTTGTAATAAAGATTTAATTTTAGATTTATTACATTTGTAATTATACCTTCAAATTTCCTTATGAAAGCTTGCTCCTGAAAACAATATAAAAATGTTGGGATGGAGAAAGGAAAAAATTGCACTGTATATTAAAAAAAACTGAAGAAACCAGATATTTATATAGAATTGGCAACATATGCTAGAGTGGATTGAAGGAACATGTTATGCACATGTTGGAAAATGGTAAAAGTTTTTAATAAATGGTTCTTTTTTGAAAGAACCTTTATTTTTTTAAATAAGGAGAACTAATGTTATCAGAAGAAACAGAACATTTGAAAGGCTACGAGATACTTAAGAATTGTGAGATATACATTAAAATGATAGATCAAAAGACATGGATCAGGAATGAATGGGTGCTTAGTGAACTGAATACAAAATATGTGACCTGTTTTTTAAAAAGTTTAAATAGTTTTTATCAGATAGAGAGAATGAATGAAGATTGAATTGCAAAACAAATGGATTAAGGAAGAATGACTGAGTCAAAAAAGGTTGAGGATAGAAAAAAAAGATTGGTTGGGGATAGTTGATAAGAGCCTCAAAAACAAAGCATTTTAAACAAGGAAAAGCAGTAGATGAAGGAGAATATGGCCATAACCAAAGAAAATTAATTACAAGATAGAAAGGTATATTGAAAGGTTTCATGTAAATTAGATTTAGTTGTGCATCATTTTTGTTTATTATGACTGGAATAGCATATCTTGCTTTTCTACATTATTTCAAAAAGATATAATGTTAATAGGTGAGAGCATATAAAATCGTATTGGTTGATGGAATTGACTTGCCTTCCTTTCGGATGAATTAGCAATTATGATATATGTGCATGCATTTCTTTCCCAGTTGTTACTCAACCAAAGTAGAAAACCCTAGTGGGGGCAATTTTTGAAGTTCAAATGCAAAGAAAATAAGGTTTTTAAATGTTTATATTTATTATTAAAAATATCAGATGATACTGACATGAATATACAAAAAGAGTTTCATATGACCTTTTGAGACATTTAATTAAAATTTATTAAACTATTAGAAATATTTCAACTGTGACCAACTGTGACCAATTGCAAACACTTCAAAATTCTATCTGTATATGTATAAAAGGCTTCCAACCCTACTATTATCCAAATTAGCAATTCCAATTATTGCAGGATTCTATTCAATTTGAATCAAATTCATACATGGAGAAGCAAAAACTACACAGTAATACGCTTTTATTCCAGTAGAATATAAAAGATTACAAAACACGGTGGAAATAAGTTTCAGTTTTAGCAGAGTATCAAAGAAAATAGTTTCTAAAAAATATGTTTTTGAAGTTGGTTCATACATTCTGCAGCATAGCCAATATATTAATAGCATTTAGATGTATATACCGCTTCATAGTGCTTTACAGCTGTCAGGATCAAATCTGTGGCAGTGGACTATAATACTGTATTCTAACCACTGTGCCACCATAGCTCTAATATGCTAGTAGATCAAACAATAATTTAAATAATTGGAAATAGTATAGACTGTGCAATCAAGCAAGTAGTTTTGAGGAGCTGGCTGGAAGATCGTTCCCAGATCCAAGGACTGGTACAATCTGAACACTGGCAACATTCTTCATTATAAACTAGGATCTTCAATATTTGCCACAAATCCTTCATACAGATACAGCAGAAACTAAATCAGCAATACCTAGAGAGCAAGAAATCAAGTTACCATTTAATCTTTAGAGAAATCTATTATTTCTTTTACATTTGAGATTTTGATTTTTCTCTTATTCTTAGCCTAAGTAGTTAATAGAATAACAATCGAACATCCATGAAACTTAACACAAAACATAACCATCTATATCAAACTAAAGACAATAAAGACACCTTCAAAGAACCAATGCAACCATTAAAATGATCTAATAAAATAATCTAATGCAGCCATTAACCATCAACATGAAGTCATTGTACGTACAAGGGGTCTTACTTGATAGTTATAGCAGCGCTCTGACAGCTCTAGGCCTCCAGAGCAGTTAATCCGTTATCATTTTCTCCAAGGCCACCACAGTTGTGCTAATCTCATGTCTAAGACCATGCCATAGTAGTATAGCCATAATATAACTTTATCCCGGCTTTTGTCTTAATTATAGAAATAAGGGATCATTAAGAGCTTTTGCTATGACCTCTCTTCAGCCCCGCCCCTTGATTACACATCCAGATTTTTCACTAGTTTTAAGTATCCAGACATTTCAGGGGAAAAATAAGTGAAGGTATACTAATAATAAGGCCAATGTGTAAATAAAGAGGGCTTACAATTGATTGCCTGCCATTTTGTCTCAATTTATGACATAATGTTTAAGAAGCTGAATTTATAGCTATACTAATTAAGGGTCTAAGCTATATTTAGGAAGGCATGATTTTCACTGTCAGATATTGCACAAGTTAGTTTTCCAGTGTACAAGATACTACCTGAAAATTCAAACCGTCTGTTACGGTAGATGTTGTACAGGAAATCATTCGCATCTAAATCCAAGACAAATCAAAACTTACCACAAATATTAGAGCCCATTTTAACATGAGCATAGCCATTTATTCCCCATGTATGTCCCCAGGAGTTCCGTACAATCCAATAGGGAATCCTACCTGTAAAATGATAAAGTAATTTCCCTTTAAAAATAAAGTAGGAAATCTGGTTTCTTAGGAAGTCAAATTGCCGTCATGTCAGTTCAGAAAAGCACTTGCAACCATTATAAAACATTGTGCCAACCTCCCTGGTTACATGACCTCATTTCGGGGGCTTGACAACCATTACATACCCTGTTTCTCCAACAATACGGCCTCCCCCAAGAGGAAGTCCCAGCATGTTTTATAGGCATGAAATGAAATTAAGCCCCTGCCCCCCAAATTAAGGCCTATATTAAAACATGAAAAATGGGGGGGGGGGGAAATGGGTGGGGCTTGCCGTTAGGAAGTACTTTTGTGGCACACCCGGATATGGTGCTGCCTGCGTTGACCCCGATACGAAGTGCCCCACCAAGGCCGAGGTCAACATCCAAGCCGTCGCCGCCCGCCCGCCCGAAGATGCAAGGGGGGGGGAATTAAGTCACCCCCCAAAAGACGGCCTAGCCATTTTTTCGGGGTTCAAAAAAAAAAAAAAAGACCCGGCCTTATTATATGAGAAACACGGTATTTACAACTGGTTGCCAAATGCCCTGAAATCGTGTGATTGCCATTTGCAATTTTCTCTGCTGGCTTTCCCAGAAAGTCAATGGGGAAGCCTGAAAGGAAGCTTGCAACTGGAGAGAACATCAGATTTAAGGTCTATTTCTTTAGCTGGTAAAGTGATTTCCCCTCCCAGGCAGGAAGTGGGAATCCTCCTGCATGCTAGAGAAACAAACCACAAATCGCTACTAAACCTAAGCATTTGGAGCCTTTCGGAATGCTGGCGTTTGCTAGCATTTTTCTTTTCTCTGGACTTTCTGGACCTTCCAGAAGGGAGGGGAAAATGCTAGCAAACACCAGCATTTTGAAAGGTTTACAAGGCTGGTTCACTAACATTTTCACCAGTTATAAGGTCTGTTTCTCCCCCAGTCCTGCAGGAATGGACCTCAAATCTGACCAAAGCAATCATTCTCCTGGGAGCAGGGAGAAGGCACAGCCTTTGGCACTTAATGATCACAATTGGGTCATTAAGTGGGCCAAGCTAGTGTCATTATGCAAAGCAGTCACTTAACAACCACTTTGCTGAAGACTGCTATTTTGGGCCCAATTGCAAGTGGATGTCTGGCTTTAAGAATAAATGCAGTATAGGTGTCTGTATCCAAGTATAATTATAAAAACTGGAACAATGGAATGAAACTGAGAAATTAAACTTATAATTTCAGACATAATAATAGCCATGTGTTATAGGGACTGTACATATGTATATTGATACAGTCAAGGAACATATGTAAGGCCTCCTCATACATAAATAGCAAATGTGGAACTGTTTTGCATTGATGTAAATAACAAAATAAACAAATGAAAGTTTACCTGTTCTATCAAAACCTGTTACAACCACAGCATGATTCTGTTCCCCACTAGAACAATGATATTGTATGATACCACCAAGATAATCTTGCCAGCTAAGTGCATCTACAACTACGGACAAAGGACCCCATTTAATGAGCATCTTCATCATTTCATCTTCATGTTTGCTGCAAGACACAGTAATAATGATATATAGTTAGAATGCAATACTCAAAGCACCGCTCTGCAATAAAACAGGTTAATCTGTATCAAGAAGCTGACCATTCATTCATTCCCATGTCTGTTCAGAAACTGGAGTAACTTGTGCCAATGAAATTATATTAGGACGTATTTACTACCACTGCCCCAATAATTAAATAAAAACTTCATTCAAATGAAGCAAAGAATATGGAAAATATATAACCGGCTCCCTAAATTTAATTCAAATGCAATCAAGCCTCAATGCCAGGGACAGCGGGTGTCCATTAAAAGCAAATATTTGTTAAATGAAAATTTAACTTGGCTGGACTGATTCATTAACTGGACTTTTCCATTATTTGTTGATGAAGTCAAAAGTCAGAAGTTGTTTACCGTAGGGCTACCCAACCTGCAGTCCACAGACCGGCACCAGTCCATGGCAGGCCAGAAACTGGGCCGCACAAACAAGCAAAGCTTCACCCGCAGGATACAGGCAGTACATGAAACCATGACCCCTCTGGTCTCTCCAAAGACCCACTCCCTAGTACCCCAAAGATTGGGGGCTACTGATTTATTGCATCCAAAGTCTGCTGAATTGGGTGGGAGAGGAACAAGGGGCACTTTGTAAATACATATTTAATAGAGTTTAGTTCCCAATTCCAAGCCCATCTATCTGGTTTTTACCTGTAAGTTGAATCGTTTGTTGAAAAGATGCATGCAATAGATTGTTCTATATTAGGCTGTTCTATGTTTATCCAGCAGCTGCAACTACATTTTCATATACAAGTAGTCCTTGACTTACAACCACAATTGAACCCGAAATTTCTGTTAAGTGAGACAGTTGATAAGTGAGTTTTGCCCCCATTTTATGAGCTTTCCCTGCCACAGCTGTTAAGTGAATCACTGAAGTTAGTAACACGGTTGTTAAATGAACCTGGTTTCCCCGTTGACTTTGTCAGAAGGTAGCAAAGAGTGATTATATGACCGAAAACAACCAGGCCACTTGCCAACCATCTGAATTTTGATCAAGTGATCATGGAGATGGTGCAATGGTCGTAAATGTGAAAAATGGTGAAGAGTCATCTCTGTTGTAACTGTGAATGGTTACTAAACAAACTGTTGTAAGTTGAAGACTACCTATAGTTACAAAAAAGAGGAAGTGAATGTTTAGATGTGCTTTTTCTGCTGTTCTTGGGGAGTATCTTTCCTTGCCTGAAAAGAACCGCTTGTTAATACATGTATCTAGAACTATTTAGTCTCTGAAGAGAAATTTATTTGATATACATATATATCATTTTTATTTGATATATATTTCTCACACAATTAGGAAATGTACCAAAGCCTGTTATTTTATGCATTACAATATTCCAAATAACTCTTAGTGCTTGCATTATTCTTTTTTTAAAAAACTGTCAAATGTATATTAGCTGTAGAATAAAGGCAATGCTTTTTAAATACGTTTATCAATTTTTGTTACAATAGGCAAAATTTTTCAAAGCTGTAATGACATTAGTTACTAAAATGGTCAGTTTTTAGTAGTATTTTAATGAACTCTTTCACTTAACATTTTAAATATTTTAAATATATACTGGTTTGAACAAGCAAAAGAAAATGAATAGCTTTCATGTATGTATTAGTATTAGTGAATATTCCTTAATTATTTATACACATTTATGAATAAATATTGGTGTTCAACTATTTGCAAATATTTGCGATTTTCTTTTTTATTCAGGTTGTTCTGGTGAGTTATATAAACCCAAACAGCTTTGTTGTTTTCAGTATCACTATTTATTCTAGCCACATGGGAAAAGAGTCTGTATTTTATTTATTTATTTATTTATTTATTTTGATTGGTCAATTGCAAACACTGCAAACAGTACCTACTCCTTTTTATGGACAAATAGCTGATAACCCGGCGTTGCCCAGGTATTCATTTATCCCAATCCTGTATTAGACAGGAAAAGGAATGAGTTATATCTATAGTGTCAAATCAAAGCTCTCTCTCTCTCCTATAGTGTAGTCAGGCCTCATGGTGTTGTACTGTCTCTGAAGCTCTAGATGTAGCAGTTCTCTCACACAGCCTCGCAAGTCTTCTATTCCTCTTCTCAAGAGTTTTTTTTGGTCTATGCTAGTGTTCTGTAGCCTTTAATTGCACTTGGCCAATCGCCGGACGTTTCCTTGGAGGCAATTTGGGCCTGGCCCTGACCCCAACCACTGTGGTGAGAATTAGAGACCTAACTGCTCTGGCCAACAGCCTTGGAAAAATTCTACAGGGAACAGCCTTTGCGGTGATTAGCTGCTTTAGCGGGCACTTGCCCTCTTTGCTTGAAGCTCCCTTGTTTTGTATAAGGACCAATCCCTCTTCCCAAAGGGAGCCCCCTTGTGGAGTACTGTGAACCATGGTAACTCCACTGTGCTGTACAGTAGAAGCCATTTTAAGACACACACCCTGAGGGGTGTTAGGGGTGCCTTACCCCTACAGTACACACAGAGCCATTTTTTTTAAGAAGAGAGATATAGATAGATTGGGTTAATGTATAACACGTATCTGTCTCTTCAGAGATTGACCTGATTTGAAAAAAGATGGCCTTTACCACATATTTTAGAAGCCATTCTGCTTTATCCTACATTAAAAGCAGAAAAGTATTGTTTTTTTGCCACAAGTATGATGGATAAATTTATTGTGACTGGAGACTCAAGAAATTTATTTAAAATTCTAAAAAGGAAGAGAGGGACAGAATCCAACCTACTACTAAATTTATTGAGAACTATGAAGTAGGTTTCTATCATTTCAAGAATATTTCTTAAGTTTTTACTTAACATACACACACACACACACTTAAAATACACACACAGAGAGGTAGTCCTTGTCTTATGATCACAACTGAACCCAGAATTTCAGCCGTAAGTTGTTGCTGTAGGCTAAGCAGGTCACATTACCTGACTTGATTTTATGACCATTTTTACAGCAGTCATAGGGTGAAACACTATAGTCATTAAACAAACCACAAAGTTATTGAATTTATTTTTTAAATGTATAAGCTACCCCTCTCGACATCCAAAGTGGATCCAACATTTTCATGAGTGTTTTTTGCCATTTTCTAAAACGGCAAAGAAGTTGCAAATCATGATCACATCACTGTGAGAAACTGCAATTAATCATGAATATGAGCTGGCGACCAAGCGCCGTTGTGATGTGACTGCAGCGGGGTGGTCATAACTTCAAAGACAGGTCATAACTGCTTTCCTGAAGTCTGTCCTAACTTCAACTGCTTGTTAAGCAACTGATCATTAGACAAGGACTATCTGTATTTATGTTGCTCAATATACCAATTCCCTACTGCTATAGAACCAATTTTTGAACATGACTCCAACTCTCCCGCATCACACAGATCAAACGAAACTGTAACATATGGAAGGCCAATAGTTCTATATCTTAAGCCAGTCAAAAAAACCGTAAACATATTAATTATTACCTTAGGTCATATGCAACATAATCTGTTATTGAGATTCCAAAATCAGAACGTCTGAAGTAATGGCACAATCCTGTATGAGCTTTAAACAGATACTTTGACTCTCTCACCAGTTTCACATGTGTCTTCAGGGGAAAAAAAATCAATGATTCATAATTAAATATCAATACATTTATGCTTTTCAAAGTTATCTTTCATAGGTTCTATGCAAGAGAGTCAAGATAATATTGCAGTCCAACTAGCATGAAATTCCTTTTTTCTTATATTGCATACTATGAAGAGAAAGAGACCAGGATTCTAGAACTGTTCTCAATTCGTATTTGTAGACGGTTTTGTGGAAAATACTTGAAGAACTTATGTAATGCCTGAGGCACATGGTCAATATAGCCACTTCAAGCCAATCCACTAGCTTGAAAAATCAATGTAGCAGTGGAAGGTAATTTTTGCATTAGTATGACATTGAGTTCAACTAAAGCTTTTAAAAAAAAATAATTATAAGATTTGTCTTCTCTCCACAAACCCTGTTCACTTATCAATAAAGATTTTAAATAAATACCTCATTTAGCCAACTCAGTGCACTAATAGTTGAACCACCATTGCAACCATAATTATTATATGAACAGTCAATGACTTGCTGCACACTGAGTTCTTCCAGAGTATTTCCTTTAATTGCATAAGCAGATTCTATTCCACTAACAATACTGAAAGCCCAGCAGGCACCACACTGAAAACAAAAGAAAAAATCCCATGGGTGTTATTATTCTTTGAATAAGTGTTTAATAAAGCATGTTTACTATGAATATTATGTTATCCCACTGCACTTTCTAAGCACTTTCAGACTGTTGGAATATAATAATAATAATAAAAAAACCCTACTCTCTAGTCAGGCATAGCGTTTACTCAAGTCACTTTGAGCCAATCACGATCACTCAACTTTCTTAGGTCACAGGTTTGTGGTAAAAATTAAATGAGAATGACAGAAAAAAAAAACTCTGTACACTGCTCTTAGCTCCCAAGTAATAAATATAAATTAAATAAAAGTTGCATCATGCAAATCTAAGATATAATGCATTATGACACTAACATGAAAAGTAGGGGAAGGAAAATCCAACTGGTTCAAGCTGGGAGAAAGCACTAGAGACAAAATGGAGGCTGGAGGCTGATTAAAAAAAGAGGGTTTGTTTGTTTATTGGGGAACAGAACCACGTTTGTAGCTCCGGTGCAGCTGTTCATGTGGAGTTGAGAAAGGGGGTTAATACCTTCTCTTGGGTTTTGCACTTGAGCTTCCTGTTCCTGTGCAGGAAACATGTATTCCTATGGGGCCATGTAGGGGTTACTTAGGGATCATAGCTGGTTTTATAGGTGAAGTACAAAACCTAGGTGTTTGTCCAGCTAAGTTTGGTTGAAGTTTCTGAGGTGGTGCAATGAAAGGCCTTGTGTTATTATGAATAGAGCTATCTATCTCTTTATCTCTTAAGGGCTGACATCTGCCGTGGGCTATTAAGAAAGGTGGGGGCTGCTTTCTCCCTCTAAAAAAACATGTTTCTCAATGTCTCATCCAGGAAAATATAATATTCTGCCTTTTCAATATTCCCCCAAATATTCTTCTAGGAGAGTTGGTGGGTGCTAACTTTCTACAAAAGAAGGCAGAAATGTCTTTCCTTATTTATTATAGCTCCTCTAATTACAGTGTAAGGCTGCCATAGAATTAAAATATATCCAAAACTATAACACTGAGATTAAATAAACAAGAAATAAGACAGTTTACCTCTCTTTGATTTTTCACTTCTGTAACAACATTCTTGTCCCTCCAATCAAACTTTGCTGGCAAGGGTGACCCTGTTCCTTGTAATGCGACTTGAGGAACATAACTGGGAACTTTAGAAGATCTACTTTGTAGGTAAATAGCTTTAATAAAAAAAACAGTTTATTTATTTTGACTTTATAACAACTACAATCAGCACAGATATCTTGTTTTGAAAGCAAACACTTATACGTTTTAATTTAATGCCAATCAGATCATTTTAGTGATCCAACATATATGGAATAGTGGTCAATGCACTCTGTCTTTTTGAAACTTATTAAGGATAATATCAAATCCTCGGAATACTTTCATTCAGAATAAAGTGGTACCACTGGCAAATAGTACACTTGGTAATACGTTATGTACCTTTAAATTCTTCAGAAGATAAATGAGAAAACTGATTTATTCCATACAAAGCAGTAATATTGTCCCCGAATGATAATGAATTCCAATGCTTAATTCTTTTAATACTTTCCTGGGAAAATAAGTAGATCATTATATAATTATAGCCAAACAATTTTCAAAGAGCTACACTAAAGCCATTCAAACACACCTTTGGTTTCTGCCAACTGTAGACTTCTGAAGCGAACAGGGATTTTCAGCACTTGTGAAAATGCTTGACTTTTCACTACTCTTTTGAGAACATACTATGCGTTTCAAAACAGGCTACTTTCTTTCTTTTTTTATTTGTCAAGCGATTATAAGGTAACAGGTATAAAGTAGAAACATAGTTATGAATACACGACATGGATACATATCAGAAAAAAATCAAATCAAATCTTACTTACTTGCTACTCTCCTGCATCGTTTTTCCAATCTTTTTTTTTTAATTGATTTTACAAAAATGAAAAATTGGAAGAAAAAAAAAACCCATGCAGGAGAGGTTTTGCTGTGAGCCGCTGGGAGAGTTTCTCGTTCATACAGACTTCTATTGAAGGAGAAAGGAGAAACGATTCGCTTTCCCGGATTAATTCTCATTTTAATATCAACTACCGCCCTTCCTTCCTTCCTAATCCCCGTTAGGAAATTTGCAAAAACTCTTTGGAAACGGGCTCCTTGGTTTTTGCAGTCCTCTATTTAAAAAAATAATAATAATAATAAAAGATCTTCAAAAAAAGGAGGAAGTCGGCCGTCCCCCGGAGTTTCAAGAGCAACATTTGCAAGAGGGCGAAGTCGTAGGGCCGAGTATAATACAGCAGAGCTCTCCAAGCTTGGCCCCTTTAAGACTGGTGGACTTCAACTCCCAGAATTCTCCAGCCAGCATAGCTGGCTGGAGAATTCTGGGAGTTGAAGTCCACCAGTCTTAAAGGGGCCAAGCTTGGAGAGTTCTGTAATACAGCATAAATCGGACGGAAAAAAAAAATACCAAGCAGAGGAAGCCGAAAAGCGGGGCCTGTGCAACGAAAAAAAGGGGTGGCGGCGGGTCAGGAAGGTTTCCCCGCGACGGGGTGGGGTGAGGGGGGAAAGAAAGGAGGCTTAGGGTCCCTTGGGTACCTACCCGCAAGGCGCTTGCTTTCTTCCAGCCGCCGCCCCTGGGATCGCGGAAGGGGAGGGAGAGGTTCGCCCGCGGGGATGGGGAGCCGGAGCCCCCCCCAAGGAAGGGGATCATTAAAAGGGCGCACGGCCACAGGATCATGAGGGCGCGTAAAAGGATTTCCCTTTCGTTTGGCTGGCGCCGCCTCTTCCCGCTTAAAAATAGGGCGAAGGATTTTTTTTGGGGGGGGTGGGGGTCTTGTCCGGTTTGGTTGGTACCCCCCCTCCTCCTTTGTAATGAAATTTGTGGCTTGAATATTTGCAAAAAAAGTACAAAGATGCCACAAGGTCAACGAACGAAGAAAAGGGACCCTTGCATCCTATACACACAAATGTAAACAAAGCCTTTTAAACCTTGACCAAGGATTGATCATCATCTCTTTTTTTTCCCTTTCAAGTGTGCTTAATTATGTATACACTTTGACTTATTATCTTGTAAACAATTGACAAATAAATACCCGTATTTCCCCATGTATAAGCCACCCCTTTTTTCCAAAATTTTCAAGCCCAAAAAGTAGGGGGGGTGGCCTATACAAAGCAGGCACACTTTTTATACGTGAAAAATGCATAAAATAATAAAGTAGGAATAAACTGGTTTTCCAGCAGTATGCTATACTTTTTTGTAAAAATTGTACGTGACGATACGAGTGCGAGTACGCGATAGAAATGCATACGCTAGGCATCGGCCTGAATGCTTCGTTCCTACTCTCGTTCCGATGCGTAGATTGCTAGCGTCGCCCGCACCGCTTTCGGCGTCATGACCGAAGTTGTAGATCTAGACGTCGAATTTTGTTTCTTTGTAAATTTTCTTTCTTCATAACTTGTTTCTCTAATAAAATATTTTTTTCAAAACTTCACAGTCCAAAAATTGGGGGGGTGGCTTATACAAAGGGGGTGCTTATACATGGGGAAATACGGTAAATAAATGCCTTCTGGTCCGGGGTTCCGTCGCCAACCTTTTTGGACCTCAGTGTGAGATGGTGGCTAAAGAAAAACCACCAGGATTCAAAGTTGATCCAAGGAAAAAAAGGCTTTATTGGATATACATCTGCAGATGGGTTCCACCCTTGGCAGCTGGGAGGAATAAAAAGCATAGATTTCGCTCTACTTTTATACTCTAAAACTACACATACACACACATACACACACACACCGTATACAAATGGCTTGATTTACAATACATCTTTCAGGATACGAGTTACATTTTATTATCTTTTTGGTACCCAGCACATAACAGACACTTTCTTACCCGGGATCTGGCATTTCAAAGACATTCCAAAAAGTGTGATAATTCCCAGCGCTTCAAAGACGTTCCAAAAAAAGTAACTGGTGTCTGGTACTGCACTCCCTTACTTCAAGGACATAATCTATCTTTCAACATGAGATTTGAGTCATAAAAAGGATAATTTATTAACGCTTCTCACATCAGGGACCATTTTAAAATCCCGCCGACCAGAAACCCAGGGAAAATTCCCCCCGCCTCAAACAAAAAAGTCTGCAGGAAAATTGCTCACCCCCCCATTTTCCTACCGATCGATCATTTTTTATTTGGGATCGCAGGATAACCGTTTCCAGCTCCGTTCTGGAAGAGAGACTTTGGACTTCGTGCAAGGAAAGCAGCAGAAGTCTTTCTGTCTGCCAAACTCCACCAGAAAGGAGTCTTTGTGAGACTTGTCGTGCCGGGGCAGCCTCTTGGAGCAGGAGGCCTTGCGGGGTCCCCAATACTCATTTCTGGCGGAGTTTGGGAGAGAGAAAGAAAGTTTTTTTGCTGCTTGTGTGCAGCCAAAAACAGAAGAAAGAAGTGGTGGCCAGCCAGGCATGTGGGACGAGCAGAACAAGTCCCCCCCCCTCTGCCCTTTCCCCCGTCCCCTATGTGTTGTTCGCAATGCAAGCGACATAAGCCTTGAGTTCCCGCAGACCATGTGGGCGGCGCAGTCTTGTGCTCCCGCGCAGCCTGGATTAATTGCTTTGGGGGTGACATTTCTCTGCGGACCACCAAAATTTTCTCACAGACCACCAGTGGTCCCTGGCCCACTGGTTGGTGACCATTGTTCTAGTCAGTGTGGACTCCTGGTAGTGTCTGGACTACTACCTGGAGTTTCCTTAGCAAAGTATTTTGGAAGTGGCCTGCTATTTCCTGCTTCCTAGGGCTGAGACAAACTGACATATCTTATGTGGTGTTTTGCACGGTTAGTATGTAGCTTGTGATTCTGAACCTGGAGATTTCCTTAGTGGTCACATGCTCCTTATCCATATTCTCCTTAGTTTGCTACTAGTTCCGTGTGTAAATTGTTCCCATTAAGTCGAGAAGCTTTACTCTCTCCACATCCCGTGTCACGATCCTATCACCTCCAAGCAACCGGTTTACCTTTCCTTTTTTCCTCTCCTACAACTAACCGTTATATTGTTTTTGGTATATAAACCTAAGATAATTTTGTGTTGAGGAAAGTTAGCACCCACCCCTCCTAGAAGAATGAAATATTCTGAGAAATATAAAGAAGGCAGATGAGAAAAGGAGAAACAGGTTTTTAAAGAGAAAGAGCAGCTTCCTACCCCCAGCAGATACTTGGTGCACATTATGACTGGACCAGCCTATCTACAGAACAAAAGATCTCAGCTCCAGGGTGATGGGATTAAGACATGACATAATAGGATTATCTAGTTCACCACATGACACAATCAAGCCCCTTTATTACATCACTCAGCAAGGTTCGACCAAACTCGATTCAAGACAAACATGACTCCACATGGGATTCTGCAACCAATAGGATACATGCCCTTCCACGGGAACAGGAAGCTCAAGGTCAAAGCCCAAGAGAGGGTATAAATAACACACACTCTCCATTCCATGTGGTCACTACCCAGGTCTTGTTCACCATTAAACTATCCTTCCAAACAGCCCCCATGTTTCCAATGTCTTTCTCCCCACTTTGAATTAAACCCAGATGGATATTTCTTCCAACAGTGTGCTATCCTTTTTTTAAAAACTTCTTTTTAAACATGTATGCAAAGGCAAACAAACTGTTGGTATTCTTTCTTAGTGCAACTGAAAGTTTCCTATGTGTCCACAATCGTTTCCTAAACTGCGCTCTATTTTTTCTCATTAAAATTTGATTTCCAGTATATTTTTGAAAAATGTACTCCTTTTTCTGAAAGTTTCTGTCCATTGAAACTGCTTTGTGCTTTGCTAAATTTGTTGAAATGTGCTGCCTTGAATCCATGTAATAGTAATAATACACTGCTCAAAAAAATAAAGGGAACTTAAACAACACAATGTAACTCAAAGTCAATCACACTTCTGTGAAATCAAACTGTCCACTGAGGTAGCAACACGGATTGACAATCAATTTCACATGCTGCTGTGCAAATAGAATAGACAACAGGTGGAAAGCATAGGCAGTTAGCAAGACATCCCCAATAAAGGAGTGGTTCTGCAGGTGGTAACTGCAGACCACTTCTCAGTTCCTATGCTTTCTGGTTGATGGTTTGGTCACTTTTGAATGCTGGCGGTGCTTTCAGTTTAGTGGTAGCATGAGACGGAGTCTACAACCCACACAAGTGGCTCGGGTAGTGCAGCTCATCCAGGATGGCACATCAATGCGAGCTGTGGCAAGATTTGCTGTGTCTGTCAGCGTAGTGTCCAGAGCATGGAGGTGCTACCAGGAGACAGGCCAGTACATCAGGAGACGTGGAGGAGGCCGTAGGAGGACAACAACCCAGCATCAGGACTGCTACCTCCGCCTTTGTGCAAGGAGGGACAGGAGGAGCACTGCCAGAGCCCTGCAAAATAACCTCCAGCAGGCCACAAATGTGCATGTGGCTGCTCAAACGGTCAGAAACAGACTCCATGAAGGTGGTATGAGGGCCCGACGTCCACAGGTGAGGGTTGTGCTTACAGCCCAACACTGTGCAGGACGTTTGGCATTTGCCAGAGAACACCAAGATTGGCAAATTCGCTACTGGCGCCCTGTGCTCTTCACAGCTGTTTTTTTTTAATTTCTCTATTAAAATTATACAAGCTGCATATACGGTATTTCCAAAAAGGATCTCTTCTAAACATTTCTTATCTAAATTTATTTCCAAATGTTAGAATTTCAAATTCCCTGGTCTTGCCTCTAAAATGGAACAGATGCGTTTTAGTTAGAAAGTACCATTTATGAAAAATTATCCCACATTATAAAATAGATGTATTTAAAGAATTTTAAATACTTTAAAATATTTAAATAATTTAAAGAATATATATTCTAATATATATTATACAGGATTATATATATTGTTCATATATATAATCCTGTATATTATAAATAATACAGTAATAATATATAAATCTATTTTATAATGTGGAAGTTGAATATTGTTCATATTCACCTTCCATATTATAAAATAGATTTCTTTAAATAAATTGCAGTTTTATCTCATAGGTCTCTCAATCAATGTACTAAAATGGTTGCTATGGTTGCTGAGGTTTTTTGGGAATACAGAGAGGGAGAGAGAGGGGGGGGAGGGAGGAAGTGGGGAAGAGAGAAACATTCTCTGAAAATATCAAATACTTATTATTAAACATATTAATAAAGGAAACTGTATTTTGTTTATCTGAGTACCTAAAGGTTACTTTCTACACCTGCAGTTATGTTACATGGTGCACAAGACTTAACGTTCTTTCTCACATGAAATAGCATGTATCTTTTGTCTTTTTCAAAAACATTTTAGTCACCATGCCAACAAAAGAATCCATTAATGTACCAGGACAAAAAAGTGGAAAAGTAGATCGACAAGAGGCATTAGGAAGTTCAGCAGAAAATAAACTGGTTGCAGAATATTGTTCCTGTCATCTGAACTGACATCATCAGCCAAACAAGCTCTCTCCAGCAGTACTCCAGAATGATGATACACCTGGGACATTGTGAAAAAAGGTTAACAGGGAGGGAGGTAGGTTTTGCACACACCCCCTTGCCAGAGAAGATACATTAAGTTCTCTTATTTGAGCATGTGGTTCAATGACGCTGTAGCCTCATTAATGAAGAGTTGTGGTGGCGCCGTGGTTAGAATGCAGTACTGCAGGCTAACACAATGCTCACTCCAGGAGTTCGATTCTGAGCGGCTCAAGGTTGACTCAGCCTTCCATCCTTCCAAGGTTAGTAAAATAACGACCCAGATTGTTGGGGGCTATTATGCTGATTCTGTAAACCACTTAAAGAGTAAAGCAATAATGAAGCGGCATATAAGTCCAAGAGCTACTGCTATTGCTATGCTCCATCAATATGAGCCTGGCTATTCTTTCTAGGGATATCATGAGTGTTTTCCAATTTTTTCATTTTATTTATTTTGATGGGTTTTTTTTTTCTATTCTCAGAAGAATAAGATTATTATGGATAATAACATTATCCATGACTGGGAGTTTAGAAAGATTTGGGAGAAATGTCCTAATTGGCTTGAATGGCTCTTTTTGTAACCTGTTTTTCTGGGGTAAGTAACTTTTAGTTCCATATGGTTTATTTGAATTGATGGATGGCTATAATTTAACCATAATTTAGATTTTTTTGGTAATCACTTCAAGACATAAGAGGGTGAGATCCCAACAGAATAAAATACATCTAGTTTGGGACTGAATTGTGGAATCCTTGGTGCTCTTTGAACTTGACTGTTTTCTTCCATCCAAGGACTCCACAGAGTGAGATGTAACCAAGTAGGTCATGATAGATTGGCTTGGTGGGATATGAAAAAGATACAGTTGGCTCTTATAATTACCAGCCAGAAAACACAGGACAGTGAATCAATCAAGTACTCTCTTGTTTACCTTTGGCACAAAGGGGCAATGCAGACGCATAACAGATCCTATCCTAGAATCAGGTGGGATTGGTGTTAGCTACATGCTAACAAATTTCTGGGACTATCCTTGATTACACCTGAAAGCTTATTGGTAACAAGTGCAGTCATACAGCAGAGATATTACATAAATATACCACATCACTCTGCATATAGATTTTTGGTGGCCTAGTATGGCTGCTGTCCTGCTTTTGTGAATCAGCAATTAGATTTAAAAAAAAAAAAAGTAGCAGAAGCACAGTTCTGGCCTTGAAGAATAGATGTGCTATCATGAGAGCTTCTTGTTAGCCAGACTTGTGGGCAGACATAGAATAGTCCCTATGATTTAGCATGGTATATAGATGTTGGGGATTAGACCCCTGAAGGTATATGCACATCCACCAAAGTTGGATAGGACAAAAAAGAGAGGGGAAAAAATGACTATGCAAAACTAAGTTTCTTGACAGAAAATTTGGAGAATGAAGTTACATGAATATGCAGAGCAGCGGTCAGGAAGGGAGAAGAAAGGCCTATGGTGGCTTCTCTGGAGGAAGGAAAGCCAGGGCCTAGAGTGATGACATCCTCATCCAAGGCCCAAGATTGGACCTTGGACCCAGCTGGCTACAGAAGGCATCTGCCTGCAATATCCCCAAAGGAGAAGGAGCGGTTAGTCAGTTGATGGTAAAACCTGGTTTCTGAGGAAGGAGAATATAAAATCCCCAAAGACTGAGACATTAGGGACCTCAGACATGACTTGTCATCCTGGGACTGGATCAACCATGGAGAAAAGGAAAAGAACTACTGCAGTGCCATGCCTTTCATTGCTAATGTCCACAGTCAGTACATAACAATATCATTACTAATGGCTGCTGAATATAGTTGCTAAGAGATCCAGAATAACTAGGAGTTACACCACCTCCAGAACTCCTCTGTTACAGGTCATCAACATGCATGATCCATGCAATATCCATATTATATCCAAACCTAAACTAAAAAACATTCCTAAACTAAAAAGAGTACAGATAATCTGGTTCCTACAGGGCCCTACCGAGCTGCATGTTCATCAGTTTCTTGGTCATTTTTCTTTTGAAATTAGATGCAAATTGTCCAGAACTGTTGGATCCATGATGACTTTTTATGTGGGGATATACAATTAATTCAAGGGCAGGTTGAATTAATCTGTCATGCAAGTATATATTTATTACTACACAAATCCAACAATCAATTTATTCCCAGATAATTTTAACTAACCATTAATTTAAAAAGACAGGTAGACAGGATAGCAGTCATCCAAATCCTGTCCACTTCATCAGAATTACAGGGTCAATCTTCTCTCAGATAAGACGTTGTCTCTGCCAACTTGCATGTTCTTGACAAAAAGAGGGAATTAAATTGGTTTGTAAAATCCCACGTCCAATAAAAATGAAAATGAGAAAAGAAGGACAAGGGTGACCCAATAGCATTATTTCAGTATTTGAGGAGCTGCCAAGTAGAAGAGAGGGATCAACTTATTTTCCAAAGCAGTAGAAGGCAGGACAAGGAGCAATGGTTGAAAACTAATCAAGAAGAGAAGCAACATTGAGGAGAATTGAGGAGAAACTTTCTACAGCGAGAACAAGTAACCAGTGGAACAGCTTTGCCTTCAGCAGTTGTGGGTATTTCATCACTGGAGGTTTTTAAGAAGAGACTACACAGCTATTTGTCTGAAATGATTGAGCAGGGGGATGGACTAGAAGACCTCCAAGGCTCCTTCCTATTCCATCCTGTTCTATTCTCAGCAATCTAAGTAAAAGGGGTGACTATAGCCCCTTTATTCTACAACTGTAGTAGACAGGATAACGGCAATGGTGTTCTTAAGGAAGGCCTGACTTTTCAAACTATGTTAGAGAAATAAGAACTTGGTTGTTTAAAAATGTTGCTGTAAATTATGAATACACCCAGGGGTGGGATTCAAATTTTTAACAACCAGTTCTGTGGGTGTGGCTTGGTGGTCATATGACTGGGCGGACATGGCTTGGTGGTCATGCCATTGGCTGGGTGTGGCCAACTCAATATCACTCACATCGAGGTACGCATCTCCTCGCCTGGCCTCTCATGACTGTGGGGATGCTGCAACAGTCATAAGTGTGAAAAATGGGAGTTTAATAAAATCCAGGTGTTGATGACTGCCGATGATTATTTTATCAGTGATGTAGAATGAATCTTTTCTTATAGGGCTGGGCACCTCATTAGCCAAGCAGTATGAAAAGATTAGCAGGCTTAATGAGCAGGTCAAAACATCTGTTGCATTCATCAATTTATATGAAGCTTTTCAGCTGTATGAAACTGAAATTATTCTTTACTAGCACTCATTTTAATCAGTTATAAAAGAGATGCCATTGCACATTATAGCTGCTGATAAAAGTATTAGAATAAATTACTGCTTATTCCTAACATTGAAAGACTGAACTCTACCATACTGTATACTCACCTAATACCACATTTTACTTTTATTTCCATAGCACCTTTATCAGTAATTTACAGTGCTATTTTTTAGCTGAGCAAATGCCTCTACAGTTATCTAAATGTACGATTGCAGGGCCAAATTCTTTCAGCAAAAAGTATTTTGGCATTTTAAAGAATAACAGTGTTGTCATGCTATAAACTGAGGGGCTAGAGCAGTGCTTTTCAACCTGTGGTATGGATACCACTGGTAGTACTTTGGCACCTGGCAGGTAGTATGCATATAATAGATTGAAAAGCACTGTAAAAAAAAGTATTTAAAAAGTTTGAAAGTATAGCAGCGGAGGGGGGATGAACTAAGTGAAAAATGAACAGGCATTTCCCCCCTTTTTTTTAATCATCAAATTTTTGACACCTTGCTAGGCGACTGCTGGTACTCAAATGTTGTCATATCCTAAAAGTGGTACAATATATGAAAAGGTTGAAAAGCACTGGGCTAGGGTTCTCATCAACAGATGCGTGGAATTTATCTTCAGAAAGGAATATATGATTTTGTATTTGGGGAGGTTAGTTTAAAAAGAAAGGTTAAAAGCAAATAAATTATCTAGAGGCAGAAGCTATTCAGAGACTATTTATCTAATATATATGCAATCATTTTGCTTTGGAGAGCTAATTTACAGATGCCATGTGATAATACTGCTGTCTGTTTAATCTGTAGAAAATAAACCTAATGAAATTTAATCCAGCTGTTTTACAACCATTCTCTCTATTTGCTTAAAGGTAACTGACAGAATGTTCCGTGAATCTAAATATATATCTTACATTGCAGTTTCTACTTGCAGTAGGTTTACATCTCTTCATAAATAAATCTTGACAAAAGATGTTCTAGGTGAGTATTCTGTTAATTGATACCATTTTTGCTGAAAAAAGGAGGTTTAAGATATAATGGAAAAGTAGCAGAATTAGGCCCCCGATCTCCTTACAACACTCATCCGCTTTTTCCTTAGAAAAAAATGTGGATATTTGCCTTTAATATGTGAATAGATCTATCCGGTTCATAATTTGCATTAAATCCTAAATGATTTATCCTCAGTTTTCTTACATCTGCCTCAAGATGGGGCTGTTTTCTTTCGAATGGGAATGGGAAGGAGCGCCAACACTATTCCCTTTCCTAGAATTCAGCATCTAATTTTGCAAATATTTCTCCTAGGCTGGCAATTAGAAATGGTAAGCTATTTCCATCACTTCTTCCACTTAAGATGAAAAGTTCAGAGAAAGATAGTGCTCTCAATGTGTTATGGATTTGGGCAGATTTAGATACAGAGCAATGTTTTTTTTAAACAAATCCTGCTTTTTGAGGAAGACGAGTTTTTTCCCACCAGTAATAGGCATCTGTGGAAGGGGATATACATGCACAATGTCTGTCCTAAGGGTCTGTTTGTGCAACGTTATTTTTTTTCTTCTAATAGGCAAGCTTTTGAGCAGACTTCTGAATCTATTTTGCATATTACCGTAATTAGAGTTATTTTGTTATGTTGTCAGATTGCTGTTGAAACTAGTGTATTTGCATCCACCACTAGCCCTGAATAACATTCCTTTAAATGCTCTTAGAATCTGAAATATTGCATAGGCCTTTGCATAATGGCATAACTGCACCAAATGAAGAATAAAATATATTAATCTTTCACACCCCACTTCTGCCTTAAAAACACAAACGTTTATAAGTCATAACAAAATTTTGGATGATGAAAAAGTTTATTTCATCATTTTGCAAAAGTTCGGGTTGATAAAGTGTTTCTTTTCGCTTTTTGCCCTTCTAAAATGAATCAATAAGCCAGTTGTTTGGATAAGCCATCACTGGAAGCTGCAACACATAGAATAATAAGAGTTGGAAGGGACCTTGGAGTCTTCTAATTCAAGCCCCTGGTCGAGCAGGCAACACTAGATCATTTCAGACAAATGGTTGTCCAGTCTCTTTTTGAAATCCTGCTGTTGTGGCCCGCCAGCAGTCAGCGGAGCTGGCAGAAGATTCAGACAGTGACGATGCTGCGGAGGAACATGGGCCAGTCCTGGAGTCTGGGGAAGGCTCTCTGCTGAGTGCTCTGCGTCGGAGGCAGAGATGGGGCCAAAGTTGTCTGACAGTTATCAGCTGCCTTTGGGGTCAAACATCAGTGGGGCAGAAGAACAGCTAGAGCCTATTCCCAGTGTGCGCATGTGCAGAGCTGCCAGAAGAGGAGAACAGCGAAGGAACAAAGGAGTAAAGCCACAGGTGGACAGTGAACGTCCCCTCCCATAGGGAATAAAAGAGGAGTGAAAAGGGTTTTTCTAGAGACAGCTAGTTAGACAATTAGTTCATCTGAAGATCTGTTCCTGCATTCTTGCCTAGTGTTGTCTGCTATAGATATAAGCCTGGCACCTCTCCGAATCCTATAAAGGTCTGTAATTGTGAAATATCTTGAAAGACTGTCGGCCAGGACTTTGCTGGTGAGGAATTCACTAAAAATTCCTTAAATTAAATAAAAGGGGTTTACCGGAATGAGGAGTCTGCTTCGTGTTGTTGTGGAAGCCAAGGTAAGAACAGAAGCGCCCACAACTTCTGAAGGCAAGCTGTTACATTGATTAATTGCTCTCACTGTTAGGAAATTTTTTCTTTGTTAGTTTCCAAGCATCGTTGTTTCTTGTCTTGTCTTTTGGTGCTTTAGAAAATAGTTGGATCTCCCCATCTTTGTAGGAGCCTCTGAAATATTGGAATAATGCTATCATGTCCCCCTTGATCAGTGGCGGGATTCAATTTTTTTTACTAGCGGTTCTGTGGGTGTGGCTTGGTGGGTGTGGCAGGGGAAGGATACTGTAAAATCTCCAGTCAGAGGCGGTATTTGCCACTTCTCCAAACTACTCAAAATTTCTGTTATTAGTTCTCCAGAACTGGGCAGAATCTGCTGAATACCTCCTCTGCCCTTGATCCTTTTTTTCATTAGACTAGACATACCCTGTTCCTGTAACTGTTGTTCAGATGTTTTAGTTTCCAGCCCTCTAATCATTTTTGCTGCTCTTCATCAGATCAGGACAAAGGGAAAAAAATGGAAAAACATGTTTTTAGAGGCAGAAAGCAACTTCCACTTTCCTTAATAGCCCACAGCAGATGTCAGCATTTATGAGATAAAGAGCTATTGAAAACTAAATAGCTCTATTCATAGGCAAAGCAAATACTGCAGGGAGAAATCCATTCAAGACAGGATATTTTGAAATTCCCTGAAACAAAGTCTGAACAAAGGCAGAGTGATAGGATTAGCCCTCACCCAAGAGCCAAAACAGGACAAAAGCCATTAAGACACAATAGGAATTATTGCATCACCCTCAGAACAGTCCAAACTTCAACCAAACTTAGTTCAGACAAACACCTAAGACCTGCACTTTGTCTATAGAGCCAGCTATGACCCCTACTTGACCCCAAGGGAGACTGACAACAGCCAATAGAATATATGTTCTTGCACATGAACAGGAAGCTCAAGTGCAAAGTCCAAGAGAAGGTATAAAAACTCCTCACTCTCAACTCCATGTGGTCAGCTGCATGTGCTTGGTGGTTCTCTTCATCATTAAACCTTCTTTCCAATCAGCTTCCATGTTTCTAATGTCCTTCTCCTGGCTTGGAACTGAACCAGATGGACATTTCTTCCCACAATAGGATGTCACCATCCTGGTCAATAAAGGAATAGGTGCTGCATTGCTGTCATCAGTGACCACAAAGGGCTCAAGTAGTAATGGCAGTTCTATGTGTACTAAAGCTAATAGGAGCTGGAATCTAATAAAATTTGAGGAGTCAGTTTTCCTTGTTTTCATGTATGGTTCTTCAAAATATTCTTGGATCAGTTGATATACTGCCATTTCCCTTTCTTTGTTCCTAATGTTGCATGGAATTGTGAGATAGTTAGGCGAAATTCGATTTCTTATTATGCTTCTTCCAGCCATCTTTCCTCTTTCCATATTCATCATTTTTTAAAAGATAAAATCTACCATTTACAGGTATCTCTATCAAGTCCTCCTCAAGGACCTGGGATAGGCAGATATTGCTATCTGATGGTTTTAAAGCTACTGTCACAAGGTATAAGCTGTTCTAGGTAAAGATGCCTTTGCAAATGATTGATGGTGAATTTATTAATGCCAATAGTGTTCAAGTGATTCTCTAGCTGTTTTAGGATTGCATACAAGGTGGCTGTTACTATTGGTTCTACCATTACTTTCTTTTCCCCACAGTCGTTCTACTTCTGTTTGCAGATCTTTGTATTTTGTAATTTTCTCCAGTTCATTTGTATTAATTTATCTCCAGGTACACTATCCAGATTTTTAAAAAAATTCTTATCAACAATTGTTAAGCTTGGGTGCAATTGAATGACAGATGCTTGTCTATTTGAACTCTAAAATTCAAGAAACTTTAACGTCTCCATTTTCTATTGCCTTTGTCTATTTTGAAGTCTCATCAATAATTGCTTGCAGAACAGGGAGATTTCTTGAAGATATTCCAATGCACCATTTTGTTATGTGTACAATATTCTTATAGTAGCTAACTAGGTGGTCCGCTTCTTTGCAGAGATGGCATTTACTTTCTATTGCTGTTTTTTTTCAATGCTGGCTTTGTATTATTTTGTTCTTAAGGCTTGGTATTATGTAGCCAGAATTTGTACAGAATTTGTCTCTTTTCAGTTTTCGTGCACCTAGACATTACCAGGTCTTGTTCTTATGTGATTTTAAATCTTCATGGTCCACTATATGTCTTTCAAATATTATTCCAATGCCCCCTTTTAAACTATCAGGTTAAATAAACTTGCAACATTCCATGCACACCTATGGTCCATAATAAGTAATGTCAACATCACTGCATGAATGAAGGACATGATTCATTGTCAATATTTTCTGGCCTTCTAATCCAGATGGTGATCCCTTAATGGTGTTCCTCCACTTGGACATTAAGAACTTTATTCTCATGATGTATTCACTTCTATTTTTCTTGACTTCAGTGTGCTTGATATCAGTTTATTGAGAATATTATTATTATACAAAAATGTCAAATCACAGCTACCAATTTTTTTTAAATGTTGTTGGCCTTCATACACATCAAGCTCTTCCTAGGGATCTATGAGGTTATAATATATTAGCATAGCATCTATGCAAGGAAAGGTCTTCATGGTCGACAGATGGAAATTGCTATTTAATTATTACTACAGACAAAAAAATAAATGTTTATTTATTATTATAGAAGTTGTTTTTGGTCAGGAGGCAAGGAACCGGATTTTTGAGAAAACTTTCAACATCTTCCTCTTCTTTTGTTCCTTCTTTCATTTCATAATTCATGTATCTTCTTTTAAATGGTGAATATGGAAATAGGACAAATAGCTGGAAGAAGCCTTTTTGTTCTATTAATTTATACCATATGTTAGTTTAATATTTTAATAAAATAGTTAATATTTATATGACACTGTTGGTCATTTTGTTGTTATTTCTCTGGAGAGAAAAAGCAAATAATGGAAATAAATAAAGAAAACTAAGTTCCCAGAAATGTTTCAGTGTGGGCCTTGTACAGCACATGGTTCCAAAATTAGTTTAAATATAATTTCCTGTTTATTTTATCTGACAGTTTGAATACATGTTTAAGGCATGACTATTAATTATGACATCAGCTATGGATTTCCTGTGGTATCAGCTGAATCAACAGAGTGTTCTCAGGGGAGAGTTGGAAAACGAATCCATAATGGAGAATCAAAGACTGTCCGACAAGCCTTAACACTTGGGAAATACCAGCCGATGTTCCATTCTTATTTGTTGCTATATTATAATTATATGTCATAAATATTGACTTGTGTAATCAAAACATTATATATTATATTATATTTTATGAGTAGGTAGACCACAAATATTTTCTGCCACCTTCCTTGGTAACTAAAGGGTTCTTATTTTCCTTTTTTAAAAGTAGGAAGCTGGGTAGATATGAAGTAAAGCACTTGCCACTCATATATGTAGAGAGGCATTTTTAGTAAATAACTATTACGATTGGCTATAGCTCAGTATTTAGAAGTACGTGTCAAGGTTCCAATCGGACGAACCCAACCAGCAAGCACTGACGAGACGAACCAATCTCTTCATGCAAAACTTTATTGAGAATATCATTTTGGTACAGAATGAAAGCAAAACCAGCTCTGGTGAATATTCAGGCAATTCAATATAATTAAAGCATAGAATACTCCCTCCAATTAGTGCAGGTCACATTGTTCAATTGAGTGCCACAATATTGTTGTGAGAAGACGTCTCAAAAGCCTGCCAAATACCTGCTGACATGACCTTGGTTCTCACGGTTTGACTGCTTGATGTTTAAAAGCCCACATTCCAATTCCCCCTCTCCTCCCGCCACAGTTAGTTGGAAAGCTAAGAAGCCATCACAGTGAAAGCAGCCTGAATACACTTCGAAGTTTGAGAGTATGTTCATTTGCCTTGAAAAAAGTAACAGTTAGCTAAACTGGTTTGGATTATCTAGTAAACTAAAAATGGTAGCCAAAACAACCTCTGCAGCATGTGACTTGAAAGTCTTACTGTGGCATCTATTCAGTCAATAAGATAAACCTGTGGCATTGACAGTTCTCAAAATACTCTAATCCTAATCCTAACCAGTTGAAGATGGGAGTGTGCACTATAGACCAAGAGTTTGATAAACACAATCAAAACCTTTGACCAAAAGATAACCTTGTAACTTTTAAAACTACTTCATAAATACGGTAGCTGAAGCTTATGTAGACGGAGCATAACAATATTTCTATCATGTGAATTAGCACTGCACTTTCTATCATGTGAATTAGCACTGTACAATTTTCTCATGGCCGCTGAGATCATTATATAAATAACAATTTGCTTTAAATTGTACTTAAGATAAGCATGGGGGCACGGTTCTTGCTGATTTCCTCAGACATAGTTAAGATTATCTAATGAAACTGTTTGTCCTTTCCATAGCTTTCTGAGATGCAACTCAAGGAAACAACACACAAGACATGTTTTTCTCTAATGGAATTCAATATATGGAACACGTTGTCCCCAAAACTCTTGTTTTTCTCTTTCTTCTGCGACTGCTTGAAAGCAGTTGTTTTTCAAAGACATATTTTTTAAAAATTTGTTTTTCTGTTAGTTGAACACTAATAAGTCTGTTAGAGTTATTTTGGATTGCTTTAAAGTTTTAAATCAATATGGCTTTCTTCTGCTTATTAATTTGTTAATATAGTCTACTGCTGTATTTCCCCCCCTACTTCAATGACATTATCAAGGTTTGCATTATGGCTTGTTTCATTTTTTATTGATATGGACAGTTTTGGACACATCTGCCTGGAAGGAAAAATAGGATACATAATTTAATATAAATTATTACATTCAGAGGGTGATGCAGGAATCAGCCAGTACCTGCAGAGCTATACATGAGTAGAGAGTAAGAATCCAGCTGCAGCAGAACTGGGCAGATGTTTTTGATTTAACTGAAATAGACCAGTTGTTGTCACACAATTTCTAAGACAGTCTGAAGTTAAAATCCAAACCGGTCTGATTAGAAAAGGCACAAACTAAAAAGATGGCCAATATATAGAAAGTGTGACTGCCTAACAATTCATATACAACCCCAAAAAGCGAAATAAAAAAGCTTATTCCGTACATGTCTTATTAAAAAGTACTTGAAATAAGCTTCTACTACTCAAAAGGACTGCTGTAAGTTTTTTTTTAAAAAAAAGATCAACTTGCAAAGACATTTAACGACAGTAAATGGATTTCAATATTTACTGCAATGGACAGGATCCAGAGGGGGGAAATGCACTGCTGGAGATCTAAATCTACTTGGCCAAAATTTCGTATCCTTTTTCCTCTGTAGCAATTTCTCCAAACAGAAAAACTTGCCAGTTCAACAGGAGAAAATGCGAAGTTCCAGGGGTAAACATGATTCCTCCTTTCTCTGCATACCTATTATTTGGGGTACTGGTTGCTACTAGGTTGAGAAACAGATGAAAAACAGTGCAACCACTATGCTTTTAAAGGGGTGCTAGTCTTTTCAATAAAATTATAAGGAAGGATAGCATCATAAAAAAATCTAATTGCTGGTACTGTAACAGTCTTTCTCGGATATAAATAATTCCTTTAAACGTCGCTCCAAAAGATAACTCAACTACCTACAGTACTTTACCAACCCACTTCCTGTTTCTGTTTGGCAAAGTTGAAATTGATGCAGGCAACCAAGAAAGCCAATCATCTTTGACAAGTTTCTTGGCTGAAGTTATCCCAAGTGTGACTTCCAAGTTTTTTCTCTTAGGAAAGGGGTGAGGTCAATAGTAGACAGTCTAAGGTTAAAGTTTTTGGGGTTTGGGGAAGAAACCACAGAATCAGGTAGAGTATTCCAGACATTGACCACTCTGTTGCTGAAGTCATCTTTCCTGCAATCAAGTTTGGTGCGATTAACCTTGAGTTTGTATCTATTGTGTGCTCTTGTGTTGTTATGGTTGAAGCTGACAGGTAGGACATTGCAATATATGATTTTATATACTATATTTAGATTGGACTGGAGGTGGCGTAGTTCTAAGTTTTCTAGGTCTAGAGTTTCAAGTCTGGTGGCATACAGTGAGTAGAGGAGCGGAGAATTCTTCTTGTGAAATATTTCTGGACTTTTTAAATTGTGTTACTATCAGATACATGATATGGGTTCCAGACTGAGGAGTTGTATTCAAGTATAGGTCTAGCAAAAGTTTTGTATGCCCTAGTTAGTAGTGTGATATTACCAGAGAAAAAGCTACGTAGAATTAGATTAACAACTCTTAATGCCTTTTTGGCTATGTAGTTACAGTGGGTTCTAGCACTTAGATCATTTGAGATGAGTACTCCAAGGTCCCTGACAAAGTTTGGATCCTCAACAAGGTCTTGACTATTTAGCTTGTATTTTATTTTCTGATTTTTTTCCTGCCAATATGTAAGACAGAGCATTTATGTGTTGAGATTTGAAGTTGTCATTTGATTGACCATTCTGATACATGTTCAAGGTCTTTTTGGAGGGTAGTAGTATTGTCTGTGGTGTTGAATAGCTTTACATCATCAGCAAAGAGAACGCAGTTGCTCTTAATATGATGATATAAAGCTATTCAACGCCACAGACAATACTACTACCCTCCAAAAAGTCCTTGTCTATGTATCAGAATGGTGTAATTTCGCACTTGACGCCTCTATTCTCTGAGAATTGAGGCCTGGATGTTTGCAAAGGCTTCAGTCCTTCAGGCTTCTCTCCATTTGCTGAAGGAAAGAGAGATTGCAGGGAGATTGCATTCCTGTAGGCTTCAGCAGCCCTTTGCAAAAAGCCTTTGTTGGCACTAGCGGAGCTTGGGAGGAGTAGACACACCACTCCGAAGCCATGTTCCTACCAGCAAAGGCTTTCTGCAAAGGGCTGCAAAAGCCTACACGGATGTAATTCTCAAGCACTTTGCCAATGAGAAAGGAGCCCTGAAAGGAGGTAGCTTTTTTGGAGGTAGCTTTTTTGCCCCAGATCAGCTTGGCAAGGCCTCCGGCACTGATTAAGCAGCCCTGAAAGACAGCAGATCACACAAGCCATTTGAAGAGCTCTATCCCGCTCTGGGTTCCTCAGGCCCGCTGGCAGAACCAGGTCTTCAGGGCCTTCCAGAAGAGTATTAGAAAGGGGGCTGTTCTAATCTCTGGGGGAATGATGTTCCAGAGAGAGGGAGCCACCATGGAGAAAGCCCTTCTTCTGGGTCCCACCAAGTGTATCTTCCTCAGGGATGGGATCCACAGCATTCCCTGCCTTCCCACTCTAATGGGTCGGGTAGATGTGACCGGCAAGAAACGTTCCCTCAGATAACCTAGGTCAATAATGGGTTAATGGAGTTATTTTTAGCCTGAATCTCCTTATCATGACTCTACTTAACTGTTTCTATTGTCAGCCCTGTCTGCTCTGAGTTTTCTCTTTCAGCTGGTTATTCTTGGTTTTCCTAAAGGGGGAAGTACTGGCTTGAGTTTCTTGGCACTGTTTTCTGAGGTTTCTGGTGCTATGAAGTTTCTGGCACTGACCTTCCAAGGTTCCACAGAACAGTGCCGCCTGGCTGGAATGCTGAAAAAAGCTTCAGTACATTTTTAAGATGAAAAGTCTAAAAACCTTAAGTGACTAAACATGGCTTCCCCTCAATCCCCTGGCTTCTCTCTCTCTGCTATAGCTCTCATTCCATTAGGGACTGTTGGTCCAGGTAAGCCCAGGGCTAATGTAAGGTAGTGTTAGCTAGGAAAGATTTCTGTGGCAATACTGGCACAAAGTAACAAACTCTCTTGGTTCCATTTTAAGTGTTTATCTTTCAATTATTAATTAATTGTACAAATATCACCCATTCTTTACATCTCATTCTTACAGGGTTAGGGTTATGAGTTACGGTTGAAATTTGTGGCTGAGTGCTGTGCTGCTGTGAGATGTCAACTTGGCCACGCCCACCCAATCACATGACCAACAAGCCACACCCACCAAGCCATGCCCACAGAACCTGTAGCGAAAATTTTTGAATCCCATCACTGAGTTTATGTGAGCTTCTTAAATGAGCTACTGTAAGTATATGATCTATTGTTTCTTCTGCTTCTTTGCAATTTGAATTCTCTGTTGATTTTCCAATTCTGGTCTTGTTTGCATTGGTTTGAATAGTTTCCTCTTGAGCAATCAACATCAAACCTTCAATTTCTTTTTTTATGTTCTAGTTGCAAGTTATTGCCAGATTTTATTTTTATCCATCTTCTCAATCTTTTTTAAGAAAGTGACCATGTAATGATTTTCCTTATCAGCATTCTGTTTGTGCTTTTATTACATTGTTTTGATATTTGTTTTATCTCCTATAAATTTAATAAATTCCAATTTTTTAACTTTCATCCATGCATATTCTTGGCTGTCTTTTACATAATCAGCCAATGCACGTTTTTCATCTTCAACAGTTTGACATGAAGTAAACCATTTCTGTGAGGCATGTATAATCTTCCTCTACGGAGATTTAACGCATAATGAATAATAATCAGTTCTCTTGTTTTTCAGTCTAAGCTGTGCAGTTCAACTTGTGTCCAGTTAATAATTCCAGCAGTGTGTTGTAATAATACAGTAACAAAGAGCTCATTTCAACAATTATTTTCCTGCTTTACTGATTCCTTGTTATTTATTAAAATTACACTATTCAAACTAAAGCTATAGTAGGAGGAGTATTACTTTTTATTCAACTCTTGTATACAATATACATTCTACTGTTTGTATGATTAGGTATATATGACAGGGTGCACTAATGCTAGGGTGCGCTTATTGCATAACTTTGAACATTCTCTAAAGGAACTCTCGTAAACTGGGAATTACCTGTACTCAAGCCTTGCTATTAAGGTTGGGTTTAGTTTTCCTGGGTAAATTTTGGTCCCAGGTCTTTTGTTTTTCCTGTCCTAGGGATTAATCCTGTCAGGGAGGCAGGAAAAGGGAATTCTGGTGTGCCTTAGTGAGTTATTTTTAGCTTGATTCCACTCATCTTTATTGCTCTACCTAAGTGTTCTTTTCAGCTGGTGCTTTTGAATTTCTGGGTTTGAATTTCTTAAAGGGGAAGGGCTGTTTTAAGTCTTTTGGCACTGCTTTAGTGGTCCCTGGCACTGTCCTTTTGGGGTGTACTTCCCACAACACAATCATCTTCCCAAAAAACTCCTGTGAATAGAGGTGGCAATGAAACTCAAAGCACAGAAAAGGCACATATATATTTTTGTAGAAGCTGGAAGAAACTTGAAGGTCACCTAATTTAATACTCTCCTCACTGCAGGAATTTACAGCTGCATCATCACAAAAGCTCTGCAGCCTCTGTTTAAATACCCCATTAGTGAAAAGTATACAAATCAGACAACCTGTAGAAAGAGCAATGGCTTGCCTACAGGTTGACAGTTATTAGTAAACCATTTTTAAACTTACTGCTTTCTGTAATTCAGCTGGTTCTGTGGCTCATTCATTGAAACTTACCTTTTTTCTCCCTTTCCATCGTATATGAACTTCAAATTTAGCTTCCAAAAGCTTAATGTTAACATTCATTATACTATTTAAAATACTCTTTCTTTCCCCTTTAGTAACTTAACATTTCAAATGTATCTATTGTAAAATGCCTGTGATTCAATTACAGTAAGTTATGAAGAGGGAGGAAGGTCTGGATATTTAATTATTGGGTTACTAATTCAATAATGAATGGGACAACAACTAATAATTATTGATTTCACTTTATTCTTTTCAGGTGCTTTAAAGACAAAGGGAATATTACTATAATTTCAAAGATAAATGGAAAAGCTAATTTATAATCTTTTTAAAGGCTAAGAATAAAGTGTATGTTTTTTTGTTTGTATACCAACTAAGTGAACAGTGACTGACAATGGCAGTATCAATTTCAATTGCTATGACTATGTAGAAAAAAATACCGTAAAGCAAACATATTACAGATGTACAGCAATGTAATACAATAATCAAGTTACACAGAACATTTGCATAGC
The DNA here is from genome assembly GCF_049901715.1 of Pseudonaja textilis. Lineage (NCBI taxonomy): Eukaryota > Metazoa > Chordata > Lepidosauria > Squamata > Elapidae > Pseudonaja > Pseudonaja textilis. The sequence goes on along the minus strand of NC_141995.1, from coordinate 61,312,917 downwards.
ACAATAAATTGAATTGATAGCATTGGAAACTGAATCTACATAAAATGAATTGTTCTGGCCATATTACAGTTTTCAATATCAATTTTTGGAGTGCCATTTTGACAATGTTCAGGTATCTTAACCAATGGTCAATATATGGAAGCACTTCTAGAGGCTTGGTAAGCTTTATTTAAACTTATTCCACTTTTCATATTTCATACTTCATCCTTGATTGCCTGTTTCAGTTATTTCTTGACCCACTTTTCATATTTTGTACTTTATCCTTGATTACATCTCCCAGTATGACATTGTTATCACATTCAGCTTTATTTTCCTGCATACTTAAGGACCTAATTTACACTTTTTAGTATTCCACTTTACTTTTTGAAATTTGAAGGAACTTCAGAAAGAAGTGAAGGCTTGAATGCTGCAAGTGAAATATCACACAAAAAAAGCATCAGGCAAAGATCTAAGCAGGAGCCCTCCCTCGCAAATGGCAAGACTTTGTGAAAACAAAAGCAGTATATATTAATGAAGCAGGTTAAAATCAATCTATTTTAACCATTGTAAAAACACAGAGTTTGGAAATGTAAATTTCATTTTGATCAATAGTGGGATTCTACCTTAGTCGCTACCGGTTTGGTGAGTGATGCACCTAACAAGCCAATCAGCTGAGAGGATGAAGAAACAAAAGATCTTCCCACCCTCCCATGTACTTTTTGGTCTTTTATTCTCTCAGCTGATTGGAGGCTTTTTTTTACTACAGGTTAGGCTGAACAGGTAGCGATTTTTACTACTGGTTCGCATGAACCGGGCCAAACCAGTAGCATACCACCACTGATTTTGATGGATTTTCCATGTCTTAACATAATTATTTTGAAATAACATACAATTCATATTTGTTATAGTTATTCCCAAATATTTTGTCTTCTTTTCCATCTGGAAACCTATTTTATTCAATACTTCTGTTTGGTCTTGTAACTTCATCTTCTTTTTTAATTATTTTAGTCTTGAAATCTGCTAATGACTCAAATTATTTTAATTTGCTTATTAAACATCCAATTTTCTTTAAAGGGTCTGCCAAAATCAAAACCGAGTCAAAAGCTCTTAACATATATGACTCTTTCTTAATCTTCAAACCCATAATTCTCTCTTAGTGTCTTACACCTGTGTTTAATGTTTTAAGAACTAAAATACACAAGAGAGGAGACAATGACCATCTTTGTATTGTTAGTTTAGTTAAATCTCCATTAATGACTATGAAGATTCTCAGTCACCCAGGTCATGGTAGTCCCAAATGGGCTTTTTCAAGAGGCAACTAGACCTGCTGGTTTTTGTTTGAAGACGTTTTGCTTCTCATCCAAGAAGTTTCTTCAGCGCTGACTGGATAGTGGGGAATGGAAGGAATTATATTCTTTGTAGACATGACATCATTTGCATCTGTTTAGTGAGTCGTTAAGGCCACCTGGAGGTTTATTTGTGTCACCTGAGTAGTGCAAATGGGTGTGGAGCCTTCTTGGAACTATTGAAAGGGACTGTGTTGTGGACTGGTGATAGATGGTGTTGTATCCCTTCTCCTCTGTTGAGAGAGGGCTCTTCAATTTTGACATGCATGGCCTCTTTGACTCCTCTTTCAACCCAGCAATCCTCTTTGTTCACGATGAAGATTTTATTGTCTTCAAATAAGTGGCATTTATATTTTAAATGCAGATGGACTGCTGAATCTTGTCCGGATGGGTCAAGATCTGCACATTGGGAGCCGGGGTGAGATTCAAATTTTTTAACAATCGGTTCTGTGGGTGTGGCTTAGTTGGTGGGCATGGCTTGCTGGTCATGTGACTGGGTGGATGTGGCTTGGTGGTCATGTTATTGGCTGGGCATGGCCAACTCAATATCACTCACATTGAGGCACGCATCTCCTCGCCTGGCCTCTCATGACTGTGGGGATGCTGCAACAGTCGTAAGCGTGAAAAATGGTCATAAGTCACTTTTTTCAGTGCCATTGTAAGTTTGAATGGTCACTCCACACAAGCAAAGTACCAGCAAAGGAAGGGAAAAAAAAACTCCAGAGAAGTTCCTGAGACAGGAAGTCTAGTCCTGCCAAGAATGTAATAAGTGTGAACAGAGAGGCAGTTTCTGTAAGCAACACCAGAATGTTTCCTTCCTGCCTTCCTTACAGGATTAGGCCAGTAATTTCTTCTAACAACCGATTCTCCGAACTGCTTAGAATGTTAACAACCGGTTCTAGCGAATAGGTGCGAACCTGTAGAATCCCACCCCTGATTGGGAGGGGGGGAAACAACCACTTCATAAATGCATGGCACAACATAGGAAAACAATTCACATAGGAGATGACCATGCTGAGGGAGGCGCCAAGTGTGTCATTAGTCTCTGAATGCCCGTAAGAGATCTAAGTCCACCCCACCTTGAATGCCTTTCTATTCTTAATTTCTTCTAATTTCCCTTGATCGTTAGTAGTTCAGATTCTTGTAGAACGCTAAATATTTATTCTGATTTGAACTGCTTGAATCTCATGATTTCTCCAGGGCTGGGCATTAATTTGAACTTCTGTCCTTCATCAAAAATGTTCATGGGCTTGGGAATACCCTAACCATGACTTCAGATCCCAGAGATGCAGCTCAAGGAAAGATGACAGTTCAAAAAGGGCATTTTAAAGGAAGAAGTTTTAGCTGCCAGCTTCGATTTAATAATTTTTGGGCAAAGGAAAAGATTTGCCTCTCACAGACCTCCAACTCCCACTTCTTCATCTTATTTTGAAGGGCTGGGGGAATTGCATCCTTATAAACATTACATAATTTTGGTACTGGAGCTACAGGTGAGATGTCAAGAAGCCACATGTAACTTTGATCCAAGGATAAGTTAACCTTAAAAATATGTACAATCAATAATAAGAAATGTTTTAGTATTACAGTAGTTAGGAATAGAACAAAACAGAGCCTTCTCTAAGACAACTGTGATGACCCAGAGTATATCAGAAATATAACAAAACCCAAAACGTAACTAAAAGTCCTTTAATGCCTTCAACTTGGCTTCACTGTTTAATTGTTCACAGTGGAGGAGTAAACTGTTTTCAAAATAACATTTCAAAGGAAAGAAACACAGTTCAAATTCAAAGAGCCGATTACGAAGCGAAAAACAAAAACAAACCTCATTGAATAAAGTTCCACGACAGACCAGGATAGATAATTGGCAACTTCAGGAAGATAACCAGGTACAGTCTGTTGGAAGAACACCAACCAAGATAAACCTTCTTAAGGAATAAAACACTAATTTGTCTCCAGTGTCTGTTCACACGCAGGTCCAAACTCTTATGCAAATCTCCCACCTGCAACCCACGAAGGGGATCATGGCCCTCTCCTCCCAAGTGGACCACCTTTTACCCTGATCCTCTCCTCCCTGCATGCCCTAGGATGGAAAAGGGATGGGCCTGGGTCCTCCTCTGACTGCTCAGAGTCAGTCTCCACCAGGGGCATGACAACAACCCAACAGATACAATGTGCACACACTATTATATTCACTAGAATTATTTAGAGTAGTGACTTATCTATAGACTGGCAACTGTAATGGAAATATTTTTATTCTTACAACTAACTGCAAAGCAGGGCAACCACTCAGTTAATAATTCAGTGCTTTTACCTTCATAAGTCAAATAATGTTTCTTTTTATTATACCTTCTTTAAATAGCACATCACTTGATTTGATTGGATGAATGTAAAAAAAGTCTGTAAGTGACAGAAAACTGAAATAAATTAATCAGCGGCTTTGAAGAGCATGCTTCAGTGTTATGTAAAATAATATGTGACAGTTATGTATACCTATTTGTTCCAATACGGGCCTCTAATTAAAGAGAGAAAAAATGGAGGAAACGATAATGAGCTTTTCTGACTTTTCTGTGAAGTAGCTATATTGAGAAACAAAGGTGGGAATTAAAAATAATTAATCAAGAAATATCCTGATTAAGACATTATAAATGCCCAGTCATAAAAAGAGAGTGAATTAATCTAATACTTCAGAGTCTGGATGCTCTTAAGTAAAATAAATAATCTCTTCTAAAACACATACATTACTAAAAATTCAGTAAAAGGTTAAAAGTTGATGAGTGAATTTCTTGTAATCTGTATGTCAGCCTTCACAATTTCTTTCCTTTGCTTTGCATCTTTCGGCTGCCATAGTAACGGGGGGAGGAGGGGTAAAGGATGGTGGGAAGTGAGCTGGAGGCTTTGAGAATAAACTGTATAACTGGTGGGGGGGGTCTTGTTTATGCTTCTTTGCTGTGCTATGCGCAAGTGCAATTCTTTATCAAAATAGGCCAAGGTCAACAGACAGATGCCTGCATCACCACTTGAAGATGCCCCACATGACATTATATACAACTTTAATTGAATGGACAGTTTGAACTGTTGTTGGTGGGATCATTGCCATCTCTTTGTATATGGGATTTACGCGCTCATTTTCTCAGATTCAGAATTCCTTTGATTTCCAGTAAAAGATATCTTTTCTCTAATTAACGGAGTCTTAAGTGTTTCTTTCTTGGATTTTGAATGGAGCACCAGCTGACCCTGTCATTCAAAACTGACCCCAATGTCCAACAGACACCATACAATACAATACAAACTACCTATGCTCCCAAGGGGATGACAAAATAGCAAACATTTTCATAATTTATTGATTTATCAAATGTTCAGCTCACACAAAAAAAGAGCAGCAAACGTTAGTAATAATAATTTAACATTTTAAAAAAGCAGACGAGAGAATAAATGTTTACTGCAATAACACCTCAAAATCTCACCAATCACCTTGGAACCCCAGTCTGATGACATAGTCAGATTCTGAGGAACTTTCAGAGTTTTATCTAGGATGGAACTAAAGTCACTTCTTGGGGGAGGCGATTGTTTAAGGTTGGCACCACAGCAGAGAAGGTCCACAGGGTAATTCCCTGAGAGATAGGACCCACAGCATGTCTTTTATCCCAGATTTCATTGGACTGGCAGAAAGGAGAAGCCGTATTTCAGAAAACCTGTCTCCCAGCCCAGAAGGACTTTAAATTTCATTCGATCTGATTTGCATACCATTCAACTCCAGAACAAATTTGGACAACTTACAATAGAAAACAGAACACACAACATAAATAAGAAATATGGTACTGCGGGATAAATAATGCAATGGCGGTAGGGACAACAACATCAATACTAAAACAAACAATCTCAATAATTCCTGACAGGGAGATTAATGCTCCCTACCTTAAGGCCTGGAAAAACAGTTATCACTCACTATGATAATTTTTACTGGCCATGCAAAAACCACAAGTAATACACACTCCCTCATACAACAGGGCCTTTATACCACGTAGAGTTTTATATTAATAACCAGCCCCTTGAATCAGACCTGGAAACATACTGACCACTAAGGCAGATCATGAACCAGAGGCGTCATATGAGCAGACCAAGACAGCTCAACCACTACTTACACTGCCGTATTCTGGATGTTTAAGTGATGTTTAAGTGATGTTTAAGAATAGTCGAAGTGCAATAGTTGAGCCACAAGGTGACAAGGAAATAAGCAAAACAACTCATTTTTGATATTCTAAGAGTTATTCAAATTAAGCAGGTATATAAATCTGACGCCCCCTGGCTCAGAACTGTAATTGAGAACAGAGGGTTGGGATGTCCTTCTAGGTAGTGATGAGGACTTAGAAACCCATTTCTAGATAGATGAGAGGTCTTCTTGGGTCTCCAATATCTCAATTATATGTTTAGACTACTACATTTGAAGAAAAAGTGAGTATCCAAAGGAAAATTCATTTAATGCATGATTGGCAGATGACTTTGGGGTTAGGATGATTTATTAGTTATCTTACTATGTAACAATTTAAAGATTTAAGAATGGCTGCAAGCATAAAATATATATTTTAATAATTATATTTATATTATTTATGACTAATAACTTTTATAAAATATGTTAAATAAATTAGCCAACAAATATCCTTTTTACCTAGATGTCCTGCACATTCCTGCCTCCAAATAAAGCAGTATTCAGACCAGCCAAGTTCACCATTGTCTTAGAAGACAGAAAGAATTAAGAGAAAAGTGAACAGTGGAAACACAAATACAGGAATTTCAAATTCAAATATTGAATCGGTATATTTTACACCAAGAGATACTTTTGATCAAGCTTCTATTTTCCATCCTTTTATCTAAACACAGAAGGATTCCTTTTTTTAAAGACTGAATTTCTCTGTACATATTAGGTTTTCATGGATTTGATGCCAGCAATATCTCTGCTAATTAAAAAAGTTACTTTTCTGGGTAAATTGATCCTACAGAATTGGTTGTCATCTCTAATGCATGCCTCTCTGCATTTGCCTCTAGCCTCTATAAGATGATGTGGAAATGTGAAAAAAACATGTTTGTGTACACATAAGGCAAACAGTTCCATTACTCTCATTCTTTCCAGCATTTTTATATTATTATCCATGCATAGGGATAGACTAAAAATGTCATTTTGAATGTCACAGTATTTTCTTCAAAGATGTCCAGGCTAGTTTGAAATGTGAGATGTAGTAAGATACTAACTGGGATCTGTACTGTTGCTAGGAAATTTCTCCAATTGTTTCCAACATAATGCAGCACTTGCAATAGCTGTCAAAGCTTTTGGCTCTCAGCTACAACAGAGAGCTAAAAAGAATTTAGAACAAAGATCTCCTAAAAGGAGCTGAATAAGTAATGGGATCTTGCTGTGCCAATAGCTGAAAACTGTTTGCTAAACTAAAGAATAAGATTAATAAAAGTACCCATTCATTTCAATTTAGCCTCTAAATATTTTCTTGTCAATACCCCCCTTTTTAAAAAAAAATGGAAGGAAAAACATTCCTAGTATATTATTGTTTTGTAATAATATTGTTCTTTCTTTCTCATTGAAAAATCATCAGATCAACAAGATTCTCATTGATTATGTGCAAAATACTACTGCATATGAATCAAGGCACCTAAATCCAATTTTCAATGTGAAACTCTATCAGGTTTAAAAATCACAAGGAAGTCCCCATATTCCAAACTGGAGAGAAAAGATACTTCAAAATGCTTCTACTGAAATGAATAGAATGAATGAACTGGAAGGGACCCTGGGGGTCGTCTAGTCCACCCCCCTGCTCAAGAAGGAGAACCTAAACAATTTCAGATGAGTCTCTTCTTAAAGACATCCAGTGTCATTCCACTGGTTAATTGTCCTCCCTGTTAGGAAGTTTGTTCTTGACTCAAGGTTGTTTCTCTCTGTGATTAGTTTCCAACCATTGTTTCTTGTCCTGCCCTCTGGTGCCCTACCTCATTATTTGATTTGTTTTCTTGGGATTTATGATTGGTTTTGTGTTCTAAAGATTCTAAAGATTGGTCGTTCTCCCCCTTCAATTTTAGTTTAAAGTCCTTCTGATGAATTGGGAGAGACTTTTTCCAAGTACATTTTCTCTGTTTTCGTGAGGAGCAGCCCATCCCTTGTCAAGAGTCCTTCGTGAAGGTAATGCAGTCCATCATCCAGGAAACCAAAGTTTAGCTAGGGGTTTGTTCCTAGAATTCTTTTTATACCTCAATGGGTGTTGACTTTGTTGGGAGTACTGAGGGGAACATTGCTTGTGCTCCTGGCTCCATAACTTTTGTTTCCTTGTTGCTTGCAATATCTCAATGTTGTACTCAGGTTCTTTGTTGTGTCATTTGTCCCAATGTGAAGGAAAGGTAATAATCTGTGGGCCTAATTATTTTGGTTAGGTTCTCAGCCAGGGCTGGGATTCTACCAGTTCGCACCTATTCACTAGAACCAGTTGTTAACATTCTAAGCAGTTCGGAGAACCGGTTGTTAGAAGAAATTACTGGCCTAATCCTGTAAGGAAGGCAGGAAGGAAACATTCTGCTGTTGCTTACAGAAACTGCCTCTCCGTTAACCCTTATTACATTCTTGGCAGGACTAGACTTCCTGTCTCAGAAACTTCTCTGGAGTTTTTTCCCCCTCCTTTGCTGGGTACTTTGCTTGTGTGGAATGACCATTCAAAGTTACAATGGCACTGAAAAAAGTGACTTATGACCATTTTTCACACTTACGACCGTTGCAGCATCTCCACGGTCACGAGAGGCCAGGCGAGGAGATGCATGCCTCGATGTGAGTGATATTGAGTTGGCCACGCCCACCAACTAAGCCCCACCCACAGAACCAGTTGTTAAAAATTTTGAATCCCACCCCTGGTTAGAATCTTTTATTTTCTTTGAATCAGTTACTTATCTAGTAATTACCATCCTTTTGCCAACCAATTTGAGGCTGGAGCCTCTTCAAAAGTTCAGGAGATCTTGTTTCTCCCTGCTCGTTTCTTATCTTCGACGTCTTTCTATGTTTTTAAAAAACTATGGAGTACCACATGTACGGAGGGACCCATTATATTGTAAAATTATTTCATATTTTCTACCAACATGATTTTCTTGCCAGAATACAGTGGTGGTTTACCATTGCCTCCATCTGTGCATGTCTTTGTGTCATTGTCACTAAAGTGATCATCAGTCTCGGACTTCTTCCTATATCTCCCCTACTCAATTCAAGTGCCCTGGGATGACCTTCATCCTTTGGATGATCCTTCCAGGAGTATATTAGCATACACTCCTGACATTCTTTGTTCATCCCTCCCAGAAAGATCCTCTACCACAAAAATGACTTATTTGTTTATGTTCCACCTTTATTGTTTTTACAAATAACCCTCAAGGTAGTGAACACTTGAAATACAACTTCCTCCTTTTATTGTTCCCACAGCAGCAATCTTGTGAGGTGAGCTGGGCTAAGAGAAAGTAATTGGCCCAAGGTCATCCTGTTGATTTTCATGGAACTAGAAATCACAGTCTCCAGATTTCTACTACCTTAAAGCACTAGCATCGCAGGATTTGATGAATAATAGTTTGTTTACTTGTTTATTTATTGTCCAGGGGTATTTATTTATGGTCCATAGGTGAAATATAGCAAATAAAAGAAAAAATGCAAGCACACAAAATAGTATAAAAATCCAAATGTGAAGGAGGTACAAAGTGGTTTTTGAAAGCTATGTGATCAGAATGTTGTAATCTTCTTGACGATTCCTGAGAATGGATTCCTTAGAGAAGAATAGTAATCTCATAATCATTGTAGCAATTAAAGTTACTGACAACTGACATTATGTGTATTGATCATCACTGGGAATTTTTATAGCACATATGTAGATGTAGATTCAGTCTCTGGGTTTAAGTATAGGCATGGGCAGCTTTCTATAGAAATCAGTACATCTACCAATCATTGTCCTAATATGTGGCACTTTAATTCCTACAGAATTTGCCGAGTATAAAATCTCCTGTGAGAAAATGTAGAAACACATAGGGACATTTCAGAAAAGGAAGCAATTATAACACAACAGCATGCCAAGTCATCATTAATATGTCTCCCTAGAGCAGCATAAAGCCTGTTGAACAAGGTGAGATGGATTAGCTTGCTTCAGTCAGAATTTGAATTGGCAGAAATTTGAGCCCCATCGGAGAGGCAGCCTAATTCTAACTGTGGAAAATCATTAGAATTTGCATAAGGAAGACATGTTATACTTCTTAGGAATTTTGATTGGATAACTTCTAAACTTGGGACATACAGATATGCTAAACTTCAACTTTAAATACTTAATGGTGATTAGTGCATTGCTATTTGCAATCTGACCTGTATATGTAATAATTACAAGAGATGTTTTGGGAACTCTTATAAGCAGTTTCTCACTGCAATTGACTAACAAGAGAAGATTGGAATTGAATACCCAAATGTTTAAAGATCTAACTTGTTAGATAAACTTGCCATTAATCACTCAGCTAATTGAAGAGTTAAAGCACTTCCTAGAAAATACCAGGACCTTTGTATAGGAATAATTAATTCCAAGCTGTTGTCTAGCAGAATGAAGCTTCAACACTTTAAGACAGTGATCCTTAACCTTTCCGACTCTGTGGACTGGTGGCTGCAGGAGGGAGACGCATAGTTTTGTGCATGTGCCACTTACACAAAGGCAGCTTTGCATGGGCACTCACTCAATGGGCCATGGACTGGCACTGGGCCACCAACCAGAGGTTGGGGACTCCTGCTTTATGGGATCTTTGCAAGCCAATTTGACAACAGAGACAGCAGAGACAATGACTGCAACATCAGTGTTTAAAAACAGAATTGATATGGTGGGTATGGGAGAAAGGATGGAATTCTGGCTTGGCAAAAATATCAACAATATGATTTATATAAAAATTAAATATTAGTAGGGGAAGGAATAAAGCCATGCTTGGCATCTTTGCAACTAGTGATAGATTCAGTTATGTCACCTAGGCAGTTTATCTTTGACTTGAATAGTAGGACTCTGATACAGTCTTTCATAAAGTATTGAATCAAAGGTTGTCCTTAAGCCTATAAAAGCAACGGTGGAAACATGTCACTCATACAAACAAACAAACAAAAGCAGCAACCAAGTATAAGATCCCTCCTGTCTAATTCAGTACACGCACACTACAGCTGAAAAATAGATTTCATAGCCTCTCCCTGGAAGGCAGTATGTAAAGTAGACAAATAGAAAAGGCATCATCAAATGGAAGATAGACTAGAAATAAAAATTAAAATAAGCAAGAAAATGGTAAGAGAACACCTATCTGGTCTTGATGAATATAAATCCCTGGGACCTGATGGGATCTGACATCCCAGAGTTCTGAAGGAGCTGGCAGGTGTTATCTCAGAACCATTGTATCATATCTTTCAAAAATCCTGGAGCACTGGGGAACTACCAGAGGATTGAATGAAAGCTAATGTGGTTCCCATCTTCAAACAAAAAAACAAAAACAGATCCAGGAAACTACATGTCAGGGTTCCAACTGATGCCTTAATAAAAACAGGAGCCTCAAGCAAACTTTCAAGAAAAATCCAGTTGTTTATTAGGAGCATCGTGTCGGCACAGACCAAAGGAAGCCAAGTCTGACCCCACTCAGTTCACGCCTGGCCTCTGACCCCATTTCCCCCTTCCCTCAAGATGCATTATTAGTCGCATCCCCCAATGAAGCAATTTTGCAGGTCATAGAAGTCACTCCCTCTGGCCATTGTTGGTTTCTGTGGAAATGGCTTTGACTTTGGCCAGCTAGGATATGCATTGTTTTGATTGAGGTGCAAACTCCGTGATGCAGCTCAGTTGCCCATCCCCCTGCCTATAGCAACTTGGGAGCAGGTTAGGGAAGCTTTGTGAGTAGACACTACAGACCAGTCAGCTTGACATCAAAATCTGGGAAGATAAACCCAGATCTGTGAATATCTAGAAACAAATCAAGTTATAACTAGTAGTCAGCGCAGGTTTGTTAAAAAGAGATAATATCAAACCAATCTTATTTCACTTTTTGACAAAGTGAATAAATTAGTAGACCAGCAAAATGCTGTGGACTTAGTATATTTAGATTTCAGCAAGGCACTAGACAAAGTAGACTGCAACCTACTTCTTGGTAAGCTAGAAAAATGTGGGATAGACTGTATCACTTACCTGATGGATTTGTAACTGGCTAACAAAGCATGCTCAAGGAGCAGTCCTTCATGGTATTATAGCTACATGGAGGGAAGTAAGCAGTGCAGTATCAGAAGGTTCTGTCTTAGGCCCATATCTTCATAAAATGACAGATGAGGGAATAGGAGGGGAACTCGTCAAATTTGAGATGACACTAAGCGGGCAGGCATAGCCAACACCCCAGAAGACAAGCTCAGAATCCAAAGAAACAAAGGGAAAAATAATCACCTGAACCAAAGAAAAGAAATTGATCTTGAACACATTGCCAAATCCAAGTCCCATCAACAGCTATCAGATTTGAGAGTCAACAAAGCAAGGACTTTGGGGGATAAAAGATTACTTGAAACCCACCCAAAAGTCATCTTTGTCATCCAGCCCTGGCAGTTTTCATCCCTCTAGCTAGTGTCCACCAACTTAGTTAAGAAGGATTTGTGGATAAGTTTGTGTGTACAAGTGAGAAAGATCACATATATGCATTGTAACTAGTAAAGTTTTGATGCAATTTTAAATTTGCTGGGTCTCGTATAATGTAAAGAAGCAGATGTGACTCAGTGTTCAGTTGAAAGTGATTTGAAGGTGGCTATTTTCCAGGGCTATGAGTGTGTGAGACCATAAGCCAAACCTTGGAGCGCATGTAACAGTACAAAAGAAGAAAAGGAGTGATTTTCAGATGAATCAAATGGAAAGAGAAGCTCCATGCTCCCAACTTATCTGCAAAATTAGGTTAAACATATATAACTAAGAATTGGAGAAGATGTTTTTTAAAAAGGTATTAAAATAATCCTTTAATAGACTGATGGCAATTTTCTACCCTGAATTCTTTCCAACTATCTTTTTATCTATCTTCATGGTACACTATAAAATTTTCCCCTCACTTTTTCCAGCAATAAATCCATAACATTAAAGAATTAAACACCTAATTCTTAATGAATTATTTCATAGTTGTTAAAATACTGACTTGAACCTTTAATATTATAAGACCTTAGTTGCATCACAATACTTTCAAAATATAGCGATAGTGTCTATAATAATTTAATAATAATAATAATATGTGTTATTGGTTGTTATAATAAATAATTATAATATGTAATAATGACATGTAATTTTTTAAAAATTATTATTTAAAACAGTTACATGTCATGGATATCTAATATTAAGTTTTTAAAAATCTAGTCTGGTCCCATTCCATTGTATTTATGATTGGCAAACTTGGAAATTGAATCTAATACTCACTTTATCCTTAGAATTGTATTTATGTTCATCATAAATACATTTTTTAGCCCCTACATTGAATAATTTGCCTCCTTTAACCCAATTTCTTTTAATGTTGAGAATTATTGAACTGTGGGTCAGGAAGTTTCTATTTGTGCTAAAGACTATGATATGTTTCTACAGTAACTAAAAATACATCCTGTTGTTATGGCAACTGGAACTTGGAAAGTACAGAGATTTTTTTTTTTAATGTCTCCATTTTAAAAATTGTTCAAAACATTTCTCTCAAATACTCCATTACTGCTAGCTACAATTTTTCTTTGTCTAAAGTTAGCCTCCTAGTCCTTGCTATAAAATGGAAACAGAAGAGAAGATAAGTCAGATAACACTTTAATAACCTGATCATTCATCATCTCAATATATTTATATATATTCAGGAAACAAGATGAAAAGCTCTACCAATCTTGTGTCCTCCAGATGTGCTGGATTTGACCTTGCTAGCCTGAGGACTTTGAAGGTGATATGTCTATCATCAAAATCAAAAGGTCATTAGCCTGGAAAATGCTGATACCAAGAGTAATAAAGAAAAGCTGACACTTAAGAATTATTAGTTATATATTCATCTTTTGATAGAATCCAAGTACTTACTGCAAAATTGTGAAATGTTCGCTTCAACACAGTAGTTGGATGTTGTAATGACGAGGCAGTCGAGTTGTTTGATCATGAACAACTGAATCATGATGATCTTTATTGGAGTCTAGTCTTGCATTTATACACATTTTTAGTTATCCTCCATCACTGGTTAACTTTGGTTACTGCTTAACTTTCGTTACTGTTTAGCACAGTAATCCATACAATTAATTATCTCTAGTTAACGTCTAACATATGTTTACTTCCTCTCTCTAATCCTCCTTTAGATTAGTGACTTTTTTTATCTGAGTTGTATTTGCTTGGAAACATTCTTTAACTGAGGTTTGCCATCTGAGATTGGGACATTCCTGCAATTACAACTCTACAGTTGGAGCGCCACTGAAGCTTCATTTCAAGGAAGGACTTGAGAATTGCAGTAAGAGGTGATAAGTGAGTTATAGTTTCCATTCCTAAACAAATAAATAGAACTATTTTTGTATCAAATTCTCCCATGACATTCTTGTTGTGAAACTTCCTGTAAATATGTAAGCTGATATATTCCTCAACTGAGAAGGAAGGATAAATAGAACGATGAGCGGGCGGGAGAGAGAAAGGGGTCTTCTTCTGCAAAGGACATAAATACATTTGCCTAACTCCAAAAGAATAATATTTTTGATATTGGGAATTTTAGTATTAGTAATTTTATAAATCAGTTGCCGCATTCAATAAAACTTTCACCCTTCGGTCACAACCCACTTTTCTGTGGACCACAAGGCCTCCTGGAGGAATGATTTTAAAGTTGTCCTCTTTCTGTATGGTTAGATTAGTATGTTCATGTGTCTGATTCATGGAAAAATGATCACTTTGCTTTTAAAAATATATTAACTTCATGTAGGCAAATACTTATTTTTATCCTTTTGCTATTACTGTTTTAGGCTATAGATACATTGTTATATCACCAGATATGCTTAGATGTAGAATTCCCCTTTTTAAAAATAATTTTATTTTATGTACTAGATGGTGTAATGTAGGTATCTAATATTATAATTCCAAGAATTTCTAATTTTACTTGTATGCTGAAGCAACATTACCCACTTCTATAAATGAAGAAGAATGATCCTGTTTCCTTTACATCGGAACACCTTTTTCAGATAAAACTCATGCACAAAGACACAGAACAAAGCAAAATAGAATAGCTTAAAATAATCTTTTGCTATAATAATAGTCTGAAGGTTTCCCAGGCCATGAGCACTTTTACATGTAAGTTTGTTATTCCTTTACAGTGCAATTCTATTGATGTTTTTCAGGAATATGTCTTACTGAATTCATCTATGTAAATGTAATAAATAAATATACAAACCTTAAAAATCACCAGAGGAAGAGTTTTTTGTTTTTGTTCCATGCATTGCACTTTTTTAAGTGTTCAGATTTCCTCTCAGTGAATTTCATTTGACTGAAGGTTATTATCTTAACAGAATATGCAGTGTTGCTATAGAAATGAGAATATGTACCACCAGGGTAGTGTTGAATCCCACAATAATCCCATTATCTTTTCTTTTCAGCATTAAAACACTCTGTTTTTAAAGTGTTTCAACAGAACCTGTTAAAATTGTTACTTAAATATCTAACTAATCTAAATATCAGTTTAAAGAGAATTTATCTGTATTCATATCGTGGCTCTATATAGATGCAGGCATATATTCATTATTGCATTTATCTCCCGCCATAGCCCTAAAGGATTCTTGGCAATTCACAATAACAATTCAAAGATTCGTGATTAACATCTAAATATATAAAACTTCATAAAGCCAGCAATTTATAAACTCACCCATTTCAAAACACCCTCTAGAAGAGCTTGTTTTTAGCTGCTTCTGCAAGGCAGTCACAAAAAGAGGTGATACAATTTGGAATGGGAGGCCAATCCAAAGTGCCAGTGTCACCAGTGGAAAGTAGAGTCGCTGAGTCCTTTCTCCCCTCATGTCCTGAAGATAGGAAGCACCAGCAGTTTGACCTGACTTATCAAACTGGTCTAGTGAGAGAATGAGGATTTTGTATGTAGGAATCAGCACTTTAAATTGTTTCCAGAAGCCTATAAGAGCAGTGCTCTCAATGCAGGTGTAATGACTACAGGTAAACACTGACTAATACATGGGCCAATTCACTTTGAACCAACTATAGACTCTAAATGGTTTTTAAGGACAACCCAATTCCAGAAGAGAAGCAACAAGGCCTTGAGTTACTATGGTAAAGTTGTTTTGCTCCAGGTAATGCTACAATTGGTATATCAACCAGATAAACCAGGGGTGTCAAACTCACGTCATCATGGTGGCATCACATGATGTATTGGGACTTTTTTTCCCATTAACTAAACTGGGGGTGGGCATAGCCAGCATGTGACACATCCAGCCCGCAGGCCAGGAGTTTGACAGCCCTGAGATAGGCCATGGCTTCCATCTGCTGTTCCAATGGGAAGGAATTACACATCTAGCAGGATTCCCAAGCCATAGACCTGCTACTTTTTACTGTCCTTGCATAGTTTACTTATACCATTTCAGCAACAATGCAATTACTGTATTTTTTCAGGTTATAAGACACAGTGGACCATAAAATGCACCTAGGTTTAGAGGAGGAAAACAAGAAAAAAATAGTTTTTTGCCGGCCCCGGCACCCAGAAGCACTCTGCAGGCCAAAAATAGGCTCGTTTTTGACCTCGTGGGTCGGTATCAGGGACGCTGAAAATGGGATGCACGGAGGGTTTGGGAGGCCAAAAATAGGCCCGTAATCACTCTATAAGACGCACAGGCATTTCCACCCACATTTTGGAGGGGAAATGTATGTCTTATAGTCTGAAAAATATGGTAGATACTATGGTTCATACGCATAGTTAGGGCTTTATTCTATATTGAGTTAAAACGTTATCTACCTGTCACCGAATCATCCGAAAATTTGCTTCCCCTGTTGCCAATTCCTATCCTACCCCTATTATTTGTTTCAAGTTCCTGCCAATCATCTGATCTGCCTCTAAGGAAATATGACGTCTAACAGATTTTTTGTATGGCTGGAGGCTGCCCTTCGGTGATGTTCAAGTAAAGGCAAAAGTTTTATTTTAACATCTACACAGCTATGGGTGACCTAAGCCTATGTCACTCACGATCTGGAGATGAGATAACAGCAACATAAAAGGGACACAGAAGAAAAAGGATTTTAGCAGAGCATGTAATTTGGTCTCAGATATCACTGACATCCTAGGACAATCTTGTCATTCTGGAATAACTAATTGCTCATTTATTACATGCACATTTAGAACTATAACACATTGAAGAAATGTTTTCAGGCCATGTATTGAAAGGTATGGTTTTCAAAGCAAATCTTCTGCTGAGGAGACTGCTATAATCACCCTGAATAAAACTTGTACTAGTTCCTGTGCATTTAAGACATAGCTTTAGAAAGTAGGTTACATTAGGTTGCTAGGTAACCAGAAAGGAAACCTAGCAACTGCTGCTAAAAATGAAAATTATCTGTTGGTTATATAAAATCCAGGAAAAGAGATGAATCTGTTTATTATTATTTTAGTTCTCTGATTTAGGCTTCAGTTCTACGTGTACCTTCCTTAGAGTAAGTCACATTGAGTCCAAAGAGCCTTATATGTGAGGACCTGCAGAGGATCACGTTATGAAAGCATTATCTATGAATATTTCTATTTTTTTCAGTAGTGTTGCTGATAATAGATATTTGCCTTATAATTCCCCCCGTTTCTTTGTGTTATATAATGCATAAATTCTCAGGGGAATAAATATTGCATTTTGGAATAGAAATTTTTTTTTTAAAAAAAAATTATTATACATTTTCCTTTGTTATACATAACACTTCCATTTCTACAATGGCAATGTACTGTCTGTCTCAAATCTCTTTGAATACACATAATATTATACACATCATAATTATAACCATTATTCTCATTGTATTCTCATACAATATAATCACTTCTAATCGCCCTATACAATTTAATCTGTTATATACATATACATATATATATTTATATTTTATTGATCATCCTTAATTATAAATTTACTAACTTCTGCTTCTATTTTCTAACGATTTATAAAATAGGTCCCAAGTTAAATAGACATATTAGAATTTTGTCAAAAAGAATGTAGAATAAAAAGAGAAGAACTGAGCATGGAAGGTTATTCATGTCAATTGTTTTCATTTGTACCGTTATTAGAAAGATTTAAAGTGGATAGAAGAATATTTTGTTCTGAAGACTGAATTTGTAAGGAAAATGTGTACAAATGATGATCATGTTAATGCTAACATGTATAAACATTTATTGAAATTTGAAATAAAGAACAAGTGAAAGAATGAATGATAAAGTGGGCTAAAACTTTGGTTCTAATGTACTTAAGGATCAGTGGGAGAATTTCTGGTTGAAAGGATTGAAATTTATGTTATATTACCTGTGTTTCCCCCAAAATAAAACTGGGCCTTATTTTCTTTTGTGCCCAAAAATAAGCACTAGGGCTTCTTTTCAGGGATGTCTTTTTTCCCCATGTATGGGATGCCCAATTCTTCCACTTGCTTGTGGCAGGGCAGGAGGCCATGCAGTGCGCCAGTGCTACTGCTGTGTGGTAGCGGGCATGGAGTTGCCACACACGCCCCACATCAGCTTACCTCAGGGCCCCTGAAGCGAGGCCACCTCATGCGGTTGCTCCAGAAGCCCCATCCATCAGGACTCCAGCCCATTTCCTCTGCTTGCTTGAGGCCATGATGGAACAGGAGGTGGAGCGGTGCTCCATTGCTGCGGCCATGAGGTGAGGCAGGGGAATGGACCTGCCCACACACGCCCCACACCAAATTACCTCAGGATGCTCGCACCAAGCCATCCATGTCCCGACACCTGCCTCACCTCGCGGACTTGGCACCATCACATTGCTCAGCCTTCTCCGTGAAAAGCAGAAGTGGGCCAGCAGCCATGTTGGCTCCTGCTGTACATGGTTGTTGGTGCTGCTGCCGTGAGGTAGATGTTGGGGCATGGATGGCTTGCCCCGACATTATTCATTGCTTGATACTTTTCTCCACCTCTGATTAAAAGAGGCCTTCTACCCTGATGGGTAAGAGGAAACCAATAGACTTTACTGCTTTCCAAAATCTTAGCGGAAAAGAGATTGTCTTAACCATGACAGACAGAATAAGGGCCTAATACCAAGAAAGAAAAATAAATACAAATAAATAAATAAATCCTATTTATATCCTGGAATAAGTGGAATAAGTAGAAGGCTGTCAAACAAATCACTTTATTTTCCAGAGACATTTAGCATGTAATATTCTATATTTCCACGTGGGACATAGTAGTAACTTAGTATTATTATTTACTATATATCAATCCAACAAGTATTAAAATACAGAAAAAATGCAGATGAAATCAGATTTTGTTAAGGTTCCAATCGATGTTTCTGCTGAAATGATCTGAAAAAAAAAAGGACATCGGTTATGAATATCAAGAAGGATTCCCCCCACCTCGGGGCCAAATATTCAGTGAAAATGTTTCAAGAAAGTGTTTCAAAAGAGAGGAGAAGAATGTTTGCCATGAGAAATTATTTATTTTATATCACTTGCTCATTAAAACAATATGGCCATAGAAAGATATGTTGACACCTAAGATAGCCCACAGGCCTAACTTCACATTCAGAAGATGACTTCTGTTTAGCAGTTGAATCTTGACAAAAGAATACACTGAGGGAACACTGAGAAATGCTTAACTTGGCATGTCAGACCTCGCTGGTGCTTTTTATGTCATTGGCTGCCATTTAAAGCAGTTGCCTTATTTTCTTGGATGGGAGGCCAATTTTAGAAATAGACTAGTTCAAAAGGAAGTCTATTGTGCTTTGTAATGATATCTTGTTAGAACTAGGTATGTAGTTACTATACAATATATAAATAGCAGTCATGATGATGTATACCACAGTATATTACTGTGGTATACTCAATACCACAGTGTATTACTGTGGTATATTCAATACCACAGTGTATTACTGTGGTACACTCAATACCACAGTGTATTACTGTGGTACACTCAATACCACAGTGTATTACTGTGGTACACTCAATACCACAGTGTATTACTGTGGTACACTCAATACCACAGTGTATTACTGTGGTACACTCAATACCACAGTGTATTACTGTGGTACACTCAATACCACAGTGTAATACTGTGGTACACTCAATACCACAGTGTATTACTGTGGTATACTCAATACCACAGTGTATTACTGTGGTATACTCAGGGGTGGGCTTCAAAAATTTTAGCAAGGGGTTCTTTGCCCGGTTGCCAGGTGGTCATGGCCATGATGGATGTGGCCTAGTCAGCCTCCTGCACCATGGGGGGTGGGGGGCGCATTTTTGACCTCCCTGGCTCCAGAGGCTTTCCGCAATCTGGGAGGGCAAAAATGGCCTCCCCGGGCTCCAGAGGCTCAAACTTCTGGGAGACCCATCTTTCGCCCTCCCATGTGCGCCCTGCACTTACCTGCATCCAAAACGGACTGCGTGGGGAGGGGAGGGGAGGGGTGGGCTGAGCCAACCAGAAGTGGGATTTGGGGATTCTCTGAACTGTGCAGAATGTTAACTGGGGGTTCTCCCAAAACCCACGAACCCCCATCAGTGCACCCCTGGGTATACTGTGTATACTGACATAAAATAGCAATAGGGCTGTGGTAACAAACATTTTGTTACCTCAGTAATAGAAAAGAATTTCATTTTCTTGTGGAACATAACCCTTGAGATCTGTGCCCATTTGTTGACAGATGGTCAGGAACTCTAAACATCTGACGTGGTCCTTGTTGACCCGGATGATGACTGATCTGGGGTAGAATTCTTTTTCTGACTACTTACCATAGTTAATGGGTTGATGGACATACTTAATCTGGCTCTTCTGCTGAGATCTGTAGGGCTTGTCTGACCCTTTTGGTAGAATACACTACTATTACCAAAGCTCTCAACCTCATCAGAATATCATAAGCCACTCCCCCACAGTAGAGATTACTCCATGGAAGTTGTTGTTATTATTATTATTATTATTTACTCAGGCTCAATACAAAATACATATATTGTAAACATTTACAGTGTATCTTTAAAGTCATTCTTATTTTAGGATGAAAACAGAGGCTGGCTCCTCTTACTCTAATCAACATTGGGGTCCTTCTATAGGATGGAACCATGTTCCACCACTGAAAGCAACTTCTAAGATGTTTCTAAATGGATAAACATAAACTTTCTGTAGTACGATCATTTTTCTATTAATTTTTTAAAATATATACTTTCATGTAACTGAATAGCACGGATGCTTGCTGATATGATTTTAAAGTGATAGTTGATAACCAGGCAACCAACACATGGTTATGTGATCATTGCAGAAAATGCTGTCGTGAAAAAAGTGCAATGTTATTATTGGTAGACAAAGTCTTTTTTAAAAGAGTTGACAAAGTGGAGGAAACTTCTCAGACATCTGAGAAGTTAGAATCAATGTTAGCCAAATTTCACTTAGAAGGTGTGTGTTCATTATGCCATGAATATCCTTGAGAATGAGCAGCTTTATTCATTTCCATCTAAGAGGAAGTCATGTTGGAATGCTTTTACATTGCTAATTGGCACAATTTAATAATATTAGTGAAAATATATTTGGTTTAGTCCTGTTTTATGCTAAAGTCTGTAACTGAATTTGAGATCTCAGTGCTTAATTATACTTTGGTTTTACCATATGTTTTCTATAAAGAACCAGGTTACACTGGGTGCTATATGATTGCCTGTCTGGAAGATGAAGACAAGGTACTTTTAAAAATTAATTTTCTTCAGAGGCATACCCACGGTAGGTAAGACTGAGGCTTGTTCTAGTTTGCTATCTGGATGGGAAGAAACTTAACAATGTTCACATTGTATCTTTATCTCGGAATGTCTTTAATGTTGAAAGTTCTTTGGTTCAAAAGGTAACATATAAAACATGTTAAAAATAGATGTCTGGGAAAGATCTGAACGCAAAGAAAGGTAAGGAGGGAATTAAGGACAATGTGCTTCTGTACTCTATAGACCACAGAACAAATCAGCACTGTCAAAAATGAACTGTGAAGTTCTTAATGTATGTTTCCAAGATTGAAAATGAAAAAAAAAATAGCCTTGATTTGGAAAATAAAATGTTATGAAATGATGACAGACAAATATTTGGAACTGTGAAATAAAAATACAAGCAGAAATTCTGATGATAGAGACAAAAAAAACTGAAAAAGACATTAGCTTACTGGTAATATATTAAATGTGATCATTATATAGTTCAGGTTTAATGCTAAATCTCTATTTAATACTAAACCTTTTTGGCTGGTTTTTGCACTATTGTTATACAGAGGTTGCTGTTATTATTCCTGAAAACCATCATTATAATTAAATGTTTCTGTGAGATAGCTTCATCGGTGGTCTCCTAAATGTATCTGCTTCTAATTCTTATATATTTATTACCTAACCAATAGGCTGCCTGGATGGAAAAATCATTTCTGAGTCTCAGATGAAGATCTCAAATGAAGATCACCGCGGAGCAATGAATTTCTTCAGTTTCACTCTTAAACCACCCTCTGCCACCCCTGCTGCCCTGAGGTTTGTTCTGATCTATGAATGTTTACAGGCTTTCATTTCCAAGATTTCTCTCTTCTTTTTCAGCTTCTTGTTTATTTATTATTTTACATTATATGGCTAATATCTGCAATTGTTTATTATTTTACATTATATGGCTAATATCTGCAATGTGTCTCCTACTGAAATTTTAGAGCATTAGCATAGCAGAAAAGCATGCCCTTATTAAGATGAAACAGTCTTGTCTTATCTTGTTATTCAGTTTATTTATTGAATTTCCCCTTCTCTATAAAGTTCAGAAAATTTTGAATAGGATCAGAGTGAATTATTATCAGAGAAACCCTATGAAGAGAAATTGAAGGATGTGAGTTGCCTTGGGGAAAAGGGCTGATAGATGAAATAATAGTGCTCCTTAAATCCTTTGGAAGAATGCCAGAGTCAAAGAAAGCCAAGACTTCTTTCTCATTCCAGAATGCAGGACAGGGGAGGTTGGATTTTAAGTGACAGTAAAACAGGTGGGATTGAATCTTAGAAAAAAATTTCCTACAAGTAAAAGTAGTTTGACATAGAACCAACTAACCAAAGAAGATATGAACCTCACTTCGTTGCATGTGTTGAAATGGAGATTAATTAATAAGGTATCTTCACAAAAAGCTTTTAAAAAGACTTCAATTCAAAGAGGTGACAGGAAGGGTGGGCCACTGAAGTGCAACCATAAGTGTAAAGTACAGGAAATGTTATCTTGTTTAAAGTTCTATATAGTATTTGGCAAAGCATGACAGGATTTGCCTACCAGCCAAGGACCTGAAGTTCAAGACTATGAATGAGCTAATTCATTTAATTTTCAATATACCATTTGTATGTCTCCTTATCCCAATTTAGATTTTTTTTCTGTTGGACTCTTTGCATGCACATGGAAATATAATTTTACCCGTACTTTTTGTCTTCTATATATCATTTATAAGTGCATATGGTATTTCTATTATTTTTTATTCTTAAAAAATTTAATTCTAGCTTTCAAGAGTGTTATTGTTTGAGAGAGGATGCAAACATTAAAAGTCAAATACTAAATAATAATATAGGAAGACTCTTGAAGAATACCATTGTAAAACTGCAACAGAAATTGGTCCAGAAATAGGAGTTTACATGAAGAATTTCTTCCATAATGACTTTGAACGTTGCAGTTATACATAGACATTGTGTTTGTGTAAGTTCAATTTTTACAATAACAATTTATTTTTTAAAAGAGGATGTTCTAAGAACATCTTCCTACTAGGTTACAATAAATTATCTCAGTAATATTGTTTATATAAATTTTCTCATACTCAAATTGGATTTCATACTGCTGTCTGTTTGTAATATATTTTTTCTGCAAAGACCCCGAATTAGAAATTTCTTACAGTCTTTTTTCCAAGGCAGTCCATAAGTACCTGAAGCCATATTGTCAGCCTTCAAGATCTTCTACTATTGCTTTGCATCTTTTGGCTGCCATAAGTAACGGGGGGAGGAAGGGGTAAAGTCTGGGAAGTGAGCTGGAGGTGTTACATTCTAGTGTTGTATAAAATGAGGAGGGGGGAGTATAAATTCTTGCTTAGGTTTCTATTTCTCGCTTAGCTTTCTTTTTTCTGCGCAGCTGCAAACCTTTATCAAAATATGCCAAGGTCAATGGACAGAGGCCTCATCATCGCCTGAAGATGCAGACACGATCATATTCACAACTTTCAATTGGAAGAATCATTTGAACTATGGGGGGGTTGGAACCTTTCCATCCCTTTGTATATGTGATTTGCACGCCTAATTTCTCAGATTCAGAATTCTACGGTTGCTACCACTTCATTTTCAGTAAAAGATATCTTTTCTCTAATCTAAGGAGTCTAAGTATTTCTTTCTTGAATTTTGAATGGAGCACCATCTGACACATATAATAATTTAATATTGATGCCTTTCTGTTTCTTTGATATACTTAATTTTAAAAAAAATCACTTATGGATGCATTTAGGAAAAACCTATTACATTTGTCTCAATGGTGGGATTCAATTTTTTTTACTACCAGTTCTGTGGGCTTGGTGGGCATGGCAGGGGAAGGACACTGTAAAATCTCCAGTCAGAGGTGGTATTTGCTGGTTCTCCGAACTACTCAAAATTTCCGCTACCGGTTCTCCAGAACTGGTAAGAACCTGCTGAATACCCACCTCTGACTGGTGCAGGTTGTTCTCAAGAAAGCCATGATACTTCACTTGGACATAAATGTCCATCTGATGCCAACTTTTTCAAACTACATTCCAAAGCAAACCCATGTATTACTAACAAAATTCTTTGTATTTTGTAACTTTTGGAAAATTCATTTTGAAGATTTTATTTGTAATGTATTGATCTGTAGCTAATTCACCAAGCCTTGGAATTTTGTTGGATGGCAGAAGTGTGGAAATGATGCTGTTAAAAATGGCAATTTTATGTAACTTCTCCACTTGGAACTACACTAAATTATTAGTGTGCCTTTTTTTAAAGCAAATCATGTGTCACAATAACTATATCACATAATCACAAAAGAGCAGAACTTGAGTTTATAGATGGATCATTGTTCACGTTTGGATTTTTTTCATTTATTTGTTTATGTTAGTTGGGTTGTTTTTTTTTTTTGCAAGTGCAAGAAAGAATTTACAGTGCTATGAATTGTCTGGGCCAAATCCAAATATTAATGGCCTACTACCTCAAAATGATATTCTGTTTAGCTATTAGGGTATGGATGGAAACTAATCAAGGAGAGAAGCAACCTAGAACTAAAGAGAGGTTTCCTAACAGTGAAAACAATTAACCAGTGGAGTGGATTGCCTTCAGAAGTTGCGGGTGCTCTTTCACTGGAGCACTCTTTTAAGAAGAGACTGGAAAGTCATTTGTCTGGAACGGCATAGGGTGTCCTGCTTGGGCAGAGGGTTTGACTAGAAGACCTCCAAGGTTCATTCCAATTCTATTATTCTATTATTATCCAGCACTATTTCCTAGTATTGGTCATACATACAGAGTTTCCTTCTTTGGTAAATTTATGTCATATAATCAGGGTGAAATTCTACCGGTTCAGACCGGATCGGTAGAACCGGTTGTTATGATTCTCCATACTTCAGAGAACCGGTAAATCGGGCTTCTGGCTGGCCCCGCCTCTCTGCGCCTGTTTCTCCGCTTCCTGCTCATCAGGAATCACACATGCGCGACATTGCATGCATGAGCAACACTGCGGCCTGCTCTTGCGCACCCACCAGGCCAGCCGTTGCTGCCTGCCTTCTGCTGCAGCCCTGCCCTTACTGATCTCCCTGGGTGAGCGAGGCTCTGCAAGCTCCAGTCGCCTTCCCGACTGGAGCTTGCAGAGTAACACTGCTCCCACTGCCACATCACGGGTGTCTGCTTTTGCTGCTGGTGGTGGTCACCTCCCCCCACTTGCCTTTTGCTGCCACCACCAGTCACCTTCTCCCCACTTGCCTTTTGCCACCACCGCCGGTTGTCTTCGCCCCCACTTGCCTTTGGCCGCTGTGACCGGTTTGCCTTCCCCCCACTTGCCTTCCGCTGGGGAACACATGGAGAGGCTCATATAGGCTCCAGCCAGGTCAGCAGCTGCTTCACTTACCTGCTGCTGTTTCTGGGAGAGCAAGAGACTTTCCCAACACAGCATAAAGCTTCCAAGTCCCCCTCCCATTAGAAACAGCTCCCGGGCAAGCAGAGAAGCAAGCCAGGTTGAATTCTGCTTCTCTCTGCTTGCCCGGGAGCTGTTTCCAATGGAAGGGTGGACTTGGAAGCTTTCCACTATGCTGGGTAACTCTTGCTTTCCCAGAAAGAACAGCAGGAACAAAACATATGGAGAGGCTCATGTCAGCAAGGGACAGCTGATGGCGGCTGCGGGGAATGGAGCCTGGAAGCCCCGATCCTGGATGGTGGGGGGGCTGGTCCCAGAAGCCCCGATGCTCCCAGAATCACCATTGGCACCTTGCTGCTGCTGCATCCCCCACCCCCTGCAGGTTTGGTGAGCATGAGCCTTGGGAAGGGTGACCGACCACCTCAACTGTTGCTCCCACTTACTTTTTTTCCATGCCAAGAGTGGAGGCAAGAGATAGATAGATAGATAGATAGAGAGAGAGAGAGAGAGAGAGAGAGCAGCCCTTTTGGAATGGAGAAAAGTTGCACGTCTTCCCATATTCCTCTCTCTGCAAGCAGCCTCTCGCAGCACCTTTAAACTTAGCACACTTTACAAATGAGGAGAAGGGGACGAGGCTGCTCACAGAGAAAGGAATATGGGGAGATGCACAACGTTTCTCTGTGCTGAGCTGCACTTGCCAGTGACTCCAGACTATTTTGCCCAGTTAAGACTAGATCGGGGTTCCCAAACTTGGTAACTTTAAGACTTGTGGACTTCAACTCCCAGAATTCTCCAGCCAGCTTTGCTGGCTGGAGAATTCTGGGAATTGAAGTCCACAAGTCTTAAAGTTGCCAAGTTTGGGGACCTCTCGACTAGATTATCAATTATGCAGCAGACGCCTAGCAAAATTTAGTAATACTGCAGATTGGCTGTTTACATTGAAATCAGGTGCAAGATAGTGATGGTAGGTAAATTATTGGGCAGTTTAGTTTGATATTTATTTCAGTAGGCTGGTTTTAGAAAGCTAAACAGGATCAGATCTGGTAAGTACTTGGCTAGGAAGCCAACACGAAATAGGGTATGGGGAGGAATGAGGTTAGGAAGGAAAAAAGGAAGATGGGATAAGATAACTTTTATTGTCATTTTTTTTTACTGTAAGTACACCAGCACACATTAAAAGTGAAATATATATGCATATCCACATGCACACATAATATACATATACACATGCTACACACACATTGCCCATTTTGAATACATAGCGGAAAGGAAGAAAGAGTATTGGATACATATACACAAATGTGTGTGGAAAAAAAAAACTGCAAAAAAAATAGGATTATTAAAAAACAGCTTCCAATCTTAGCAGTTACAGATGACAGAGAGAAAGAGAAATAAGAAACAGAGAGAGCGAGAAAGAGAAAGAGAGATTAGGAAGAAAGAGAAAGAGATGAGGGAGAGAGAGATGAGAAAGAGGGAGGGAGAAAGAAAGAAAGGCAGAGACAGAGATACCTGTTTAAAAGGAAATAGAAAAATGGCTCTTTGAGTATTTAAGGTTGCAGGCCCCTAGGTTAGTCAAACACCATGGTCATTAAGTGAACACTGGTTGTGAAACAAGTCCATTTTCCCCAATGGGCATTTTTAACCAGAAACCAGAAAGAATTATTAGAAACTGGCAAAAAACATAGAAAACTTCAGTCACAAGACTTTGTGGGATATTGTAACTGGTCCTAAGTGTGTGTGTATATGTATGGCTGTCAAAACACCAAAAACAGGTCAATTAGCTCTTGGGAGGTCATTCTGGCCATTAAGCGAGGATCACTTATATTTGGTTTGCTAGTCACATGACCACCTAGCCAGGCCCACGCAGTCACATGACCATCAAGTCTCACCCACAAATTAGGCCACACCCACAGAATTGGTTGTTAAGAAATTTGAATCGCACCCCTGCATATAATATGGCTGTTTTTGTTTTCTGGTTATAAAATACTGGAACAAAAGGGAACTTGAACTTCAAGATCATTTTTTTAAAACGATAAATTTAATCCCATTTCAAACTATCAAGAAACAAGAGCCTTTAATCATCAATTAATCTTTATTACAGTCACAGACCAGCAAATAAGCCTTTAAACTTCTGAAAGAAATTTTCACAAGAAATTTCCAGCCGGGTATCAGGGGTTAATGTTTTTTTTTTTCTGAAAAGTTTAATTACCTATTTATTTATTTTGTGTTAAGATAAGATTCTGTCTGTCTCTCTGTCTGCCTGTTTCTCCGACCATGGGGCTGATAAAAAGATCATAAATCTCAGTGCTGTTGTAACTTTCAATGGTCACTAAATGAATGGTTCTAAGTCGAGAACTACCCGTCCTCAATTCTATACTTTGCTTCCTGTTCTTCAAAGTCATCCCCCACTCTTGTGTGTCTGTCTAATTTGATACAGCAATAGAAAAATAGCAATATTTATTGCTTAGATTGGCCACTGGGTGTCATCCTTGGAATACATTTTGGGCCGTTTTGAAGAATTACTATGGCAACCCAAGTTCTGTTTTTTGAGAGACTGTATGAATCTATCCTGGTTTAACAATATAACAACCCTGACACTATTTATCTTTATGTTACCAGCTTATAGCATTCTGAGATAAGTGAATTTAAACTGCATGTTTTCATCAGTGTCCAATTCTCATTATCCAAGAGATCATAAAGTTGAAGATTTAAATAATGCAGACTTGTGCTAGTTTGAAACCTACATAATTTCCCTGGATTGCTGGAACAAAATACTGCTGATTCAGTTCTACAGAGGAATTATTGAGTCTATCGTTTTCATCTCTATAACTGTCTGGTTTGATTCTGCAACCCAACAGAACAGACACAGACTTCAGAGGATAATTAGGACTGCAGAAAAAACAATTACTACCAACCTGCCTTCCATCGAGGACCTGTACACTGCACGAGTCAAAAAGAGGGCTGTGAAAATATCTACAGACCACTCACATCCCAGACATAAACTGTTTCAACTCCTACCCTCAAAACGACACTATAGAGCACTGCACACCAGAAACAACTAGACACAACGACAGTTTTTCCCCGAAAGCCATCAGTCTGCTAAACAAACAATTCCCTCAACACTGTTCTACTATTATAAAATCTGCACTACTATTACTGTTAATCTTCTCATCACTCCTTATCACCCATCCCCTCTCACTTGTGACTGTATCATTGTAACTTTGTCGCTTGTATCTTTAAAATTTATATTGACTGTTTCCTAGTATGATTTGATTGCTTATTATATCAATGACTATCATTAAGTGTTGTACCTTATGATTATTGATGAATGTATCTTTTCTTTTATGTATACTGAGAGCATTTGCACCAAGACAAATTCCTTGCGTGTCCAACCACACTTGACCAATAAAGAATTCTATTCTATTCTATTCTATTCTATTCTATTCTATTCTATTCTATTCTATTCTATTCTATTCTATTCTAAATAGGCTCTAGGTATACTGGGAAATAGTGTATGGTAATTCTACATTGGCACAACGAGATAAGTCAGGTGTGTGTGTGACAGAAAGTATATGTTGCCACTTACGATATAAACATTTACTGTAAATGTGATATCAATGAATGAAAAGATTTGTGACACTGCAAATCAACTACTGTAGTATATTAGAGAGCACTGGCGTTACAGTGGTTAGAATGCAGTATTGCAAGCAAACTCTGCCTACAACCTGGAGTTTGATCCTGATAGGACTCAGCTTTCCACCCTGCTGAGGTTCATAAAATGAGGATCCAGATTGTTGGGGGCAATATGCTGACATTGTAAACTGCCCAGACAGTGCGGTAAAGTACTCTGAGGCAATATATAAATCTAATATAAATCTATTAGTATTGCTGGGGGAGGCACGGTGGCTCAATAATTAAGACAATGGGCTTATTGGCTGGAAAGCCAACAGGTTCAAAATTTGAGTGTCATGTGTCTGTCCTCGCTTCAGCTCCTGCCAACCTAGCAGTTTGAAAAATGCAAATGTGAGCAGATGAAGAGGTACCACTTCAGTGGGAAGGTTAACAGTGCTCCGTGACATCATGCTGGCCACATTATCATGGAAATATATTTAGATAACACTGGCTCTGTGGCCTTGAAATGGAGATGGACATTGCGACCTATAGTCAGCAATGATTAACAGAGTAAAATCGGCAGGGATTTTTTTTAACTTTCTTGACTTTATTGCTGTTGCTATCGGTTTATGATTTGCCTGTTCGTATATTAAGACCTGGTCCACTTACTAAGAAACTGCACAGGCTGTTGACAAAATATCCCCGAATTATTAATTTAAAATCCTTTTTATTTGTTTAGTCAAATGACTTCTTGAAGATCTGACATAAATTCATTAAAGATAAAGTAAAATGAAATGAAATGAAAGCCATGCTTTTAACTAAGAAGATATTATGAAGAAGGTAAGGTCTTTTTTTTTTTTTAAAGTATTTTCTCATGGCTAAGTTAATGTGTATTTCTTCCATCCCTGTGTTGGTCCAAATATATACCACCATCAATTGCACTGCCCTAACTGTTGAGGCTTGGGATGGTGCTGTTCTCACAGTTTTGTGTGGGAATTTAAAGGAAAGCAATTTTCCTGGCTCTGTTTTGTCTCCCATTAAACATCATCTGGTGAGAAAATCATCCACTGACCAGTCTCTGCACTGTGGACTGAAGATAAGAGTGGGTTTTCACAAGCGCCCGGAGCTCCAAATTTCACTATTTGTCAAATCATGCTATAGTTTTCTGTTAAGAATTTTGTATGAGTGGGTTAATAGGGAGACAGATTAGCAAGCTAGCAATAATCAGCTGATTACTGACTCCGATTTAGAACTTTTCTGGAATAGTGCCTTTCTTAAATATTGCTATTCTGGAAGTAAACTCATAGAAGTAGCCATAAAACCTGTGGGAGAAAGGAGAAAGTATTGGTCAGGTGAAGCCAGAAGGACTTATTTCATCAACTTCGTCAACTTTTGCCACCTACAACAGGTTTGCTGCTCAGCTCCAACTTACTGTATATTTCAGTCCTTGTAACTGGTCGCATGATGGGCTGTGTAGTGTTCAAAATGGACTAAGCGAAAGTCTTCACTCCGGTCCGTGTTTCCAGTGGGAACATGGAACGCTCCTATTGGCTGATGCCGTTTGACAGCTGGCTATAAAAGGGAGCCGTCAAATGGCATCAGCTGTTTTCCGCCAGCTGGCTGCCTTGTTAGTGCGGCAGCCGCGGCAACCCTTTATTGTCTCAATAAAGTAACAGCTGAAGTTCGCTCCGAGTTTGCTTTGGGTTTTTCTGCCGCTCTACAACAGGCTGCCAGAAAATTTTATACTTGGGATACCACTGGCCTTGTAGTGGAACTTCAGGAAGATGAAAGCTGGCACTTCTCATCTACCCGAGCTTGTTACTTTGAGATACACCTGACAGGTACATCCGGTTTGGTGTAGTGAAGTGAAATGAGAGAGATATTTCACACCCAGTTTTGCAGTGTCTGTCAAATCACTTTGGGCTAATTTTAAATATGGGTGTGGTGCCATTTGTGAAGAGCAGAACACATTTTTTTTTAAAAAAGAAATAGTTCTAAATACAGTTGACAGAAGGCAGGTAGGCTGAAGTGAGAAGTTCTGCTACTGCAGAATCACTGTGAGGGCCAGCACTGGATGAGGTGGTTAAAAAAAAAAAACTTGAAAGAGGAGAATTACTCACAAGGTCTTCAATCTCACAGAGAAACAGTGTGATCAAAGACCTGGCAGAGAAAAAGTTGGCTTGGTCTCACTTCTATAGTCCCTAAGCCTCACTAGCTCCTAAATTTGGCAAGAGTAATGAATAGAAGTAGGGAGGAATGGTTGTTTGATACAAGCAGAAAGCAGGGCTTGAAAGAGTTGCACTATGTCTTTGCCAGAAGCAAAGTGCCCTGAAAAGCAGCTTGAGAACTAGAAGCGAAGGGGTGATTGATTACGTGCCATGAATTGGTGCAAACTATCAGTGACCATATAAACTATCTCTAGAAAAAGACATGTGATGAGGAGCTATGCTGAGACAATTACTGTCTATTCATACTATAGCTTTCAATGCGTTGTTATTTTAAACATATTAAATACCAAATGAGAGCTTGCATGCACGACTGATGTGCAATTCAATCTTCTCATTGGCAGACTAAATGCCCTTGATCAAAAGTATTCCTCTGCACACTACTCCAGCCCCAGGCAACACAGAGTAAAGCTGGTGTATTTTAGTTTATCACCCGGAAAACCAGAGGTTATCTATTGCTGAATTATAGCTATTGTAATTCTATGCTTGGAAATAGTTTACTAACCTAAGCTTGTGATAGGCTCAATGGAACTAGAACTTTAGGACATAAAAAAAAAATGAGGAGTCTATCTATTTACTCTTAAAAATGGGAAATGTGTTTTGATCTTCTAGTTCCAGTAGATCAATTGGATTCTTTGGTCCTGCATGACTTCTGCTTTACTCTTTGACATTAGTTTCATGAAGAGTCTATCAGACACAACAGATCAAAAGATACTAAGAAACTGGTAAAACTTGACCTTCTCCTAGACACAGGTCAGACCTAAATGATTGATTTGCTGAAAGCTGTAATTGTTTCGTGCACATCCTGAGACTTAGCAGCCATGATTTTAGAGCGGAATTCTGCATCACAGAAATCTGGCTTCAGGGTGACATTGGGCCTTCAATTCTCATGCCAGTGGGAAGATGACAACTACCTTTTAAGAGAACCACATCCCAGCATGACAGCTAGTTTTTGTTCTTTGCAACTGCTATGCCAACTCACCCCATAATCTTTAACTCACCACAATCACAGCTGTTCGTGCAGATGAAAAAGAATAAAAACAAAATATTTTTAAATTCTAAGCCACTGAATATGCCAGAGTTGGTATGACTCAACTGTACAAATATTACATTCAGAATCACCTTTTCTGCAAGCAGTCATTTTTAAGTTCAATTTATTTTAGGAGTTTCAGATGTCTCTTATGAATCACAAGGATGCAAAAATGATGAACGTACATTGTAACATCAGACCAAAACACACCAAAAGGCATGTCATTCATTGTGATATTGCATTACATTTCATCATATACCTACCATCCTGACCTCATCTTGTGGATACCTATGGGTTCCACTTTAGTTTGCTTGGGTTCCATCCTCATTGAACTGAACCTGAATTTCTCTAGTTCTTAAATAATAGGCTACACTGGAATAATAATTCTGTGAGCAAGTTATGGATTCTTCATCTTCTGTTAATTGCTTTTAATGCATACTGAATAATAACCTAGTCATTAAATACTGAATAGCTCTTTATTTTTTGCACAGGTCTTGTTATATCAAATGAAGAATATCCATTTTTCTTTAAGATTCCAGCAAGCCAAGACCAATATTCTCAATATTTAGCTGAACATAATTTTAGTTTAGTTTACTTTATTGCCATTGTACCTCGTACAACAAAATCAAGCACCATCTTCAGTGCACATCATGACCATGAAAAAAAAAAGAGTGATGAAAACAAAAGAAAAATTTAAACAACAATTAGGAGATGCAGGAAATATACCCATGGACAGGCATAAATGACTTAAATGCTTATACACAAATGCTCAAAACAAACAGCGTGAATTAGAAGCAATAGTACACAATTACATAGTTGCCGACACAGAAACCTGGTGCGGCAAAACCCTTGACTGGAATGTACTGTTCAAAAGAAACAGATCAACAAAAAGAGGAGGTGGAGTTGCACAATATGTAAGAGATCACTACATATTTACAGGAATGCACACAATCAAAGATAAAACCCCTCCAGAATGTATATGGGTCAATATAAAAGGAAGGGAAAGTGACATAGTCATAGGTGGATGTTACAGGCCACCCAACCAATTAGAAGAAATAGATAAACTCTTTGCCAACCAATTAACAAATGTATGTAGGAAGCATACCACAGTAATAATGGGAGAATTTAACTATCCAGATATCAACTGGGAAACGAATTCTGCAGCGAACAGGAGATCAAAAAAATTCCTAACCAACCTAGCCAACAACTTGTCATCCAAAAGTTAGAGGATGGAACTAGAAGCAAAGTCATAGTGGACTTAATTCTTACTAATACAAAAGAAGTGATAGAGGGAGTGAAACTTGCTGGAACTCTGGATGAAAGTGATCACATCATACTGGAATTCAATATAATGCAAACACAACCAATAGAAAAATAATCCAACCAGTGTCTTAAACTTTAATAGAACCGATTTCAACAAACCCAGAAACAACCTAAGAAAAAAATTCCATGGACATAAATCCTAAAGAAAAACAAGAAACTGAAAAATATGATAATAAAAGCTTAGTCCAGCACAATACTACTGAAAAAAGAAAAAAAAAAACAAGAAATTCAAGAAGAAACCAGCATGGCTGCACAAAGATCTCTGACAAATTGAAAGTCAAAAAAGACAAGTACAAAAAATTTAAAGAGGAACACATAACTAAGGCTGATTATCAGCAGATAGCCCGAACATGCAAAGATGAAGTCAGGAAAGCTCAGAATGAACAAAGACTTGTGACAGAAATAAAATATAATAAAAAAAAGTTTCTTTCAACATATCAATAACAAGAAAAAAATTCAAGGAAACAGTAGATCCACCAAAGAGAGAAGATGGCAAGGAGGTAATAGGGAGTAGGGAGAAAGCAGAGCTGCTTAACTCATCCTTTGATGATAGAGGCAGGTTGCAGTTTATTTTTATTTATTTTATTTTATTTAGTCAAGCGATTATAAGATAACAGGTATAAGTATAAACATAGTTATGTGTACATGAAATGGATATATATAAGAAAAAACAGTAGGACAGGGACGGTAGGCGCGTTGGTGCGCTTATGCACGCCCCCTACAGACCTCTTAGGAAAGGGGTGAGGTCAATAGTAGACAGTCTAAGGTTAAAGTTTTGGGGGTTTGGCGAAGAAACTATAGAGTCGGGTAGAGTATTCCAGACATTGACCACTCTGTTGCTGAAGTCGTATTTCCTACAATCAAGTTTGGTGCGGTTAACCTTGAGTTTGTATCTATTGTGTGCTCTTGTGTTGTTATGGTTGAAGCTGAAGTATTCATTGATAGGTAGGTAGTTGCCAGAACCTTGGGTGAAAGTGTTCACATCATACTGATATTCAATATAATGCAAACACAAGCAATAGAAAATAATCCAACCAGTGTCATAAACTTTAAAAGAACTGATTTCAACAAAGTCAGAGACAGTCAAAGCAAAATTCCATGGATGAAAATTCTAAAAGGGGAAACAACTAAAGAAGCATGGGAAACTCTGACAGACTGAAAGACAAAAAGGACAAGTACAAAAAATGGAAAGAGGGACACACAACTAAAGCAGAATATCAGCAGATAGCCAGAACCTGCAAAGACGAAGTCAGGAACGCAAAGGCTCAGAATGAACAAAGACTCGCAACAAAAGTCAAAAGTTAAAAAAAAGTTTCTTTCAACATATCAATAACAAGAAAAAAATCAAGGAAAAAAAAAAGGTCCACTAAAGAGAGAAGATGGCAAGGAAGTAACACACAGTAGGGAAAAAGCAGAGCTGCTTAACTCGTTCTTTGCATCAGTCTTCACGCAAAAAGAAACCAAAAAACTACTGTAAAAGACAAAGTAGAAATAAAAATTAAAACAAGCAAGAAAATGGTAAGAGAACACTTATCTGATCTTGATGAATATAAATAACTGGGATCTGACAGATTACACCCCAGAGTTCTGAAGGAGCTGGCAGATCAGGGGTGGGATTCTACCAGTTCACACCTAGAACAGGTTATTAAGATTCTAAGCAGTTTGGAGAACCGGTTGTTAGAAGAAATTCCTGGCCTAATCCTGTAAGGAAGTCAGGAAGGAAACATTCTGGTGTTGCTTACAGAAACTGCCTCTCCGTTAACCTTTATTACATTCTTGGCAGGGCTAGATTTCCTGTCTCTGGAACTTCTCTGGAGGTTTTTTCCCCTCCTTTGCTGGTACTTTGCTTGTGTGGAGTGACCATTCAAAGTTACAATGACACTGAAAAAAGTGACTTATGACCATTTTTCACACTTACGACTGTTGCAGTATCCCCAGTCATGAGAGGCCAGGCGAGGAGATGTGTGCCTCAATGTGAGTGATATTGAGTTGGCTACACCCAGCCAATAATATGACCACCAAGCCACACCCACCAACTAAGCCAAGCCCACAGAACCGGTTGTTAAAAAAATTGAATCCCACCCCTGTGGCAGATGTTATCTCAGAAACATTGTACCATATCTTTCAAAAATCGTGGAGAACCAGGAAAGTACCTGAGGATTGGAAAAGGGCTGATGTGGTTCCCTTCTTCAGGAAAGGGAAAAATACAGACCCAAGAAACTATAGACCAATCAGTCCAACATCAATACCTGGGAAGATACTGGAAAAGATAATCAAGAAACAGATCTGCGAACAACTAGAAGCAAAATAAGTTATAACTAGTAGTCAGAATGGTTTTTTTTTTTCCTTTAAAAATCATGCCAAACCAATCTTATTTCATTCTTTGATAAAGTGACTAAATAGACCAGTGAAATGCTGAAGACATAATATACTTAGATTTCAGTAAGGCATTCAACAAAGTAGTTGACAACAACCTAGTTCTTGGTAAACTAGAAAAATGTGGAATAGACAACATCACCACCAGATGGATTTGTAGCTGGCTGACACCCTACTCAACAAGTAGTCCTTAATGGTACTATATCCACATGGAGAAAAGTAAGCGGTGGGGTGCCACAAGATTCTGTCTTAGGCCCAGTACTCTTCAATATCTTTATAAATGACTTAGATGAGGGAATAGATGGGGAACTCATCAAATTTGCTGATGACACTAAACTGGTAGGAATAGCCAACACCCCAGAAAACAAGCTCAGAATCCAAAAAGATCTTGTCAGACTTGAACAATGGACCCTATCCAACAAAATGAATTTTAATGTAGAGAAAAGCAAAGTTTTACATCTAGGCAGGAAAAAATCAAAGGTACAAGTACAGATTATGTAGGTGAGACCTGGCTCAAAAACAGTAACTGTGAGAGGGACCTTGAATGATCACTTGAATATAAGCCAGCAGTGTGCAATAAAGCCAAAAAAGCTAATATAATCCCGAGTTGTATAAAAAGAGGCATAGATCACATGAAGTGATCTTGATTATAACTAGAGTTATAAAACCCTAGTAAGACCATACCTGGAATACTGCAACCAATTTTGGTCACCATACTACAAAAAAGATGTTGAGACCTTGGGAAAAGTTCAGAGAAGAACAGCTAAGATGACCAAAGGCCTGGAGACTATAACATATGCAGAACAGCTGCAGGATTTGGATTTGGCTAGTCTAAAGAAAAGAAGAATTAGGGGCAACATGATACCAGTATACCAGTATATGAGGGACTGCCACAAAGAATACTTTATATTTCTCAGTATCCAAAGTTTATTGGATATAGATACAGACTGACTTTAATTAAGCATTTAACATGCATCCAATATCCTATAATGCTCAGAATGCCACTTTCCCCCCAGGATATCCAGTGACCACAATTAAACAGAAATTAAGCCTCCATCTGAATCAGGTAAATAGGATCTGATTTCGTCCCCCTGCCTTTATCTGCGTGTTCCAACATGCATCTTCCAAGTGAAAGTGTACACATTTATTCCGTACATAGAACAAACACTGCGGCTCGGGGATGCTGCAGAATCGGATGGGACATGCATCTTTTAACATAAGCATGCACTAACCAAAACCCCACTGTTACAAGGTCCAGCCTGCAAGGCATCAGTTCTGGTCTGCAGAAATCCTGATAGCCCCAAAGAACTAAAGTTTTTAGTACAATTTTGCACATTTTGTGGTATCATAGATTTGCCACCCCAGATAAGATAGTCTTTTATCCTTGATCACTGATATCATATTTAGTGGATTAAACTTTTCACTTGTGTCCCAAAATACACCTACCCAGATTGTGAGTGTACTTGGGCTATTTGGGGAAGAATTCCTCCCTTTCTGTAGCAATTTTCCAATCCCATGGAGCACTTGTATAAGGTGGGATAATTGGTTCTAAAGAAAGTGTTCTGTACAAATCTACAACTTATTACTTCAGTGCTAGAATGGATGGTCTTTTGTTTGTGTAAGCATCAATTGTGTAGTAAACTTTTGTCTCTATGACAAAGCTAGCTTTCCCTATGAACCATGAGGGCACTTCGTGAGAAATCCAGATGCCCTGTATATAAATGGACACTTGCTTGTGATTGTGGATAAGAAAATAAATAATAGAATTTGAGTTTTGAATTACATTTTTTAATCCGGCTTGCTAATATTTGATATAAAAATATATTGAGCAAAGTTCTAAAGAAAGAAGGGAGAGAGGGAGGGATATTTCGTACCTAATATTCTGGGGAGTGTTATATCTTTTTCTCTATGCAAAATACAATTTGAACATTGATTGAAATATGACTGGTCTTGTCCACACGGATAAATTTCTTGTATTACTAAATTACTGATCCATTGTAAAAAATATCTTAAAACAACAATTATTATTTGATGATAGGAACTCTACAGTAAAACAAATCGGTCAAGGGTTTTCAGATTTTAATCCTAACATTATTAATACACAATACAAAGACTGTTTCAATATACTTGCCACATAGCCATCATGTCATTAAAAGGATGACATACTTCATGACATAATTGTGCAAATGATGTGAGTTGTGTCATGATAGCATGACTTGTCTTTTGGTCCCATGCTTGCCTAGGACTGCCTTGGAAATTCACTGCAATTATCCGTTTTCAGTGACAAATGTGGTAACTCTTACTGCCAGAAATCCTAAAAGAGACTAATTGGTAGGCCAGGGGTTGCTTAGCTTTGGGGTTGATGTGCTTTGCAGAAAGAACTTCATAATTCATTGTTATTGAGAAATTCTTAGCTGCAGATAATCTCATTCACGAACCCTTTCGGCCTTTGCTCTGCTCAGATTTCCAACAATTTTATCTGCTCAGTATCCATTTTATCTGCTCAATTTTATCTGCTCAGTAACAATCTGGGTATTTCCCTCATAAACACTCTGCGAAGTCACAAAGATCTCCGCCGTAGACTTCAGCAAAAGCAAGGTCAGGTTGTGAATCTTCCTGCAGTCAACAGCGAGTTTCTTTGAAGAATTATTTTCACAAGGCGAGTGAAAACTAACTGCCAG
Source organism: Pseudonaja textilis (assembly GCF_049901715.1). Classification (NCBI taxonomy): domain Eukaryota; kingdom Metazoa; phylum Chordata; class Lepidosauria; order Squamata; family Elapidae; genus Pseudonaja; species Pseudonaja textilis. The sequence continues at coordinate 61,274,027 of NC_141995.1, read as the reverse complement.
CTTCCACATCAATAAGGGAGTGATTAAATGTTAAAAATATGCAGAAGTCAACTGCAAAGATTTTCCCTGTTAAATCTTTTTGACTGCACATGTGTATTTCAAAAACTGAGGGTTTTTTTTTTCCCTGTCTCACTCCCTCCTTTCTTTCCTTTTCCAGAAATGGTTGGAAATTATTTTGAAGTCTTCCTGCCTTTCAAATATTATTGGCTGTGTGCTCGAAACTAATGCTTTGCGAGATAGGATGTTGGAATCTAGGGAAGCAAAACTTTCTCTAGCCAACAGCCTATTGTGTGGAATATTGGCTGTTCAAAAAAGCTGGAGATGAAATATATGTTCCATGATTCAATGCTCTCACATTTGTTTACAAATCTGCTTGTGAATTCTGAAGTAACCAAATAAGGACTGATTCCCAAATGAAGGTTAGTATTAATGTGAATCTGTTGCAGCCAGCCCGGTTTCTTGGCAGCTGCTGTGTGACCAGTAGCACTGAAAGGCTGGCTCCAAAGATAATTGTATATGTTACAAAACCGCTGAATATTATGGTTGCTCAAGGAAGTCTTGGCACTGGGACATCAGTAATGTTGCATGTCAGGAGTGATGTGATTTGGCAGGGACATATGGAGGAGCTTACAAAATGTTTGTCCACCCTCTGTTTTGCTCACACCAAACAGCTTTTAGTCCCCTCTCTGTCATGAAGCCTGAAATACTCTTTGAAAATACTCAGTACATACTTAAAAATAGATGGAACATATCCCATTTTCCCCTCAGTTTAAAACCAAATAATTTTCTATGCTATGTCTGGGAATGTTTCCCAAGCTAATAAAAGTTCCACACTGTTTACCATTCAAATTTCAATCACTATATGGTAGAGGCTAGATGAGACTGGAGAAGAGGGAGAACCTACTTTAGATCAGGGGTCTCCAACCTTAGCAACTTGAAGACTTGTGGACTTCAACTCCCAGAATTCCTCAGTCAGCTGAGGAATTCTGGGAGTTGAAGTCCACAAATCTTCAAGTTGCCAAGGTTAGAGATGACCCCTGCTTTGGATGATGAAGCACAAAATGTGCAAAGGTGGTCCTATGAATGCCACTTCTCACTCACGAAGTGTGTTTACAGTGATGTGAGGAAAATTTCTTGTACAGCTTTGGAGAAAGTTGGCTATAAGATTAGAAACAGGTAACACTGGGAATGTTGAAGAAAGAGGAACAGATATATGATTTCTATAAGAAGCTATACGAACATGAAAAAATACCAGAAGAAAAAATAACAAGCTCTTTGGAAAAAGCTAATTTACCAAAGATTCCAGAAATGACGAAGAAGATGCCGAATGAAAGAATATCAATGGCAGAAGTAACCGAAGTGATTGAAAGTCAAAAGAACAATAAAACCCCAGGCCCAGATGGTCTCCCAGTAGAAATATACAAAGAACTGCAAGAAACCTTGAACCTACCAATGCTGGTGAGTATAATGAAGCTCTATTAGAAGCCAAAATACCATAGATATAGACAGAGGCCTACATCATCTTTATACCAAAAGAAGATTCAGATTTAATACAAATAATGAATTACAGACCAATTTTGCTATTAAATGCAGATTATAAAATATTTGCCTCAGTGATTGTGGAAAGATTAAAAAGATCTCTAATTGAGTTTATACATTCAGATCAGAATGGGTTCCTGCCTAAGAGACAAATTAGAAATAATGTAAGAATAATTCTGGATACACTGGAGTATTATGAAAAGCATAATGAAAAACAACTAGCCTTAATGTTTGTGGATGCCCAAAAAGTGTTTGATAATATCAACCAGCAATTCATGTTGCAACAACTAAAAGAAAATGTACACACACAATAAAAGCAATTTATACACAAACAGAAAGCTAAGGTGATGGTGAATGGAGATGTGACAGAAAGCTTCAATATAAAAAAGGGAATGAGAGGAGCCTCCTTGCTGACAGACCGTAGATCGTGACTCTCTGCAGCTATGGTCCGTGCTCTTTCGTTGGAGAGCCCTGATCATTACAGTTAGGGGCTGAAGCTACCTTGGAGGGGCAGCGGAATCAGGGGAAGTCACACGCCAGGTGGAGGGGAGCCGCATCTCCCCACCTGGGTTTGGTCTCTTTCCCCCCCAAAGACGACTGCAGCGGTGGTTTAAAATGGCCACCCCGAAGCGGAGGACTCAGCTGGATTAAGATTTGTGCAGGAGGGAAGAAAGAGGTGGATAACATCTGAACCGGGACAACTGGGCAATACAACTAAACAAAAATACCCCGGGATTAAGGTAACATGGAATTTTTAAGAAAAGAAAAGTGAGCAGCGAAATTACAAAGGGACAGGAAAAAAAAAAGAAAATATTTTTGACAACTAAGCGGGGCTTTGACCCGGGAAAGGGAGAAGCTGGAACTAAAGATTTAACTAAATTGGACTAAAATATTTTGGGAATAAACAGGCATAAAATAAAGCTGGACTTAAGATTGTCAAATAATAATAATAATAAAGTTTACAAATTGGAGACTGGACTGTGCTGGAATATTGAGGTTCGAAAAATCCTAAATAAAAAAATAGGGGGAAAAGGTGAAGACTTTGTATAATGGAGAGTGCCACCTTTTGACAAAAACTAGAGCTCAAACAAAAGGGAAAGCATCCTGTTTCTGAATGAACTTGTGTGGATATAACATTAAAGAAATATTGAAACAAAGTAAGAATCTGAGAAAGTGAAAGCAGAACCAGAATAAAGAAAAAAGCAAGAAAAGACTGACTGTGGGATTGATTGATGTTTTTGGTATAGACCCTCAGCTGGAATAACTGAGAACTTTAGAAAATTGAAAGAAGAAAGAAGGAAAGTAAAAGTGCTTGTTTTGTGGACTTTAACAGTCATAAAATATAAGAGTGTGTAATGATGATATCTCTTTGGGAATTAAAAATGGAACTTAAAAATATCAGAGAATTACCACAGGAAAGAGGCAAATCGCTTTGCTCTGTGTTAGAAAAAATGGAAATGGCGATTGAAGAACAAGAAGAAAGAGCTTCAGAGGAGGAGGAGTCAACTCAAGGAGAAGACATCTTAAATAGACAATTAACACAAGGAACACTACAAAGAAGTGGGGAAAAGAAGGAAGGTTAAAAGGTTGAGATTTAAGAAGGCAATCTAAAGGGGGAATACCTGTAAAGTCGGGAAAGGCAGAAAGACCCAGCAGAAAAGGGGAAAGGAAGATATTAAGAAAGAGTGGGATATAAACTGGAATGAGAAAAGATATGGGGAAAAGAGGGGGAGGAGAAGCAGTAAGAAACAGGTTCATGAAATAAAGAAATACGGAAATAGTAAAATGTTGAAAAGAAGTTGTTTTTTCAGAGATAATGGTTGATGAATTAAAAGGGGGATTCTGTAGGGTGACACGGGGTAATGAGAATATTTCTGCAATTAAAAATATTTAGAAAATAGGGTAATATAGATACTGATAACTCTTATTAAAAAATCAGGGGGGAAAATATGCTGTGGAATCCAAGTGAAAAGATGTAATGATTATTATTGTAACTTCTTAAAAATAATGGTTTATTGGGAATTAAGATGAGGGAATAAAGGTATATTTTAATCATTGAGATGTCACACTCAAAACAGTAAAAGGGGGGAAATCTATACTTGTTTTTTTTAGTGTTAAAATTTGTATTAATCTAGAATTTATAAAAAGAATGTGTAATGGAATATGACAGACTAAAGAACCAACAAAATTAATAAGTTAATATAGACTATTAAAAGCAAAGAGAGACATTGGTAACATTATTATTATTATTATTATTATTATTATTATTAGTCAAACACATTGTTTATCTTTATTTTTAAAATAAATATTAAAGGATTATATTTGAAATAATTGAAATGAAACAAAAAGATGTTTCAATTGAGATTAATGAAAGAGGCTAGAATTAATGTGTTTGTTTCTCTCCTTACTGAAAATTTGGAATGGAAAAGGTAATAATAGAATTAAGTATGCATATATGAATGTATAATTGCTGTCATATTTGTATGTAAAGGTGATGACCCGGAAATATGTTGTCCACTAAAAAGAGATTTTCGTTTTTAATGTGAAAAACTGAATAAAATTTGTTTTTTTTTAAAAAAGGGAATGAGACAAGGCTATCTCCTTTATTATTTATTTTAACTTTAGAAGTGTTAGACAGGACCCAGAAATAAAAGGAATGGAAATTAGAAAAAGAAAAATATAAATTGCAAGCCTTTGTTGATGATCTAATTTTTATGTTAGAAGAACCAATAGAATCGGGTCCAAAATTGATAGGAAAAATTGAGAAATATGGAGAGGTGGCAGGGATCAAAATAAATAAATTAGGAGAATGAGCGCATACAGGGAGACATAGTGAGAGAAGTGTTTAACTAATACACACACAGCACACAGATACACTGTACAGTAAATGTAGGTTTTTACTTCCAGAAATGTTTAAGCAAAGTTCAAATACAGTCCAAAGTCATTCACAGGTAAAATCAGTCAGTTTTCATCCAGGGATAATCCAATAACAAAGTCCAGTGTCAAAAACAGTTCAGTATCAGACTTACATCAAATCCATGAATATCAGTCAATTAGGAAAAATGGAGGAACGGCAATACTCTCCAACAGAAGGAAAACAGAGTCTCACTGAGACACACTCTCTTCTTAGACTAAGACTAAACAACCCAGATTTCTGGCTCCATCTTATGGCTGTTTGAGTAACCACACCCAATTGCAGTTTTTAGCATGCTCTTAAAGAGATAGTATTAAAATGTCTATCCTGGTTTATATATTTCCATCTCAAATAGCTGTTACATTCCTAACGAGGATGTGAATTAAAAACTATACAACAATTACAGAGTCAAGGGGTGGATTTAGATTAGATACCTCCAGATACAAACAAGATATGAGAAGGATGTTAAAACATGAGATCTAAATAAAGAACCAACAGCATTAGATAAGATACTAATGGAGACAGATGAAAAACTGATGAAAAAGGATATAATTATCTATTGATAATTATAATTATCTATTGATAATTACAAAATGGAGGAGGAGCAAGTCAAAGAAACAATGATTGTTTGGGCAAAAAAAATCGAATATAATATAGAATTAGAAGGGTGGCATAAACTATGGGCTAGGAACTGTAAATTGATGATGGCTTCAGCATATAAAGAAAAATTACATAAATTATTTCATAGGTGGCATCTACCACCAGTAAGATTGGCAAAAATATTCAGTAACTTGTCTGCAAAATTCTGGAAATGTAATCATAACCAAGGGACTTACTGCCACATGTGGTGGACTTGCACCAAAGCAAAACAATATTGAGAGAAAATAGAGAGCTGGCTGGAAAAAAATAATTAAACAGAAGATAGATTGGGAACTAGAAGTATATTTGCTGGGTATAATCTCAGAGGGTTATGATAAAGCATATGCATATTTAATTTTACATATACTGACAGCAGCAAGGATTAGATATGCAAAATTATGGAAAAATGAGAATACCCCACCAAACAAGGAGATAATTAGGAAAATTTTAGAATGTGCTGAGATGGACATATTAACCTTAAAAAGAAAAGGAAAAGAAGACTCGGAATACTACTTGATATGGAATAAATTCTATAACTGGTTAAAGACAAGGGGTAGAAGTCAGAGAAAGAAAACAATGAATGTTTTTATTAAAAACAGAGATGGTGTATAACTACAATATTATATGTTATAAATATTCTTATTAGAAAATGGGGCAATATTTTAATAGTACTAGCTATGGTTCTTATTCTTTGTAAATAACAGACTCGGAAAAAATGCTTTATTCAAAAATATTTACGTATAAACATTAAAAAAATTAAAAAGAAAGAAAGAGGAACAGGACTAAGAAATCATAGTCTGAGATCACTCCAAATGATACAGTTAGTGCAATGGCACTAGCAATAGCACTCATACTGCTTCATAGTGCTTTACAGCCTTCTCTTATGGTTTATAGAGCTAGCATATTGCCCTCAACAATCTGGGTGTTCATTTTACCAATCTCGGAAGGATGGAAGGCTGAGTCAACCTTGAACTGGTCAGGATTGAACTCCTGGCAATGGGCAGAGTCAATCTGAAATATGGCATTCTAATCACTGCACCAATCACATCTCAAGATAATAGAATCCCAGCCTTGTTTTACAGCTTTATCACAATAAATCACGACTTGTTATTCATAAATGCAGCAATCCTGGGCGCTAATTTTTCAGCATGTTTCTTCGGTATGTTGCTCATCCTAGAAATCAGGCTATGGAATCTTGTATGTGAAGCTTGCTGACAACAAGGGAAAATAGACTTGGACCTATTGGAAAACGTGATATAAAGCACGGCATCTAGTCAACATGTCAGACATTTACAAGACTTATTTTGACCATACTAAATTGAGAACTATTGTATAAATGCAATATGTTAGTAAGGGAATTTCCAGAGTCTAATCTCATTTTGCTTATGAGTCATCAGGTGGTTTTAAGCAATTTCTGATATACTGCTCGTCAGTTTTTGAAGTTGGGATTCTTTTGGAAGTGCTAGGCTAATGTAACCTTGATCTGAACCACATGCTTATGATGTTGAGGAAAATGCATACCTAGCATTAATTTAGATTAGTCATGCTTTAATTGTTGATAGCTGTCTTCTTAGTTGAAAACAAATTATGTCATAGGAACTGGAGGAAGAGTATGAAAATGTAAATGATACACAATAGAACTGGTCTGTATCTCTTGTAAAGCTTATTTATTTTCCACAAGCTGAAGGATAATTCTGATTGCAGTCTTCAGTTCCATCTTGTTTGGAAGCAGCATAATACATTGAGTTGAACATCTGTTTTTCAAGATTGTGTTCTTTCGCTATTTGCTGTCAGCTTTTGTTTCAATAACCTCACTAAAATTCTGCATTTGCTACTTGTCATTTTTATAAGCAAGAAAATGTGTTTTTTTCCCTTTTGAACTTATTCTGCACATTTTATTTTTTTGTAACATTGGTAAATAAGAACATTTATTGAATGCTGCAGCTGACTTTCAAGTCTTGGGATCCCATTTTCCTATGTTTAAAGCCATATTGGCAATTATAGATTATATCCCAATTCAGGTCTTAAAAGCTAAAAAATGGATTGCTTTCTATATTATGCCTTTTTTTTAAAAAAAATAAGTATATTACATACAGTGCTATATCAGGTTGCGAATATTTGTTAAATATTTGGATGTGCTCAAATAAACATGTTTGAAAGCCGTTTTTCCCCAAAAATGTATCAGCATATTTTCCTCAGTACAAACTGTCTCAACATATTTATACATATGTACTTTAAAAGTGAACAGAGAGCAAAATATAAAATTGCTCATTTTCATGGTAAATTTTTTAAAAACTTAAATCTTTCACATTTTATTTTTTTCCCAAATAAGAAAAATAAGGGTACCAAAGGCTGAATACACTCAGCAAAACAGATTAGGTCCCATGATACAATCACAACTGTTTGATCGTTGGGTCCTAGGTTATAAATGATGATGTGTAAATCATCCAACTGTCTACCCCACTGTTTTTTCCATATTGGTTCATTACAAGAAAACAACTTCCACATACTGTATTTTCAACTTCCCCTCCAACCCACCTATCAATTCTCATAGAGAACAAAAAAAAGGGTTTAGATTGTATTTCTATCTTCAGTAGTGTTATGCCTTCATATAATGGAAGGTGAGAATGACTTTGGCAGATGGGAGGGACGGGGAGAGGTACTGCTTAGGGAATTATCAGATAATTATCAGAGAAAGAACATCAGAAGGATCCACCTTAACTAAGGGTAAAATGAGACTGTGGGAAATTTGTACTTTCAGACTTGCAAAACTCTGATGTAGCCGTACAATAAAATAGAATTAGCTCATCTGGTCATGTTTCCCATCTGACTTGTTGAATGCTCGCTATTAAGGACCAATGATGGGGAAATAATTATCTTCATTCTTATCTATGAATTTCCTAGCATAAATATCCTCCAGATCGTCCGATGATGCATCCCTGGTCACTGTAATTGAGTTCATTTATCTTGCTGTAGATAGTTGCTTTCCTCATTTAATTATTAATGTGATTATATTGACTGACATGAGGGCAATGGCTACAAGGTGTCAATCTTCAAGTCTGTGGGAAAAATACAGGTTCCTTGTGTATCATATAAGGAACAAAAAATGGAAACAACTCTAGTTTCCCAAACAACAGTCTGTACAATTGGATGTATGGCAATCTAGATGAGACTCCAAGGATGCCATCCAATACTATGCCGAAACGAGGAAATCTCAATTAATTAAAGCCAAGATTTCAGTATGAGTGCTCTTTTTTAAAAAATAAATATTTGTGGCTTCACTTCATTCTCAAAATGACTGATTAGTATTAGAAATAGGTTGATTTGATGCTGTGCAGATAAGGAATAGAATAGAATTCTTTATTGGCCAAGTGTTATTGGACACAGAAAGAATTTGTCTTCGGTGCATAAGCTCTCAGTGTACATAAATAGACACCATAAATACATTCATCATGAATCGTAAGATGCAACATTTACTAATAGTCACAGGATACTAAATAAGCGATCAACATAAATTATACTAGGAATTAATAAACAATATAAAGATACAAGTAACAAAGTTCTAGTCATAAGTAGAAAAGGAAATTGGTAATAGGAAAGATGAGAATAATAATAATAATACAGCCTTAGTAAACAGTTTGACAGTGCTGTGGGAATTAGCAGACTGATGGCATGGGGGAAAACTGCCTTTGTGTCTAGTTGTTCTGCTGTGCAATGCCCTATAACATCATTTTGAAGGTAGAAGTTGAAACAATTTATGTCCAGGATGTGAGGGGTCTATAGATATTTTCACAGTCCTCTTTGACTTGTGCTGTATACAGGTCCTCAACGGAACGCAGGTTGGTAGCAATTGTTTTTTCTGCAGTTCTAATTATCCATTGAAATCTGTGTCTGTCTTGTTTGGTTGTGTTGTCAAACCAGACAGTTGTGAGGTTGCAAATGACAGACTCAATAATTCCTCTGTAGAACTCTATCAGTAGCCTCTTGGGCAGTCTGAGCTTTCGTTTTTTTTAAGTCAAGTTTTTTTTATTTATATATAAGTATTTTGAATACAGTGTATTGTCTGGGCATACTATTTTACAAACAAGAAAGAAAGAAAAAAGACAACACACATAGTGATCGCAATAATAATAATATAACAAAATAAATAACCAGATTTATAATTATATTTTCTTAAGTATCTTCCTATTAAATATATTGGCATACATATAATTATAAACAACGTTCATATTTTACTTAAACATAACAGTACTCTTTCTTCATCTAATTTCTATCTTTATCTCTAACCATAGATAAAATCTATTCCATGTTAAATAGTATTCTGTGTCTCCTTTGTTTTCAATGTCAATCTATCCATTCTGCACAGTTCAATATTTTCTGGATTATATTTTCATCCGGTGGGGTGTTCTCATTTTTCCAATATTGTGCAAATACAATTCTTGCTGCTGTCAATACATGTAATATTAAGTATATAGTCCCTTTGTCATAATTTTCTGGTATTATACCTAACAAAAATATTTCTGGTTTAAAATCTATGTGTTGCTTAATCATCTTCTCCAACATGTATGTATTTTTGTCCAATATTTTCTTGCCTTCACACATGTCTATCACATCTACCATTCCAGTCACTTTTATCTAATTCTGGAAAATAATGAAGGAGTGGCAGATGTGCCAAAGCTTCCCGATTAGATTTTCTTTAACTGAATATGCAAGAAGTTCAAATCTAATAAATTTGTTCTTGAAGCTCGTATTGCAAATTGAAATATGTCCTCTTTGAATACCTAATCTGTGAGTTAAATCACATGTGATTCACCAAGCTGGAAGAGTATATTTCACCCTTTCTTACAGAAGACGAAATATAATGGGGTATAACTTTGAAAGGAATTGGAGAGGCACTTTGAACTGATGAGAGAAGATGAGGCACCTGTTTATTTACATTTTTTCCGTACTCTAATGCATTCCAAAGCAACTACCCAGAATCATTTTCAAAGTATGAACATCCCTAATAAGGGAATCTCACGATTAAATGATTCAAACTATGTATTATAGATTATCCCCACTCATATATTGATTATAAATCAATGGATTAATAAAACTAGTGAATCAAGCAGGTTCACATTCTGAACTAAAATCATATCTGTTTTTCTCTAAGACTAGTTTCAGTTAGTATCTATGATTAGGAACAAAAAGCATTTTTCAAATATGCATAACAGTTTTAAAGACCCTAGTTCTTTCATTAGAAATTGTAAAAAGCTTATTGTGCAATAAGCTTCTTAGAGTGTAATAGGACCCGAGAGATTACTTTTCATTTGTGTAATCAGACATAACTGTTATATTTTATTTTATTCCAATCTGTAATGTAAAAGCTCCACTGTAAAATGTGAAAGCACTTCTGCAATAAAATATCAACCAATGTTCAAGTTTAAAATCAAATCAAATATTAAAACAGATTACTGTGTGTGTGTGTGTGTGTGCGCGCGCGTGTGTGTGTGTGTGTGTGATTTTGGTCAATTCTGAAACTAGACAGGAGTATTTGTATGCATGAGACTTTCATTGTGGTGAAACTAGGATTAACTTAGTGGACAATCACTTAAAAATGAGCCAAAAATGTGTGGCAGCAACTAAAGAAGCCAATGCAATCCTAGGCTGCATTAATACAGGATACAATCAAGATCACGTGAAGTTCTAGTACCACTTTACAAAGCCTTAGTATGACCACTCTTGGAATACTACATTCAGTTCTGATCACCACAATATAAAAAAGATGTTGAGAATCTGGAAAGAGCGCAGTGAAGAATAACAAGAAGGATTAGGGGTCTAGAAGCAAAACATATGAAAAAACGATTGATGGGTATGTGTAGCTTAGAGGAAAGAAGGACTAGAGGTGGCATGATAGCAGTGTTCCAGTATTTGATGGACTTCCACAAAGAAGAGAGAGTCAACTTATTTTCCAAAGCACCAGAAGGCAAGACAAGAAGCAATGGATGAAAATTAATCAAAGAGAGAGGCAGCCTAGAACTAAGGAGAAATTTCTTGACAGAATAATTACATCGGTGGAATGCTTGCCTTCAGATATTGTGGGTGCTCCACAACTATTAAGTTGTGGCTATTAAGAAGAGACTGGACAGCTACTTTTCTGGAATGGTTGGGTCTCTTGCTTCAGCCGGGGATCAGACTAGAAGCCTCCCAGGTTCCTTTCAACTCTATTATTCCATGTTCATTGTGTGTTAATAAAAAAGGTATAGAAATTTAGTGTCTCTTCATGAAATTTACTTTATTTTATGATATTTTTCATTCTTTTCTAATAATTTTATAATTCCTAAATATTATATCAGAATTAGAAGCAGGCTTATTTCCTGTATCAGATACATTGTGTGTTGTTGTAAGTATTTTTATTTTCAGATAACCTAAAATGGATTTTGAGACATCAGTTTGGAGATGACAGCATATGGTTGGATTTTCCCTTCTAATGTCAAAAGAAAAACCCCATTTTAAAAGATTAAAATATAATATTGGATTCTACCTTTTATCTAACCACTTTTGCCCGAGGAAGGAGATATCTCGATCTATAAGAATTTGCATAAAATTTAGTAAATTTAGGTAAAATGAACAGAAATAACATTGTAGTGGAAACTGAACATGCAACCTTCCATCCATGGAAGGAAAGCTTTGCTAATAAGTGCTTGATGTGCATTGATCTGATTCTTGGAAAGGAGACTAGTGTAAGTGGAGAATCAACTATTTACCTACCTTCAATTTCATGTATCAGCGAATCCATTTCTGAGTTCCAAAACCTGGGAGCTTTGAATGAACCCATTGTTGTCTCTTCTGACAGCATGGGGATGAACTCCTGGGGCTAGGAGGATGGTAGGAGAAAGGAACAGGAAAGGAACAGTCACACCCCAGTTTTAACACCCATGAAATAATAATGCAAGAGTTATTAATGTTGGTCCATTAATGTTGGTGCACATTTTCACCATGATCCCACTTAAGCAATCCCAGCCTGATTTTATTTTTATTTATATTGTTAAATCTTACCTTTAAATAATACCTTGAGCAAAAAAAAGATAGATTCCTTGTACTAATCTAGATCAACCAGCTTAGCTTCTTATTTTGGTTTTATGGGTTGACCCAGTAAATTAAAAAGAAGAGATAACATCCCTGTTACTTCATACTTTGTGGTTAGTACACATTTTTTCCTTGACAATGTAGGCATAAAAATCCCAGCAAAGAAAGGCAGCTCGGGGTTGGGTAGGAAATGCCTTTTATTTGGGATATATTTTTGCAATGACTTCATCTCCAGAAATATTAATATTCGTGTGTCTTGCCTTTGCAACTAAATGCCTTTTATTTTGGTAAGTTTCACAGAAAGTTTTAGCTGCTAAAGGCAATTTCAGATGCTCGATTTTCGTCCACAATTTATTCATAGCAGCAGCAGCAGCAGCAGCACAAACCACAGCTGTGGTCAGCATCTCAAGTGGCAGACGTCTAAAGGGCATTTTCTTCGTCCACCCACTCTCATCCATTTGATTCACTAACCTTGACTCATGCATCCTGTCTGAGCTAATATCAGGGCTGGGATTGCAGAGCATCTGGTGCTTAGTAGACTCCCGTTACAAGCCAGAAGAAACTGCCCCACTCCCACCACATAGGATTGTTCTTTAGCTTCCCTCGAGTAGCGGAATCAAAAAGTCCCACATTGCTCTTTTACATGGGTGCGTATCTGAGCTTTCATGGGAATGTCCTTGGGAATGAAATATCTACATCTCTACTTGCAGCATCAGAGCCAATAACCTTTAGTGATAAGAAAAGAGCAAACATTGCTAGCTCTAATCAGTGAGCCACCAAGATTTCAAATTCAGAACCATCTTACATATCTATTCGTGCTAATAATAATTTGAAAAGATATATCATTGTACTTTTATTTAACTTCACTAGCCAGAATCAATTAGAAGACTTAGTCCCGGTTTTGCATTCCATCTCCCATTGTCACGTGCCACAACTATTTTCCATGAGTTTATTTATCTATGTATCAACTTTATTTGCCACCCGTCTCACACTAACTCTGAGTTAACCTGTAGTTGTGCTAAGTATCTTGATTGCCACAATGGGTCACTTGGGGATTTTGGAGAAATGAGAGGTGAGTCAAGCATTGCTGCCTAGCCAGGGGCAAAATGAAAAGATGACAAGAAGATAGGATAACCAACCACTAGTGGGAGAAAATTGTAATAGGGGGCCACACAGGAATGTTGAAGGGAGCGTCAGTCTTTTAAGATACACCAGATTATCTAATTATCTAATATGATACACCAGATTATCTAATTGCAAGGATTACTGGAACTCTTTTGTTAGAAGATATAAAAACAGAATTTTGAAAGAATTTCTGTTTAGTTTAGTTTACTTTATTGTCATTGCACCTCATGCAACAAAATTAAATACCATCTTCCGTGTACAGTGTACCCCTTTTATACAAATAGAGGCAAGGTTATGCTGAGTTTCTCTGTCACCCCTATTTCTTCCTAGGGCTAAACTGATGTTTAACTATCAGTTCTTGCATTCCTTCAAGGTTATCTACACAATCATTTACAAATAGACTAGATGACTGCATACTTCCTAGGATTTCTTCAGCTCTGACAGAATTACTATCCTTGTTGCTGCTATCCACCTTTCAGAAACAATCTGAACAGAGGTGGTATTCAGCAGGTTCTGACCAGTTCTGGAAAACCAGCAGTGGAAATTTTGAGTAGTTCAGAGAACCGGCAAATCCCACCTCTGACGGGAGATTTTACAGTATCTTTCTCCTGCCACGCCCACCAAGCCACACCCACAGAACTGGTAGTAAAAAAAAATGGATTCCCACCACTGAATCAGAAGTACAGTAAGAGCACTATGAGAAAGGCCAGGACGCCATTTGTTTTGGATTTTATTTACATCATCCTAGCTGGCTACTATAGAATTCACAGAACAAAGTCGGTTTACCCACAAGTCATGATCTGGATCTGAATCAGAATCAGAATATCTGGAAAGATACTGGATAAAATAATTTAAAAAATAGGTCTATGAACATCTAGAAGCAAAGCTATAACTAGTAGCCAGCATGGGTTTGTTAGAAACAGATGATGCCAAATCAATCTTATTTCATTTTTTTTGGACAAAATTACTAAATTAGTAAAGCAACAACATCTTTACATGGCAGTAATTCATCTGTTTGGAGAATGTCATAGGTATTTGCAATTCAAAACTCCTTGTAGAAAAACCACAGATACGACCTTAGAGTAGGAACACAGTACTGAGCAAAATATGAATTGATTGATGTCTGCTCTTTGGGTCAGGTCAAGAAACAGACTCCGCAAGAAATACTGGAACTCTAATTGATATACTGTAGGCTAAAGGAACAGAGAGAGAATCATGGAAGCCTGACATTTTTCCCCCCTTCCATCCTTCTCATACCAAAGAGATTCAAGACAAGGTCACCTTAAGTTTCTGGATTTAATTGCTGTTCCACAAATGGTCTCATTTCTACTCCAAAGTGATCTATGTGCTTCTGTCCAGTTCTTCTGTTATTGCTTCTTGGGTTTTCTTTTGTTCTTGTTCTTAAATCTTCCGGGTATTATTATTTAAGTTTTCCATTTATAAACATCAGTGATTGCTGAGGCATTTGCTTCCAATCAGTTGCTTTTGTTTCAAGAGCTTAGGCAGCACGGAGAAGCCTTGAGAATTTGTGCTTCCTTTGGATCTTTCCTCTCTCTTCGTTTCCATTTTAGGAAATTGGATTCTAGTCTCCAGTATTTAAATTTTTTTTTAAAAAAGTAATGAATTCTTTTTATTTCAATTTTCCTCTAAATATTTATATATAAATCGTTTGAAGTGATTAATTAAAATGTTTGGAAAAGTTTTTAAATTGAATTTGTTTCTGTTGTTATTCTTTATTACATAATGAAAATATTATATTGAAAGTTTCTTTCTTTCTTTCTTTCTTTCTTTCTTTCTTTCTTTCTTTCTTTCTTTCTTTCTTTCTTTCTTTCTTTATTTCTCTGAACCTTTTTTATAATTAGACAGCTTTTAGATTGTCACAAAGGCATCTCTCATAAACAAATATGGATATATGCACTCAGGCTGAACCACTGTCACAAAATATATGTTTCACTTGTTGACTCAAAAGTTGTATTGATGATATAATAATCTATCAATCTGCTCAAGCACTACTTCCAAACATTCTCTATATCATACCCATTCTTTCAAAATCTGAAGAGCACTATTACCTGCATGTTTACTCAGAAGGAAGTCCTAATTTTGTCAAAGATATATATTTATAAATAACCTTCTATCAGAAATTGTTTCCTTAAAACTTTAACCCCAGAATATAAAATTGTTGGATCTACTCTATAATTGAACTTTGCAGCAAGATCCTCAATTTTCCACAGATTAATAACTTCACCCAAATATTAAAAAGTTCTTGTGCAAAGAAATGATGCAAAATTAAATTAAAATTGACTGTGAAAGCCAAGAAAATTGGCATTCTACTAGTCAAATAAAAACAAAAGATTTGCTTCAGAAGTCATAACAGATTTGGTGCATATAACAACTAGTTCATATCAGTAAAGAGTATAAACATTTCTTGTAAATGTTGAAACAAATTGCTAATAAATCTGTAATAAAAGTCAACCTATGATGTTAATTCCTTTAAAAGTAACTAAACAATTAGTTAAGATATTATTCAAACATTTGTATCCATTCCTGAATATCAAATTTCCAGATTAAGAAGTTTCCTCCCCAGCAAAGCCATTTTAGACCCTCTTTGTGTTATCTTCAGCTTGTTGTTATCTTGCATTAATAACTCTTAAATGATGTTAAACGAAATGATCTGCAGTAAAGTAAGACAAGCTACTATTGAAACTAAGTTCTTAGGACATCTCCGGATCCCTGCACAAGTGGGTAGCCATGTTCCTGTCAAGCAAGCAACATAGTCAAAATAGGGAAGGCCCTATCAAATCCAGCACCAGTTAACAGTAGTGTCCCGAAGGCAGTGTTTTAGGACCCACACTCTCTCTGCTTTACATCAGTGACCTTTACAATCATATTAAAAGCAGCTGCATCCTTTTTACTGATGACATTTAACACCACTGACAATGCTGCTGCCCTACAAAGCAACCTTGACTGTGTGTCAGAATGGTCACACAATTGACAACCCCAAATCTCAACCAATAAATGCTCCGTCTTACACATTGGCAATAAAAATCAGAACACCAAATACAAGTTGGGTGAAAACAACCTCGTAGATGACCCTCACTCTGTCAAGGATATAGGAGTACTCATCTCAAACGATCTAAGCCCTAGAGCTCACTGTAACAAAAAGGCATTAAGAGTTGTTAACCTAATTTTGTGAAGCATTATATTGCTAACTAGGGCATATAGAACCTTTGCCAGTCCAATTCTTGAATACAGTTCATCCGCCTGGAATCCACACTGTATATCGGACATTAACACAATTGAGTGGGTTCAGAGGTATTTCATGAGAAGAGTACTCCACTCCTCTACTCAAAATAGAATCCCTTTATGCCACCAGGCTTGAAATTTTGGGCTTGGACAATCTGGAACTGCGCCACCTCTGGTCTGATCTAAGCATAGTACACAAAATTGTCTGGTAAAAAGTCTTACCTCTTCAACCACTGACTTCTTCAGCTTCAACCACAATAATACACAGGCAAACGATCAATACAAACTCAAGGTAAACCGCTTCAATCTCGACTGCAGAAAATACATCTTCAGCAACAGAGTGGTCAATACTTGGAATATTCTGCCTTGTTACAGCCTCAAACTCTCACAGCTTCAACCTCAAACTGTCTACCGTGGACCTCACCTCATTCCTAAGAAGTCTATAAAGGGAGCGTGCATAAGTGCACCACCCCTGTTTTACTGTCCCCATTTATCTGTATTTACTTCCTTGTTCATGTTTATATTCATACTTATACCTGCTATTTTGTACATGTTTGACAAACAAATAAATAAATAAGTCCCAGTTGCAGAAGTATTGCTGGGCTACAGAATGCCTCCAAAATTTCAGTGGACCCACAAGGTTCAATCATTTCAGATTAACCCTGCAACAGAGTTTCATTTTAAACATTTCACTTTCTAAATTCACTCTGCATATATTCCCATTTGGCTTGAACAAGTGTGAATGGGATTTTGCTGAACTTCCCTGGGTATTCAGTAGATTTACTATGAAATCACTTTATTGGCTATGGAGTTCATTAAAAGATTACTTTAAAAAGAAGATAAAACTGGATATTATATTAAAAAGTTAGTGTGTTTTTATCATTCTAGCCTTGCCTATCCACTGCATGTTTCCAATTAATATGGTCCTGAGCTTTTGCCAATTGAGCCCACAATACTTGCTGATGTTGCTGATTCATCTTGTTTTTGGTCTTTTTGTGTGGATGCTTTTTTATCAAGTAGAATCCATTCTAGGACTGCCTTGGCCCACTTGCCATCAGTTCTTCTTACTATGCGACCAGCCCATTTCCATTTCAATTCTTTTTTACTCTCTTTATTATATTATATACTACCGTTTTTTCTCTAATCTATGTGCAGGTCTTTCTATCTTGTAATGCCGAGCATGTATCTCTCCATGGCTCTTTGTGCCACTTGTGTCTTTTGTATTGATTGAGAGATTAGTGTTCATGTTTCACTGACATTTGTTAGCACAGATAGCAATGATTTTGAAGCATAGAGAAAGGTTGTTCTTGAAAATTACACTTAGCTTGCTGAATACCTGCCAGCCACATTTAACATGCTGTTCAGTTTCCTATATTGTATCATTTTCCATTGAGATCTGTTGACCAAGTTATATGTAGTGTCTACTATGTCTAGTTCTTTTTCAGATATAAACAATTTTCTTTCTTTAGTGAATTTATTAATAAATATGTGATTGATAGAAAGCTTTATTTTAGAAGTAAAAAAAAATGTCATGTTAAATGCAAATCAAAGTGGCTCCTTCTATTCTGAAAAGGGCAAGTGTCAATAGAAACTAATCTTATCATTTTGTTTTCATAATTGATTCCTATATCCAAGACTCCAACTGTCCTAATCAACAATTACACAAGTTCTATAACAGTTACTATTTATAACAAATTGTTGAAAAACTTTCACAGAAGGAGTTGTTATTGAAAGTCCTGTGAGTTTGTAATTTCATCAGCAGTCTGGTACTAAAACATCTGCAAGGGTCAGCACAAAGAACTCAATATAATTTAAGTCTAATAAAGCCACCTTTAAATGAATTCATTTTTATTTTAACATTTCCAAAATCCAACTTATAAAATGTAAAATGTGAAGGGTATGTATAAACCTTAGTTTTTCAGTCTTCCTTCCTTATTTCTCCAAAATATCCTTTTGGTATTCTACATGCCTCCCTCATTCTCTTGCAAACTATGAAGTTTACATTAATGCAAATGAATAGCTTTACAGAAACAAACATGCAGAGATGCACACATTTATATTCTCATTTTCACAGTGAACCATGATGGAATAAAAGCATATGATTTGTCTTCAGAACAATGTGACTTACCACATCATCAAATCCAGCCATTACACTAATATTGTGCCCTTTCTGTGAACGTTGTTTGGCTTCTGGGGTAGAAGGTAAGTGCCAAGCATGGGAATCACCAAGTTACTGTGTTGTGTTTAAAAAAAAAAAGAATAATTGCTGTCAGGCGAGGCTTCATTGAAAATCCAAGATAGAAAACCTTAGACTCCATTGTTATAGAGAAAAGGACTTTTACCGGGAATTAAAGTGGTAGCATCAGAAGAATGCAAGATCTGAGGCAGTAGGTGAGATAGTCACATATACAAAGTTATGCCATGGTTCCCACCCCCAATAGTTCAGACTGGCCATCCAATCTGAGATGTGTATAATGTCATGTGGGGCATCTTCAAGTGGTGTTTGAGACATCTGGCATGCCAGGACGGTTGACCTTGGCCTGAATATTTAAGAGGCTACATCTGTGCAAGTAAGCATAGTCAAGAAAACATCCTACCTTTTACATTTCACCATCTCAAAGCCTCCAGCACTCTTCCCCCCATGAAGCCCGATTAATCTCCCCCCCGCTTGGTTTCTATGGCAGCGAGAAAGACAAGCAGAAGAAGGATTCTTGGAGGCTGATATTTGCTTACATTTTGGAAAACACTTATTAAACAGAATATGTAATGCATTCTCCAACCAAATACTTCTGGATATATATAACTCCAATTTTCTTAATTCCTAGTTAGAAAAGATCGGAAACTGGGTTATTGGTTGGACAAGGAGTAAACACCACATAATTAGCAAGTGGTCAATATTAACTTAGTCAAAGGTTGTCTCCTTTATCTTTACTGTCTCTTTTATCTTTACATCTTCAAGCTCCAGAAGGATTAAAAGAGAGAGGAGGATATTTAGCTATGATTTAGACTCATTTTTCTCACCTTTCAGAAATTCAAGCATGTCAAATAATGAGCATTTTAGTTTCTGAGTGTATATTTCTACACGTGGTCAGTAAGTTGATTCTTTTGAAGTTGCTGAATAATCTTAAAATCTAAAAATCATTGAGGCAACTGCAGTTCTATGTCTACAATGAGAAGTGAAATGAAATCAAATGAGAATGGATTTCATTTCACTTTGACATACTTGCTGCTTCACTTTTCTTGAGAGACAGTACTGTGGTTTGTAGTCCACTGCTAAAGGTGATGTATTCACAACACAATTAAACAAGAGGAATTTGGATGCCAGCCAATGTTAAAGATCAATGAAACTAAACTGATACAAAAACCAGTGCTTTAGCTTAACTTGGTTATGGACCGAGTTCCATTGATCCTTTTTCAAATGGAGAGCAGTAACTTTAATATGTATCATGAATAAAAATTCCGTAACATATTGAAAAATTATAAATGGGGGAGTCCAGCTGTTCCCCAACTGAAGGAATCCCCATGACATCAGCAGTCAAGAATTAAGTTTCATTTACCATGGGTTTTTTTTTAAAGCCAATACGATCCAGATGGTCGTTCTGGGTATTAAAGTGTGCCTGCTTTGTGGGTTTGATTTGGGACACAAACTTTCTCTTTACAGTGCTGAAATAATTGATTTCATCCTGCTTTCCATAGAGGTACAATCCCAAGGAAGCAAAAATCGCATACTTATTTTTCAAGCGGGGGAACCATCTAAATGCCTTTATTGTTTTAAACATTCACATTCACTTCAGTATGATGTCATCTTTGCTTTCTGAGGTGCCAAGATAGTCAAGACTAATTAAATCCGCTGTCTCTAGAAAATAATAAGTTACTATTTCAAATTGAGGGAGAAATCCTCACTCTCAATTTTTTTACAGTTCTTAGGGAAGAAACATTGAAATATATGGGATTTATTGCAGTCGTAACAGATTTAATAATTTCAATGGATTGCCTTAAATATAAATATGTTTTGTTCCCACTCCTTATTTGAAAATTGCTTGTTTATTTTTATTAATGACCAGAAAATAGAATATGAAGACTGCCCTGCAGGGGATGCTATCATCTGGAGTATGACATGATCCGTGCCTTGTACCCTGAATTTGAATTGTAGGCAGTGTTGTAAAAATGAGCAACAACTGAAGTAGTCACCACTTAATCTGACAAAGACAATTACCTTCACAAAAGAAAGGTAAGAAAGATGTATTGAAATAGCTAGCAAACAGCTGCTGGTCCCACTAGTGCTCTTAAGCCTTCTGAATACTCTTGGTTCCTTAAAGCAACAGTTATCAACTGTAAGATTTCTGTCTAGAACTAAAAAATAATAAAGTTTTGTATGTTTTCCACTCAGTGTTTCCTCTCAGCTGCTTCCAAGCAAAGGAAATTCTTTAAAAAGAAAAATCCTAGATATTAGTTAAATGGAGTTAGTAGCAAATATATATCTTTAAATTGGCTAGCTAAGTTCAAAACCATTTTCCAATTTGAAAAAAATACCAATCAATGAGTCAGACACAATTCTTAAGGAAGCCTTATTTTTACAGTAAGATTTGGGTTATCATCTTTCATAGCCAAATATGGATATAGCATCTGCCATATCACACTATGTATATGCAATGTCCCAGCCATTGAATATGTTGGTCATGTTTTGTTTGACTGTCAACTCTATGTCTCTTTTAGGCTTAGATATTTCATATCCCAACTGAGGCCTGTATTGCAAAGTGTCTCATTTCTTTCGGGGCTCTAAGAATATATATTGTGGGCGGAATTGCTAACTTGACAGTCAAGGTAGTTCAGTTAAGAACTCATTATACTGAACAGATTGGGATATCATGTAAAGGCAATATATTTATCTGAATGTTTTATCTGTATTTATCATATATGTATTTTATTACTGTATTTTCTTTTTATTTTATTCTGGAATTAATCTTATATGGCTCGCAAAAATCCACACGACCACAAACTTCCATAAGTTATACAAAAACCTTTAATATAATGTTACTATCCAGCAAGTTTTCCAAATTTTCTTTCAAAGACCTACTTATATGCACATCAATACCTACAGATTTAGGAAAACATTGCTGCTGTACTGATACAACCATCTAAACTCCGCTTTAAAAAAAACCTAGGAACTGAGAGCCCAACATATTCCACAGCACTGTCTTTATTTATTGATATTCAGCAACATTTTTACATATAAATCTAAACAAGAAAATATAAATTAAGAAAAAGAAAGAAAAGAAGAAAGAATAGGTTAGGAGGCGTGATTTTTCACCTTGTTTTCAACAGATATTAACAAACCCATCATCTCCCCTTCTGCTTCACTGTTCAGGCTCCCTTCAACCCCTTGCCACTGTATTTCACTATTAAAGAGTGATCACTGAGAATAAAAGAATGCCCAAATTTCGTAAACTCAAAACATTTTCTGCTAAATACTGAAGCAATATGTAAGTCCTTTGCTAGCAGCAAACTAATCAGACAGGTGAGCTTTCAATATAGAATGTTATTTATAGGATAATAGTGACCTGAGATCCATATTCTAGCTTTAAAGCAGGGGTCTCCAACCTTGGCCCCTTTAAGACTTGTGGACTTCAACTCCCAGAGTTCCTGAGCTGACATGACTGGAGGAGGAATTCTGGGAGTTGACGTCCACAAGTCTTAAAGTGGCCAAGGTTGGAGACCGCTGCTTTAAAGCATCAGATTAGCAGGAATACACTGAAGATTTTTCTTCTTCAGATAAGTTTCAAGCACATTAATACAAGTTGGATTAATTCAATTCAGGTTTAGGAGAGAACTCAACCTGCGTAATCATAGCATTATTGACCAATAATTGAACATATTGGCAGACTTAGTTTTGATGCTTAACTTTCAGATTAAAATGGTTCAGTAGCTGAACTTTTTTTTAATGAAAAGTCAGGCCACCTCTTCTTTAACTGCGTGGTTTTTTTTAAAAAAATAACTGAGTATGAAGAAACATCTATGCTCCAGAAATCAAAGATGCAGTTCCTAACTAAATACTTTTTTCCCCTCTGAAGTACAGTATAATTTACTTCCAGGTTGTTATGAAGAGAAAGCAAATCGGACACACCTATTTTTTTCCGTAAGCTATTTCCCTTGCACCACTTGAACAAAACCCGGCAGGAGTGTGCGTCTCAGAATCTGAGCTGTCATCTAAATAAGAGTACAGGTAGTCTTGACTTATAATAGTTCATTTAGTGACCGTTCAAAGTTACGACAGGGCTGAAAAAAGTGACTTAAGTCCGTTTTTCACACTTAAAACCATTGCAGCATCCCCGTAGTCACACAATCAAAATGCAGGTGCTTGGCAGCTCTTTCATATTTATGACAGTTGCAGTAACCCCAGGTCAAATGATCACCTTTGCAATCTTCTGACAGGCAAAGCCAGTGGAGAAGCCAAATTCACTTGACAACTGTGTTGCTAACTTAACAACTACAGTGATTCACTTAACAATCGTAGCAAGAAAGGTTTTAAAATGGGGCAAAATTCACTTAATAAACGTGTTGCTTCGCAGCTGAAATTTTGGGCTTAATTCAAGGACTACCTGTACCCATAAGAATAGCCAACATTAACTATAAACAGGTTGCAGGCAACATTGATCTACGGTGCATGTGAGAATGGCCTGAGAGAAATGATTCCTTTGAAGTTGTGAAATAAAGATTCAATCTACTTCAGGAAAGCCATACTCAGGAATGTTGTGGGATTTGAGGACAAGTTCCAGAATTTGCTGATATAACGAGCTGTTTATTTACAAAGCATAGGGCAATTGCCCTAAGCCAGGAATCAGATCGACCAAAGAAGTGAAATTGTCTTTCCCACATGAAAGGAAAGGAATTGGCATTCAGCAGGAAATGTTGTGAGAGGTTCAAAGAGAGACATTGCCAGCTGCATCAGCCACTGGAGGGACTGCCACAGAAACTTCCCTTGGGTTATCAGGAAGCTAGAAACCACAATACTCTGGAAAAATCTAATCTGTCATCAGCCATGTTGCCAAACTGCTGATGTAGTGAAACTTATCTAGGTAAACAATTGCATATGCATGGCACGGAGTTACCAAAAAGAGAATAGAGTGTAAAAAATATAAAAGGAACTAGAATGTGATCAATTCCAAAGCTGATGAAAAAAAAAAGAGCAACAAGCAATAGCACTTAGACTTATGTACTGCTTAGCCCCCTCCAAGCAGTTTACACAGTCCGCATATTGCCCCAACAATCTGGGTCCTTATTTTACCCATCTCGGATGCATCTCACAGAGTTGATTTTTAAAAATCCCATATGAACTGAAATTGTGCCACAGTGGACAAGGGAATGCTGGCACCCAGAACCCATACCATTCCTGGACTCATTTTATAACTCCCACCTCATAAAATACCTGGAAAATTCTGATCTCCTTTATGTACAGATCTTACTACTGGATCAATATGATAAAATTTGCTTGAATATAGCCAAATTTTGCTATACTTTCTGTAAAATTAGGCAGACTGCTACCTATTGGTGATCTTCCCGTGAAATGTTTTTTTTTAATTCTGGTGTGTGACTGTAATAAGATATTATTTCTCTGAGCTTCAGTTTTCACTGTTATTGTTGTTTAATCAGTTTACCCCCAAAATAGCGAAATTCTGACTCTTTCTTTGATATTATTAATCACATAATGACTTTCTTTGCCACTTTCCTTTTCTTATTATCAATTGCCCCCAAAGTGCTTATTTTTCTTTGAAGACATATCACTTCTCATCCAATAAGTTTTTTCAGCTGTGACTGGATGGTGAGGAATGAAAAAAATTTATAGTCCTTGCAGACAGCTAGTCATTTGCATTCTTTTAGAGAGTAGTTGAGGCCATGGAGGTTTATCTGTGTCCTCAGGATCACCTGAACGATGCAAATCTTGGAACTTCTGAAAGGACTGTATTATAGACTGGAGATAGATGGTGTCACATCCCTCCCCTTCTGTTTAGGAGGGTTAGGATTAGGTTCAGTTTTGTTCAGCTTTGACATAAATGGTCTCTTTAACACCTCTTTCAAAACAGCGGTCTTCTCTGCCCAAAATGTGGACTTTGCTGGAAAGAGTGGCCTTTGTTTTTTAAATGCAGATGGACTGCTGAATCTTGTCCTGGTGGATTTGTTCTCCTATGTTGTGCCATACTTTATGAAGTGTCAACTAAAAAACAATACTGCTTTGGCCTTTTTAGCGGCCAGAAAAAGGAAGTGAGGAGAAAACAAGGCATTCTTGAAATGCCTAGATAATCACCTCGGCAGCCCAAAGTTGTCGGAGCATAAGAAGGTTATTGGAGAGCATGATGGATGACTCTTGGAGATGGATGTGTCCCATTGGAGAAGTCACATCCAGGGGGTGGGGGAAAGACCAGGGTCAAGGGAGAAATGTATGATGTGATTCAGTATCGGCTGTACCCAGCCACACACCAACATGGCAACTTCTAATAAACCAATTTAATTTGCTCTGAGATGCAGCTAGAGACTTTTGATTTGAATGAGGTTGGATTTGTTAGAGCCCTGACATGAAATGGTTGTTTTGTTTCTCCAATGTACCGATTTGCACATGTCTCACTGCATTGTACTGCATATATCACATTGCTCAGTTTGTGTCTGGGTGTTTTATCCTTGGGGTGGAGAAGCTTCTACCTTAGTGTATTCTTGGGTTTAAAGTGTGTACATATGTTGTGTTGGCTGAAGATCCTCCTGAGCTTTGGTGGAGTCCATACGTGCCATGGACTCCCAAAAATCCACAAAAAGGGAACTCCACTCAGACCAATTGTCAGAAGCATCAATTCTGTCATATACAACATTGCAAAACATTAACACCACCTTAGATGGCAACACCACCTATTACACCAACAATTCAAAGGACTTCACCAGCAAGGTTTGGAAATTAAAACTGGACCTGGCTAAGGGCAGGGTTTGCTATGATATGACTTTCCTCTTCACCTGTATTCCAACATGAAGTTGTCATGTTAGTGAAGAAATGACTGCTATCAGAGAGTACCTGAGGTATCTAAAAAACAACTGCTATCAGAGAGTACCTGAGGTATCCAAATAAATGATTGCTATCAGAGAGTACCTGAGGTATCTAAAGAAATGATTGTTATCAGAGAGCACCTGAGGTATCAAAAGAAATGATTGCTATCAGAGAGTACCTGAGGTATTGAAAGAAATGATTGCTATCAGAGAGTACCTGAGGTATCTAAAGAAAAGATTGCTATCAGAGAGTATCTGAGGTATCAAAAGAAACGATTGCTATCAGAGAGTACCTGAGGTTTCAAAAGAAACGATTGCTATCAGAGAGTACCTGAGGTATCGAAAGAAACGATTGCTATCAGAGAGTACCTAAGGTATCTGAAGAAACGATTGCTATCAGAGAGTACCTGAGGTATCGAAAGAAACGATTGCTATCAGAGAGTACCTGAGGTATCGAAAGAAAAGATTGTTATCAGAGAGTACCTGAGGTATCGAAAGAAACGATTGCTATCAGAGAGTACCTGAGGTATCGAAAGAAACGATTGCTATCAGAGAGTACCTAAGGTATCTGAAGAAACGATTGCTATCAGAGAGTACCTGAGCTATCGAAAGAAAAGATTGTTATCAGAGAGTACCTGAGGTATCGAAAGAAACGATTGCTATCAGAGAGTACCTGAGGTATCCAAAGAAAAGATACCTCAGGTATTCTCTGATAGCAGTAGTTTCTTCACTAATATGACAACTTCATGTTGGAATGCAGGTGAGGAGGAAAGCCTCAGCCAGGTCCAGTTTTAATTTCTAAATCTTGCTGGTGAAGTCCTTTGAATTGATTGCACCATAAAAGTAATAGAAAATAAAGAAGCCAAAATAGTTTGAGACTGTTGTTGGAATAAAAATCTGACATCTACAGGCAAAAGGGGAAATGCAAATCCTCAGTGTTTGTTTAAGCTAATCTTGTCAACTTTGTCTTGCCTAATTGTGTTGCATATTTGGACTCTTGTTGCTTATGAACAGATAGGCCCAGTGTTTCTGAATGGATATAAAATCTCTATTCAAAAGACCAGCCTCTTCCGGCTTCTGCTTGAGGCTGTTTTTCTATGGCAGGAAGACTGGGGATGTTTTCTACATTTGTTAAGGTTTTTTTTTTTCCCATTTCTCCTTTGGGGAAAATATTCTATCCTGCCTCTTTTTGATATTAAGAATAAAGAATATTTTAATCTGGGGAGGTGGGGACTTTAGAATTAAATCAGCAAGCATCTACCAAACAACACCTGAGAGTTAACATTTGATGAAACATTTGAAGAAATAAAACAAAGTAGTGGATACTGTAATGACTGGAAACAGCAGAAGAGAAAATATAAAAACCTGAAAATAAAAGTAGAATGATTGTGATAAAGAACTACCTATCAAGGACCTTGGCTATTGCCTTCTTCTTAGGACTGAGAGACAATGATTGGTCCATATTCACCCAGATGAATCCACGCCTAAAACTAGATTCCCAGTTTCTAACCCAGTATCCCTAACCAGGGGTGGGATTCTCCCAGTTTGGACTGGTTCAGGTGAACCCCTAGCTCCAATGATCAGCTGGCTTCCAACTGGTTCGCTCTGACAATCATGTGGGCCCGTCCGCCCACCTCTGTGCTGTACTCACCTATATCTGCTCAGGTGATTTGCGCGGCAGAATCAAGATTGCCGCACCTTAGCTGGGCTACTTCCCAAAGGAACATTGAAGGTAAGCAATTTAGAAAGCTGTGTGCACAGCGCGCATCAGGCACAAGGTGTGCAAAGTGCACAAAGCATGCGATTAGCAAACTGGTTGTTAAACCGGCAGCATCCCACCACTGGTTTCTAACCATTATACCAAGCCGGCTATCTGTGAACCTCCTATACGCTGAAAGAATCCTTTCAAGATAAATGACCAAAGTAAATTTCTAAGTAAATATCTAAGTATAGTATATAAAATCATACATTGCAATGTCCTACCTGTCAATGAATATTTCAGCTTCAACCATAACAACACAAGAGCAAACAATAGATACAAACTCAAGGTAAACCGCACCAAACTTGATTGCAGGAAATATGACTTCAGCAACAGAGTCGTCAATGTCTGGAATACTCTACCTGACTCTGTGGTTTCTTCCCCAAACCCCCCAAATTTTAACCTTAGACTGTCTACTATTAACCTCACCCCTTTCCTAAGAGGTCTGTAGGGGGCGTGCATAAGCGCACCAAAGTGCCTACCGTCCCTGTCCTATTGTTTCTTTTTATTTTTCTTATATGTATCCATGTATTCATAACTATGTTTTTACTTATACCTATTATCTTGTAACCAATTGACAAACCAAATAAAATAAATAAATAAATTTGTGACCTTCCATTTTATGGTGAATGTATGCAAATCCATGAATTTATTAGTTACTCTTATTTATCCATATATCTCTGATGGAAACTTAAGGCATTTAATTGGATCCTAGCAACAGCAGTCATTTAATGTTTGGGGGCTTTAAAGTTAGAATTCTGTCTGTGTGCAGCTGTCCTTTTGTTTTGAAAACATAACCCAGAAGACTGAAGACTTCTAGAAACTGACTCTACACTATTCTGCATTGTTAATTAAAGGAAATAAACTGGCATTTTCTTTTAGCTTTTGAAAAATGCAATCCAACCCTCTGCTATGTACAAGGAAAAAAATGTAAAGTATTTTTTTTAAAAATTACTGAACTATTTCCACAACTTCTTCCTATAAGCTTGGAATATGTAATTCATATCTGAACAAAAAAAGAAGATACAAATTGTAAATGAAAAAAAAAAGTTCCATTCCTATTCAGGATGAATTAAGGAAACAAGATGAGATACCCAATGAGTCTTATTCAACAATCTAAGTGTGTAGAAAATATATTTATATGTAAATGTATAAAAAATAAGAAAGAAAGACATGGGTTAAAAAATTTCACTTTAGTGAATGTACAGTACGTCACTCAGTGTCTAGTAGCACAGCTAATCAAGTAGATGTCTATGGAGATTCTCGGTCATTTAGGTCATGGTTGTTCTTTGGGATATTCAAGTAGATGTTGAAACACAATTGAATCAATTCCATTGATTATTATCAGCAAAAGATGGAAGCTAGCACTGCCTATACAAAAGAGAATATTTTAGACACAGAATATTTAAGGTCCTGCTATCTGTTTGCCGCTCTCTGGTGATTGTCTGGATTTGTGCATTCCAGATCTGGAGACCATTTTCCACATCTTGCCCACATTATCATCTGATCATAAAAGCCTTCATCTGTATCTCAGAGTTGTGTAAATAAGCACATTATTTAAAAGTAAGTCTTAATAAGTTTAATAAGCTCCCTCCTAATGTAAACATAATATTGCATATGAAATACCTATCATGGAAATGATAAATATTCATTGTCAGCAGGTGATCAATATAATGGCTACACAAAGCCATTATCATAACCTTTTCTTCACTTGTTTTATTTTTCAAAAAAGGAAACATTCATTTTGTATTTAATAGACAAAAGACTTTTAGTTCTTAATTTGAAGGCATCCAAAAGGATTTGCAAGGCTAACTAATCAAAATTATACATTTGTTTAAAAAAATGACTTACCAAAGACTGTAGATATTATGAAATATGCTTATTCAGCAAAAGTTATT
This sequence comes from Pseudonaja textilis, assembly GCF_049901715.1. NCBI lineage: Eukaryota > Metazoa > Chordata > Lepidosauria > Squamata > Elapidae > Pseudonaja > Pseudonaja textilis. Next base: position 61,244,815 of record NC_141995.1, on the reverse strand, counting down.
TATCTTCACATCTTTGTAGAAACAAAAGCAGAGCCTTACTAGTCCCAAGGAGGTGAATCAGGCATACGTTATTTGAAGGCTTGTTCTATATTAATCATTTAAATTTCAAATCTGCAGCACAATTTTATAAATGAAATAGATAAAGATGTTATTTCTGCTAAGAGATTTGAACATATAAATGTGTAAAATATAAGCAAATTTTCTTTCAGTAATGTTGTATTCCAATAGTTCTTTTAAAAAAATACTGACATATTTGATATTATCGAAATGATGCCATTGACAGTCTTATGTTTTGTTGCATTCTTCTCTGAATGCTGGTCTCACCCACCCATTTTTTGTTGTTATTGCGTATTTCATTATTGTTCTAGACAAATAGAACAAGTCCCTAAGACTTTGTGAGGTGCTTGAATCTTTATTTGTAGTTGGAAGCAGATTGAAACAATTGTCTACTACAAAGTCGAATTATGGCTTCCCATTAATTTAAACGCGATCATTTGTACTTTGAATCTAAAATAAGATTAAAACAGTTAACAACAAAGAAACAAAAACCCTAAATTATCTTCCAAAGAAAGAGTATTTCATCCCTGTCCAAACTGCTTGGATGGCATCTTCTCCTAGTGTTTAACTGAAATTCATTTTCTTATTTTTTTTTCCAAATGAAATAATTTGTTTAGCTTTAACTTAGTTCATGATAAAGATTTCTTAATTACCCATAATTTTGATATAAAGTCTGCTTTAACGTTACAGCTTGACAATCTAAAGATCTATACTGCATCTGCTTTTGCATGTCCTACGTTAAATTCTTCACTTTGAACAGAAGACTGTTATTAAAGACAAAATCTCATTTGTGACAAGCCTGTTGTTTTCTTGGCAATCCTGCATGGATATTTTTTTGGCAAAGCTATTTCTCAGAAGTTCTGTTTTGTTTTGTTTTACATCTCAGACTATTCTATCCATGGATTTTTCTGATAGTACTCCATTCAAGGACTACCTAAATATGGCTCTTCTTAGCTCTATTGAGCTTATTTTGAAATTGTTCCTGTTTTTAAAGTATAAACTGCCTTCCTTCTCTCTCTCTCTCTCTCTCTTCTCTATCTACCATTAATTGTACTATGTGTTGCTCTTAAACCTTTGTTCTGTCATAGAACACTGCACACCAGAACAACTAGACACAAGAACAGTTTTTTCCCGAAAGCCATCACTCTGCTAAACTAATAATTCCCTCAACACTGTTCAACTATTTACAAAGTCTGCACTACTATTACTGTTAATCTTCTCATCACTCCTTATCACCCATCTCCTCCCACTTGTGACTGTATGATTGTAACTTTGTCGCTCGTATCCTTACGATTTATATTGACTGTTTCCTAGTATGATTTGATTGCTTATTGTACCCTATGACTATCATTAAGTGTTGTACTTTATGATTCTTGACTCTTGAAGAATGTATCTCTTCTTTTATGTATACTGAGAGTATTTGCACCAAGACAAATTCCTTGCGTGTCCAATCACACTTGGCCAATAAAGAATTTTATGTATTCTATTCTATCTAAAGATACTCAAACATAACTGTATGGCTCTTTGGGTGTTGTGGGATAACTTATTGTGTCCTTTTTATGAACAGTATCCAGTATCCACACTTAAGTGTGTCCATATTTATTTTGTGGATATGCATAATCAAATGTGCCAGATGCTGGATTTACTCCGACATCTGGAGAACAACTCAGTTGGAATTAGCTACAGAATTAATACTTCTGATTTTTTAAAAGACAAATGTGATTAACGGAAGTTCATTACAAATGGAAATGATACATTTTAAATATTTAGTTGACCATTTTGATAGACAAGCACTGGGGAAATGGTCCTTTGATCTAAGTCAGCTAAGTCACTCAGGTTATACCAAACAAACATTTTCTAAAACCCAGGATGAAGAGAGAAATGAACAATTCTTCTGTAAATAATGAGGTGAAGAAGGCCGTAACCAATCTCATCCAGCCAACAGCATTGCAGATCTAGTTATTGCTAGTCTTTTACAAAATCGTCCCCATGCATTGGGGATAATTTCCTATCTAAATCCATGTTAATGTTGAATTCTAATAGCAGAAAGTTAACAAATGCTTCAGTCTGCTACAATTTCCATCATAAATTCATTGGGATTCAGTTCCTTTGTACTCCTTCCACGATTTCCAGATTTTTACCTGACAGAAATTATTTTTTTTATTTCAAATTTACTGATACAAAAGAAGTTTACAGAAAATGAAATGCCATCATGGCAAAGGAAGGAAAAGCTTCCACCGGTTTTTATGAGTTTCTGTTCTAGGAATTATAAAAAAAAAAACAACTAGTGTGGCTGCAAACAGGCTGCACGCATAGTTTTCTTAATCACACTTTGTGGATTAGGTTGTTTCACGTTAATTAAACCAGGGAGGGGGAGTTCATTTATCAAAACTTGCAAATATATTGAAAGAAGTGCCGGTAGCAGTCCTTGGACACGATGCCCTAAATGGGACAATAGTCACATTGCTGTTATTTCCTCTATCCGTTTCATTGCATTCCATTTCTGGGCTAAATGTATATAACTGACCATAAAGAAAGAAAAAAAGCAAGATGAATAACTTTCTCACCTCTGTAACTGCTTGCATAGACAGGTATAGAAGGAACACAAGCAAAGTCAAGGTAATAGAGCAGTAATTCAGGAGGCAGGTGGCAGTATCTTTGCTAGAGTTCTGGGCCTCATTAGCCATCGACAATGTTTATGTCTGGTGCTCGACTGAAAAGATACTGAGTAAGCACAAGGATAAACACGCCAATAATAAGAGTCCCTGTGAAAATATTCTTTCCAAGTCTGAAGGAAGCCACACCAATTTAAGGAGCATGTATGCAATTCTACGAAACAGTGAACTGTTTGAATAATTCATCCAGCATTATCCTCAAGAAAACATATATACAAGCTCCTAGAACATTATATTAAAAAGTAGTAACCAAGCAAATGGTTTTATGTTCACAAAACCTTATGCAAACATTAATTCAAACGCAGAAGAATCACTTGTTGATTTGAATGGCTTTACAGATTGGTTAAATAAATTGGACTGTATTCATTGTATTTGCTTATATGAGTGTAGTTATCTTGTAATAAGTCATCCATGTAATGGAGTTTGGCAAATCCAGCTGTGAATGAAGATTGCCAGAAAGGTGCTTAGTGACAGGACTCACTGGATTCTGCTTTTCCATCCAATCCTGTGACTAAGATATCTTTGACTTCTAAAGTGTCTAAGCTAATCCCAAACCCTAAACAGTCACCTTTTAATTAACTCGCCTTCAGCTACTTTCTCACACTTCCCATGAACGGCCACAGAGGAAAATGGATCCAGGGGACTTTTAAAATAGAACAGCCAATAATAATTGATTTCATTCCTAATCACTGGTTTGGAGAAACAGAAAAATCATTTGAGATCATGATAATATGTTTAATGAAGCATTAGCATTGAAAAGATCAAGGAAAGGGTGAATAGGCTGCAAGCTTAAATATTGAAATAATGTACAAAAGAGAACAACAGAGGAGTGTTGTGTCAATTTGTTATATCAAATTCTGACTTGTTTCTAGAAATAATGTAGCTCTTATGTGGAAAAGGATCTATGGCCCCTGCTATATAACCTGCTCTGAAATATTGCCAAACAATTACTGATAATCAGTTGAATAGATAGGGGCATAATAGACGAATGTTGATAACAGTACTGGGAAGATCAAATAACAACATCTAGCTATTATTGACTTTCACTTATAGCATACATTTTTATGGAAGTCAACAATATAACATGAGTTATATATTATCTCCAAAGCTGGTCTTAGCTCGGTGAATTTTTTTTCCCTTCCATTTAATTGTGTTTGATTCTCAGTTCCTGCAGGTTTCTTGGCAAGATTTTCCAACAGTGATTTGCCATTGTTTGTTTCCTAGGCTGAGATAAAGCAACTAGAGCCCAAGACCGCCTAGCTGGCTTTGTGGTTTGTGGAACTAGAACTCACTGTCTCCTGGTTGCTAGCCTGAGGCCTTAAGCACTACACCAAACTGAATTATCAGATCTGTGAATATAAAATATTGTCAGTTATTAGTATCTTATTTTCAAATATAAAGCCTTAGGCTTATGACTTAATACAAGATAACTACACTCATATAAGCAAACACAATGAATACAGTCCAATTTATTTAACCAATCTGTAAAGCCATTCAAATCAACAAGTGATTCTTCTGCGTTTGAATTAATGTTTTCATAAGGTTTTATGAACATAAAACCATTTGCTCTGTTACTACTTTTTAATATAATGTTCTATATCAAACTTCAGATAATTATTGAATAGTGGACTACATGATTTATTTCTTTGTTGTTTACACATATCTTGTTGTCTGAAATATTAGCAAGGCCAGTATTTCCAATTACTGTTGGTCCAGATAGCAGCAAACCATTTTAAGCAAGATTCAAAGCTGTTAAACATTATATGTGGCTTTTAGAGGAAATGGCCTAACAGCTGCGTTGGTAAATGATGTATACAAGAGACAAACCTCTGGAATGTTTAAGGGGTGTGGTTGATAGAGCATCCAACTGAATTTTTATGCTTTCAGATGAGAGAAACATACAACAACAACAAATCTTTCTATGCATTTGTGCTGGTAAAAGAAGTATCACCTGCAAAGACCACTCCTAAAGGGGATTGTCCACGCTAATCAATGTTCCAGCAGATATAAAAGAGGGCGGAGTATTTTTTTTTCTTCTCACAATGCTTATTAACTGCTAGAAAACAAACCCTGGAGGACAAATATTTCAGGAACAAAATAAGCAGTTCACCTGAAGGAGGAAATCTAACTAATGGTGTGCAGATATTTCCCCTGTATTTTTTTTTTACCTTTTAGTATGATGGGGGGGAAACTGGCTTCAGAATTTGTAGAAAAGAATAGAGAATGTGGAGGAAATCATTAAGAAAATATTGGAATGTGCTGAAATGAGTAGATTGACCTTTGAAATTAGAGAACAAGAGGATAAACACTTTTATAAAATTTGGGACCTTTTCTATCAATGGTTAGACAGTAAAATACAATAATAGAATATTAGAATTTCAGAATAATGAATATATAAAGATACCTTTTTTATATATTATATTTATAAAATGTTTTTAGGATAGATTTGGTAGGATTATATGAATTGTTATAAAATAAACTAAGTAAATTATAGTTATCTCGCAAAGTATGAATGAATAAAATTATAGTCAAATGATTGTTTAATAATGATACCAGGGTATTTAATTTTTGATTGATAATATGAGTTATCATGCAATGTAACTGTAATTGAGACTACGAAATGGATGCACAAAAAATTGGTGAACCAACTGACACACTGTTTGTATATTTATGAAAGAAAGCTGGATGTTTTTATGTTTTGTTTGTCTTTAAAAACCAATAAAATTGTAAAAAAGAAAAGAAAAGAATAGAGAATGTGGTATTATTCACATCTTAGCTACAATGTGGCCAAAGCATGCATGTCAATGTATGTCTTTCATTGTGCAAACATTTTTCCCCGGCTTCCTATACTTCAGTTATATTGGAAAGGAAGATACCACAGCAGAATCTCTCCCAGAAACTATTGAGAAAGGGAGAATTTCTTTTTTTCTGAAGAATTATGGAGATGTTGTTCTTTGATATTATTCATATAGATGTTTGCATAAAGTGGTGGAGAAAAAAAATTGATTTGATTTCTTTCTTTAGATTTTGGATGAATTCTGAAAATTCAATGATTTTTTCAGCTACTTTTTGAGTTGCAGTTTAGTAGACAGTTTCTGCATTTCACATGGAATATTCTATTCCCTTTAAAAACAAAGAACACAATCCCACCCGGGTCTATCAAGTCTTCTGCAAACATCAATATTCTGTCCAACTAGCTGCCCTGAAGATCATTTTATTTTCACTGTTAATGTTGCGGATTGGGAAATTCATAAATTGCACCGTGCAAGCAATTTGCTGCATTTGTGATGCCTAAGACGTTAATATTAGGCATACAAGTGGAACATTTCTAAATGAGGCATCAAAATATTTCCCTCAGTCCATTAAATTCTGGTTTACTGCTTTTCCATTTGATGCCCATTTATTTCAGTTGAATTTATTAACAGTGTTTATATTTCAGCATTTCAGGAATTACAAACATTTACAATTTGGCATATAGTTTGGCTTTTTACTAATTTATGCGGCATCTTCTTAATTCTGTTAATTACTTAGATAAGCCATACACCATTCTCAAGTAATTCGAACATAATATTATTCATGATCTCAATACAAAGAGATATAGTATATATGGATATAAAAATATATGAAATATAAGTATATGATGGTAAAACTAGCAGTGTATCAAAGAGCTCCTTAAGCATAGAATTGTAAGGGTGACCACTGTCAGTTAAAATAAAAATTGAACCAGGAAATCTGGTTCAAATTAAACCATTTAATGGACCCATTAGTAAGTCTTAAGCAAACAAGGGTCTTCCAGTCTCATTTTTCTCATCTGCAATATAAGATATAACTGTACCGATTTATCTTATTGATTATAACTAACCATTATTGAATTATATACACTGTGATTTAAACTTCTAAAACATATAACATGGTATAAAGTTGTTTATAGCTGTTTCCACAGCCTCAGTATTAATCCGTCTTTTTACTTTATAAGATTTTGGACTAAAGGGTAAAAATGCAACTGATAAATGAAAGCTGATTTACACATATGCTTGCCTTACAGTGATTAACCAGTTATTCATGAGAACTAGTTTAATGGTATAATTAGAACATTGTGCCGGATTATTTATGCCATCTATCCGAGCATTTTTAAAACGATTCCCTTTTCCCATTCTGAATAAATGCGCCCTGCTAGATAAGTACAATTTAAAAGAAAATTTGAAGACCGCACACAACACTTTTTAAAGAAAAAAAAAAATCCCATTATTATTGGTGGAAACTATCCACCGTATCCATGGCGCATACTTTAAAGTGCGGTAATTGGCAATTTCAAAAACAAGGATTGGGACATGAATCAGCAATGTTTTCAATGAAAAATTTGAACATGCAAATTTGTTCTGAGAGATCTTTTCAGCAAATGGTTGCTGATGTTAAAACTTGAATAAAACAATTCCTCAAATTGCTTCAAAAAGATAAACAAACGAGAAGTGATACTTGGCATCTCTGACATCAAACAGAAAATAACATTCCACAGAGGCAATTAATATTACTGGGGGGGAAAAAAATCTGAATTATAGATATCCAAGGTGGTTTGCAAAAAGGTGTAAATGAAACAGCTTCTCATGTGAAGTGACTAATTTGAAACCCAATCCGGCATTTCTTTAAATGTTTTGATCTTGGGGCCTCTTCTTAGGAACACCTGCAGCTTCTATCACCCACATTTCCATTCAATCTTTTACAATCTGTAAAATTCTTAAGATTCAAGTCCCATTCCATGTTACATTGTGCCCGATGCTTTGATCGTTGCCCTTGGGAAAAATTGCTTCATGTGGGCAGCAGCAGCTGTAAATACAACAGTTAATACTATTGAGGTATTGAGTTTCCCACTTAGTTTGTTAGTCAGAAGACTGTATGGCATTTTCCATATAGCTTGCTTTCAAGTTTCTTATCTTTTAAGATAATCTGTTAAATGGATGATCTGAAATACTTTCTAATGATATCGCAAAAAAGAAAAATCACATCCCTATTTTTTAATTTAGGAAAATAACTTGGTACTAAATAACATACAGAGATTTTTACTTTGCTTGAGTCAAAATTAAGAGCTTTCTACCAATCATTTAAAGGGAATATATTATCTTAATTAATTCACTAGCCATTTTGCACAAAATGGTTTTGTGCTTTGTCTGTTATTTGTTTAGAAACAAGAAATGAAATGCATTTTGTAATTTATTGGGTTAATTAGTCTGGTTCTCTACAAATATATTGTAATGATACAATTCCTTTATTCCTTTAAAAAGAATTCAGGCTAAATTTCTTAGGAACATACTGCAAGCTTCTGACTGTTTCTCAAACATAATTCATCACTGTGAAGTCTGCATAAATAGGAGTGAGACAGTGCTTGGTTACATATTTCGATACACTGGGATAAAATATATATTTTTTCTATTGGATTGACTCCTTGAATTCTTATCAATAATTTTGTCTCATCCTGCACCAAAGCAATAGACAAAAAAAAATAGAACTCTTTGAATTTTCTTTAATTCGGATCTTCACACTGAGATAGAAATGTGCAATAGCAGCTTTGAGGCAGCAGGTTAAAGATATTCATATTGAATTATATCAAGCATAAAATGCCAAGAACATATTTCCCTGTAATTGTGAGCTAAAAAATTGCTAGCAATTAGTTAGCACTCATTGAGAAGTATTCTACAGCTGCTATAGCAAAGGAAAAGAAACATATTGACACTCCTGCTGCTAACTGCCAAAGATAAGTCTTTCTATCCTATAATATTTCTTTTTGACTTCACTCTTCTCACAAATCTCCTCCCTGAAATTTACTCTCTCATTGGAGCAAGAAAATTTGGAATGTTATTTTATTCTTCTATTCATCTTCTAACATTCCAGCAAGACCGGTCAAAGATTTTATTCTAAATGATCTCTGCTGACTCATAAACTGTAATTATTCTTTCTTTAAAATAAATAATTCAGCACTAATGCTTTATGTCATAAACCAGATTTGCACAAGCAACGTCTCTAAACATTTTGGTGATTTCATCTTCCATAAATAAAATGGCTGAACAAATATATGAAATATTATTTTATGTTGGTAGGTATAGATATACCCATCAATATATAAGAATACAAATGTAAATACAGATCGTCCTCAACTTACAATAGTTCATTTAGCGACTGTTTGAAGTTAAAATGCCACGGAAAAAAGTAATTTATGACCATTTTTCACCCTTATGACCATTGCAACATCTCCAGGGTCACATGCTTTACATTCATTCATTTACATACATTCAGATGCTTGACAACTGATTCATGTTTATGATGGTTTCGGTATCTTGTGGACCTTTCGGAGACCTTCGGACAAGCAAAGTCAATTGGAAACCAGATTCATTTAACAACTGTATTACTAATTTAACAACAATTTATCACTTCATCAATGCAACCCACTCTGACACAGCCCCACCGGTGCTAAGCAATTGATTTCATGGACTCCCTTGGAGAAAACATTCAGACACATAGAAAACAAGCATCACCGAATTGCCCCTAAAAAGTAACACCATTAAATGCTTCTGTGACAGATAGAAAAATATCCCCAAACCTCCCTAGGAAAAAAAAGGCGAGTGCTGGTGATAGGAGATTCAATTCTCAAGGGAACAGAACCAGCCATCTGTAAACCAGACAGTCAATCCAGAGAGATATGTTGTTTCCCTGGAGTGAAAATCAAAGATATGGCTGAGAACCTAACCCAAATAATAACACCCACAGATTACTATCTTTTTCTACTACTACTACACAAACAGAAAAAGAAATGCATGATCTATTCCACAGACAAAAACCAGGAAAAGCACCAGACTCAGACAAGATAACGCCTTCTTGCTTAAAAGTCTGTGCCAATTGGCCCCCATCTTCACCGAAATCTTCAATACATCACTAGAGATGTGCTATGTTCCTGCCAGCTTCAAACGCTCTACTATTATCCCAGTGCCGAAGAAAAATGAAACATGAAAATCATCACGGATTTGCTGTTAGATACCCTGCAATTTGCATATCGAGCAATTAGACCGACAAACAATGCTGTTAATATGGTTCTGCACTATATTGTACAACAACACCTTGAATCTCCAAATACCTACGCAAGGGTCCTCTTTGTAGACTTTAGTTCAACATTCAATACCAACATTCCAGACATTCTTCTAACTAAACTAAACCAGCTAACGGTACCTGAACACACTTGTAAGTGGATCATAAGCTTCCTAACAGACAGGAAGCAGCAGGTGAAGCTAGGCAGAATCACATCTGATACCTGTACAATTACCACAGTCCCACCCCACCCAGGCTGTGTGCTTTCTCCACTTCTCTTCTCCCTGTCTACCACCGACTGCATCTCAAATGATCCATCTGTTAAACTGCTGAAGTTTGCAGGTGATACAACAGTGACTGGTCTCATTTGAGGCAACGATGAATCCGCATACAGACGGGAGGTTGAACAACTAGCCACATGATGAGACCGGAACAATTTGGAAGTGAACACACTCAAAACTGTAGAAATGGTGGTAGACTTTAGAGAAACCTTGCCATACTACCACCTCTTACAATACTAGACAGCACAGTATCAACAGTAGAGACCTTCGAATTTCTAGATTCCATCATATCTCAAGACCTAAAATGGACACCTAACATCAAAACCATCATCAAAAAAGCACAACAAAGAATGTTCTTTTTGCGCTAACTCAGAAAGCTCAAACTGCCCATGGAGCTGCTGATCCAGTTCTACAGAAGAATTATTGAGTCTGTCATCTGCATCTCTATAACTGTCTGGTTTGGTTCTGCAACTCAACAGGACAGACACAGACTTCAATGGATAATTAGGACTGCAGAAAAAACAATTACTACCAACCTGCCTTCCATGGAGGACCTGTATACTGCATGAGTCAAAAAGAGGGCTGTGAAAATATTTACAGACCCCTCACATCAACTGTTTCAACTCCTACACTCAAAATGACACTATAGAGCACTGCACACCAGAACAACCAGACACAAGAATAGTTGTTTTACCAAACACCATCACTCTGCTAAACAAATAATTCTCTCAACACTGTCCAACTATTTACTAAGTCTGCATTACTATTACTATTATTATTACTATTCATCTTTTCATCCTTCCTTTCACCCATGTCCTCCCACTTATGACTGCATGAATGTAACTTGGTTGCTTGTATCCTTATGATTTTTATTGACTGTTTACTAGTATGTTTTGATTTGGTTTGATCGCTTATTATTATGGTTCCTAGTATGATTTGACAGCTTATTTGTACCTTTTGACTACTATTAAGTGTTATACCCATGATTCTTGACAAATGTTTTTTTTTTCTTTTTATGAACACTGAGAGCATAAGCACCAAAACAAAGGCTCCTTGTGTGTCCAATCACACTTGGCCAATAAAGAATTCTATTCTATTCTATTCTATTCTATTCTATTCTATTCTATTCTATTCTATTCTATTCTATTCTATTCTATTTCTAAATATTCTAAATTTAAATAAAAAATGACACCAAAAAGGACTTGAAAATAATATTGAGTGATAACGAGCAGCTAGGCAAGAAAGTCAAGACTTAGGTGCATAAGTAGTTTTTTCATCTCTACTGTGAATGAAAGGTTCAACATCTGGTAAGAGAACAAAAGATTTTAGAAGTGAATCAATGGCTAAGTGTTGCCAAAAAACCCCCACCTTTGGTTTCCTAGATCTTGGTCTGTACTAGCTCCATGATGGGCTTTTGGCAAGGGATGGGTTGCACCTCACAAAGACTGGGACGAATGTTTTCAGAAAGTGACTAGCTCAATTTATCAGGAGGGCTTTAAACTAAAATTGAGAGGGGAGGGTAACCGATCTTTAGGATCTCCAGGAACTAATTCCAAGCAAAAAGCCCTAGAAAGCAGGTCAAATAATGAAGTAAGGAGGGGTGGGAAGGAAGACAAACTCAAAAACCAGATAGAAGACATAGGAAGCATACCCAGAGTCAGACATAAAGATCCCAAGTGCCTATATGCAAATGCACAAAGTCTGGGGAACAAACAGAATGAACTTGAATTACTAATACATGAAGGTAGATATATATAGTTGGAATATCAGAAACTTGGTGGGATGGCACCCATGACTGGAACATACTGATAGAGGAATACAAATTGTACTCTAACCGTAACCCTAACACCAGACCCCATAAAAGAGGAGGTGGAGTTGCACTGTATGTAAAGGACCATTATATTGCTACAGAAATTCATGAAACCAAAGACAAAAACCTCCAAGAATGCATGTGGGTCAATATAAAAGGAAAAAAATGACACGGCCATAGGTGTATACTATAGGCCACCCAATCAAGCAGGAAAACATAGGTATCTTTTTGCTAACCAACTAACAAATACATGTAGGAAACACACTAACAATAGTAATGGGGGACTTCAATTACCCAATTGGAAGACTAATTCCACACCAGGTGAGAAATTGAATAGGTTCCTAACCAACCTAGCTGAGAACTTTGTTATCCAAAAGGTAACTAGAGGGAACCAGAGGAAGCCATACTGGACTTAATTCTTACAAACAGAGAAGTAATAATAGAGAGAGTTGAAACTGCAGGAACCTTGGGTGAGAGCGACCATGTCATACTGGAATTCAGCAATGCAACCGCAAGCAATCCAAGCAATAGAACTTAATGATACCAGAGTCTTAGATTTTAAAAGAGCTGATTTTAACAAACTCAAAGAGAACTTGGGAAAGATTCCTTGGATGAAAATCCTAAAGGGGAAAACAAGAAGCTTGAGAAACTCTGAAAAATATGATAATAAAAGCACAGACCAACACAATGCCACTGAGAAAGAAAAACAAGAAATTCAAGAAGAAACAGCATGCCTACACAAAGATGTCTCTGACAAATTGAAAGACAAAAAGGACAAATACAAAAAATGGAAAAAGGAACACACAACTATGCAGATTCCGGCAGAATATCAGCCAGAATCTGCAAAGACGAAGTCAGGAAAGCAAAGGCTCAGAAGGAACAAAGACTTGCAATAAAAATCAAAGATAACAAAAAAAGTTTCTTCCAACATACAAATAACAAGAAAAAAATCAAGGAAACAGTCAATCCACTAAAGAGAGAAGGAAGTAACAGGCAGCAGAGAGAAAGCAGAGCTGCTTAACTCGTTCTTTGCATCAGTCTTCACGCAAAAAGAAACTATAGCCCAACCTACCAAAAACATACTGTAAAAGACAGACTAGAAATAAAAGTTAAAATAAGCAAAAAATAGTAAGAGAACACCTGTCTGATCTTGATGAAGACAAATCACCGGGGCCTGATGGATTACATCCCAGAGTTTTCAAGGAGCTGGCAGAGGTCATCTCAGAACCGCTGCACCATATCTTTCAAAAATCCTGGAGCACCGGGGAACTACCAGAGGACTGGAAAAGAGCTGACGTGGTTCTCATCTTCAAAAAAGGGTGAAAAACAACAACAGACCCAGAAAACTACAAACCAATCAGCCTAACATCAATATCCAGGAAGATACTGGAAAAAATAATAAAAAACCAAATCTGCCAACATCTACAATTGATTAAAGTAATAACATGCAGCCAGCATGGGTCTGTGAAAAGGCCCAGTACTCTTCAATATCTTCTAAACAACTTAGATAAGAAGGTGAACTTACCACTTATGCAGATGATACTAAGCTGGCAGTAATAGCTAACACTAGATGATAGGCTCTTGACAGACTTGAACACATATAACAAAATGAAATTCACTGTAGAGAAAAGTAAAGTCTTTCACTTCGGCAAGCAAAAATATAGACTGGGTGAAACCAGGCTCAATAGCAGGAACTGTGAGAGGGATCTTGGAGTCTTCGTGGACAACCAGCAGAGCCAGCAGTGTGCGGAGGCAGCCAAAATAGCCAATGCAATCCCAATTTGTTTGTTTTGTTAACATTGTTCATAATTTATACCTATTTGTTAAACTCCTAAAATGAAATTATTCCAGAAAGCTATGTCCAACAACTGAAACCGCTTATACAATGTATAAGTTGAGTCCTGTTAACTTTATTATAAATAAAAATTAAATTGCAGATTGGAAAGGTTTGTATTTTGTAATTTTCAACTGTATTTCATCGTCCTTTTACAACGCATATTCTGCATAGAATTTGTCAGGCACCAGGTTCATCTCCCTATTTGTTACTTGGATGTCATTTAGGAAATGGTTTAAAACAATGCATATTTAATAAACCAAACTCCATTAAATTCCTTTTTTGTTAGCTAAGTTTAGTTTTGAATTAAACAAAACTAAAGTGTGTTGAGTGTTACACGCAGTTATATTTCTTCAGCAGATGCAAAGCTCTTCCTGCTCTTAAGAACGTGGAGGATAGTATTTTTAGAAAGTTTTGGAGACAACTGCCAACATTCATTCTGTTTGAAGCTCTATGGCCTTTAATAACCTGCTTCAGTGCACACATAGTTTTGAAGTCTAGACTTTCTTTTTTTTTTTTAAATGAATTTCAGACACCCATTTATTATCAGCTTTCTAGTTATACCTTTTGTTATTCCTAGCCATATCATACAGCATGATTCCTTTGATATAAAAGTGTTTATACAATGCTTCTACCATCTTTGGCTGCACAACAAAGAGTGCACTTCTGAGCTAAAAGCCATGTTAATCTGAAATATGTGCCTTCTGTTTTACTTCTTAACATGAAAATAATCACTGGTGTTATTCTTTCTTTCTTTCTCTAAATAAGGTATCCCTTATGGAGTTTCTTATGCAAAAAGAAAAAAGAAAAATGAAGACAGACCAATTAAATTTCTGTGCCTTTCTCTTTTCTGTGGAATGATATCTTTCTCAGAATGCATGCAGTAAATTGAGAATAATCAACTTCACAAATTAATCCATATCAGAATGGGATAGTATCTCATTTCTATATTTGATGGATGAAAGTTGTGCAGGTCCTAGGGAAACTCTGGGATCAAAAATAGAGTTGTGACTCTTCCACACTATCATTACAGATAAAAACTAATTGAGAACCTACTAACATTGAGGATAATCTGAGGCCTCATGTATGTGTTGGTTGGAATTACGGAATTTCACTACATTAGAAAGGGCCACATTAATTAAAAAAAAGAACCTATAGCAACATTTAGGCTTTCTTTTGAACCTTTATATTATGGTAGAATATTAATATCAGTAAGATTCTTGTAAAGTTAAGTTGTAGCATACTTTATTCTTGACATGGCAGTGGCCTCATAAAAATTGGATGAGAAGTATAGATATTATTTGGTATAACTTGGTTAATGAATAAAGACGGTAAGTTGTTTATCAATTCATGTGTAGGTGGCAAATATAATTTAAGGTGATATGTAGAAAGCCAATATGGTATTACTTGATGTTTATCTTTTTTTTAAAGTTATGTTTTGTTCACCTGCTGAGAATCATGCTGTTGAAGTTCAGCAGGCATTTAAGTGCAATACCTAAATAAAGAAGAAGAGGATAAATAAGTGATGTGGTCATGTGTAAGGAAAACATACAAATTGTTTTAGACAGAATAGCAAACCTATTAATGCTATGTGCCTTTCAGGACTGAAAATGTAAAGAATTCCAGAGGAATCCAGAGAATGTTGTAGCCAGCCAGAATGTTGTAGTTGCAGTCATGGTATTCTACTAGTTCATCCCAGTTTGGGTGAACTGATAGTAAAAATTGTTACCCTTCAGCCGAACAATCAGCTGTTCCAACTATCAGCTGTGCCAGGATCCCCCTCCCTGTCTTACTCCTTTGCCCAGGAGGCAAAAAAAGAAGCCACACCCACCCAGTCACATGGCCACACCCACCTAGCCACGCCCACCTAGCTATGCCCACAGAACCGGTAGTAAAAATATTTGCATCCCCATATAGACTTGAAACCAGAGATATTTTTATTGGGAATTTTACCTAAAATATATAGTAAAGACTTGAAATACCTGATTGTAAATGTATTAACAGCGGCTAGGATTGTATTTGCTAAAAAACTGGAAAAATGAGAAAATACCATCACAGGAGGAAATCATTAAGAAAATATTAGAATGTGCTGAAATGAGTAGATTGACATTTGAAATTAGAGAACAAGAGGATGAACAATTTTATAAAATTTGGGATCTTTTCTATCAATGGTAAGACAACAAAGTACAGTAATGAAATATGTAGATTTTTAGAAAATAATAAATATATAAAGATGTACTTTTTTCTTATTATGACTACAAAATGATTTTAGGATAGATTTGGGATAATAATATGAACTGTTATAAAATAAATTAAGTAAATTATGGTTATCTTGTAAAACATGAATGAATAAAAGTATAGTCAAATGATTGATTAATAATGATACTAAGGTATTTAATTTTTGATTGACAATATGAGATTATATGTAATGTAACCGTAATTGAAGACTACGAAATGGAAGCACAAAACAATTTGTAAACCAACCGGCACGCTGTATGTACACCTATGGAAGACAGCTTGAAGTTTTTATGTTTTCTTTGTTTATGTTTGTTTTTAAAAACCAATAAAATAAAATAGAAATAAAAAAATATATATTTGCATCCCACCCGTTTAATTCGTGACTGCTGTAGCCTGTATGAATGAATGAAGTTTACAAAATTGGTCCTGAATGACTTTTCCTATTTAGCAAAGTTCATTCAACACTTCTTGTCAAGACACAATGATGACATGATAATGTGTGTTAGGACATAAAATCCTCCTCTTATCTGGTTGCTTCCCAGTGTTTCCTACAAATGCATCAGAAAGCATTTGTATAATAATGGTATTGCACAGGCCTTGTTGTTTGTTTGCTATGTATACACTCATTCTTAATTCACACTTGAGCTGAAGGCAATGAAATAGGTCTAAAGATACCTGAATTATAGATGAAAGAAATTGGAATGAATATAATTAAATACTGGTAGGTTCTCAGACCTGCTTTGAGTGAGAGAAATAGCTAAGAGAAGAAATGTTCTACTACAGGTACAACTTACTTATCATTCATCTAGAGACTGTCTGAAATTACAGCAGCACTGAAAAAAAATGATTTATTACTGGTGTTCACCCTTACAACCAGCATTCCCACGATCATGTGATCAAAATTCAGGTGCTTGGCAATTGGCTTATATTTATGATGGTTGTGATCACCTTTTGTGATCAAGCAAATCATGGGGAACTTTGTTAGTAACTTAATAATGTTGATTCACTTAACGACTATGGCAAGAAAAGTTGTAAAATGAGGCAAAATTTACTTAACAAATGTCTCACTTAGCAATGGAAATTTTGGGTTCAATTGTGGTCATAAGTCAAGGACTACCTGTATTTATTTATTTGATTTATATCCAGTTTTTCCTCCAGCTGTTCAAAGTGGCTTTCATAGTATTCTTTCATTCAATTTTTATCCTTAACATGTGTGAGAATGATTAATCAAAACCACGCAATAAAATTCTATGATTAACACGAAACTGGATCTTTCCATTCCTATTTTAACTGCTACACATTAATTCTGATTACTGATTTTTCATCCATTAATTTGCATCCAGCAAAGCTTATCCAGATGGGCAATTCTGTTGAAACGAGCTATAGCAAGCTATTTGAAGATAAAATTGTGTGGACTTAGAAGAAATGGAACCAATGCTCTCTAGTAAAATTTCTGCCACTTGATTCATGTCTCTTCATGTCTCCTTGTGGTGCAACCGGAACAATCTTGAACTAAACACACTCAAAACTGTAGAAATGGTGGTAGATTTTAGGAAAAACCCTCCTATACTACCACCTCTTACAATACTAGACAACACAGTAGAGACCTTCAAATTTCTAGGTTCCATCATATCTCACGACTTAAAATGGACACTTAACATCAGAAACCCACAAAAATGAAGTGTCCTTTCTGCATCAACTCAGAAAGCTCAAACTGCCCAAGGAGCTGCTGATCCAGTTCTACAGAGGAATTCATCTGCACCTCTATAACTGTCTGGTTTGGCTCTGCAACCAAACAAGACAGACGCAAACTTCAACAGATAATTAGATCTGCAGAAAAAAACAATTGCTACCAACTTGCCTTCCATTGAGGACCTGCGTACTGCACAAATCAAAGAGGGCTGTGAAAATATCTACAGACCCCTCACATCTGGGACATAAATTGTTTCATACGATGTTATAGAGCATTGCACACCAGAACTAGACACAGGGATAGTTCCCCCCCCCCCGAATGTCATCACTCCGCTAAACTAATTCCCACAACACTGTCAAACTATTTACTAAGACTGTATTACTATTATTCTTCTCATCCTTCCTATTACCTATCTCCTCCTACTTATGACTATAACCTTGTTGCTTGTATCTTTACAATTTATATTGCTTTATTTACTTTTCTTATTTGATTGCTTATTTAGTATCCTACGACTATTATTAAGTGT
Organism: Pseudonaja textilis; assembly: GCF_049901715.1. Classification (NCBI taxonomy): domain Eukaryota; kingdom Metazoa; phylum Chordata; class Lepidosauria; order Squamata; family Elapidae; genus Pseudonaja; species Pseudonaja textilis. Next base: position 61,226,627 of record NC_141995.1, on the reverse strand, counting down.
TGTACCTTATGATTCTTGATCAATGTATTTATGTACACTGAGAGCTTATGCACCGAAGACGAATTCTTTGTGTGTCCAATCACACTTGGCCAATAAAAGAATTCTATTCTATTCTATCCTGTTCTGTTCTATTTTATTCTGATCTTTGAAGAACTCAGAAACATGAGTTGAGTCCAGGTAATTGTCAGTGCTTCTTTGGAAGACGGGATGTGTCCATCAGATTTGAAAAAGAGACATGTACACATTGACTTCAGAAGACTACCTAACTATTACCCAGTCTTCAAAGCTTCCTTTCTTGAGAAGGTTCTTGAGAAAGTGATTAGTCAGTGAAACCTCTCAAGGTAGAAGATTATTGACATCCCTATTTTTCATATATGATAATGGGATGATAGTCATATTGACTGTGGTAGAGCATCTCTTTTGTGAGGGAGGAAACAATCTCTTCTGGTCCATATAGATAAACTCACATTGTCACATCGTCATCACGTGATGTATCACAACTTTTCCCCCCTTTGCTAAACCGGGTGTGAGAGTGGCCAATGCGTGACGTATCCAGCCTGCTGGCCGTGAATTTGACACCTGTTATAGATCTTTCAAATGTCTACGTCAGATCATTCTATATCATGTGCTACAATGCTCTTGTTCCTATCTAATGGGATAGTACCATTGGCAGGGGAACAGGATTCAGTCAGTGGTGGAATTAAATTTTTTTTTACTACCGGTTCTGTGGGCGTGGCTTGGTGGGCGTGGCAGGGGAAGGATACTGTAAAATCTCCATCCCCTCTCCAGTCCTATAACACCTGGTCCCTTATAAGTCTTAAATCAAGGCCACTGAAGCAGATCTATAAATCCAAGGTATCATATTTAGGCATGTGTTTTATCTATCAGGTACTTAGAAAGCATTTCTTGTTTTATAACATTAAAATGGTTCCAAGGTAAAGTTATTTTTCAATTAAAGTGTTATTGAAAATATGTAGGAAGATCTCTGTGCAAGGAAACCTAATAGTTTTTCCAAGCTAGAAAGGTTTGGTAAGAAAGAGTGAGTTGGCCATACGAAGCTTAGGATATCATTATTTCTGAAAAGGGGGTGTTACAAACTACTGGATGAAATGATCCAAGCTTCTGCACTTGTCATATTTACTATTAATTTATTGTGAACCTGTACACAACTGTATTGAAATAACAAGTATGCATCAACATTTGCAAGAAGGTGTTCTGTTTATCTTTTTCTCATGCTGAGGTTGTGTCAACTTCTGTTCATTTAAGCCATGGGCGTCAACCTTGTGGCATCACGTTGCCGTCAAGTGATGTATTGCGATGTTTCCCTCCTTTGTGGAGCTGTGGTGGGTATGGCCAGTGCGGGACACATCTGGCCTGAGGGCCACCAGTTTGATACCCCTGATTTAGGCATTCAGTAAAACATACAAGTTAACCAGATGTTCCTAAATATTTGCATGCAGCTGTTCATAGATTTCCTGTAACAACTGAAATGGAAGAGATTAGATTGCTACATAGCATATGCCACATATAAAAAAACAATACTTTAAAATTATATGGTAACTACCTTCCATAAGGTAGGTATAGGGAGTTCTTTCTATCCCAATAATTATTTTGTTAATTACATAAACCCAAACAATAAAAGGAAACAGGTATTCACACAAAACAACACTAGACAATTTAGAAGTATTTTACAAGCAAAATATTTTACTACTTCTTCCCTTCTTGTCCAAGATGAGAATAAATGTACTAGTTTATATATAAACTGTACATACTGTAAGCAAAACCACATTTCAAAAATTATACACCATTAAAATACTGGAAGCTATAGCCTTATGAGGAAGCAACTGTCAATGATAATATTAAAATCCATATGTCTGTAGCAATAAATATGTGCATATTTTAAATCAACCCATTATATAATATGGTGACAAGATCCCATTGTGTTGCAATTTGTTTTTGTTTTTCATGAACATACCTGCTTCCCAATCTATCATAGGTCACGTATAACAACTAGTTTTCTGCAAAAAATAATTCTGCCAGGATGTAGATAGTACAGATACTCAAGCCAGTGCAATGCAGGTTGACAGCTATCCTCTGATAAGTATTCTGATGCTTATCAGATTTATGCCAGTAACCTTTCATGCAACAAATGGTATTTATTTTCTTATTTATGCATGCTGAAGCCTGCTTCTATGTTCACAGACATTTTCTCTAGTTCAAGGTACTAGAATATGAAAAGGCTTAAAACAGCTATTATGTTCCTTCTTATCCCAGCATCATGAATCTGCTTATCTACAACTGTAAAGTCAGAGTGATATTTTCATCTGCTTTATTTTTCTATGTGCACATGCACCACTACATTCCTTAAATTATACAACCAGTAATTCTTTCTATCCTCTTCCTGTAATGCTGACTCCAGGTTTTACAAGATTAAAATACAATTTTTCTAGGTTGTAAATACAAAGAAAATTAAATACCTTTGGTAAAAAATAGATATATTTAACAAGATTAGAAAAGCAAATTGTTATGCATCAAAGAGTATAAAAATGTACACAACAAAAATATAAAAATATAAACAAACAAAGAAAAAATCCTTGAAGGCACTAGCGGGAGGAATAAAGACACTTCATTGGTTTCAATTTTTTTCCTCTTTGCTCACATATACCAACCAGGCATTTTTGCAAAATGATAGGAACCTGACTGGGAAAAAACATAGAAAAGTGTGCAGTCTTTTTCACATCTATAAGTGAAAAACATAAGTTTAACTCGGAATAACACAGTTTTAAGCAATTAACACTTTAATTTAGGATGTGTAGAGTTATTGCAATAAGTGAAGTAAGATCCCAGCTGTTTAGAATGATAAGCCAGAAGTAACTGACCGGCAGAAGGAAGGCTATTAGAAAAGTTCAGGCTTTGAGCATTTCTAAACTTAAAATTCAGGATGAGCTGAAAAAGAGATGATATTATCTATTTATATCAAGGTAGAGGAAAACAAATCCTCATGAATGCCTTCTGCGGATAGTTTTAATGGGCTTTCATGTGCTGTTACATTGCATACATAATCCCAGTTTCATTTCTTCTCTCTCCATCTCCCCTGAACCATCAATCTTGAACACGGAAGATTTTTTTCAAAGGAAACAACTGAGATTATACAAGGAGATTAATGCACAAGCCCCAGAACAGAATAAGCCTCTAATTCAATGTGCTGTAGAAGAAAGAAGTTCCTTTTATCCTTCTGTATTTCCTTTACACACACAGTCACACTCCTCATGGTGATCCAAAGGGACATCTGTCAAAGATTTATGCAATCCTCTTACGCCACTTCTGGGTTTCAGCTGCAGGACCTGCAAGAGAACAGTCCAGCTGTCATTTTAAATGCCATTAAAGAAAGGAAATCTTTAAATAAATACCACATTCCTGTGTTAGAAATCAGTCTTTGTCTGGGACAGGTACATATTCATCTTGCAATGATATTCATGATGTATCCATGACCCAATATATCTTGGCCCATAAATAGTGTACTAAAGAAGGCCTTGGCGTCTTTGTTCCAACATTTGCAAATATAAATCAATATAATAACTTAAAAATTGGGATTGTCATAAATTGGCGATCCCAATTAGTATTTAATATTGAAATAAACTACATGCAAAAGCTTTTCTTAGTTCAGGATACAGAAATCAAGATGTGTAGCCATTAATAAAATCCTTATAGATGGAAGATTGAAGTTCTTCTACTTGTTATTCACCTGTCATTTCCCTGACAAAGTAGCAGTTGGAAGTAACACAAAGGACTTCTTAAGGTGTCAGTTTGTCAAGACAAGACAAAACTGCCTCAAAAATGATTTGTAAATTGGAATCTCAAATATCGCCATCCAAGCATGATAGTTTGCTAATTATCATCTATTATTATAGTTTTCCTTGCCCCTGTTTTTTTTTAATACTATACCTCATGATACTTTTTGGTGACTTTGGTAGGGACACATTGGCATTCACTGCAAGAATGTTGACAACAGCCACAATTTCCACCGCAACGTTTAACCAGCAGACAAAGTGGCCAAAAAATGGTGTCTGTTCGTTTCAATTCCTCTCGTACTGACACGGAGAAGTTGCGTGGAGTACAGCTATACATTCTTACTTCCTCCTTCAGCAGGTTCAAATCTACAACTAAACAATAAACCAATATTTATTGTAATTTTTTTCATTAAATTCTTTCAGAAAAACAATGTAAAAACAAGAGCGAGGCAAATATTTTTGAGATAATATCACACCAATAGGTTTTTCTATGGTTTAGTGAACTTGTGAATTTCAAGATATAACTTATACAGTTGTAATATTTTTCTGACTTGAGAACCTACACAATAAAATCAATTCCCATAGCTGACAGTAAGTATCTATTTATCTTCTGATGTTTATGTGGATACATATTTATACTGGAAAGAAGGAACTTCAAGATTACGATGACCAGTCAAGAACCAATGTTCCTTCTCTTTTCCCCTTTCTTTTCTTAGATGGCCTAATCTAAGACCCCCACAAATATGGTGGACCTTGGTTTCAATAACTTAAGCCCATAAGAAGGAAATACATAAGTTTGTAGATTTTAACTATATATCACATTTCAAGATACATTTTAAAAAGTGGGTTCCAGAAAAAAAAAAGTCTGCCCCTGGATCGGTAGAATGAAAATTTATTTCTGTTCGACAAGCTAACAGAGATCTCTGTTTTAATCTCATGATTCTAGGTAACTTTGGTCATTTTGTGGCCTATTTTAATTTTACTTTTTAAATTAGATTTCTCTTAGGAATATACATTTCTTAAAAGACAACAACCTCAAAATATAATCCTGTTATTGATTCAATATTAAATAGAGATGGATTAGCCAATTGGATTTTACGCTTTATCAAAACGTATTTATCAAACTCTATTATACTGCAATATATATTTGTAGCACTTGGGATATTGACCAGCAGTTTCACAAAGTGCTATGAAGTGAAAAAAGTGGGGCAGGAAATTCTTTATCCTTCTTATCTTTCTGATATGTGTCTTTTAAGAATTTACAAGACATAATGCTAGCTTTGTGTATCAGTAAATGTTTATATTCCTCTGAATGTTTACTTAACCAGAGGAAAAAGTTAATAAATTTGTGAAGGAAACTCAATTGAAAACTCTATTATTCTGAGAAAGTTTTTTTTTTAAAAAAAACCCTTTGAACTGGGCTCTCATTCATTCATCAAGTTTGACACGTAGTCAGATAACTTAATAAGGAGAGGGAGGCTTTTTCGCAATGGCAATGTAACTGTGATTCAGAACTATTACTTGAAAACTAATTCCAACCCAAACGGGGAAGTGTTCATACTAGGTAGATTAAAAAAAATGCTTCTCACAACCTTTGAAGACTACAGACAAAACTCAACTGGAGTGGGGATAAATTTGCGGGGCATGTACCGTGTTTCTCATATAATAAGGCCGGGTCTTTTTTTTTTTGAGCCCCCCAAAAATGGCTAGGTTGTCTTTTCGGGGGTGACTTAATTCCCCCTCCCCTTGCATCTTTGGGCAGGTGGGCGGCGACGGCTTGGATGTTGACCTCGGCATTGGTGGGGCACTTTGTATCGGGGTCAACGCAGGCAGCACCATATCCATGGGTGCAACAAGAGTACTTCCTAATGGCAAGCCCCCCCCACCATTCCCCATTTCGCATGTTTTAATATAGGCCTTAATTTGGGGGGGAGGGGCTTAATTTCATTTCATGCCTATAAAGCATGCTGGGACTTCCTCTTGGGGGAGGCCGCATTGTTGGAGAAATAGGGTACTAGTACAGGGGTGTCAAACTCAAGGCCTATGGGCTGAATCCAGCCCGCAGGATGCTTGGATATGGCCCACGGGGCCCCATTAGAAACAGCAAAGGACTAGCCCACGGGTCCAGTGAAAACAGAAATCAGAAGGCTGCAATGGCCTCCTGTAACCCTCTGCCAGTGAAAACAGAGCTCAGGCCACCACAGGAGCCCCTGACATGAGCTAGCCACGCCTACCCTGGCCACATCCACCCCTCCCCAAGGTCAAACCCTGATGCGGCCCTCAATGAAATCGAGTTTGACACCCCTGTGCTAGTATTTTAAGTTTTGGAATTAACTCAGAAAGGATTGGAAAGAGAGGGAAGTAATTAAAATTGCTATTCAAAAGTCTAACATGGGGACCAGAGTTGCTTTACTGAGGTGATGGGCAGCATATTAAATAAACAAACAAACAAACAAACAAATAAATAAAATACATACATACATACAGCTTTGAATGCCATGGATACTACTACAATAAATTTTCATACACATGAAGTATAAATAAGTTGGGGTTTTTTAATGTGATACTCAATTTTTCTACTTAAATGCATGCAACTGACTTTGGATGAAACTTTCATTTCTTTCAATTCTGCTTTCATTTCAAGCATAAAGCTTGAATACAATAAAAGGAAAGAACTTCTTCCCAAACTAAAAGCCGTAGTTAAAGATGAAAATAGGCATTGATTAAATCCTAATGTCAGTCCTAAGAAATAGGAAAAATAAAAAGCATGTTTTTTTTAACTAAGAAATATTAAGGACACATATTTTCTTCTAAAATATATTTCAAGAAAGGACATATAATTTAATTTGGCCATGTAATTTTAACATGTTTAGGTCTGAAATTCCAGACAATCCAATTTGAAAACATTCAAAAGATTAAAGTTGTGTTTCAGAAAGTATAATATTACTTATCTCTTTATCATATAGTGCATTTACAACATTTCATAGAAAATGAAATAGCTGCTTTTGAATTTTTTTGATTTTGGAATAAAACATTAATATATATATATATTAATAATAATATATATATATTTAAAAAACCTGCAAAGCTTTAATTTTAACAATTATTTGAAAAGTTGGAGTTTTACAGATTTTATTATAGCAAGAGCTAGTTTACATTCAATATTAAATTTGGTATTAAAGTTGTACTTTCTTAGAAATTATCAATATTTTTAAGCCCCAGGAACTATGCCTTTCAATATATATTTTTTTAAAGGGAGCACACAATTAAAAAAACCCTAAACTTTTTATTTCTGCAATAATTCTGCATGTCAACAGTGAATACCATGTCATCTCAATGGGGCACATTTTCTGCTCTAGGCTATTGCATTACAGACTTGGTAATGCAGTTTGAGGGTGGTCCTTTAAGATGTCTGTCACAATTCTGTGATTTGTTTATCCAACGGCAATTCTACTTTAGTGTCTTATTCAAATACTTTTAAAGATTAGTTCAATATTGTTTTCTTTTGGAAGTTGTTGATGGGAAAATCATTATTCCATCAGATTGGCCTTTTTAGAATGGAATGCCCGTGCTTCATTGGACAAGAATGCAAAGTGTCTCACCACACAAATACATACACAATGACACAAATAGCCATATTCAACTAAAAGCAATACTTTAATCAGAAAGAAAGATGTATTTTGAAATCAATAAGTTTAAGAACAGCAGTAATTCACTTAAGAAATTAAAAAAACAAGATGCAAACAAAAGATGACCGCTATATCTTTATTCTGTGTTTCAGACAAGTCAAATATCTAACAAGTGACTTTAGACAAAGTTGCTTATTCATCATTCCAGATAATACTTTAAGTTTATTGCGATTTTAAATTTCATTTTAATACATTCCACACACCCCACATAACTTTGTATGTGTTTCCTGTTTCACTTACTGTAATTATCAAATACATTAAGACAGTGTTTTTGAATCCACACCAAAAACGAAGCCTCTGGGAACTGCTTCTAAACAGTCATCCACAGGCCTTCTTCGAAGTACGCAGCAGTATCGCAGCATATAAAGGGAATTTTAGAGGCAACCAAAGAGGAAACTATTTTCTGATGAAGCCCACAGATAAAGGACATGTTTTTACATGAATCTGTCCTACTGATTCAACAGTCTACTTGCCTCATGTTTTGAATGACATCAATCCTGTGCTAAAAAAAAAAAAAAAAAAAAGGAAGACAAACAGGTGGAATAAATCTGCCCTGAAGGGTCAATGCAGCTGTGCCTCATGTTCCATAGCTTAGAAAGATTATTTTACTAGTCAGGCGACTACTTTTCCCCCCCCCAATTATGTTCAAAAGTATAAAGAGAGAACTGCTGGATCCCTGGGTAGCTTCTACTTAGCTTACACTCTATAGCTTTAGATGGATTAATTTCTGGGTAAGGGCCACAGGTTTGCAGTTCAAAACATGTATACGCCATGGATTTATGAAATCCTAAAATGCATAAAGAAGTTAGCAGCAAAACAGGTTAAACAAGGAGTGTGTGGATAGAAATCTATTAATGGCAATTTGAACAAACAGAGACTTTGCACTGAAAAAGTATTTCAGTCTTCTTTTCTACTGGCTAAAGCTCTATCATTAAAAGACAGGGATAACCATGAAAATCACTATCAATTGTAGTGATAGAGCACAAAGCATAGAGTGACCTCGCCCGATCCTTAAAATGAGGATAAACGTATTTATTTATCACATTTATATAGCTGCTCATCCCAGGCCTATTATTGTGTCTGGACTACAATAAAAACAGACCAAAAACAAACATTAAAATTATATAATAAAACATCAATATTAATTTTGAAGACTAGGAGAAAGAATATTGAGAAATACAGTGTAGTCATCTCGGCGGTTCTCTCTTTCCCTGAGATCCTCAAGCCTGCTGACACACTGAAACATGCTTAGTTGTCCTGTGGGCTGGTAAATAAATTCACTAACATTTATTAGAACGTTTCTAAATAGTCTAATTCTACATTCTGAAAGAAGTAAACAGCTTCAAAAACAATCACTTTACATACATGTGCCATCCATTAATGGTTTCTTACATGTACAATTTGGTTTATCAGGAACATTACCTCTTGATTTTCTGCCATGAATGTAGGCTTTCCCGAGGAGGTGCCAAGTTGGCTTGTATAGGTCTTCCAAGTCTAACTGCCACCTTTCAGGCTCAAGGTACCTGATAAGTTCTTCTATGGTACTAAATGCGGCAACAGCATTGTTTAGCAATTCTAACGGTAAAGCTGATGGTGGCAACACCGTTGGACTGGCTGATTCCATGTGAAGCTGCAATGAGAGAAAATAAATCATAATAAATCACCATTAATCTCTATGGTGTCTGCAGTTACAAACAATGTAATTAAGATACATAATTTCAAAATATTATAAGAGGAAAAAACAGAAAAATGAACTGCTGCACATTTATTTAGCAATCGGTAAGAAATAAAACCTAGAAACCGATTGTTCTGTATGTCATCCAGAAATTAAAGGCTACGCGCTCTCACCTCCAAAAGCAAAAGGAAATCTCATCCTGGTGTCAGATAAACTATTCCAGATTAAAGCTAAATCTTATACTTCTACAATGCACACAATTTTGTCCAACAGCTTACTGATGGGCAGAAATTTATTAAATGGGGATTAGAAATGGAAAATCCTGCCTATTAGGCCAAATACCGCAGCTTTAATTTTAGAAATGTATGAGACTATTTCAAAAGAATATCAGCAGAATTGTAGAGAACCCTGTAGAGAACATTGTGTTAACGAAAAAAAGAAAGTTCCAGGTTTTGTGGCAGTTATCTAGCAAATACCAATTATCTCTAGCATAATAGCAGAATTCCAAGCAACACTACTATAGGACTGACCTATTCATATTTTCCACTAAATGTCACTTGTAATCTGCAAAGAGCAAATCAAAATGTGAAAATCAAGGAAATAAATAGTTTGTTATGATGATAAAAGAGACAAAAACAGTGGCAGGAAGTTTGAAAGTAAAATAATCCTAAATATTAACATCCGGAAGTGGGGAACATTATAGTGAAAACAAGACTATTGCTATTTTATGTCTTTACCTCTTATTTGAATATCTCACTTTTTAAAATCTAGAATGCTATATATATTTAATTTCCATGTAAAACACATTTAAGTATTAGATAGCTTCAAATAATTCACGTCAGTCATAATACTATGTGTGAATAGGATAGGAACTAACCCATATGTAACTATGCTAAGTTAACAACTCCTTGCAGTGAAGCCAAAAATGACAATTAGTGTTGGATCAAGTGGAATTTCCTGTTCTGCTATTTATACAATATTTTCCTGCATAGATTTGAAGCTATCAAAATATAGCTGGGGTTCAGTGCACAAGAAACCTTTTTCCTGCAGGATTTTTGTGCTTTCACTAAAACCGGTAAAATCTATATTCTGAAAGCCTAAATGGAACACAAATATTAAAATAAAGATTGTTGTGACAATTTATATATGGAAATCTCCAAAGCCAAGAAATTTTCTATTATTAGAAACACTTAATGAAAAGTAAAATCATAATGCAGGGATATCATTCATCAATCCATTTACCCAGCAGTCAAATGTAAGACAATCACACTGTCTTGAATGTTCCATTTTATCAATTTTCCTATTTCTATTTCAGAGAAAAGGAAACAGAAGTAACAAAAAATAATAAAAAGAGATAAAAAAAACAATATGAAGGAAAAAGCTGTCATAAATTTAGATAAAAATTTCAATGTTTCATTAATTAGTTTCAATAACTATTTCAATACTATTGATTCTTTACAAGAATCATATCGATACTACTGAATACGTTGTTCCAAATCTAAACATAATTATTTATACTATGCTTCAGTAGGAACTTGTCTAATTTTGAAAGCTAAGATAAGTTAGCCTTAATTAGCATTTATTTATTTGATTATTTATTTTGTTTTTCATATTTTAATTTTTTTGGCAGACAACAATGTTCATAACATTTCCAAATGCAACAACTGGGAGTTGAATTCAAGTCACGAGATTTAATCCTGTCAAATTACTGTCTTTGATTTCTAAAGGAATTCAGTGTTTACTTTGTAATGTTTTGTTTTTCCAGAAGTCTTTGGGATTTAATCCAGGGTCAGAGGCACCTATTTGTGTGTGTGTGTGTGTGTGTGTGTGTGTGTGAACACACACACATACACACACTCACACTATGTATATCTGTATAATATTGTTATATTTTCATTATTGCAATTTTAAAATGTATTTTTATTCTTACTGTTTTCAAATTTGTAAATTGCTAAAGTCCATGAAGATTGAGCTAGTGGATAAATTGTATGCATACATATATGCTAGAAAAATAAATAAATATTTTACAACCAGTCCTTTCATACTCAAACTAAGCAACATTTTAATAATCGTTAACAGAAAAATTTCCAGAAAGGCACATCCATAGAGATTCTTCATAAATAATTCTACAAGCAAATTTTAATCACAGTCAAAATAGTACAAAGATAAAAAAGCAGCAATTCAGAAAAGTTAACATTCATATTTCAGGGCAGGAATAAATATTGATTGAAAGCAAAACGAAATTGAACTGTAGGACTGAATTCATAAAGACATGTTTAGGGTCTTTTGCTTTTAAAACTTTCAAAATGTATTTCAACAACAGAAATTACTACGAAAATAAAGAAACAGAAAATACTAAGTACATAAAAAATCGTAATTAAACATTGATGATCCTTATTTAGATCGCTGATCTTGCTGTATGACTTTGAATAAGTCTAAAGCTTTTATTTCCAGTCTGATTACAATTCAGTACTGTTTGATCTTTGAAATCAAAATTAACTAAACTTTATTATTTTAAGTAAATCAATGTTATCTGTAAGAAATAAAGTTGACTGTTTTATAAATCATAATTAAGATTGTCTGATCCTGATGCTAAGCTGCAATTAATCGAATAAGAAACAAATAGTTCAGATCTCAATATATATATGCTGTTAATACT